>NC_055996.1:133267005-134467005 GCF_018446385.1 Zingiber officinale | reverse complement strand
GGCACATAAATCTAGATTCATTGCCTGGTTACAATAAACTAGATGGCCTAAGTTATAATAATCTATTACCTTTGTTATGTTTGAACAATAATGGGTAAAAAAGACCCTATTCAGATATCTGGTCTTAAGGGGTACATATGTATGCTCTAAAAAAATGCAACCTAAGTTGCTTAGTGGGAAACCTAACATCTATAGATGGAGTAGTAATGGGCGGTTTAACGACCTATATTTTCCTAAATAATTAACGGATTTACACAAATCTAAGCACATACAATAAATAAATAGAAACTACATTGTAAGGTTAGGTTTAGAGGGTACCTAGGAGGCATTTTTGTAGTTTAGGAGGTGAAAAGAGAAGAAATGAGGCGAAGAAGTTAGCTGAGGCACCTTCCCAAAGTTATTTTGCGAACAGAGAACGTCTTTGTTCACTGTTAGAATAGAGATTGGAGGCATCTTCAATGCGTTATGGAGGGCTCCTTCAATGTCGATGAAGACACATTCAAGAGTTTTAGCGGGAGATTTGCCGCCTTAATACGGGGTGCCTCCGACTCAATTGGAAGCATCTTTGGTTTATTTTTGGGAGTTAAGTATGATTCATTTTAATTAAGTTGTATTAATTTTGATTTGTTAAATGAACATAGAGTTAAATTAATTTTAATTTCAATTTTAAGTTTAAGTTTATTTTTAATTTTAATTCTTGATCAAGTTAGGTTTAGGTTAGATTTGAATTCTATTGATCTAATCATCACGCCCAGTCTAAGTTTTCAGATAAAAGTATCCTATTATTTTGTGAGATGAGTTAAGTTAATTTTTAGGAGTTGGTTTAACTTGTATTAGATTCAAGTTTAGCTTTGGATCCATCAAGCGAGCATTCTTTGAATAAATTTTTAGGTTGTGGTGGGTCACATGGATATCATTAGAGTAACCACGTGCTTTGAGATTTTTCAAATAATTCTGTCCAAAGAACTTAATATAAAACTCTAGTTTAACCAATTTAGATTGGTAAAGGGTAGTTTTAGTTAGTTTCACTAAGTCAAATGCACCAAGTCGAACACATATGATTTTTCCCAGACATGCAAAGACAAAACTTCTCTAATCTACTATCATCCTAAACTTCTCTAGTACTATTTGCCAAGTTAAATTAGTCTCTAATCTATCTAGTCCTAATTACCCTTACTGGGTAAAATTCATATTCTTGAGGTGCCAACTAATTTGGAGTCTCCCCCTAAATTATAAAATTTTGAGTTGGATTTGTGTCGATTTGATTTACAGTTATAGTATACTTGATTATAGTTTTATTTGTGAGTTTTACCTTTTTGTATTAACTTGAACTGGTAACCCAAGTTTGGTTTAGCTAATTTGAATTTGTATTTTGGATTTAGTTTATGAGATTTATTTAAGACATTTTCTCATTTTGTTCTTATATAATGTATTTCATTTTTAGGTACCTAGTATTGATTTTGTCCTACTTGCTTGGTTAGACAAGATTTTGGAATCTAAACTTTTATTTGGTGTTTGTTCGGATTAAAGAATGAGGTAAATATTCAAGTCTGGATTTGTTATAGATAGCTCTTTGTGATCCAAGTATAAGATCTTGGTTTTTGAATCTTGTTGTAAATTTTTCAAGTAAGCTTTTAAGGTTTACAACTTCAGATTTTAAGGTTGACTTTTCTTCCTCAAGTTCAAGTTTAGCAACTTGAGTTCAATTTTCAGATTGACTTGGTTCAGTTGTTAGGTTTAATTTAAGTTTTTCCTTGAGTTCTATATTTTCTTTACTAAGTTCATTTATTTGGTTTTCAGAAGCAGATAACATTTTATGCAAGCATGAAATAATTTTAAAGAATTTTTTACTTCAAAGAGATTGTACCTCATTGGAACCTTCGGAAATGAGTACAGACTCGTGTCTTGACTTGTATTATGACTCGTTGTCTTGTTCCGACTCACTTTCTAATTCTGTTCCGGTTGCCATCAGTGCACAATAGTTGTGTTGCTTCGATTCGTTGTTGTCTGATTCTTCAAATGATAACTCGTCCCAAGTAGCTCTGAGTCCCTTCTTTTTCTTGAAGTCCTTGAGTTTATCTTCCTTAATGTTTAGACACTCGTGTTTGTAGTGGCCCTTTTTGTTTCATCCAAAGCAGGTGATGCTTGACTTGCTGATATTAGACTTGATCATCTTTTAAAGGTCCTTTGTGTTGAAGTCCTTCTTCTTCTTGGTGACCATTCTCCTTACCATGTTCACCAATTGCTTTTTTGCATCTGATTCTGAGTCAAATTTAGATTCTACCTTTTGCTTGGTCATGTTCTTTGTCTTCTTTGTAGAATCTACAAGGAAAGCTACATCTTTTTCAGTCTTTTGGGAGTTAGTCTATTCATGCAGCTCTAGCTCATAGAATAATTCATCAAATTTAATTTATTTAAATTTCTCAAAATTTTATAGGCATCTACTACAGATGCCCATTATGCGTTTCGAGGAAAAGAGTTCAAGGCATACCTTATCACATTCCTATTCTCCAATTGGTTGCCGATTAGGTGGAGCCCAATTAGAATGTCCTTGATTCTTGTATTAGAGTGTATACTGAAAGCCTAAGCTTTTGTAAACATTTATTTTGAATAAAGAATCACATTTGGACAAATTATCTACATTTGTTTGTAGTTGTTCAATTAATTTATATTGTAGATAACATAGTATGTGGTGTCACATACAGAAGATAATGTTATCAGTACCTTATAAATTATAAACAGTAGCTCACGACCAAAATGGAAAGGAACAAACCATTGGAAGGTCGTAGTGTAATTAGGTATTAGTTTATCTTAACTATATAATTACACTAGTACACTTAGAATGTATTGAGTAGAACCATCAGAGGTCGTTTCTTTTATATACTGACTTTATAAAGGAATAAGACCTCAATTATTATGGAAGTGTGTGCTCTTAATCCTAATATAATAACAAGCACGTATATTTGATATTTATTTATTTAATTTATCAATGAGTGAGATTTAGTTCGATAAATCAATAAGCTCGATAAGTTGGGAAATGATATCACTTATAGTGTGTGTTGTTGATTATAGAAGGAAACTGTGTCCTAGTGATCTAGGTTGATAATGTTCCTAAGAGGAGCTCATAAGGATTGTCATGTTAAACCATGTGGACTTAGTCCGACATGACAATAATGTTGAGTGGTACTACTCTTGGATTAAGATATTAATTAAATGAGTTGTCAGTAACTCACTTAATTAGTGGACATTCGACATCTTAAACATAGGGAGATTAACACACTCATAATAAGAAGGAGCCCAAAATGTAATTTGGGATTGGTGCGGTAGTTCAATAATAGTTCTCTAGTGGAATAAATTATTATTGATAAAATTAAGTTGTGTGTTCGGGGCGAACGCGGGATGCTTAATTTTATCGGGAGACCAAAACCAATTCCTCCTCTCGGTCCCTATCGTAGCTTCTTATTTATAGAGTACTATACCCACCTATACCCACCTTCATACCCATGTTATAGGGGTCGGCCAAGCTAGCTTGGGGACCAAGCTAGGGCCGGCCAAGCCTTGGTTTAATTTTAATGGTCGGCCACCTAGACTTTAATTAAAATTAAAATTAAAATAATCCTAGCTTGAACCCAAGTCTAGGTGGCCGGCCATTAAAAATACAAAAGAAATTTTAATTTTAAATTTTTTTTTATGTGGAATACATGATTTAAAAGAGAGTTTAAAAATTAAAATATTTCCTTTTATAAGATTCTACAAAAGATTAAGAGAATAGTTAAATCTCTTTCCTTATTTGTAGATTAAAAGGTTGATTTTAATTTTGGTAAAAACTTTATTTATTTATCATCCACATGTTGAAAAGTTAAATTTTTAAATTATAGAAATTTCCTTTTATAGCATCAATCATGAAGGGATTATTAAAGAGAAATTTTATTTTAAAATTTCTCCGGAAGCAAATTAGGAAGCTTTAATTTTTCTAGCGAAAAATTTCCTTATTTGCTTATTTGATGTGGCCGGCCATATACACTAAGAAAAGGATTTTAATTTTAATTAATTAAAATTTTCCTTTTCAATGGCAATAGAGTTAAGGAAGTTTTTATTAAATTTTCTTTATTTACCAAGGCTAAAGGATTATAAAAGAGGGGGTTTTAGGTGCCTTCAAGGTGAACAACCTCTATTATTTTTCTCCCTCTTTTCTTCCTTGGTGTGGCCGGCCCCTTCAAGTTC
Organism: Zingiber officinale; assembly: GCF_018446385.1. NCBI lineage: Eukaryota > Viridiplantae > Streptophyta > Magnoliopsida > Zingiberales > Zingiberaceae > Zingiber > Zingiber officinale. The sequence continues at coordinate 134,462,781 of NC_055996.1, read as the reverse complement.
TCTCCTCTCCTTGGTGTGGCCGGACCTCTCATCCTCCTTGGAGATCAAGTGGTGGCCGGATTTTAGCTTGGAGAAGAAGGAGAGAAAGCTTACATCCCTTGGAGCTTGGTTGGTGGAAAAGATCTTCATCCTTTGGAAGTTTTGTGCTTGGCCGAAACTTGAAGGAAGGAGAAGAAGGTGCTAGGTGGTCCTCGTCTCGGAAGATCGTTGCCCACACAAGTCCGAGATTAGAAGAGGAATACGGTAGAAGATCAAGAGGTCATTATCTACTAAGTAAGGTATAACTAATATTGTTTTCCGCATCATGTTAGTTTTATGTCCATGTAAAAATACCAAATACAAGAGGCATACGATTCTAGTTTTTCGAATTAGTTTTCGAAATTGTGTTCTTTTATTTTTTTCTTTTCCTTGTGATTTGATTGTTCTTAGAGGTTAACCTAGGGTTACTATGGGAAGGTTAAATATTTAATTTCCTTAAAAGGCTTTGTCTAGTCGGTGGTGGTTGCTCCCATATCCAAGAAGGTCATGTGCCTCGCCATGTAGTACTGGAAGCCGATTTTGGAAATAGATATTTAATTGTCTTCGTGACCTAGGTGATTTGGATCGAACGTGTTAAGTTCCGCAGGAGGTCCAAGTCTAAACCTAAAAGAACAAATAAATTAAAATTAGGATCAAACGTGTTAAGTTCCGGAGGCGATCCAAGTTTAATTTAAAAGAACACATGGTAGCTAGGAAAAGGTTCAGACATTTGTACAAAATTTTTGTACAGTGGAACCGTTAGATTTTCCGAGTAGCAACCAACATCTTGTATATAGTTGAGTTGTTGTTTCTTCGTCCTGTATTTTAATATTAAACAAAATATTAAAAAGTAGATCTCTTTTGGTTACCTTTGCATCATTTGTGCCTTTGTGCAGCTCGATCAGCTTGTCCCAAAGTTTATATGCATTCTTGAATGGTCCAACTTGGTTGAGTTCTTTCCTCGTCAGTCCACATTGAAGAGTGTTTACTACCTTGTTGTCAATTTAAGTTTTTTTCTTCATTTCTGTGTTCCAATTCTCCGAGTTGAAAGGTATTTTAATTTCTTCATCGATTGACTCCTTGTACCCTTATAGAATAGAGAACTATTGGTCGATGTCGATTTTTAGATAGAGCTCCATCCTCTTCTTCCAGTAGGAGAAGTCGTCTCTGTTGTATAGCGGTGGATGAGAAGTGTTGTAGCCCTCGTTTTGTGCCATTAAAAAAGATTCTTGCATAAACAAAAAAATAGAAAGAAGTATCAAGACTTGGTCTTGATTAATAGTATGGGAGAAATAAAGAAAATAAAGCTCAAGTGATGTTACATCAATTTCAAGCAAAAACCTAAGTAAAAGAAAATTTATCTAGAAAGGGAATCGTACCAATTCAGATATAATAAAAAATCTCAAAATGGAGAATGAATAAGAAAAAGCATCTGCTTGATTGGTGGTTTCACCAATTCAAAGCGATCTGGCTTTGATACCACTTATAGGATCGTTATGCAAGTGAGAGGAGGGTGAATCACGCGGTTTTAAAATACTTATCCTTTTTGGTTTTTTAAAAATGAGTACACAGCGTAATATGATAAAGCAGAAATAAAAAAAGCATAAGTATACGAGGAGTTACTTGGTTCGGAGCCTTCGGCGACTCTTACTCCAAGGCCCATAATCCCTCTGGTCGTATCGACGGACAATCCACTAAAAATCTTCTTCCGGAACTACTAGAAGAGGGAATCGAGTACAATAGTAAAACAAGGACAAGTGTAACAATCTATACTTTCCTTTGTGCAGTAATTAAGCACTTTAATTAAAACTTTCGTTACCCAACATTTTGAAGGAAATTGGATCGAGCTCGGTGTTAGACAGCTTCTCAGCAGTAATCGAGCGTAGCAATGTTGCAACACAGCAAGGGGTGAAGTCAAAGCAGACGGAAGCTCGAAAGTTCACTTGTAGGAGTTGTGTATGAGTTATTGCCGAAACTGCTCTTTTATTGACCAGTGAGGACACCTCCAATAGCAATTCTGATCTTGAAGACTTCAGTGATGATAAACTCCACTAACTGTGGCTTCTATTTGCGCGAGCGCGCTTCCAAGCATTCGAAGGCGTCTCCAGGGCACCTCCATGCCACGAAGCCTTATCCGCAGACTTATCTTCTTGAGGGCACCTCCGGCTAGTCCAAGGTGCCTTCAAGCTACGATCTGAGGTGCTTCAGAGCACCTTAGAGACGCCTTGGACACTGTTCATCCAAGGATATTTTTTCTCCTTTCATCCTATAAAATGTGTTAGTCTAAAAATAATGTATACCATGCAAAACGAGGTTAGGACAATAATAAAATAAGTGTTTATTTGTTAGATCATGTCTCTCCAAGACCACAATCTAGTCAAAGTCTCGGTCTAGGTTTCTAAAATGGATCTAAATTGGACTTACATGTAAAGTCCCTAATTAGGACTCGTCCTCATTGGAACATTCTCTTTTAGTGACTTCCTTACTTATCACGCAGAATCGCTTGACTTCCTTATAGTCCACCAGATCTTCCTGCCAGTTATCAGGTCCGCAGACCCAACTAGACTTCGGCTAGCTATTAGGTCCCGCGGACCCAGTCGGACTTTCCGTCAGATATCGGGTCACTCCTTGGCCTATCTGGACTTCTACCGGCTATCAAGTCCTTCATATCTAGATGAATTTCAGTTTAGTGTCAGATCCGTCATGTCCTACACATTTGGTGGAAATGTTATATCACAATAGACCTAACTTTAATCCATTTGTCATTCATCAAAACTTAGGTTTGATCATTCGCCCCAACTGCACCAACAAAAATGAGGTTGATGTTGAGTGGCCTTGAAAATAGATGAAGTCATCAACTGAGGTTGAGACAAGGAGGATGTCGGGATTGAGGCTGAGTTCTAGACGGAGTCGGTGGCTAGGACCAAGTTCGGGATGGTGTCAGCATTCGAGGCCAAATTCAAGATAGTGTTGACGGCTAAGGCTGCGAGAAGATGTCGGTGATGGGGACCGAGCTAGATGTGATGTCGATATCTAATATTGAGGTGTGGAGGATGTCGATGACTGAGACCAAGAGATATGTCAGGATCTGAGGCATAATGTTGCAATTGAGATTGAGACATGAAGGATGCTAGTGACTGAGACTGAGGAATGATGTTGGGATTTGAGGTCGAGCTATGAGGGATGTCGACGATCGAAGCCGAGGGAGGATGTTTGGATCTGAGATAATATGCTGGCGATTAAGACTGAGACATAAAGGATATTAGGATCCGAGACCGAGACAAAGAGAATGTTAGTATATTCTTTGGAATGAATATGTTGAGTAGATTTGATCTCATCTAAGTTGAGTCTCATCTGAGTTGAGTCTGATTCTTTTAAGTGAAGTTTGATCCACCTTAATTTTAATTAACAGCTATACAAAACGCATAGGACTTCAGTGTTCTGCCACATCAGTATCAAACATATTTGTTGTTTGCCCCAAACAAAAATGAGATACTCGAACCAATGAATGTCAATTCAACTCTATTTGCCTAGTCTTTTTTAGGTGAATTTTCTTTTTAAAAAAAAGTGTGAAAATGATATGCCTGCGCTCCATAAAGCTGGAGGAGAAACCTGCTCCATGAGTTGGAAGAAAAAAAATGACGGTAAGTATGAGACAATGACGGCAGATCCGGAAGGACATTTGCCCTGCACCTACTCTCAACGTCAAAATTAATAATTAACCTTCCTAAACTGTTTACAGATTTAACCTTATTCTCAATCAACGGTTACAAATTATTATTTTAAAAAAAAATAATTAAAATTTCGCGATTTTATCTTTAATCATTATTTAATTCTAATTTTTTTTAATGCAATTGCGTTTTTGCCCAGTGAAAAAGCCTCGAGGACTCCGCTACGTGACGAAGCGCTTTGTGACGTCTGATCGATCTTCAACGGCTCGTGATCCGATGCTTTGGGTCGGGTATTAAAAAATGAAGAGTTGAAGACCGGGGAAGACCTGAGAGAGAGTGGGTAGAAGAAGAAGGCGAAGCGAAGATGGGTCTGCTGTCGAACAAGGTGGAGAGGGCGGAGATTAAGGCAGGCGATCACATTTACACCTGGAGAGCGGTCTACGCTTACGCCCATCACGGTACTCCTCCAATCTCCTTCCCGTTCTTCGCAATTGTTTTGGGTTGTGCTCTCCGTTAATCTCCGTCGACGATTCTTTCGTTTCCGTTTGTCTGCGGCTCAATTTGGGTTTTTTTTTTCATCTGGAATTTTGATCCGTCATGGTTTGCTTGGGATCTCCCAATCCATGCTTGATTTTCAGCGATCTTTTTGGATTAGAGATTCAATGCCGACCCATATTTTATCAGCATTTTCTGGGGAAAACTAGAGAATTGTTATGGAATCCCACAAATTAGCCCCAATTGTACTGTGGTCTCTTCATCGTCTTTGTTTTATTAAATTTAATTTATCAGGCCATGCATTGGAATCGTTGACTTGGAATAAGCAAAATTCCTGTTCCAGTAATCAATCTTTTAATTTTCTGACAATATATGTGAAGTAGATTACCTGCTTCCAACTGTCTTGCTGATGCTTCGACTTTTAAATTGATTAGATAGTTGTGTCTTAGAAGATTTTAATTGGAACATCATGATGTTTCTTTGTTCTTACAGCCTTGCTATTTGGTTAACTACCCAAGTACCGTATGCAAGTTTGGACTCTTCCACATTTAGTTCAGATTCTATATGCAAATCAGTGCGTAGATAAAAAGTACCTTCTCTGGTTGCGTCATATACAGTCTACCTTAAAGTTGTACTTGTGCATTATTTGTCAGAACATCTACCTTTTGTTATTGGTTACTGTCTTTGGTTATACATGATTTCCTCTATGGTATTTACTAAGATTCTTTTTCTGTCAATCCATTTTCCTTTGGAAAACTAGTTTTCTGTAACTCTTCTTCCAGATCCTGTCTTTTTTAATTTGCATTAGCATAATCTTTTACTTTTTATTCCTTCAGTCTTACACTTCAAGCATGTTCGTGTGCATACACTTCATAGATTAGTCGATATCGAGCAATGTATAGAGCTGTTAATGGAAGTAATCAAGGAGGCTAGTCTAGTCATAATCACAGGACAAATGGTTTTCTTTTGGGGCCATCTTTGTTGGGGGAAGCATTTTTTGCTTTTCCCATGTGATGTTCTTTTCGAGCTGTCCTGGTTTCTGCTTCTATGATTACTCCTTTTACTAAGATTCCTTCATGGTAAACAGCTTCTTTTGCTGCTTATGATAGTGTTTTTTTTTCACCATATCGATGGAAACAGATCTAATTGAATTACATGTTTAATTCCTGATTGTTCATCTATCAGTGGCACCAGTATAAATCTTGGTTTGTATGTAAACACATTACACATGTTTGCTGATTGTTTGAATTTTTCATGTAGAACATTCATCAGGACACCTACTACTAATCATAGATGGGTCGATAAACTAGTTGAGTGCAATATCTGCAGGTATTTATGTTGGAGGAAACAAAGTGGTTCATTTTACCCGCAAAAAGGACACTTCGAAAGCTGTTGATTCATCCGGCCCCTCAATCATTTCTTCTAGTTCAAGTTCAAGAGTTCCTGAGGTATGCCCGACTTTTCCGGATTGTGGATTCCACCAACCCAATAGCGAGGTCATCCTCTCTTGCTTGGATTGCTTCCTTGGCAATGGCTCCCTCTATTCCTTCGAATATGGAGTCCCGGCCTCGGTTTTTCTTGCCAAAGTCCGGGGTGGCACATGCACCACCGCAGCATCTGATTCCCCGGACACCGTGATCAACCGAGCCATGTACCTGCTTCAGAATGGTTTCGGTAATTATGATGTCTTCGATCACAACTGCGAAGATTTTGCTCTCTACTGCAAGACTGGCCTTCTATCCGTTGAAGAGCTTGGCATTGGGGCAAGTGGACAAGCATCATCCTTATTTGGTGTTCCTTTGGCAGCCTTGCTCTCTACCCCGTTCAAGCTGTTGGCAGCCGGGCCTGTGGGGATGGCCACCGTCACTGCCGGCATGTATTGTGCAAACAGATACATCACTGACATTGGGGTCAGAAAGGATGTCGTGAAGGTTTCGGTTGAAGACTTGGCTTCAATCATCGGTTTCTGGCGTTCGGAGGGAACAATTACAGATCAGTCTTCTAATGCCACCATGAATGTAGCATCTATCCAAGAAGAAGCAAGGTGAGGATCGACTACAGTTAGCATCCCTCCTGGCATAGTTCAAGTTCTATTGTTTGCTTATTAGAGATTTGAAATTATCGGATAAATTCGAACCAACTTATGTAGATTGGAGTCATGGATTAGGAAAATGCGATGTCAATAAATTCAAGTCTTTAAATTTCTAGTGCGATTAATGATTCTGTATAATTTTTATGATGAGTTAGAAATTACATCTGCAAAGTGCACGATGCTCCACCTATTTGAAATTATCAGATAAATTCGGACCAACTTTAGCTACGACGTATTTACAGGAATTTTTCCTCCAAATAAGAAGCGTAATCAAAGGATACTAGGCTTCAGGGCTGGTCGCAGCATGCGCTTCCCGATTTACTCTGGTGGTCGGTGGGAAACTTCTGTGGAGCCGGGCCGATCACTCCAGGGATAATCAATAAGGCTAACAGAGATTATCATTTTTTATTTCTTTATTTTATTTTTGTAAAAAGTTATTTTCGAAACTCAAATTCATGACTTTTAAATTATATAGTACTGATTTTATTATTACAACAAGGCTCCCTCCAAGGCCAAGCTTGAGGCATGTCATCGGGCGCGACGCCCTAGAGCTCTAGATTTTTAGGGATCCCTAAATTTGACATGCATATACAATATATATTATATATAATTAAATTATTTTAATAAAAATTTAAAAAATATATTTTATTAGATTATTTTAATAAAGATCTAAAATATATATATATATATATATTGTTGGATTGTTTTATAAAAGACTATTTTATTAAAGATTCAGAAAAATATATATATTATTAGATTGTTTTAATAAAGGTTAAAAAATTATTTTTCATTCAAAAATCTAAAAAAAAGGAATGTAAACGATTTAGAGTAAAGTTTGAATCATAAAAGTTAATTTCCTCCCTTTTTTCTTTTAAATTTTTTCTAATTAAATAAAAAAGTCTATTCTCCAATTGAAATTTTAGTTTGATCAATATATAAACGTACAACGTAAGTTATGTATTATTGTTAATATTCAATATTAATTTTTATATTGTATTAGAGTATAATATTTTATGATTTTTCTTGCATATTTGAAAGAGTTAAAATAAAGCATCCCAATTTCAATCATTATAAAATAGATTATATTGATTGCTTCAAGAACATACCAAGCTTTATTGCTCTTTCATTATTATTTTCACTGTTTGTATTTGTTTCATTGTTAGCTTTGTTGCTAGTTTTGTGTATTTTATTTTTACATTTGAAATTTATTGTACAAATATGTTTCCAAAGAAATATCAATCTGGGAGTTAGAAAAAAAAGAGTGGAACAAATTATTAAAACTCGCAAAGGTGTTCATTAAGTTTTTTAAAGGTGACTCTTTAATTGAAGATTTAGTTGATGAATTACAAGAAGAAAATCAAGAAGAACTAAATGATCATACAACAAATGAGCAACAATTAAGTAATCAAGAAGAACTAAATAATCATACAATTAATGAGTCAAAAGAATTGAGAAAAAACGATGATCATAATTATGCAACGAATGAGCACGAAGAATTGAGATAAAATAATGATAATAATTTGAATGCAAATGACTTGACAATTTTATACATCGAAAATTATGTATTAAAAAAGTTTGATTTCTCAAAATGCTAATGATCTAGATTTTTTCAATGATTATTTTATACTTGTTCTTTTTTTTATTTCGTAGGTATTTTACTTTTTGGAGAAACTTGGGAAACGTATTTTACATTGTGTTAGAATCTTGAGAAATATATTTTATACGGAGTTTATCACATTTTAAATAAAATATATTAATTTTTAAATTTTCTATTAAACTCTATTCAAATTGTACGTTAGTAAAAATATATTTATATAGAAATTCCTTTTCTCTTTTCGCCAAGACTCCTAAAAGTCAGATTCGGCCCTAACTCACTCAAAAATTACACCAGCAAATGAATGAAATTTTTGCTTAATTAATAACCTTTATTAAATCATGATCAGTTTTTAATTAAATATTTTAATTCCATGTTTAAGTTTTCATTAAAATAATTTAATTCCACTAACTACTCTAAACTGATTTATGATTTTTAAATAAATATAAAATATGAATGAAAAAATAATGATCTTACGATTTCTCCTCGTTGATTATTAATATAAATTTTACGTTTCAAAATTAATTTATGAATGATAAATTTTGTTCAGCTTTCTGAAGATATTAGATAATATTTATTTAATTGCATTCTACTTTTGGATTGTCGTTAACGGGCCGACGTATACAATTTAAGGCCCAAAGTTCCACGAGAAATTGTTTCTTTTGAATCTTCTTAAGTTGGGAGACAGAAGCTGAGTTGAATGGTATCTTTGTAATTTACTGAGAAGCGGAGGTCCTAAAAGTTGATCCCCCATTCTAGTGTTCATATTCTCTTCGCTAGGGTTTCCGCCTCAGGAGTGCGGGCGCAGCGGCTGCAACCATGGTTCTCAAGTACGTTTTCTTTCAAGTAATTTTGATTCTCCGTTTTCCAATCCTTCGCATTTGATGACATAAAAAAGGTTTTTTTTCCTTCACTTTTTCTTCGGTGATTTCTTAGGGGTTTTTCTCAGACATCGAAATAGGGCACTTTTTTCGGTTTCTTTGTGGCATTGGTAGTTGGTTTTGATTAGATGATCAAGGGAAGCATTAAACCGCGCAGCTTTTCTATAGAGTAGCGTCGTGTTTCGTGTGCTTGCTGAGATTCTGGGATTGAGTTTCATGATAATTCAGTTTTGTAGGGAAGTTTGGGAACCAATTGAAATCGTCAGTCTCAAGAAAAGTAAGCGTCCTTTGGCTGAGAGAGCAAGGAGCTCGTCTACTGATTTTTTTTTTTTTATGTTACCCTTTGATCTTATTCGTATTTATTTATTTATGAGTTTTTGTTTTAGGAACCATTTTTTTTTAGCATTGAAGGATTTACTATTGTCGCTTTCATCTACCTACATTATGAGTTATGACACGTATAATAGTTGTTGAAAGATCAACTTTGTATTCACGAATTGCAAAACCTTACTCTTTTTTATGGGAAATCTTTGGATTTGCAAGTGTACAAGAAAATATGGCACACGCTGTTTCTAGTGGTCTAGCTATACCTTATAATATATATGATTGAGTACTTTGTTTTACTGGGTTACTTGTATGTTCCTTGGAAAGATGTAGCACCTTTGTCGACCTATTAAGTGAAATTTGCTGGTTTCCTCAGATTTTTCTGTCTGATTTATCCACAGGACTGAACTCTGCCGTTTCAGCGGTACCAAGATATATCCTGGAAGGGGTATTCGATTTGTGCGTTCAGATTCTCAGGTACTGAAATTTTAGTGCTATTCTTCCACAGTTGAGCCATCTATCATCATCCACGTTCTCAGTATTCTCTTGTTCAGATATTAAATTTGGCATGTTCAGTATTCTAGGTGGATAAATTCCCATAGGAACAAAATCTTTCTTCCTCTTTGGATATTCTTAGTTTAAGTACTACCTCATTTATTTTGTTTGAAGTTTACTTTGTGATAATTATGGTTTCCAAATAGTTATGTGAAAGTTGAATTGCTAGTTACTAATTAACACCTACAAATTATTTTTAGGTCTTCCTATTTTTCAATTCGAAATGCAAGAGGTACTTTCACAACCGGCTGAAGCCTGCAAAGCTTACCTGGACAGCAATGTACCGAAAACAACATAAGAAGGTGACTTATTTTTCTTGATACCGCACTCTATCGGTGATGATCGTTTGTTGACTGCTTTTTTTGTCCCCTACATATAAGGATATTCATGCTGAAGCTGTAAAGAAGAAGCGTCGGGCTACTAAAAAGCCGTATTCTCGGTCAATTGTTGGTGCTACATTAGAAGTGATCCAGAAGAAGAGAAATGAAAAGCCAGAAGTCCGTGATGCTGCTAGGGAAGCTGCTCTTCGGTATGTCAACCTTATCACTTTTCTATTTTTCATTGTTATACATCCTAATTAAACTGTTTGAATTCATGTCCATGTTTCTTGCTTTTTGACATCCTGCTCAAACTGTTTGTGTTCATGTCAATGTTCCACTAGTTATGTATTCAACTGTCTTTTGATCCACCGAAGCCGTGGCCGGACTGTAATTTTAAAATTTTCTTGCTTCACTTGCAGTAGCTATCATATAGTTCTGGAATGTTGACATGTTTGTCCTTTGACTATTCCACTATTGATTTGGCTGATCTTGATATGGCTGTCATCGGAAGTTCTTGTTAAGAAATTGATGTGATCACTCTTGGACAACTTAAGGGGAAATGTGATAGCCTCACTAGAATCATTCCCAAGCAAGTTTAATTGTTGGCAATTTGGCATATCATTTGTGCAACCATGGTCTAAATTATCAGCACTTTTACCTTCAGAATGAACAATGAAATTGATATCTAGCAACTCGATTGATAACTAAAGTTTATATTTGTGCAAGAATTTTCAATAAAAGCTATACCTCTGTGAGGTAGCAAGGCTCCTTTACCATTCTTGTGAATATTGCACACGCACACACACAATAGTATCAGTGCGATCAGTAGGCAGTTTTGTTATAATATATTGCCGTTTTGTTGGCTAATGATTAATGAACAACTGTTTTCTTCAATCTTTTTCAGTGAAATCAAAGAGAGAATCAAGAAAACAAAAGATGAGAAGAAGGCAAAAAAGGCTGAAGTGGTTGCAAAGTCTCAGAAAACTCAGACAAAAGGTGCTCCAAAGGGTGCTGGACCCAAAGGCCCTAAGCTGGGTGGTGGCGGAGGAAAGCGCTAAAATCGCAGCAACTACTTATTTTGTCCATCCTTTGAATGCAAAGCTAATAGATCATGTGTTGCTTTGAAGACATTCTAGCATGATAGTTAACTTTTAATATGGGTTTGGATTCAGCTTCTGTTTTGGATTGATGTTATAACAAAGGCTTTGAATTTTCAATTTGAATGTGTGTTTGCTTCCAAGGCTCAGCAAATTAATTGAGATTGAATCCCTGAGATTTAACTGCTATTGGGTTTGGTTTCTTATATTGCACTTGAATCAAATTATGGTATCCATAGCAAACAATCACACATACCATCTTTAGAATAATTAAGATGAGACATCGACAACAAGCATTTAGTACTAGAACACTTCAATCAAATTATGAGATTCATATTTAAGAATGACAAATACTACAGTAAAACAATTCTGATGAAAATCTGTAGGTAATTCACTCAAAGGATCAGGATCAAATAACAATCAGGTTCTTAAGCTGTACAAACTCTTATCTGGTACACAATAAACCAAGAAAGAAAAATGTGTTCTTGCGGTGTTGCAGCAACTTGTTATCTTCCTCAGTTATTGCAGCTCCAACTCGATGTCGGCACACAATTTAGGTAGTGGCACCAATGACAGTGGTCGTTCCCGTTCACTCCCCTAAAAAGCATAACTAAGCCAACGACAAATCTGCGACGGGAACAAAAGATCATTGAAGGCTATTACATTGGAGAATGGAAATTTGTGATCAAGAATGCCTACCCAGCTACAAATAAAATGAGTCCAAATACCAACAAGACATATTGGTAGGCTTTATACTTGGATGTAACTTGAGCCGAAGGGGGAAGATCATCGCGCTCGAACCATCCAAACTGAGGCCGGATTAGCAGAACAAAACCGAGAAGGAAACCCGATAAGAATCCTCCAACATGGGCAAAGCTATCCACACTAGGAAATAAACCAATGGCCAAGTTGATTATGATAACAATCATGAGAGTTAACAGAGCTGCAATCTGTAAAAGAGGATATACACATTTTATCAGAACAAAACATGCTGAGCTAAAATTTTTCGCGATCGAAGATGAAAAACAATAAGTTCACCCTATTCGAGTAGATAGTCCAATTTGTAATGAGCTCTGAAAGCATTGATCCAAGAAGCCCAAACAAAGCTCCTGAAGCACCCACAGAAATGCTATTCCTTAATAGAAGAGCTGAAAGAACAGCACCGCCAAAGCCTGACAGTATGTATATTGCTCCAATGCGGACTGCAAGGTAAAGGATTTGTCAAGCAAGCTGGAAAGAATTGCACATGTTTTGATTGGATGAATGTAGAGTAGATAGGAAGAAATCTCACCGAATCCGAATTGCTGTTCGAGACGAATGCCGATGAAGATTAAACTCAGCATGTTTACGATCAAATGGACGAGGCCGGCGTGCAACCAGATACAAGATAGTAGCCTCCAACCTTGATTCCGGCGGACTACTCTGTTCCATTCGAGAGCTCCCATCTTCTCCAAGCTGAGAGAACCAGTGCACACAGAAATGTTTAATCTTCTCGAGCAGATTGCGAGAACGGGGGTGGGAGAAATTACGTGGAGGAGGAGGGGCCGAGGAGAGGGTTCTGCCGGACGGGCTGGAAGGAGAAGCGATGGAGGAAGCCGGCGACGCAGGAGCCGAGGGGATGAGAATGGGCGGGGCAGTTGTTGACGTACATCTCCGCCACGAAGACGCCCACGCACGCGAGCACGAAGACCGGGACCAGCCACGGCGCCCACGTCCGCTCCTCCTCCTCCTCCTCCATTGCCGCCGCCGCCGTCTGGTAGTAATACGCTTCGCCGGCGGCTTGCCGCTTCGCAGCGGTGCCAGGCTCCACGTCCTCCATCTCGCTTGTGCTACCTACTACCAATCTCAAGGAGCGAGCTTTATCAAGGAGGTCGCTTGCTTGCTTGCTTGCTTGGCTTGGAAGAGACGGCGAGTGGAAGGAGGGTTTGGTGGAGGTGGTGGAGGAGTGGGGCCGTGGGGCAAGGAAGGATGATGGCGGCGGTTGGGTCGTGTCGAGAGGTGGTGGAGTGTGGAGGAGGTGGTGGGGAAGAAGAGAAATGGATTAAAAAAATGGTTAAACTTGAGGCCGTAAATGAATCAAGCAGCATTCGTGAATAAATTTAATGTTCGATTTAATAAGAATTTATTTATGTTCATTCAATATACATAAAATTAATTAAACAAATAAATTTGAACAGCTCGTGAATACATATGTGTTCAACTCATTAACGTGAACACTTTTCATGAATAATATTTATGAAAATGTTCAAAAATTATATTTATTAATAAAACTCTTTTCAATATGTTAAATAAATAATAAAATAAAATAAAATAAATTATTAATCTTAATAATCAATCAAATAATTAAAAGTTTCAAATAATCAAACAAACTTGAATTGAGGACTTGATAATATCTAAACGAACCAAGCTCAAGTCAAGCTCGAACCAAGCTCAAGCCAAGCTTGAATTGAGAGTTTGATAATATCTAAACGAACTAAGCTCAAGCCAAATTTCAAACAAGCTCAAGCAAAAAAAAAAAAAAAACCAAGCTTGATTCATTTTAATATTATCTTGATTATCTTATCAAATAATTTTAAATATCTTAAAATTCAACTCGACTTATTTACAGCCCTAATTAAACTGCTCGTCGCCATCCCCCTCACTCTCGTTACTCTCCGTCCTCACATTTTCGCCCTGAAATTTTAATCAGAAAAAGACTTCCACGATTTGACCTCCCAAATCCTCAATCAGAGATCAAGAATTTACCGCCGCCGACAAATGTTCCTGCGGCTCTTGACGGTGAACAGAGAAATTCTGGAGTTTACTTTCCGAACCAGTCTGACGGCGCTCCGACACGACGCTGGGGTTATTTTGGAAAACTCCAGAGCCACGTGGCTTAATTACATTATTTATGACACTGAGAAAGGAGCGTATTCATTTTTATCATCATTTAGTAACGAGTGACATAATTTAGAATCAAATCTATTGATTGTGCTACAATAGAAATCGAAGTAGATAAAAATAAGCAACAATTAGTGAGTGGATCTTGAAGAACAACTCGAAATAAATTGCTCTATGCTAGTTGATATTCATAATCTCCAACGATAGCAATTTTGGCTGGTTAGTACAAATGCATCTAGAACACATTCCATACTTGCATGTAGAGCTTCTCTCAATTATCCACAAGCATTAAGTTCATCATCATCTTAGCGAATCGAGTGGGTAAGCACGATATCGAGTATAGATTCAACGAGTATAGATTCAACCATGTTCCTTGAATACGCAAGAGGATGTCAACAAACCATAGAAGACCTAAGTGATGGGGCATTTGAGAGGTGTGCACATGATGCCCAACGTATGACTGACTCCGAGACCACAAGGTTGAGCTGATCGAGCTCTCCGAGACCGATCGTGTGGTTCCTTCTGCTGTGGATGCTAGATTTGGAGTTGCTTGAAATGCCTCTTCGGGCTTCGACCCCTTTGTGCTCCAGTTCTCTGAAGTCTCGACCGGCACATGCAACTGAGTCAGGTAAACCAGAGTGCTTCCTGGATTTTGAATCTGAGCACACCAGAAAGATGCAAATCAAGCTACAAAGCTTATAAAAAGAACAGACCGACATTGAACTGAGTGCAGAAACCTACTGATATGAAATGTGTTATTTTCCGGCTCGTCATTAGTAAAACTGAATGGTTTTTGTTGCTCCGTCGTGAAGAATGCAAAGCTTGGCATCACTTCTATCGGTGTGGAGAATCTCAGACTCTCAGACTCAAAGCTGTTCTGAAAAGAAAAATTGATTGTACAAGACAAAGGTGTTTCAACAGCAACAGAAGAAAATGATGATCTGCATGAGAATACGGGGGAGGAATGATCGTCGACTTCATGGTAGGCAATAAGGGAACTAGTGCTAAAGCTGACATCCCGACTTGCAGAGACGAGCGGTGTAGAAAATGAACAGCTTCCCACATCATCTTGCCTGAAACCAATTTCATGGCCCTGCCCGCTCAACACTTGCGGTTGCTGCGTATGCTCTTTTATCCAGGAATGATCTACAAAGGAGGCAGCTTGAGAGTTGGTAACAGAAAACAAATGTTGGATGCCATTCAGATAATCCACTTTCACAACTAGCGTGAATAATAATAAACAAGTTTCAAACAGCTCTAATGGCATCCATATCTTTCTTAGAATTGTAATTACAGATTAAAAACACTTGATGTTCCATGAATTAGTCTCACCTGTTAGTCTTTTTGTTCACATTTCACCAAATACTTGCATATTCATATGCGATTGAAAAAGGCACTGCTCTAAATATGAACTTTTCAAATTACTTATTGCATATTGACAATTCTTAGTAAATTACTGAAATGCTTAAACCATACCTAAAACTTGTTTAGATGTGAGTCTCTGAGAAGGATCTCTGCATAACATTCTTCTAATTAAGTCCTTTGCAGTGTTGGAGACACTTTGCCATGAATCAGAAGGAAATCGTAGCTCAGCAGACCTTACTGATTCAAATATCCTTGATTTAGTCTTTCCCCAAAATGGTGGCATCCCGCTAAGAAGAATATAAAGAATCACTCCGGCACTCCATACATCAGCTGCCTCATTGTATCCCCCTGCCAATACCTCGGGTGCTATGTAAAACGGACTTCCAACAGTCCCAGACAATGTCTGCCCTGTTAAGCAAGATCCAACTTGATAAGCAAAGAAAGAGATAGAATGATCTGGCAAAACTTTGATGGGCATGGATAGCAACAAAAACTACCTGGTTGTATGTAAGTCGCTAGGCCAAAGTCAGCCAATTTAATTGGCGAAGATAAAGATTTGGTAGCCAACAGAATGTTCTCTGGTTTGAGATCCCTGTGGACAACTCCCTTGTCATGGCAGTACATAACAACTTCCATGAGAGGCCGGAAGAGAACAGCAGCTTCATTTTCAGAGAAGTAGCCATGCTTCTCGAGACGGTGAAAAAGTTCCCCGCCAGCACAAAGCTCCATCACAAGGTGCACATAGTCATCATCCTCGTAGACAGCTTTGAGGTCAACAATGTTGGGATGACCTGAGAGTCGAGCCATGACCTCAATCTCAAGCTTGATGCTCTTAATATCCTCCGTGGTAACAAGGCGATCCTTGGCGATTGACTTACAGGCGACTGACTCTCCAGTAAGCATGTCAGCGCATGCCCTGATAACTCCAAATTGACCCCAGCCCAACTCTTCTTGTAGCACATATCTATCTTCTAGGTAAGATATGTGGGGGGTTTCCAGGATGGGATTCCTAAGGCCAGGGACCTTGTAGCAACAATACAGTAGATCTTTGCTGTTGCCTTGGGCAACAGCCATAACAAGGAGCACAAAGCTCCCTTGATTGATTTATTACAGCTCAATTTCTCTTACAACTAACGACAACATCTTAATTGTTTACCATAGCTGATCTAGCATCAGAATCCTATTATCCCCACCACCAACACTGTGTGAGAGATCTGAAGATTCAAGGAGCAAAAGGGTCAGCTTCATAAAGCTATCAACATACCAATTGATATACAAGACACAATTATGCTCGTAAACTCACTAGTAGCGGAGTAGAAGACTTTAGTGTTTTAAAACTGAAAGAACAAGTGCAAAACAAACTGCCAACTTTTGTGAAAGGAGAAAAAAAAAAATACAACTTTCTCAAGAGTATCGCCAAAACCACCTAGATCGTAAAGCTCAAGGTCAACTCCAGCAACTACGAATATAAAATTTTGAGGTTCATAATCCAACAGGGAACCGGAGAAATATACAGTCTTACCGATTTAAACAACAAAAACACAGTTTTTCTCTCAAATTTCAGATTTATGAACCAAAGGGAACTAACTAATTGCACCAAAATTTCCAAATCGTACAAAACGTGGAAACCCTAGAAGACCAAGAACTTTGCAAAAAGTCCAAATCGATATGGAAAAACTAAATCAACCAGACCAACAAGCACTGCAGCGAAACCACCGACGCCTACCACAAAGGAAAAGAAAGGGACAGGTGCAGATTCACAGCACCGGCACGAGAAAGTTTCGGATGACATCGAATAAGCCAACGAGAGAGACGCCGGACAAAAAAAAAAGCCAAAGGAGGGAAAAACAAGAGAGGAGAATCAGTCACCTCACGCGGGGAGCAGGAAGAAAGCAGAGAGAAGAAGCGATCAGAAAGAGCCCAAACGGAGCGCGCCCCGTCGCCTCCAGGAACGGGAGGCTGCAGACGCCACTTCTTTTCCGGGGGCAAAAGTCTTTTGAACTCCCTTGTTCGGTTCTTCCACTTCACCTTAATATTAATTAATTAATTAATTAATTAATTAAATTATAATTTCTTCATAAAATTTACAAATATTGTTCGTCAAAAACAACAATAATAATAATAATTTAAAATTATACATGCGAACGTTGGATGTTTCTTTGAAATTTATGGATAACATTTATCCATAATATGACATTAAGTTAAATACTTAATTTTTTTATTATTAATTACCTAAATTAATAAGTAATTTTTTTAAATGATTGATAGTGAATAAGTATATAAAAGGGAGGATAACGAGTCGAATTTAGATCCGATTTTATATTCTTGATCTCTATCTCTATTTATTATATTCATTTAAAATTTCATATTGAGTCGAATTTAGATCAAATTTTATATTCTTCGTCTCTATCCATATTTATTATATTCATTTAGAATTTCATATCTATCCAATTTTTAACTTTTATCAATATCCTCGTACTTATACCTATCAAAGAATTAGCTATACTCATAAAAAAAAAATAAAAAAAATTAAAAAAAAATATCCTCTATATCAATACTTTTATTCGTTGCATTCAACTATTACGATTCAAAATATTAGAATTAGGTGAAAAAATAAATTAAACTTCTAATTTAATCATATTCAATAAAATAGATTAAACACATGAAAAATAGTTAATAATTTTTTAAAAAATATTATATATATATATATAATTTAATTAAATATTCCAATAAAATATGTATAAGATTCTACTAAACCCGTCTTTATACTTGATTAATTATCCAAATACACATATCTGACTATTTAATTAATTAATCAGATTTAAAAAAAAAATATCCAAATTGTCATCCTTATATATAAGTATGATCATTTACGGTCCAGATAAAAAAGAAAGAGGATGCACAAAGAAGAGAATTGGAATTTATCTTCTTTCTTGCTGTCTCAATATACTGATGGAATTTTTCAGGAGCAAGGGGTGCTCAAGCACACCCCCACTCCCCCCTAGATCCGCCACTGAGTATGATTATATATTAATTTAATTCTAAAGTATATCAATCTAACTGTCAAAATTTGACATTATAGATTTGAAAACTCAGAAAAAATGTTTAAAAAAGAGAATAGCAATTAGATTATTTTTATTAAGGTTTGTTGGCTGGGCGATTGAATCACAAGGAAAAGGATGTTCTTAAATATTTCTCCAAAACTACACTCTTCTTGTTTGTTTCCTAGTGGTCTCTTTCGGGATTAGTAAAATATAAACTATGCACTTGAAATGTAATTATGGATCAAGTTTGATTTGCATCCATTCAAAATATTGTTTCTCAATATTATTAATTTTTTTTAAAAAAAACAATGAGATGAATCAATAGTTATAAAATAAAATAAATGGGATAAAGATTTAGATTTGAAAATGAAAGGAAGTTGACTTTAACATATAATCAAGTGATCAAGTAAAAAACAACAACCAACTAAAGGACGTACTTAAAATTCTCAAAAAAAAACACTTGTTTTTATTTTACCCTTACCATCCATGACTGTGATGTTGTATGGCTTCATAAAAAAAATTTCAGTAGTCATCCGAATAAATCAAAAAATACTCAAAACAAATGAACATCAACTTTATATTCTTAAATCAGCCGTTCATTATAAAATATTCATATGTTAATTCATCAAAATTGATGATACGATACAATAATAATATGATATGGTCAAGAGGATGTGTAGGACATGACGATCAGAAGTCAAGGAGACGTGGCGGTCAGAAGTCAAGGGGGTATGACGGTCAGGAGTCAAGGGACGCATGGCGGTCAGAGGTTGAGAAGACGTATCACCCCACAGAGTGGTTATAATTTTAAAAGTTGTTACCCAGCTAACACTCGGTCGGGAGCCCAGGTCTAGAATTAAGATAGGTTACTCGGGCGAGAGGCCCAGATCGGGAATTCAATCAGGTTATTCGGGCGAGGGGCCCAAATCGAAAGTTCAAAAAGGATGTTCGGTCAGGATGCCCAGGTTTAGAATTCAGACAAGTTACTCATGCCAGAGGACCAGGTTTGGACTTCAGACAGGTTACTCGGGCGAAAGGCCCAGGTCGAGAATTCAGACAGGTTACTCGAGCGAGAGGCCCAGATCGGAAATTCAGACAGGTTACTTGAGCGAGAAGCCCAGGTCGAGAATTTAGACAGGTTGACTGGTCGGGATGCCCAGGTCGAGAAGTCAGACTAGTAGCACAAGGAACAAGGAAGAAGGAACCATCTCTACCGACCGGGTTTTCTCATAGCAGACTTATATATAAGAACTTGATGCGCCTGGTCGGGATATAACGAACTACTCAGATGCACCTCGATCGGGCTCGTCGAGTGTTGTCTGTCAGGAGTTCTCTTGTTTATGCTCGATCAACGAAAACGATAACAGAGTCAAAGAATCGTAACCGCCTGTCAGAAAATATCTGTTGTGTGTCAGAATATATTCCAACGGTCTATGACCAGCTGATAACAGAACCTTCCTCCAACCTATAAGAGGATTCCAAGTGTCACCCACCGCCAGACATGATCTGACACCCGACATTCCCTGACACTTGCTAGAAGCCCTAAATACACATGGTCATATATAAAGGGGTGCCCTCTCCCTGATGTAAGTACGCTCACTCACCTTTTCGCATCTGTCTTCTACTTTCTGCAATTTTACTGCTCTTCTGGAAAAAAAAAAAATACCTGACTTGAGCGTCAGAGGGCTTGCTCCGAAGACTTTTTCCTGATTCTTGGACCCTAATGTGGAGGAAGTTCGTCTGAGTGTGCGCAGGAAACTCTCGCTTCGTCATCCTAGTCACCACCCCTCGTCAGCAGGCCAAGGAATCTACTCGTGGAGTACGTACTCGTAGGAAGTCTCCATTGCCTTCCGTCAACGCTAGTGACAGCGCAACCGAGCTCCTTGACCTCTATTTAACGACTCATCACAACACTACCAAAATGTTTCTGCTCAGCCAATCATACGGCGACCCCAGCGCTGCTTGGGCGACCGGAAGAACCTCGATGACCATGGTTCCCGCTCGGCCGAGATGAAAACCGCTTAGCCCTCGTCCCCTGCTGTTAAGCTGTGCTAGTCACCCGCCGGGCGTCGAGAGCTCAGACCCTTGCCGAGCCAGGCTGAGGTGATGACCGTTGACTTTCACCTTGACTGTTGACTTTGACGTCACACGTGGCCTAAGACCCTCTGCCGGGCGGGGGCCCTATCTTACCGCCAGATCACCATCCCATCAATTACTGTGATGTTGTATCAAGTATCCAACTTCATTAAAAAAATTTCATTAGTCATCAAAATAAATCAAAAAACACTCACAACGAAAGTGCTCTATATGTTAATTCATTATAAAAAATTCATATGTTAATTCATCAAAGTTAGAGATTATTGTTAAATACCTAAAAATTAAGAAAGTACTCTACTATTACACCATTACTCCGAGATGCATTGAAAATATTTATGTAGTATCAAGTGGTAATGATTTTTAAAACGCAACACTACTGTAATATCGAATTTTGAAAATCATTATCATAGTGATACTAATTTTTAAAATACAACATTATAAATGATGATGTTCTTTAAATACAATATTATAATGATTAACTGGAGGAGTAAGATAAAAAACAAACACATCCTTTTAAATCTAAAAATTAAATACATCTTTGAAAAAATTTCACAATGGTAAGTACACTCTTTTTGGTTAATCCCTAGAAGAAAACAAATTTTGGTTATCATCAGACTCGGGTTGATCCATTGACGTTAGTCAAACTTAAACTTCCCATTGACTTTTTTTAATGTTTGGCACCTGTGCGTGTACTTTGAAAGAATAAAGAAAAGATTATGATGAGTCGTAAAATTTGGAATTTCTTAAAAGATAAAGCATTAATTTTTCTAAATTCTTAAATATTTTGCTAAACATTTTTAATTCGCGTTTCATTCTTTTGTTTTTAAATAAAAATTGTAGGAAATGTTTTTTCCTAAAATCATCCATTATTTATTTGGTGACGGTGACCATGCCACATGGGTCGGCCATGATCTGCGTCCCTCAAGTCTCATTATAATTTTTTAAAAAATTGCCTTTCTTTTTATTAAAAAAATTAACTAGATCAAACCTAAAACAATCATCCCAACTAATCCGACTCCATCAAAATTTTCCAAACACCATTAAAATAAATTAAAAAATACTAATGACGAACGATCCAATAGTCCAACATCCTTTATTGTATGCCCTATTTATTAAAAAGAATGAATTAGTGTGATAAGTTGATAAATCTTTATGATAACTAGTAATTAATGCCATTAAATGCTAAAATAATTGTATTATAAACCCGATCAAATGGTAGCTTATATAAAATAATTGTTAAGCTAATTGAAGAGGCATTTTGTATGAAAAATTATTATTATTTTTCAATGATTCAATAGATGCCTCAACAAGTGTCCCACGATGAAAAAAAAATATCTTTGGAATATTTGGAAAAATGAATCTTAATTGATAAATAAAAACTAGGATTGATTTCTAGTGGGGAAAATGGCACATTAATTTGGATTATAACTAATCCAATGATGAAAGCCCATTTCTTAATTTCTAGTGGACCAAGCGTGTTATATATTTTAACATTTTAATGGGCTTCTAAATAATTTTGAGAAAAATTAACAAATGGAATCCATATCTATCAATACAATTTGTTATATTAACATATATAATTAACAGCCAACATTACATGTTATATAAACTAATAAATTAAGTATATTTTACTCACCTTTCTACTGTGTTATAAATAATATTCCAAAATCGAATTTCAGAACCGCCAACTATTCTTCAGTGCTCTCCGCCTCTCCCTGTCCACCTCTCGACTCTCTCTTTCCTTTGTCACCACCAATCTGCTGCCCAAGAGCCTCCAACAACCGTCGCTCAGTGCTCAGCCCAGATCTAGTCGATAATAAAAAAAAACATTCAAGGTTAATGTTTTTTTTACTATTATCATTTTGATATTGTTAATTAAATAATTGTGTTGTGTATTTAAATTTAAAAGTGCGTAAAATCAATTTAGTTAGTTGAATATTTAAGATACATGGTCATTAGAAATACAGTATTATTTTTTTTATTTCGATTTAAATTAGGGGTTTTAGGATTTTGAATTCTAAAATTTGGGAATTAAAATTTTAAATTCTAAATTTTTAGTTCATCCTGTCTAAAACCATGAAACTGGAAAGTTGGAGATGTGATGACTCTGCTGACTGAATGAAGATCTCGCTCTTCTATGTAAAATAAACCAAACTAGGTGTTAAAGTGTATACTAAAAGCCTAACTTTTTGTAAACATTTATTTTGAAATAAAAAATTACATTGGTCAAATGTCTATATGTATATGCTAAGTGTAGTTGCACAATTAATTTATATTATAGATAACATGGTGTGTGTTGTCACACACAGAAGATCATGTTATCAGTTCCTTATAAATTATAAATAATAGCTCACGACTAAAATGGATATGAACGAACCATTAGAATAGTCGTAGTGTAATTTAGTATTAGTTTATCTTGACTATAAAATTACACTAGTACACTCTGAGTGTATTAAGCATGACCATTTGAGGTAGTTTCTTTTTATACTGACTATATAAAAGAACAATATCTCTGTTATTATGGAAGTGTGTACTCTTAATCATGATATAATAAAAACACATATACTTAATACTTATTTCTTTAATTTATCAAAGGGTGTGATTTAGCTTGTTAAATCAATAAACCCGATAAGTTGAAAAATGATATTATTTATATGGTGTATTGTTGATTATAGAATGAAACTGTGTCCTAATAATCTAGGTTGATGATGTCCCCTTGAAGAGCTCATAAGGATTGTTATGTAAACCCTGCAGGTGGACTTAGTCCGACATGACGATAAGGTTGAGTGGTACTACTCATGAAGCTAAATATTAATTAAGTGAGTTGTCAGCAACTCATTTAATTAGTGGACATTCAATATCTTAAACACAGGGAGACTAACACTCTTTATAAGAAGGAGCCCATATAGTAATATGAGATTTGTGCGGTAGTGCAATAATAACTCTTTAGTGGAATGAGATATTATTGATGAACTCGAGTTGGGTGTTCGGGGCGAACACGGGAAACTCAAGTTCATCGGGAGACCAAAACTAATCCTCCTCTCGGTCTTTGTCGTAGCCTCTTATTTATAAAGTCTTATATACACCCAAACTCAACTTCTTATCCACCTTAAGGTGGTCGGCTAAGCCAAGCTTGGAGCCCAAGCTAGGGCCGACCAAACCAAGGTTAGATGGGTTCAAGTGGTGACTGGCTCTAGTTTGGAGTCCAAGCTTAGGTGGCCGCCCACAATGAATTAAAAGGAATTTAATTCATTAATCTTTCCTTATGTGGAAGCGATGGTTTTAAAAGAAAGTTTAAAATTTGAATCTTTCTTTTTATAACTTTCTACAAAAGATTAAGAGAAATATTTGATATTTTTTCTTATTTGCAGTTGAAAAGAAAGATTTTAATTTTGGAGAAAACTTTCTTTTTTTGTAACCATCCACATGTTTTAAAAAAGAGATTTTAATTTATAAAAGTTTCCTTTCATAACCAACCATGAAGGAATTTTTAAAAGAGAAATTTTTATTTTAAAAATTTTAGGAAACAGATAAGGAAGTTTTAATTTTGTGTTTAAAATTTTCCTTATTTGAAACTCAATGAGATGACCAGCCATAGAAAGAATAAAAGAAAATTATTAATTAAAATTTTCTTTTGTTCATTGGTAAGGAATATAAGGAAGTTTTAATTATATTTAAAACTTTACTTAATTGTCAAGACCAAAGAATATAAAAAAGGAGAAGGGGGTGAAGTTTTAATTATATTTAAAACTTTACTTAATTGTCAAGACCAAAGAATATAAAAAAGGAGAAGGGGGTGCCTCACCCAATAACACATCTATTATTCCTCTCCTCTCTTCCTTGATGGTGGTCGGCCCTCTCCTCTCTACTTTCTCTCTTCTCTTTTTGTTGAGGCCGACGATACTTGGAGGTTTGTTTTATCTTGGTGGCCGATTGCTTGTGGAGAAGAAGAAGAGAAAGAAAGCTTCCCTTGAAGAATAGTTGGTGGACGAAACTTGCAAGGAGAAGGAGGCTTGGGTGGATTTTCATCTTGGTAGATCATCGTCCACATAACGTCCGAGATAAGAAGAGAAATACGACAGAAGATCAAGAGATCTATAGTTACAACGAAAGATATAACTAGTTGTCTTATTCTGCATCATACTAGTTTTCTTTGTATAGATTTTGAAATATCAAACACAAGAGGTTAACGATTCTAGGTTTCGAATTTATGATTCGATTTTGTGTTTCTTTTGTTTTTCGATCTTGTGATTCGATTGTTCTTGATGGTTAAACCTAGGGTTATTATAAGGAGATTAAATATTGAATTTCATTGAAAAGCTTTGTCTAGAAAGTGGTGGATAATCCCATACCCAAGAAGACCTAGTGTCTCGCCATGTTTAACCTGGAAGTCGATCTCTAAAATAAATATTTAATCAAATTTGTAATATGGATGAATTTGGATTAATAATGTTAAGCATCATTTGCGATCCAAGTCTAAACCTCTAATAACAGATAAGTTGAATTTGGAATCAATAATGTTAAGTTTTGTTTGCGATGTTAGTGCAGCGGAGGGGGTGAATTGCCTGCACAAATTAAAACTACCCTCCTCGAATTTTTCAACTCAAAATAAAAGCAATAGCAATAATAATAAAAGAACTAAAATAATAAAACTAGCGATTCGGGAGTTAACCTGGTTACAACCAAGAAGGTTGTTAATCCAAGGCGATGAAAAGCGCGCAGTAGAAAAATCTCCTTCTCTGAAGGCGGAAAAGCCTTTTACGCTCTTACAGCTCAGAACTATTGCTAGGAATTAATTACAGAGTTGATGGAACAGTTGATTTCTAATTCTTAGTTCCAGAGACCTTTATATAGCCTCTGGAAATCCTATCTCGGATGTCCGAGGCGCCTCCAATAGGGGTCCAAGGCGCCTCCATCGAGAGAGTGGATAAAACTTTATCCAAAAGTCCAACGTTCACTTCTGCCAGGTCCGAGGCGCCTCCAAGCTGGCTGGCAGTTTTTTCCAGCTTGCTTGCTTCTTTGCTTCGTCTTCCGAAGTCCCGTTCTTTTGGGTGATTCCGGCCAACCGAAATAGGGCTCACCCGAACCCAATTTCCGACCTTCTCCTCGAGCAGTCTTCCTCCCGGCTTAACGTCCCTCGAACGCCGCGCATGTTCTTCTCGCCCACCGATGTACTCTTCCGCAGCTCTCTCGTCCTTTGGACGCATCGGAGCCCGTCGGCTCCCTTCCCGTGCCGTCCTTCTCGCTAGCTGCGTCTTCCGCTCGACTTCCTGCGCTCCTAAGCTCCTGCACACTCAGACACAGGGTTCAAACACAAAGCAGGACCTAACCAACTTGGTCGATCACATCAAAACACCCACGGGGTCCAACATACGATTCCAAATTTAATTTCTAAAGAACACAATAGGTTATAAGAAAGGTTCAGGAATTGTACAAAAAAATTTGTACAAGGGAACCAGTACGATATTCTGGGTAGCAACCAACACTAGGAAAGGGGTCCCTAACGTTGGCTCTGCTGACCTTAGTAATCAAGTCCATTAAATGCTATCCGGTGACCGAAGGACACATGTCCCGCACTGCCGCCGCACGCTTGATGTGATAGGCGGATATCCGTTTGCGACACAACGTGCGCTTTTTCAAATTCAACGGTTGGATCTGCTTCTAGGTTTCCATAACTCTAGATCGGACGACTGAGGTCGATAGGCCGCGAGGTTTATAAACCTCACGTGTGTCGCCATCTTCCTCACTTCGCGTCTTCGACTTCAAGCTTCCCGGCGACGTTGCGTTCTTCTTCCTGTAAGCTCCTTCCTCCTTTCAATCGAATCCTTTCGTTACTCTTCGATTTCTTAGTTTTCGATGGCAAGTACATCGCAATCCCTTGCGACCTTGCCCCTGTCCTTGAACTTTGGTACAATTCCATTGAGTTCAGGTTCGACGGGGACGATGCTGAGAGTTTACAAGTTGCTTATGAGCTTCCCCCGACTATGAAATTGTTCCCCCTTCTTCTTTTGATCAGCCGAGTGAACCACCACCGGTTGTTTATGCTTCTTTAGAGATCAATTCACCGTCGGTCTGCGGTTCCCGGTCCACCCATTTTTTTCCCTAGTTTGTAAATGCTTTCGTCTCTCTCTCCACCAATTAGTCCCGACTCCCGAACTCTTTTAGGCTGTTGTGCGGGGTCATCGTCCTTTTCCGCTTGCACGGCATTCCTTTGACCCCTTAACTCTTTCACTACTTCTATTATCCTAAACTATCTGAGCCGAGAACATTCCTATTCCAAGCCCGAGTGGGCTTGGTCTTCTTCGATAAGATGTCATCCTCCAATAAGCATTGGAAGGACTACTTTTTCTTCGTTTGTTTTCTCGAGCGGTCAGACTTCTCGACCGGCTGGTAGCTAGAGGTTGCGAATCCGCCATCGCTCGGTAAGTACAAAGGCCTAGCGGACTATCTCTAAGCAACCTCAGACTTGGCTGGACAGAAGTATCACATTCACAAGTTGCTGCTTGAGAGCGTTCTCTACGTGTTTGGCCTGAGCTTAATTCGCATGAAGCTTTCGTCCAGCCTAAGTATACT
Organism: Zingiber officinale; assembly: GCF_018446385.1. Classification (NCBI taxonomy): domain Eukaryota; kingdom Viridiplantae; phylum Streptophyta; class Magnoliopsida; order Zingiberales; family Zingiberaceae; genus Zingiber; species Zingiber officinale. Next base: position 134,435,775 of record NC_055996.1, on the reverse strand, counting down.
TTTTCTAAATCTAACCTTTGAATCTAACTGATTTCTCTCTTTCTTTTGCAGCTCGAGTTATGTTGCGCGCACATCGGGGGCAAATCCAAACTCGCGAATGCAGAAATCAATGCGGTGGTCGTAGCCGAGTTGGAGGGTCGCAGCTTGCAGCCGGTCGGCACGCAAGACGATCCGCTCGAAGAGAGCTAAAGAGCGCCAACGGAGGGGAGTGAAGGGGGAGCAAGCCGAACAGCTGGCAATGGAGCAAAAGGGCACCCACCGATCGGACTTCCGAGCGATCTCCAACACTGACGGTCGACTCAGCCTCCAAGTCAGCTTCTTCTGGGGGGCCTCAAATAATCCGGAAGAGGCGCCACGCGAAGATTATTGCTCGATCCGCCACCTCCGCTACGCAAACTCTAACCAGGACCAGTCCACGTCTTCCATCCGAGCGAGGAGAAACCTCCACACCTGCGCCCGAACAAGCAACGGTCGTCCCGCATATTTCGCTTTCATCCGATCAGACGCCGTCTTTGTCCAGGCTGCCACAAGGAACAATCTGCGCGCCGCTAGTCGCTTTCATACCGCCTCCACCTCTGCCGAAGGCTTAGAAGTCTCGAATTCAACCGACGTCGGCGCCTAGTTGACTGACAGAGCAACCTCAGCGTCGTCCACTCCGAGTGGCCGGCGCCATATAACGACAGTCATTCATCTGCCTACGGATGAGTGGCACAACCCCAACAGCACTGAATTCCGAGCCCCGAAGCACCAAATAATTATCCAGGGGCCGCTCGCACAAATATGGGCCGACGCCCGAGCTCGCGCAGTGGTCATGCCTCTAGGAGTGCTTGCCGACAGTCATACCTAGATGTCCATTGGAGTAAGTATTTTACTTGTATGTTTCTATTTATCGCCGCTCAACCCTAATAAATTCTTGCTTCCTCGCAGTATTGGATAGAGTCTAGTCATATGCCAAAAGTTCACTTTTTCGAAGCAAGAAGTTAAACAATTGCGCGCCCCGATTGGCCCTAGCGACATATCAAGGGGCTGAGTCTAGTAGGTTCGAGCTCATGAAACGGGCCTATATCCGCTCGGACCCCTTTAATTACAAGGTTGTCGATCGAGCACTCCGTCTATTCAACTTTGCTATCGACGGAACGCTCAACCAACTGAAGGAAGGCGACTACATCCGGAATGTTCTGACAAAGTCATCAGCCGAGACAAGCTAACTGAGTCACTGCCTGACAATGCTTTGGATTATCTAGAGTGAGCTTGCTTGAGTGAATGCTGAGTTATTTTATATTGCCCTTCATGCGCTTGTAAATTTTATGCGAGTATCAATGAATGTTCGCCCGTTCGGCATGCCTTTTTTCTTTTAATATTGATCCTTCGTTCTACGTCATTCTGCTTTTCCTTTTCATATTTTTCGCTTGGTTTCACTGCGTTATCGCTCAAGAGCAAGTTTGCGAAGAGAAGCCTTTTTTCGTCGATCTCGGATTTATAGCCGTCGCTTGGTTGTTGATGTAAACGAGGATTTAAAGTCGTCGTTCGACCGTTGATAGGCGGAAGACATGGATTTAAAGTCGTCACTCGACCGTTGAATGGTAGAGACAGAGGTTTAAGGTCGCCGCTCTGCCGCTCTGCCGCTCAACCGTTGATAGGCGTAGACAGGGGTTTAAGGTCGTCGCTCAACCGTTGATAGGCGCAGACAGGGTTTTAAGGTCGCCGCTCGACCGTTGATTGGTGAAGACACAGGTTTAAGGTCACCGCTACACCGCTGATGACGACTGAGGTTTAAGGTCGTCGCTCGACCATTGATAGGCGTAGACATAGGTTTAAAGTCATCGTTCGACGATGGATGAAGACAAGGGTTTAAGATCGCCGTTCGACCGTTGATGAAGACTGGGTCTAAGGTCGCCGCTCGACCATTGATGACGACAAGGGTTTAAGGTCACCACTCGACTGTTGATGAATATTGGGGTTTAAAATCGTCGCTCGACAGTTGATGACGACAAGGGTTTAAGATTGTCACTCGATTATTGATGACGACAATATTTTATAGTCGCCGCTCAACTTTTAACTTGGTTGGTCGGCTCAAGAGTCTGAAAAACTTTGGTTTTTATTCATATATGTCCTACATCCAGAAGGCATATACACAAGTACATCTATATTTGCTCACGGACCTCTCAGTCGGGCCAATAGGATTGGAGATGAATCACGCTCCATGATCGCTCGAGCCATCTTCCGTCTTCGTCCTCCAAGTAATAAGTCCTTGAGCGAAGTTTCTGTATGACCTTGTAAGTGTTGTGCTAAAGGATGTCCACATATCTCCACAATGACATGATATTGTCCACTTTGGACCTAGGCCCTCATGGCTTTGCTCTTGGGCTCTCCCCAAAAGGCCTCATACTAATGGAGATATATTGGATCCTTTTAACCCCATGATCTTTACCAAATCTTTCCAATGTGAGACTTTGATTTAAACCCAACAATCCTCCCCTCAAACAAAGGACCACAATTACTCTCATAGTCCGGGCCTCCTCGCGAGCATCCGGTCATCTTGACCTGCTATGGGCCTCCCCGCAAGCATCCGCGTCCGGTCACCTTGACCTACTTCGGGCCTACCTGCAAGCATCCGGCCACCCTACCTACTCACCTCACCACAAGTACCCGGTCACCCTGACCTGCTCCAGGCCCCCCACCTCCCGCCGCCGTAAGTACTCGGTCATCCTGACCTGCTTCGGGCCTCCCTGTGAGCATCCGGTCACCCTGACCTACTTGCCCCCTGCAAGTATTCGGTCACCTTGACCTGCTCTGGGCCTCCCCGCCAACATCCGCGCTCAATCACCTTGACCTACTCCGCGCCTACCTGCGAGCATCCGGCCACCCTGACCTACTCGCCTCACTGCAAGTATCCGATCACCCTGACCTGCTCCAGGCCTCCCCGCGAGTATCTGGTCACCCTGACCTGCTTCGGGCCTCCCTACGAGCATCTGGTTACCCTGACCTACTTGCTTCCGCATAAGTATCCGATCACCCCGACCTGCTCTAGGCCTCCCACGAACATCCGGTCACCCTAACCTACTCCGGGCCTACCCTCAACTTCGTTCAAGGCTGTCTCACTTGGCATATGGTCCAGACCATGACTCTGATACCATTTGTTGTGCCAAAGGATGTCCACATATCTCCACAATGACATGATATTGTCCACTTTGGGCCTAGGCCCTCATGACTTTGCTCTTGGGCTCTCCCCAAAAGGCCTCATACCAATGGAGATATCTTGCACCCTTTTAACCCCATGATCTTTACCAAATCTTTCCAATGTGGGACTTTGATTGAAACCCAACAGTAAGGTCCCACCCTTGGCGCCTCGAGCTTGGTGACATCCCCGACTGACTTGATTCCCTTCCAGACCAAATTGCCGACCTGGAAAGACCTCGGGATCACCCTTCGGTTGTAGTTCTGTCTCATCTGATGTCGGTATGTCATTAGCCGAATGACAGCTTTATCCTGTACTTCATCCACCAAGTCAAGCTCCATTAACCTCCGCTCGACGTTTCCCTCGTTGTAGAGTTGCACCCGGTCAGATTCTACCCCCAACCTCCACAGGGATCACCGCTTCTTCTCCATACACTAGCTGGAATGATGTTACGTCGGTCGCCTCTTTTAGAGTCATGCGAAGTGCCCACAAGACACTCGGGAGCTCGTCAACCCAACTACCCTAGGTGTGGTCGAGTCAAGCTCGTAAGCCTATAAGAATCTCCCAATTTGCGACTTTCGCTTAGCCGTTGCTTTGGGGATAGACCATTGAGGTGAAGGTCTGCTAAATGTCATAGCCTTCGCACCACTCCCTAAACTTCCAACCCGTGAACTGCCTCCCGTTATCTTAGACGAGCCGGTGAGGAATGCCGAACCGACACAAGATGTTCTGCCAGATGAATTTGATGATCATATGTTCACTCATCTTTACCAGTGGCACGACCTTCACCCACTTTAAGAAGTAGTCTGCCACGACGAGCATGAACCTCCGCTGACTAGTCACCATGGAAAATGATCCCACGATATCCATACCCCATTGGTCGAACGAGCAAGACATTGTGGATGTCTTTATCTCCTCGGTCAGTCGGTGTAGGATGTTGTGATACCTTTGTCAGGATAGGCATGTGGCTACTGTCCGAGCAGCATCCTCTTAGAGAGTTGGCCAAAAATATCCGGCCAGGAGAATCTTTCGAGCCAGCGAATGATCGCCCAGATGCTTTCCACAAGAGCCAAGATGTACTTTTTGGAGTATATACTTCATGTCCTCCGAGCCCACACATTTGAGTAGGGGCCTTAAGAAAGACCTCTTATAAAGCTCATCTCCGATCAGGGTGAATTGTCTGACCCTCTTCTTTAGTAGTTGAGTTGTCTCCTGGTCGGTTGGCGTGATACCTGATTGGAGGAATTCAATCAACGGCGTTCTCCAACCGCTTGGGAAGACCACTTCTTCCATCCGGTCGATGTGTGCCACCAATGAAACTTGTTCAATCGGCTGGCTAATCACGACCAGTGATAATGAACTAGCTAATTTAGCTAGTTCGTCCGCTGCTTAATTGTCCGATCGGAGGACTTTCTGTACATTGGCATCTTGAAAATTTACCTTCAGCTTCTCAAAAGCTTCTGCATATAACTTGAGTTGGAAGCTGCTAATCTCAAACATCCCAGATAGTTGTTGAGCAGTCAACTAAGAGTCCGAGTGAATGAGAACTTTTGCGACTCCAACATGTCGTGCTGCTTGTAAGCCGATTATCAAGACTTCATACTCGGGTTCGTTGTTGGTGGCCCGATAATCCAGCCGAATGGAAAGTTGCATCCGATCTTCCCGTGGTGAAATGAGCAGAATGTCGATCCCGCTTCCTTGTCGAGTGGACGAACCATCGACATATATTCTCCAAGTTGCTGCTGGTTCAGCGTTCTAAATCTCTGTGACGAAATCAACCAAGGCCTGAGCTTTGATTGTCGTTCGAGGTTAACATTAAATATCAAACTCATTGAGTTCGGTTGCCCATTTGATTAGCCGCATGGACGCTTCTAGGTTGAGGATGACTCTTCCTAGGGTACTGTTGGTCATGACGATGATCGGATGGGCGAGGAAGTACGGGCAGAGTCTCCGAGCGGCTGACACCAGTGCATAAACTAATTTTTGAAGACACGAGATTCTACATTTTTCAATATATGACTTAGAAAATACATGGGCTGCTGTTCATGGCTATTCTGCTTAACTAATGCCGAGTCGACCGCATACTCGTTGACCGATAGATAGATCCAGAGCAGCTCCCCAACGCTTAGCTTAGCTAACACAGGCAAAGAGTTAAGATACTCCTTGAGCTCTTCCAACGCCCGGTCGCACTCCGCGTCCCACTGGAATTTTGTCGCTCGGCACAGCACTTTGAAGAACAGCAGGCTCCGATCGGATGACTTGGATATGAATCTGGACAGTGCGATAATCCGCCTGATCAACTGTTGGACCTCTTTCAAGCTGCGAGGCGGGGGCATGTCTTGTAGCGCCTTCAGCTCGAATTCACCTCGATACCCCGTTCGGTGACGATATATCCGAGGAAGCGTCCACTCTTAGCGTCGAACAGACACTTACTCGAGTTTAGCTTCATCCCATATGTCCTCAAGGTTCGCCATGTTTCTTCGATATCTGCACACAGATCAACAACTCGGCTGACTTTATTAATATGTCGTCGACGTATACTTTCAAGTTGTGGCCGATCTACTTCCGAAACACCTTGTTCATTAGCCTCATCTCAGGTAGGTGGCGCTAGCGTTCTTTAGTCTAAACGGCATGACGTTGTAGCAGAACATTCCATCGGCCATGATAAAGCTAGCATTTTTCTGATATTCTTTGACGAGCGGCACTTGGTGGTAGACTTGATACGCGTCGAGCATGCAGATCAGCTCACGGCCTGCCATAGAATCCACCATCTAGTCTATCCGGGACAACGGATAGAAATCCTTCGGGCACGCCTTATTCAAGTTGCGGAAGTTGATGCACATCCGCCATTTGTTGTCCGTCTTGGAGACCAGCACGACATTAACGAGCCAGGTCGGAAATTGGAATTTCCGGATGAGACCGACCTCCAGTAATTTCTCTATTTCTACCCGGATCATCAGGTTCTGCTCCGCGCTGAAGTCCCTTTTCCTCTGTTTCACGGGTCGGGCGTCCGGTCGGATATGAAGCTCGTGCTGGGCGACACTCGACGAGATTCCAGAGAGCTCGTGGGTTGACCAGGCGAACACATCATGATTCCGCCTAAGACAGGCAGACAACTCTGCTTTTCTCTCGCTCTCCAGATCGACTGCAATGAAGGTGGTCGCTTCCTACCGGCTCAGATGAATCTGGACCTCTTCCTTTTCTTGATAAACCATCACGGGGAGCTTCTCAATGATGGCATTCACCTCTAAGCACGAGTTTTTCCAAGCGATTCTTGCTTCTGATCTCACCATCTCAATGTAACATCGCCGAGCGGCCAATTCATCACCTTTGACTTCTCCTATCTTGTCGTCCACCGGAAACTTAATCTTCTGACAGTAGTTGGACACTACCGCTCGAAACTCGTTGAGGGCTGATCGGCCTAATATAACATTGTAGGCCAACGGTGTGTCTATAACAATGATGTTTGTGGTCCTTGACCTCATCAGGGGCTCTTCGCCGAGTGTGATGGCCAGCTTGGTCTGGCCGATTGGTAACATTTCGTTGCTCGTGAAACCGTAGTGCGGGGTTGCCATCGGCAGCAGTTCGCTTCAGTTGATTTGCAACTGATCGAATGCTTTCTTGTATATAATGTTCACTGAGCTCCCTGTATCAACAAAAGTTCAATGGATTGTATAATTGACAATTACCGCTCGGATGATCAGTGCATCGTCGTGAAAATTTTCTATTTCTTCTAAATCTCTAGGGCTGAAACTGATCTTGGGTCCTTCAGTTTTCTCCCTGCTGCAACCAACAGTGCGGATCCCGAGTCATCGAGCATGCGACTTTCTTGCTCGATTAGAATCTCCTCCGATCGGCCCACCGACGATCATTCCTATCTCTCCCTGAGTGGTGTTACTCTGGTTCTCTTCCTCCCGTGCCAACGGTTTGTTCCGCTCGGCAAAGACTCGGGCGGGACTTTGATTGCTCCCATACTAAGGCCGATGGTGACGTGGTTCGGCTGTTGTCCTTTCTTCCTCCCTTCGAACGGTTGATTGGCATCTTTATCGCCAATCAGGTGATGGAGATCGACGACGATATCCTCGCGGGGACGGCCTGCTAGCTGCTAGGTCGTAGCAGTCCCAGGTGTTATGCGTCGTCAACTGATGAAAAGAGTAGAATATCGACATCCACATTTTGTCTTTTGCAACCGTTGGACGAGCGACCGCCACATGCTGCACGACATGTGTCCTGGGCTTGTGTGGCGGAGCTCCTCCTGATCGAGGACCCTTGGGGGGTTGATGACTGCTCGACTGTCGCCGTTCAGACGCTCCTGCGGGCTCTGCGAGCGTCTCCTTCTTCCTTACCGTTTGGGTTTCTTCCACATTGATATATTTGTTGACCTTCTTCTGTAGGTGGCCAAAGTCCCTCAACGACCTCCGAATGAGCGACCGGAAAAACTCTCCTTCAGTGAGCCCTTGGGTAAAGGTGTTCACCAACACGTCCGAGGAGACCACCGGGATGTCCATCGCCACTTGACTGAAACGTTGGATGCCTCTCGGGGCCCCTGCTTCAGCGAGAATAGATTCACACTCATCTTCTAGTGGCAGCGACTGCTAGCGAAGTGATGCAGGAAGATCGCTCGGAAGTCTTTGAAGCTGTGAATCGACTTGCTCGGTAATCGTTTAAACCAACGTTCCGCTGATCCAGCTAGCGTGATGAGGAAGACTCGGCATTGGTCCCCATCCGTGTACTAGTGAAGTGTGGTCGCGTTATCAAAGTTGGCCAAGTGGTTGTCGGGGTAGGTCACTCTATTATATTCTCCAATCGTCAGTGGGGTGTAATGCTTCAGTAGAGAGTCATTTAGAATCCCCTTCGAAAACTGTTGATTGACCCGCTCGGGCGAATCATCTTCTCTGGGTGTCTTCCTTTTCCTTGTGTCTCGAGCAGGTGCTTCATCCGAGGAAGATCTCCGATCTCTATCCGCTCGACCCCTTTCTTTTGTTGGAGTCCATAATAGTGCTCGGTGGTATAGGACCGACGCATTAGGGACTTCTCCATAGGTGCCGATCAACTTTGTTTAGTTCCCGAGTGAAAATTTGTTCCGCTCGGTCTCCTCGCTCATCCTAGCAACCTGCCGCTAAGGTTGTAAGCTCCTGTGCTTGGCGTTCGGCAAGTGCCTATTGGCGCTCGGCCAGCACCTGTTGTTGTTGTTGCTCCACTATCTTTGTCACTCGAGCCTGTATCAACATGTCGAGCTCCTCTTGCGTCAGCGTCACCCTTGTGAATTGTTCAGCGTCTTCCATCTTCTCGTTTGGATGCAAGTTCCGTTCCCACAGATGACGTCAAAATGATCTTGTCTGAAAGTGTGAAGCTGGAAAGCCGGGAATGTGGCGGCTCTGCTGACTAGATGAAGATCTCGCTCCTCTCTACAAAACAAATCAAACCAGGAAAGGGGTCCCTGGCGTTGGTCATCCGACGCTCAAGTTAAAAACAATAATAGGAAAAGAAATTGAAAATAATAGAGATAGAGATGAATCTTGCCTTTCTTCATATCTAGCTGTTGGACCCCGTGATTGTTTTGATGTGATCAACCAAATTAGGTTAGGTCATGCTTGTTATTTGATCCCTGTGTCTAAGTGTGCAGGAGCTTAGGAGCGCAGGAAGTCGAGCGGAAGACGCAGCTAGCGAGAAAGACAACACGGGAAGAAAGTCGACGGGCTCGGTGTGCCCGAAGGATGAAAAAGCTGCAGAAGAGTACACCGGTGGACGAGAAAACTGTGCATGACGTTCGAGGAACGAGAAGTCGAGACAGAAGCCTACTCGAGGAGAAGGCCGGAAGTTAGATTCGGGTGAGTCCTATTCCGAATAGTCAAGATCACCCAAGCAAGTAGAGTCGGAGAAGAAAACCCGGACCGAGGCGAGCTGAACCAGAGCAGAGGTCCCGACGAAAAAGTTAACCAAAGTTGACTTTATGGGTCTGGGTGCCCGGAACAGTCCGGGGCACCCGGAACCCTTCCGGGCACACGGACCTGAATTTAATCCAGATCGCGGTCAAACCGTGATCCATGCGTAGGAGATAAAGTTTTATCCCCCAGGGCGCTCGGAACCCTTCGGAGCGCCCTGACCAAGGCTATAAATATAGCTTTGGTCCAGAAGCTTTAATCATCTCTGGAATCAACTTTGTATTCAACTTTTAAGCAACTGTGTGAGCTTCAAGTGTGTAAAAGGCTTCTCCGCCTTCAGAGAATGAGACTTTCTTAGTGCGCTCTTTCAACCGCCTTGGATTAACAACCTTCTTGGTTGTAACCAAGTCAACTCGCTGAGTCTTCCTGCTTTTCTTTATTTCATTTTCTTATTATTATTGTTGCTATTATTTTAGAGTTGAAAAGTTTGAGGAGGGTACCTTTGATTTGCAGGCAATTCACCCCTCCCCTCTTATCGGCCCCACTGCACCAACACTAGCATACTTTTTTTATACCTTTCTTAGTGATCCTCCATCTTCCCTTGTTTAATTATATTAATTATCGACAGAAGACATCTTTGTCTTGACTTCTTCGCATTCAATGATAGATGGAGTGTTCTCTTTTATTTTCTCTTCCCTTATTAAGTATCTGTCTTTTCCTTTTTTTTTTTATTATTTTATCGATTTATTATTAATATATACAATGTCATACCCCAAGCTGGACAGGTGGCCCGCTCGGCCCACTCTCCTACCGACCGAGCTGACCGGACACTGGTTCATCCAGACGGCCGACTGGATAGTGGTTCCTCCGATCGACTGTTGTAGCCACTTGTAACGACCCGACCCCTCGGCCCCTTGGACGACCCATTTGGCGGCCCCTTGGCGGTCCCTTGGACGACCCAACTGGCGACCCCTTATGTCGTCGACCGACTACCCTCGACCGTGCCGTTACTCACTAGGACTTCCCACCCCTGGCCAGTGGATTTTTGCCTTCTCAGGATTTGAACTCTAGATCTCTAGGCCAAGTACTAGAGTTTATGAATCATGGTAGTCAAGTGAGTGGCGGGTGGGAAGACCTAGTGAGTAACAACACGGCCGAGAGTCGTTGGTCGACGACATAAGGGGTCGCTAGTTGGGCCGCCCAAGGGGCCGCCAAATGGGCTGCCAGTTGGGTCGCCCAAGGGGCCGAGGGGTCGGGTCGTTACACCACTTCCCACACGGATTGACCTAGCTTGAGCCATGGTGTTGATCGCTTTAACTTTAACCTATACCATGACAATTGACCCGTGCTAGATAGACTCCTCCTTATCGTCGCATCATTAGTTGTTGCGATTGAAAAATTTTTAAATTGAAATTAGAGAACTACAAGTTAGAAAATTATATTTTATTTATTTAATTTCAATTTTAAATTAATTATAAATGTTGATTTAATTACATAATGTATATGACTTTATTTTAAAATGTAGATTATGAAGAGTTTTTTAAACCTAAACATTTTCGTAGTGAAGTTCTTCCAATGATCCTAATATTAGTGAAGCGATAGAAATCAATCTATTGTAGAATTAGATTTAAATGATATTGCTAGTGATTCAAGATTACGAAAACCAATTGAAAAGTTTGATATTTTTAATCGAGATAAAGTCAGAAGAGAGCACTCGACTAGAGGGTTTGTCAACCAATTGGACATATACATTGATCCTGTCCGAACCAGAAGTCAGCAGACGCTGGGCACGTGACGCTCCAAGGCTCGCTGATGTAGGTCTCCAACTAGTGTCGAGATGCTCCGGCTATCCTGCACAGAAGTCGAGCCGGGAAGGGGATTCCCAGCGACGACCCTCCGACGCTCAAGTCAGGTAAATCACGATGAACAAGGTGGCTCCAGAAGTCTCAGAGTACATACCATCCTCTCCTGTCGATGAAACCTGAGGTTCTTTATATAGAGCTGTGAAAGGTTCGGGCACGTGTACCAAGGTGCATAAGTGTCCCCTGTCCTATCCTAGGTATGCGGCTGTCAGAAAGCTTACCTGTCCTTTCCTAGGTACGCGGCTGTCAGAAAGTTTACCTGACCCATATCGCTACAGTCAAAGCATGCCCTCGATGGGACGGCAGAATCCCCTGTCACAAGATTTGGAGCATGACACACACGTGAAACCTACAGGTTGTTGGAGAAAGAAATCCTCTGGCCATTTCCTTTGCTCCAAACTTGTAGTCCGAGCGGAAAGATACCTAAACATCCGACCGGACATCCGCAGTGGTTTACTTGTGCTTTGTGGAGACTAACAAACAGGGGTGCTTTATGACTGTGATCGGTCAAAAGGTCAGCTCGGCCCATGACCTTTTTAACTGAGCGTCGGAACCCCGATTTGACAGGGTGCCTACCAACTATGAGTGCAAACCGGCCGGACCTTTCCGGGTACTCGATTCCATCGGCCGGCCGGCAGTCCAATCGGACCGGCCCTCTATGGCCGTCCGTCCGGTCGGACCACATTCTCCTCTGGGTGGGCGGCTGTTCCGGTGACTTCCACTTGGCGTTGACTTTGCAAGAAAAAAGGGGGGGGGCCCGCTCTTACTACCGGATCACTTGCCTTCCCTTCAAGTCTAGTCGAAGGAGGCGAATAGTCTGACTGACTGGACTGTGAGTCTAGCCGAACGGCTCATCCATGCTAATATTCTACGCCCGGTCAGCGGCGGAGATATCCTTGAATGAATCAATGATGGTTTTTGCCGGATCTCCTCGCGTTCTGCGTCAATCTTCGACATCAATGTCGATCATACCTTCAATAAATGCTACGAATGATTGACTGCCACGTGGAGCAATGCCATCAGAGGACGGATGCGGTTGCATGGCATTTTGATGTAACCGAAGCAATTCGAAATAAACGGCTAGATGTATGCATTGATTCCCGTGACCTGGATCCGACGGTGGGGGCCGACCGGCCCTCACACTATAAATTCCTCGTTTCCTTCTCATCTTCGCACGCCTCCGTTACCTCTACTGTTGCTCTCTGCGTTGCGGGCTCCGGCGATCTTGTTGCTGCCTTCTGACGCTTTCCGGCGCCTTTCCTCGATTCATCTCCCCTCAGTAAGGTTTTAGATCTCTCATTTTTCCTTTCCGATATCTAATTCGCACTTCTGCTCTAGTTTTTGAAACTCCATTTCCCCGTCTTTGAAACTTCCTTTTTGATTTCTTCTGTCCCGATCATGGCCAGTTCTTCTCATCCCGAAGAACAATCCTTAGGCCCATGGTATACTACCATGCGATCTCGTTTCGAACAACGGGATTTTGATATTTTGGCTGACAATTTCGAAATCCCCGAGGATATCGAAGTTCGCCTAGCTGGTCCTGCCGCTCGGCCTCACAGACCACCGCGCGGCGGTTTCTGTGTCTTTCGCGACCAATTCACCGCCGGTCTGCGGTTCCCCGTCCATCCTTTTATAGCAGACGTCTGCAATTATTTTGGCGTGCCGCTCGGAAGTTTAGTACCAAACACCTTCCGTCTCCTCTGCGGCGTTGTCGTTTTGTTCAAGATTCACAACATTCCCCTCCGACCGGAGGTCTTCTTTTATTTCTATTATCCTAAGCAAGCCGAGCCGGGCACCTTTATGTTCCAAGCTCGGCCCGGTTTGGTCTTCTTCAATAAACTACCCACTTCCAATAAACATTGGAAGGACTATTATTTCTACCTCCGCATGCCCAGTCAGCCAAACTTTCCGACCCAGTGGCAAGTCAGTCTACCTCCCCCTCCCGAACTGAAGAAATGACCGGAATATCTTCACGCCGCAAATGTACTAGCCGGTCTACGACTTGACATCAACAAGCTTCTTCACGAGGGAGTGATGTACATTTTGGGCTGAGTCCTATACACTCCCGACCGGCTTCGGTAAGAACTTTGCTTTGGCACTTGCTTTAATTGCTAACCGATTTCTTTTTCTCTTCATGCAGCTGACATCGCCATGGAAGGCAGCAGCGCTGGAGGCTGTGGCGGCAAAAGAAATGAAGGCGCTGGGTATTCAGCCGGTCGGTTCTCACGAAGGAGAAAGCGGCACCCAGGTGAATCGGCCGCTCAGGCCTCAACAACAGGGCGGCGCTACCCCTCCAGGGAACCAACGGCCCCGAGGAAGGGTCCGTTCGGGAGGAGGATCAGCCAGCCAAAGAGACGCCGAGTGGAGACCCCGCTACGGCTACCTCTGCGGTCCAACCCTCCGACCGGCCCACCGCAAAAGCGCCGGTGCACGAGACCATTTCATCCGACCGGACGCCTTCGATTGGGACGAGATCGCCCGGCCGAGGCCACTCGGTCGACACTCTCCCCCCGCTGCTCACCCAAGCGTTCGACCATCCATTCGCGGTCTTCTGCGCCAGCTTCTGGCGATCCTGGTCACGGCCGCACAATACGGGTTACTCTTCACCTTCCGATGAAGAGTTGCTGCCGGCTGACCGGACGACCGTGCCCGAGCACACTGTTACTTTGAAAGGGCCCCTCGCCGAGATGTGGGCCGCCACTGATCCCTCTCCAGAACTTAGCCAATAGCCACATGCAAGCGGCTACGGGGGTAAGTTCTTCGTTGTTTTTTGTTTTACCTAAAATATTTCCGCTCGGCTTCTAACAACTGCGACTTCTTGTTTCAGAGGTGGGTGGAAGAGATAGCAGTTTCCAACCGTCTGGCTATGGCGGACGAGGAGATAAGGCAATTGCGGGCGGCAGGTGGTCCGAGCGGCTCCCAAGGACCTTCCTACTCCGAGCTGCAAAAAGAGCTGAAGAAAACTCAAACTCTGCTAGCTGCTGAGCAGAAGAAAACAGCTGATCAGGCCCACGCCCTAGCCGAGTCCGAGCGACAGGTCAAGTCGCTTGACACAAAGATAACTCTGGCCACCACCCGGAAGAACACAGCCATCTCCGATCTGGAGAAGAAAAACGTGGAGGCCCGGGGCCTGGAGTTGAAGATAAAGGAGCTGACGGAGCAGCTCGATCGGGAGAAGGCAGGCCGCTCGGCCGATGCGGAGAAGATTGAACGTCTGAATGAGGCCCTGACAAGCTCCCAGGCAACCTTCAAGGAATACCAGGATGCCGAGCCGAGCCGAGTCGCCGCTCTCCGACAAAGTTACATCCGATCGCCCGAGTTCTCGGAAAAAATTTGCGAGCGGATGTACTCGGCTTTCGACCTGGCAATTACGGCCACTATGACCTATCTGAAGTCGAAGGGCCTTCTTCCGGAGTCCACCAATATTCCGGCCGGCGATCAAGTGGAGCTCCTGAGCAACATTCCGAGGGACCTCTACGACTACATCGAGTAATTTTTGTAATTTCGCAGCTCGGCTGAACATGAACCTTTTTGTACTTAGGCCGCTCGACCTAAGGTTCTAATTTTAATGAAATGCTTTCCTTTCGTGTACTCTATCTTTTTGCACTGTTCCCTGGCTGACACTTGTACGGTCCGCTCGTCTTCTATCACATCATACCTTGGGCATTCGAGGTGCATTCTTCCAGAATGAAGTGTTTTCCCCAGCTCTCCCGTCCGGCCGAATATCAATCTGGGCTGCTGGCCAGAATCGCTCGCTATAAGCCGATCCGAACCTTTTTTACCTCGAGTCCGATCGGAAAATAGCTTCGGTCTGACAATCGGCGGGGAATACGAATGATCGCAGTGTCGACGATATTCCGTTCGGATTATTTATAGACGCCGGCTCGTCTCTTGATCTTTAACGACGGTGCTCGTCGATCTTCCGCTCGGATGGTTTATGGACGCCGGCTCGTCTCTTGATCTTTAACGACGGTGCTCGTCGATCTTCCGCTCGGAGGGTTTATAGACGCCGGCTCGTCTCTTGATCTTTAACGACGGTGCTCGTCGGTCTTCCGCTCGGAGGGTTTATAGGCCGCTCGTCTCTTGATCTTTAACGACGGTGCTCGTCGGTCTTCCGCTCGGAGGGTTTATAGACGCCGGCTCGTCTCTTGATCTTTAACGACGGTGCTCGTCGATCTTCCGCTTCGGAGGGTTTATAGACGGCTCGTCTCTTGATCTTTAACGACGGTGCTCGTCGGTCTTCCGCCGGAGGGTTTATAGACGCCGGCTCGTCTCTTGATCTTTAACGACGGTGCTCGCCGGTCTTCCGCTTCGGAGGGTTTATAGACGCCGGCTCGTCTCTTGATCTTTAACGACGGTGCTCGTCGGTCTTCCGCTCGGAGGGTTTATAGACGGCTCGTCTCTTGATCTTTAACGACGGTGCTCGTCGGTCTTCCGCCGGAGGGTTTATAGACGCCTCGTCTCTTGATCTTTAACGACGGTGCTCGTCGGTCTTCCGCTTCGGAGGGTTTATAGACGCCGGCTCGTCTCTTGATCTTTAACGACGGTGCTCGTCGGTCTTCCGCCCGGAGGGTTTATAGACGCCGGCTCGTCTCTTGATCTTTAACGACGGTGCTCGTCGGTCTTCCGCTCGGAGGGTTTATAGACGCCGGCTCGTCTCTTGATCTTTAACGACGGTGCTCGTCGGTCTTCCGCTCGGAGGGTTTATAGACGCCGGCTCGTCTCTTGATCTTTAACGACGGTGCTCGTCGGTCTTCCGCTCGGAGGGTTTATAGACGCCGGCTCGTCTCTTGATCTTTAACGACGGTGCTCGTCGGTCTTCCGCTCGGAGGGTTTATAGACGCCGGCTCGTCTCTTGATCTTTAACGACGGTGCTCGTCGATCTTCCGCTCGGAGGGTTTATAGACGCCGGCTCGTCTCTTGATCTTTAACGACGGTGCTCGTCGATCTTCCGCTCGGAGTTGCTCTTCGCCTTTCCCCCAGCTTGGATAATGCCCTCCTGGCCGCACGGCTCAGGATCTACTTCATCGAGTATTTTGGCTCGGATAATATACCTCCGTCTGAAGGGCACGGGGCCTTCGATCTTCGAGCGTTTGGCTCGACCCATTTACTTCCGGCCGAACGGCACGGGTTATTTGCTTACAAATCTTAACCACATAAACCTCCCGACCGATCGACTCGGGGGCCTTCGCGCTACGATGATAATGCCTTATATTCGCTCCTTTGACTTTTCATCTCTGCATTTCAAGTATTTAGTCGGAAAATGAAATACACAGGGTGATTTATAGTGATACACCTTTCACCCCGCCCGGTAAGGCTGGAGGTGGTTCGCGCTCCACGGTCTATCTAGCTGCCGTCCGTCCTCATCCTCCAGATAATACGCGCCCGAGCGGAGCTTTTCGATGATTTTGAAAGGGCCTGCCCATGGCGCTTCAAGCTTGCCGACGTCGCCGACCGGCTTGATTTTCTTCCAGACGAGATCGCCGACTTGGAACGATCTGGGAATTACGCGCCGGTTGTAGTTTTGCTTCATCCGCTGACGGTACGCCATCAGTCGAACGGACGCCTTTGCCCTCTCCTCTTCTACCAAGTCCAGCTCCATGTTTCTTCGTTCGGTGTTGTCATCATCATAGTTCTGGATCCTGGCTGACTCAACGCCTACTTCGACCGGTATGACAGCCTCACCGCCGTATACCAAATGGAACGGTGTGACTCCCGTCCCTTCTTTTGGCGTCGTTCGGATAGCCCACAAGACGCTCGGCACCTCGTCCGGCCAACTCCCTCCCAAATGGTCGAGCCGAGTGCGCAGAATACGAAGAATTTCCCGGTTGGCGACTTCAGCTTGACCGTTGCTCTGAGGATAGGCCACGGACGTGAAATGTTGCTCAATGCCGTAGCTTTGGCACCAATCCTCCAACATCTTCCCTGTGAACTGCCGCCCGTTGTCGGACACCAATCGGCGAGGGATGCCGAACCGACAAATGATGTGCTGCCAGATAAATTTTTTAACCATTTGCTCAGTGATCTTTGCCAGCGGCTCGGCCTCCACCCACTTGGAGAAGTAATCTACCGCCACTAGTAAAAATTTCCTCTGCCCGGTCGCCATCGGAAATGGACCCACAATATCCATTCCCCACTGATCGAACGGACATGAGATGGTTGATGCCTTCATCTCCTCTGCCGGTCGGTGGGAGAAGTTGTGATACTTCTGGCATGAAAGGCATGTAGACACTGTCCGAGCGGCATCTACTTGTAAAGTTGGCCAAAAGTATCCGGCCAAGAGGATCTTCTTGGCTAACGAGCGTCCGTCCGGATGACCTCCACATGATCCTTGATGTACTTCCTGGAGGATGTAAGCTGAGTCCTCCGAGCCTACACATTTTAGCAGAGGACGCGAGAAAGCTTTCTTGTAAAGCTGATCTCCGATGAGTGTAAACCGACCGGCTCTTCTTCTGAGGAGCCGGGCTGCATATTCATCGGATGGTGTGGTGCCCGAACGGAGGAATTCTATAATAGGTGTCCTCCAGTCACTTGGAAACGCGAGGCCTTGCATCCGGTCGACATGCGCCACCATCAGCGTTTTTTCAATTGGCTGCTGCATGGCGATCGGCGTTATTGAGCTCGCGAGTTTGGCCAACTCATCGGCCGCCTGGTTCTCCGTTCGGGGAATCTTCTGAATAAGCACCTCTCGGAAAGTAGCTTTGAGTTTCTCAAAGGCCTCAGCGTAGAGTTTAAGCCGAACACAGTTGATTTCAAAGGTGCCGGAAAGTTGCTGAGCGGCCAACTGTGAATCCGAATGGAGAGTTACCCGACCGGCCCCCACATGTCGTGCCGCCTGTAATCCGGCTATAAGGGCCTCATACTCTGCCTCATTGTTGGTGGCCTTGTAGTCCAGCCGGACGGATAGGTGCATCTTTTCTTCTTGCGGTGAGATAAGTAATATCCCAATCCCGCTTCCGAGTCGAGTGGAAGACCCATCCACATATATCCTCCACAGAGCTTCCGGCTCGGGCCTCTGCACTTCGGTCACAAAATCAGCCAAGGATTGGGCTTTAATCGCCGAGCGGGGCTGGTACTGGATGTCAAACTCGCTTAATTCTGTCGTCCACTTGATAAGCCGTCCGGACGCTTCTGGATTCAACAGGACTCTTCCGAGTGGACTGTTCGTCCGGACAATGATTGTGTGGGCCAAGAAATACGGTCGAAGGCGCCGAGCGGCTAGAACCAATGCAAAGGCCAACTTCTCGAGCCCGGTGTAGCGAGATTCAGCATCTTTCAAAATATGGCTCAGAAAATACACCGGCTGCTCTTCGCCGCTCGCCCTCACAAGTGCTGAGCCTACAGCATGTTCAGTTGACGACAAATACATATACAGTGACTCACCTCCGATCGGCTTGGCCAGTACAGGCAGGGAATTCAAATATGTTTTCAACTCTTCAAATGCTCGGTCACACTCTTCGTTCCACTGGAACTTAGTAGCTCTGCGTAGGATCTTGAAGAATGGCAGGCTCCGGTCGGCAGTTTTGGAGATGAATCTGGACAAAGCAGTTATCCGACCGGTCAACCGTTGCACTTCCCTTGTGTTTCTGGGAGGAAGCATGTCTTGCAGAGCTTTCACCTTGTTGGGATTTGCTTCGATCCCCCGCTCGGTCACTATATACCCCAAGAAACGCCCTCCTTTAGCTCCGAACAGGCATTTCTGGGGATTTAGCTTGACTCCATATTTGCGCAGTGTTCGGAAGGTTTCTTCCATATCCTTGAAAAGATCGGCCGCTCGGACGGATTTGATAAGAATGTCGTCCACGTAAACTTCCAGGTTCCGCCCGATCTGCTCCTTGAATACCTTGTTCATCAAGCGCTGATAGGTGGCCCCGGCATTCTTCAATCCGAACGGCATCACATTGTAGCAATATGTGCCGTCGGACGTTACGAAGCTCACCTTTTCTTGATCTTCGCGCGGCGGTACTGTGATAGCCCCGGTAGGCGTCGAGCATGCAATTAACTCACACCGTAGAGTCCACCTGATCTATCCGGCGGAG
Source organism: Zingiber officinale (assembly GCF_018446385.1). Classification (NCBI taxonomy): domain Eukaryota; kingdom Viridiplantae; phylum Streptophyta; class Magnoliopsida; order Zingiberales; family Zingiberaceae; genus Zingiber; species Zingiber officinale. The sequence goes on along the minus strand of NC_055996.1, from coordinate 134,416,811 downwards.
GATAAAGATCTTTGGGACATGCTTTGTTTAAGTCCCGAAGTCAATGCAAACTCGCCACTTGCCGCCCGGCTTGGAGACCAATACCACGTTGGCTAGCCACCGCACCTCACGTATGTGGCGGCCTCGAAGTTTCTACTCCGCCGGATTATGGCATTCGCTCGCGCTAAAATCTCTTTTTTCTTCGCCGGCCAGTCGGACATGCAACTCATGTTGCGCTAGGCTAGGCGAAATTGCAACTCGTGTGTCGACCAAACAAAGACATCATGATTTTGCCGGAGGCATTGGATCACTTCTTCTGTTTTTCCTCTAGATCTGAGGCGATGAAAGTGGTGGCCTCCGATCGGGTCGGATGGATCTGAACTTCCTCCTTTTCATCATAAATTAAAGCAGGAGGTTTCTCGGTTATGGCGTGTACCTCGATTCGGGGGACCTTCCGAGCGGAAGAAGCTTCTGCTCGGATCATCTCTATATAGCAACGCCGAGCTGCTAGTTGATCTCCCCGCACTTCTCCAACTTTGTCCTCCACGGGAAATTTTATCTTCTGGTGGAAGGTTGAGACAACCGCTCGGAATTCGCCGAGCGCCGGTCGTCCCAAAATGACGTTGTAGGATGAGGGAGAGTCAACCACCACGAAGTTTGTTGTCCTGGTCCTCCTGAGCGGCTCTTCTCCCAGCGAGGTGGCCAACCGGATTTGTCCGACCGGCTGAACTTCATTGCCCGTAAACCCGTAGAGCGGGTCGTCATTGGAAGCAGCTCGGCTCGATCAATTTGCAGCTGATCGAACGCCTTCTTGAATAGTATGTTGACCGAGCTCCCTGTGTCAACAAATATGCGGTGAATGGTGTAATTTGCTATTACCGCTTTAATGAGCAGCGCGTCGTCATGGGGTACTTCTACTCCTTCCAAGTCTCCGGGCCCGAAAGTGATTTCCGGTCCACTTGCCCGCTCTTGGCTACAGCCGACCGTATGGATCTGCAGCTGCCGAACGCCTGCCTTTCTTGCTCGGTTGGAGTCTCCTCCGGTCGGCCCACCAGCAATAACGTTGATTTCGCCCCGGGAAGTATTGCTCCTGTTTTCTTCCTCCCGAGTGGATGGTCGGGACCGTTCCCTGGACGTCCGGCGACTCTCCTGTCTTGGGGATCTATGTCGGTCGGACGTATGGTGATGTCGCCTCTCTATGCGGGTCCGGTCGGCTTCCTGGGTCCTTTGCCTCGTGTTGAGGGGAGGAGACCGTCGTTCGGCTTTCCGGGGAATAGGATTGGACACAAAGGGAAGGCTTCGGCAATCCCTCGTGTTGTGCGTATCCGTTTGGTGGAATTTGCAGAACATTGGGGTCCACCTCTTCTTTGGCTTGGGCCGAGCGGCAGCCACTTCTTGCACGTGCGATCTGGTGTGGGGAGATCGAATTGCTTCAGCCCTTGGTCCTCTAGGTGGTTGCTGAGCGGAGTGCTGCTTCCGCTCGGCATGAACAAGTGCACGCTCGGTTGGAGCTTCTTTTTTCCGAGCGGCTTGCGCTTCTTCCACGTTTATGTATTCGTTGGCCCGATGTAGCATGTGATCATAGTCTCGGGGCGGCTTTCGGATGAGCGACCAAGAAGTCCCCATCAACAAGGCCTTGTGTGAAGGCGTTCATCATCGTTTCCGATGTGGCTGTTGGGATGTCCATCGCCACTTGGTTGAATCGCTGGATGTAAGCTCGAAGCGATTCTTTTGGTTCTTGCTTGATGGCGAACAAGCTAACGCTTGTTTTCTGATAACGCCGACTGCTGGCGAAGTGGTGGAGGAAGGCCGTTCGGAAGTCCTTGAAGCTTGTGATGGATCCGTCCGGCAGTCTACGGAACCACCGCTGAGCCGATCCCGAGAGCGTGGTAAGGAAGACTCGGCACTTTACTCCATCAGTGTATTGGTGGAGCGTGGCGGTATTATCAAACTTACCCAAATGATCATCCGGGTCCGTTGTTCCATTATACTCGCCGATCGTAGGGGGCACGTAGTGCTTGGGCAGAGGATCTCGCAGAATGGCTTCCGAAAATTGACGGTTGGTCCGCTCGGGAGATGAGTCCGTCCGGGGAGCTTTCCCCTTCTTGTCATCCCGCCTTGGCATTTCATCTGAGGAAGATCCTATATCTCTTCGGGCTGGCGTGGCTCCAGGGGTGCGAAATAAGGCCCGGTGGAATGCGACGGTGGCTGGAGGTGCTTCCGCTCGGCCCCCCGACGCGGACGTTGCTTGTTGCTCCGCCCGCTCGGCGGATGCTTTTTGCTTTTGCTCCACGAGTTTGGCGGCCCTTATCTCGACCAGAGCGTCGAGTTCCTCCCTTGAAAGCGTCACCGTGTGCTGTCGTCCAGCCTCGTCCATTGTCTCTGCTCGGATGCAGGAGCGTTCCCACAGACGGCGCCAATTTGATCCTGTCCGAACCAGAAGTCAACAGACGCTGGGCACGTGACGCTCCAAGGCTCGCTGATGTAGGTCTCCAACTAGTGTCGAGATGCTCCGGCTATCCTGCACAGAAGTCGAGCCGGGAAGGGGATTCCCAGCGACGACCCTCCGACGCTCAAGTCAGGTAAATCACGATGAACAAGGTGGCTCCAGAAGTCTCAGAGTACATACCATCCTCTCCTGTCGATGAAACCTGAGGTTCTTTATATAGAGCTGTGAAAGGTTCGGGCACGTGTACCAAGGTGCATAAGTGTCCCCTGTCCTATCCTAGGTATGCGGCTGTCAGAAAGCTTACCTGTCCTTTCCTAGGTACGCGGCTGTCAGAAAGTTTACCTGACCCATATCGCTACAGTCAAAGCATGCCCTCGATGGGACGGCAGAATCCCCTGTCACAAGATTTGGAGCATGACACACACGTGAAACCTACAGGTTGTTGGAGAAAGAAATCCTCTGGCCATTTCCTTTGCTCCAAACTTGTAGTCCGAGCGGAAAGATACCTAAACATCCGACCGGACATCCGCAGTGGTTTACTTGTGCTTTGTGGAGACTAACAAACAGGGGTGCTTTATGACTGTGATCGGTCAAAAGGTCAGCTCGGCCCATGACCTTTTTAACTGAGCGTCGGAACCCCGATTTGACAGGGTGCCTACCAACTATGAGTGCAAACCGGCCGGACCTTTCCGGGTACTCGATTCCATCGGCCGGCCGGCAGTCCAATCGGACCGGCCCTCTATGGCCGTCCGTCCGGTCGGACCACATTCTCCTCTGGGTGGGCGGCTGTTCCGGTGACTTCCACTTGGCGTTGACTTTGCAAGAAAAAAGGGGGGGGGCCCGCTCTTACTACCGGATCATACATCTAAAAAGATAGTTTGGTAAATAAGAAAGGAGTTTCCAAGATAGTTGGTATAAATATATACATGGATAAAATATAGCCTATCCAAAGATATGGATTTTGCTTATGATGTTATTTTTTAAAACTATCAAATAAAGGAGGTCGGTAAAAAGATAATATCTTTGTAAAAAGGGGATTCATTAATAGGAAAAATACATTAGAAAGATTTAATTTGCATAATGGTGTCGTGGATAGTTGTCACAATCATGCTAAGTACAATTTGAATATTTTCAAGACCAAAGACATAGTGTTTTAAATATATTACGAGTACGTCATCAAGATAGGGAGGTTTCTTATCGCACCCGTTTAATAGTAATGTTGAATATTACGCGATTTCTTTTGAAGTAAAGACTATCTTTTCGTGGACATAATGAGTCAAGTAGTTCTTTAAATAGAGGAAACTTTCTTGAATTGCTTCAATGATACCGTCAACGAAATGAGGATGTTTCTAAGGTTGTTAATCAAAATGCTCCGGGAAACAATCAAATGATTTCTCCAACAATTCAAAGAGATCTTATGCGCGCTTGTGCCTATGAGATCACACTTTCCATAATTAAAGATAATGGGAACAATGTTTTATTCTTGATGATTGATGAGTCTCGAGACATTTCAATGAAAGAGCAAATTAGAGTTGTTTTGAGATATGTGAACAAAAGATGACATGTGATTGAACAATTCCTTGCAATTATACATGTATCTGACACTAGCTCTCACTCTTTGAAGGATGTTATCGATGTTTTATTTGTAACATATGAATTATCATTATCTACACTGAGAGGTCAAGGATATGATGGAACTTCAATTATGCGAGGTAAATTCAATGGGTTGAAATCTCTTATTTTACAAAAAAATCCATATGCAGGGGTATATTTATTGTTTTTCTCACTAATTATAGTTAATTATTATTGTTGTTGACTAGAGTAATCTCAATATAAATAATTTTTTTAATTGTCTCTATATTGTGAATATGACTGGAGCATCATGTAAACGAAAAGATCAACTTAGGTAAATTGAGCATAATAGGATTGTTGTAATATTGAGGATCACACTACTTGACATTATCTCATCTATTATCTATGTGGCGTTCAATGATACAAGTGTTAGAGAATATTTATGATGATTCCAATTCTTTTGATAGTAGAAGGATTGTCAAAAGTTTGATTCAAAAATTGAAGATTTGTAAGTTTGTTTTCATGTTGCACTTGATGAAAATGATATGTCTTACAACAAAGAGATCAAAATATTATCCAAGTCATAATTTAATTGATAGAGATAAAGCCAACACATTTTATGAGTTGAATGAGATCCCAACGTAAAATATGGAAGATAATTATTTAATTGATAGTTATTCACTAAGGAAGCGGAATCACTTTTGAAGGAAATTATTCACTAACAGATCAAACTGTTTTTATTTTAAAAGTAAACATAAATTTCTCACTTTTTTCTATTCTTAGTATAAGAATAATAGTTAGAAAATAGTTTTAATTCTAATGATTCAAAAAAAGTTTCTTGATCATAACAGGCGCAGAAGGTAAATATCACCAATTTAGATTATTATTGTGTCAAAATTTTCTATCAAGTACTATTTCTAAAAAAAATATTTTATTATTATTATATTCGCTAATAAGATTTTCTTTAACTATTAATTATTAATTATTATTATTTTTGAATCCTATAAGATTCTATCTGGGTTGGTTCCACTGCGAATCATGATATTCGCTTTCCAAGTTGGCATAGAATTACTTAATTATATAGCAGGTATTTATCCAAGAAATTCTTTTTCTAAATTCAATGTTCATAAACTAATTAAACTTTGTGATTTATATCCTAAGGACTTCTTAACAAATTATTATATAGTTATTTAGCAACAACTTTAAAATTTCATTCCTAATATATGAGATCCAAATTTTCTAGAATTGATGATTTAGAAAGTCTTGCTCAAAAAATGAATGAAACTATAAAAAATCAAATTTATCCATTGATTTATCGTCTAATTGAGATAATAATAATTTTACCAATTGTGATTGTTTTTGCTTAAAAAATATTTTCAACGATGAAGACGATAAAGATTAATTTACATAATAGAATGAGCGACAAGTGAATGAATGACGGTCTAGTTGTATACATCGAGAAAAATACCTTTTTAATAATTAAAAATGAACAAATATTACAACATTTCAAAAGATAAAAAATCACATAATACAATTGTCTCCTCTTTCTTATCCGATGACTATAAGGTACGCAACCAACACTAATATGTCATCAAGTATTAACTAATACTTCAATAAGTAATAGTCTAATAGTAATTTTATAATTTATTAATTTAATATTTTATCATTAACTTTTTGCTATTAAATATATTTCTTATGTTAAAAAAAATTCTGCTAACCCTAGCCATAAATTATCTCTCGATCCGCCCTGCAACTTATTCAAATGTTCTATTTCCGTGTGCATAAACTTTAAATTAATTATTATAATAAATGCATGATTCAACTTGCTAAGAACCGAACTATCAGAGTTGGATGGTCAAACAAGTATTGGAATAATTTGTTACGATGTGAGGAGAAATAAATTTCGACTATATAAAAACCATGAAATTAAAGAAAAGGTCGCATTGCAATTATAAATGTGAGCATTGGTCTAGAAATTCGGCTTAAATGTGAGAAAATATATATATATTGACACACTTGATATATATTACTGACAAAAAGTCGTATCTGTGCCATCTATTTTGAATAAACTATATGATTTTCATTGGTTCATTCATGGTTAAACTCAGGATCCAGATATTTGTCTAACAATGCAGTCAATGACGGATCCAAATAAAAAAGAAAGAGGGTGCTAAAAAAAAAGAACTGGAGCTTGTCTTCCTTCTCGCTACTCATACTACAACATATTGATGGAATTTTCCGGGAACAAAGGGATGCTCAAGCACACCCCGATCCCCCTAGATCCGCCCCTGAATGCAGCTACTTAATCCTGATAAAGTGAGCTTATTCAACCGGGTTAATGCAATGCTAGAAGCCTTCTAGGGCACGTTGATACCACATGGTGGGTTCCTGTCTCCACATCAAGTCAACCCGTTGACTCAGAAGATGTGCTGACTTTAACCGCACATGGAACAGGCTACAGAGTACAGACAAAGCATCGCCATTGTTAGCCCCGTGGTGGATCCATGTCTCCACTACGAGTCGACCCATTGACTCCAACTCGATCTGTTTGAGCACTACCACATGAAACAGACTCCACAGACTACCACCCTTATGGTGATTGGATGAAGTTGGAGCACTCACTATGGACCCACATGACTCAACCAATCAGACACTACCAGCCACAGCATGGAACAGCGAATGAAAATGAAATGCGTGGAGAGGAGGGCATGAGACAATAAGGTCTCCTCGTAGTCATCATCTCTTCCAAGTGGTGGCAAATAATGTTTTCCCTACCTTTATATGACACGAGCAAAAAGGAAATGGCGAGAGCTACCTGGTTTTGAGTTGACCATGGAAGGTGTTTGGAAAAATCTTCTGCAGCTTGAATCATGATAAAAATCAGCAAAGCTTGCTTCCTGCGGAAACAGGTGGCACACTATTAAGTAGCAGCAGTAAATTCTTAAGAAAAATATTGTGATTGCTAAGAAGAAGTTGAGACAATCAATCAATCATTCAGCAAAAAAATGAAGTCAAATAGATGAAGACTATCTGGTGTGTTAAGTTAGAAGCACACATCAAGGCCTAGCAGACTAACCGCTCATTGTAAAGGCTTTCTGTCCTCTTCCTTACCTCTGGTAGTGTTTATGGTCTCAAACATTTACCGGGCTAGTCGGGAGTTTTTAGAATCATTCAAAGTAAGAAGCTACTACCGTTTACAAATGGGTACGAGAAGTTCAATCCATCTGCATTGAAATGGTCCATGCAGTTGAAGGCAACAATAATTTCATATATAGTAGAAGGTGGACCACAAATATAAGACGACCAAATGAAGGTCAAGGAAGCAGTTAACACATCTGAAAAGAAGTGCTAGTTGTTGATGATGTAGATTATCCAGTCAAGGTACCAAAAAAGTGGTTGACTAATAAAAAGGTTGCTATGAAGTTATAAAAATGGCATTTTTGGCGGTGGAAGGAGAGCATGAGATTAAAGAATGCACAAGGCCTGCATCGAAGAAATCAGAAGCAGGGATGATGTGCTCAGTTGAGTAATCTGACCAGTTCTATGACAGCCCATCCCCTCCGGCCTATGAAACGCCATGTCCTCCATCCTCAAATACTTCAGAAGGCCACGAAAGGCTACTGGAAGAGACAAAGAAGGCCACGAGCAAGAACAAGGAGGGGATGCGATCTCAGAGATGCAGTATTCTTGCATCAAGGATAGATGTGCCCAGATATGCTTCCCAGTACCTTTCCAAGAGCCTAGCAACGCTGTGCCCCAAGCAAAAGCCACAAGCACAAGGATCTCACGTTCAAATTTTGTGAAGTCAACGATGGATTCAATCTTCCCAAATACCCACTTCACCGACCATGAATCCGTGCCTCCTCTCGCAGAGGCCTTCTCAAACTTCATAGCAATTTATCCACAGTACGGTGAGACGCAGCAAGCAGACGAGATCAGGAACAGTGAATACTACCACTTAGCTAGACATGTCTGCTTTGACTACTATGGATTTAGCCTCTTCTCCCATGCACAAATGCATTCTGCCTTAGCATCTTCATCCACTAATCCCCTGGTTTCAGGTCTCCTGCAGCCTCCTTTCTTCAACGTCTCTTACAAGTCAGCAAGCTTGAAATCTCAAGTGCAGCCTAATGACCAAGATAGCGTCCTGGAATCTGCAATTAGGACAAGGATTATGCATTTTCTCAACATACTGGATGGTGAATACAGCATGGTCTACACAGCCAACAGGACTACAGCTTTCAGGCTGTTGGCAGAATCATACCCGTTCCAGGAGACCAAGGGCTTGCTAAGCGTGTATGATTATGAGAGTGAGGCCATGATTGCAATGGAGGAAAGCGCCCAGAGGAAAGGGGCCAAGGTCATGTCCGCCAGCTTCTCTTGGCCAAGCTTCAGGATTCATTCTGGTAGATTGATGGAGAAGTTGAGAATGAGAAGAAGGAAAAAAAGAGGATTGTTTGTGTTTCCACTTCAATCCAGAATCACTGGGGCAAGGTATCCTTACCTATGGATGACGATGGCTAAAGAACATGGATGGCAAGTAGTGCTTGATGCATGTTGTTTGGCGCCGAAGGACCTCGATACCCTTGGACTTTCACTGATCCAACCAGACTTCATCATCTGTTCTTTCTTCAAAGTGTTTGGAGAAAACCCATCCGGTTTTGCAGGTCTGCTTGTCAAGAACTCCAGCATTGAATCCTTGGAATCGTCGATGATTGCCAGGAGCATTGGGATTGTGAGCCTAGTACCAGCAAGAAAGCTCTCACAGCTAACTGATGATTATTCAGGAACTGATTCCGATACTCATTCCTTTAGACACCAATTTGAGGAAGCTGATGTTGAGAACTCCAGTTCATTCTCTGGACCAATACCTGGCCAGATCTATAGTAGCTCTCTTAGCAATAACATGATTAGAGAAGGTGCTTCTGCAGAAAAACAAAAGCAAGTTATGATATCAGAGCAGGGAGAGAGTTCCAAAGCACAACATGAGAAAGAAGAAACATCTGATGGTATTGAAGAAATAGCATCTGAACATTCTATGCCAGCAGAGAAGACAGCAAGCAACGGTGGAGCAAACAAGAGCTTGGAGGTTTTGTGCAGAGGATTAGACCATGCAGATTCTCTAGGTCTGTTGCTCATCAGTACCAGATTAAGATGCATCACCAATTGGCTAGTTACTGCTTTGATGAAACTGCAGCATCCTCACTCCGAGAGTGGTCATTCCCTAGTCAGAATATATGGTCCAAGAGTAAAGTTTGACAGGGCACCTGCCTTAGCTTTCAATGTATTTGATTGGAAAGGAGATAAAATTGAGCCTGCTTTGGTACAAAAGCTTGCAGATAGAAGCAACATTTCTCTTAGTTGTGGCTTCCTAAACAATATATGGTTCTCAAAAGAATATGAAGCCGAGAAGGATAAAGTTCTGGAGAGGAGGGGCAATGAGAGAGTTGTTGTAAACAGAAGGAAAGAGAACAGTGATATGGGAATAAATGTCATAAATGCTTCCCTCAGTTTCCTTACTAATTTTGAGGATGCCTACAGGCTTTGGATTTTCATTGCTAAATTTCTAGACGCGGACTTTGTTGAGAAGGAAAGGTGGAGGTATATCGCATTGAATCAGAAAATGATTGAGGTCTAATGTGAATGAGTTGAAGTTTCTGCAGCTGATGCTTTCTGGTTGAAATTCCATGGAGAGCTGAGAATAGCTTCCCTGTTCATATGAATGAGCAACATCAACCATTCATTCTTTTTTTTTCTTTTTTTCTCTCTTGATCAAATAATTGGGCATGTAAATTAGTATTCATGAGATCAAATCAAATCAATGTATGAAGCCAAAATTTAAATTAAGTCGTTTTTAATGAAAACAAAAAAAAATAATTATGAAAAATAATTTCGAATTGATTTAAATCAATCGAGATTTATCATATTTGACATCATAATCAAGATCGATAGCAAAAAATAATATTTCCAAATTTATTATATTCACTTCTACTATTATTATTATTACGATTGTACGCCAAATTATTTTGATAATAATTTTCATGTGGAAATAGTAGAATAGTTTACCAAATTGCCAAGGAAAGGCTCATATATCGATTCAGATTTCAGTAATGAATACTAGAGAGATATTCTCATTAAGAAGCCAATAGTCAGGACTCATATCACCAGTAGAATTTTAATTTTGGACAACTAGAAGAAATGATGGAAACAGATAATCATAAACAGAAGCTAAAGTAACAATGATCATCAAATGAAAAGTTAATCAGAAACCAGAGAAACAATCAACATAATGCTCTTCAAAATGGAGCAGTGATTAGGTATTCCATTCTGACTTTGGGGTAGATGGAAGCATATACAATTCTCTAATTCATGAACTCTCCGTGGTCCACAATGTACGCATGTGATTGTTCTTCTCACAACTGCTTCAAATGATTAAATTAGTACTACTAATCCTTGTGAACGAAGACATGGTCCAGAATGCATACATGTGATCGTTGTTCTCATGAATGCCTCAAATAATTATACTAATACTATTAATCCCCGTGAGTGAATCGGTCTGTATTCATGGGGGTATATCTTCCATGTGACACATGGCACGACCCATTGAAGGAAGATGTGATTTTTTTACATTTTTTGTGTATTTTTTTTTTTGATAATAATCTCTTTTTTTTCATCACAATGTCACCCCTACATATTTCATTTTCATCCAACTTGTCTTCCAATTTTCAATTTCACTCCAAATATTTAATTTTGACCCCAAATATTCCAATTTCTCACATCACCCCCCCATTTGTATGAAAATTTCAATTTCATCCCCAAAAAGTACATTTCCTAACTTTTCTATCTTTTCACTATATATATATTATATACGCACACAAATGTGTGTATATAACTTACTGTATGTAACTAGAAAAAAGTGAAAACAAATCCTTGTTGAACAAAACATAATTGACAATGATGAAGAGCAAAAGGTAATCGGCTAGAATTACATGCACAAAAATTCATGGAGCACAAGGCCAGCAACGACTTGGAACTAAAAGGATGCAACATATTTCTTCGCCCTCTTAACCCCTTATATACATTGTAAAACAAAGCTTACTCAAAGCAGCTACAATGCACTTCTTATTCTTGTATGGAAAAATGAATGCACTACAAGAAGTTATAAATGTATCAACTTTCAGATATAAGCCCCCATCGTCATTTCAAGAAAGTAAATTAAGGAGCTTCGGAGCTTAACTAGCATTCCTTCAAAGGCTAGAGAGTGGGGGGAGAACCCATAGTGTCCAACCAAGTATGTACATCTCACCATGTGCCTTCTGTGGAATGATCTTATTTTGCCGCACTTTGATGCATAATTAAGTTACTAACCTTTTAATGCCTAACACTACTTCCACATTTTCAAAAAAACTGGTTTCATACTATCCTTCAGAAATATGATAATGAGGCTCTAACCTCTGCATAGGCCAAATAGATGCTCACTTAGGCCGAGATTTGAAGGCCAATAATGTGGGATTCCTGGTTGAGATTACTAATCGAAATAAAATACCAAGGCTCAGATCACCTCCCTTAACACTAGAACTCCTGGAAGGAGTCCTGACGCTCAAGATTAATCTTTAATGTTAGAGGATGAGACACAAGAACATGTCTCACAAACAGATTAATCTTTAATGTGATGGTTAGAAAATGCCAAGAATAAACCTCATTATGGCCATAGACCATCGTCGCACTTAGTACTCATAAGACACGAATGTAGAGACCATCATGGGTCTTAACTCTCGGAAGAGTTAGAGGCTACTGTCAAGTGCAACCCATGTAATCACTAGAGGTAGTCATCAGTTTTGACCCTTGAAGGGCCTGAGGCACCATCAAAATCATAAATTGACATGCAAATCTTGCATAGGCTTTTGACGACATCAAAAAAACTTACAGGATCACAAAATATTTTCTAGAATTAGTTTAGCTTTGGATGTTATAATTTTTATAGGCTGATGATCGAAGTAGCCATAACATTCAAGAAATCAACAAACGGATGTGTAGGTTTGCGCTATGATGATCAAAGTAGCCATAACATTCAAGAAATTGAACTCGAGGAGTTAGAGAGATCTTACTTCGTATACATTCTGAAGTCTGGTGTGTAGCATCATAGGTGTGGAAGAAAGCTAGTGGCCGAAGAAGTCTGCAAGTCACTCCTCATGCCTTCCTCGAAGAAAACTGCTCGGGCAGTCTCCTAGTAGCATGTGGTAAATTTCTTAATGCGCACTTTGGAAGCTAGTCATTCTGTTCAAGAATGCTCGGCCTTGCAAATATTGCTCAACATTTTTATTGTGGCAAACTCCGACCTCCTCGTAGGCGCAGACTCGGAATGAACAATAGAAAAACAAATTCTTGCTCGAAACTAATGACCAGAATAAAAAATCTGGCTCGGATCATCTCCCATGTTTGGTTATAACTTGCAACTATGGGGACATATGACGTGAAAAAAAAAATGCTTGCCACTTATTTTCAGGTATGTGCAGGGTGAAATATCAAAAATCAACCAGAGCTACCAGGTTTATTAGGGGAAGAGAAGAAACCTTGTACTCCGCCGGCATTACGAGAATGCACAGCTGCCGTCGCAGTATGGACGGAGCAGCGCCCTCCTCAGAGATGGTGAAGGTGAAGGAAGGCCCGTTAGGGCATTTAAGAAGCTCCCGTTGTTATCTGATCGGGAACATTAGACACAGTTCGATCAACACGTGAAGTAGCCCTTCGAAACCGTCTAATTTGAGATGGATTATTATGACCGTTAACATTTTAAAAGTCAGGATTAATCCGTAGAGATCCGACGGCTAGTACCCCTTTTCACAGAGTAAGCGTGAAAGGAGCCTGCACCAGTTTTCTTCGCCAATTAAAATTGTCAAACGAGCCATGCCGGCCCGGGCTCTAACTGAATTGGTTAGTCAATGAGCCGATACGAATTAGAGAGATTTAAAGAAAGATTAGAGAGTTAAAGTTAAACTTAAGAGCAATGAGATTATTTTTTTAAAAAAAATATGAATGCATTTTAGGTATTTTTGAGGAACAATCCAATTCAACCTCTGAATAAATGAATATTTCTTTCCTTATCTAACCATTCAATGAATCATGAAACTCAACACCATCAGAAAATCTGGTCAAGAATGTCATAGTAAATGGTATAACTACATTCAAAACAAAGTTCTCAAACGAATGAATATATTGGCTACAAATTAGGAAGGTAGCTCAAACAAATCGCTTGCCACTTCATATATCAAATTCATTTATTAGAGTGCTAAGTCCAAATGTCGCATCGACATTAAAACTATTGCAACAACATCAGCTGGTTCTTTACCAGCTTCCTTATTTTTGGAAGCTCATCATCAATGACAATCGGCCAAAGAACCATTTTCACCATGTTCAACTTCCTAGGCATCCTTCCTGGCATAATGTCGACGGTACATGGAGTCGACCTTCATGAGGTAGAAGGTTCCCGGTGTCAGTAAGCTTGTGTCTCTGCTTGTTTCGAAATCCTTGGCTCCGTATCTATGTTCCATCAACTTCAGTGTCTCCACAAACTTTTCAGGTGGAACCTGAAGAAGCAAAGCAGCGTGTGAATTCTCTTTGAACTAGTAGAAAGAAGAAAAAGATCAATTTTGCTTCATCTATGGTGCATATTATAGCTATGCAAAACTATGAACAAGGACATCAGTTGAAGGTTATGCAATTCAAACTGTTGGTTAGTCCTAGCAAATTTCAGATGTTTCCAAATCATGTCGATATGTTTTGGTGGTTCTAATAATTATGAATTCTTTTTCAATTATTGATTAACTAGAAGTTGCATCTTAACATTCTTACTCATTCTCTATTGCCAGAATGGTTGCTCTAAGATTACTTCAGAAGAATAAATTGGGTTGATTCCAATGGTCTCTGGACTGTTTTCTTCAACTATTAGACAGGGTTACTAAAATGTACCAAAACAGATAAAGGAATAGTCTTTCTCAACCTCCCAAGTTTGTTGCTCACATTGGATGGCTTAGCGAATTTGAACAAACATTGAGCATGCATCTATCTATGAAAGCAGTTATGCAACTTGAGGATGAAACATGAAAAGATGAAACCACCAGGTAGTAGGAACAGAAGCAAAAAAGAATCATTATGCGCTTTTTAGATGAACATTATAATTATCTGCTAAAAGATTAGCAGACGGAATAAACAGAATAACTCATGATGCGATAAGCTAGCAGAATTGGAATCCAAAATCAAACAAGTTACATACCACATGTCTTCTCTCAAGCTTTTCTGATACATTAAGAATGGAGGCAATATTTGGCAGACTAAATGGATGTTGGCCTTCCTGAAGCTTGAAAGAAAACATAGTTGATGTAAGACCACTTCCATATGAGAACATTACAATCCGCTGGCCGACCTACACAATAATTGAAAACCAAATAATTACCATTCATTTACGTTCTTGAAAAATATGACAAGAAAAGAAAATAGTGAAGTTACCAGAGTTTTATGTTTGTTGTGAATAACAGATGCAAATGCAGCATAAAGAGATGCAGTGTACATATTTCCAAGTTGTTTAGGCAACAAAGTAGAGGGTTGAACTTTTGCATCATATAATGTCTTGGCAACTTGCTGAGAAACCTGAACAGTTTTAAGTAGGAATAAGCTAATAGGATCATAAATCTAAGATTCTATCAGACTAAACAATCAGAATAACTATACCTTTTCAAGATCACGACTTTGATAACTTTCATCACCAATCAAGTTTGAAAAAGGCTCAAGTTTCTCTTTTGCATCCTTCTCAACAGCACTAATGAGAAACAAGAAAACAGAACATACTCATCATCATTGAAGAAAGGATAAATTGCTATAATTATTATTTACAGTGAATATTTTCATCTCATATTGATCTCTTTTTAATGAGATTCTAAATTCAAGGGTTTAAACTAGAATCTAGTATGAACAAATAAGTTTCACCTAAAACAGATTAGTCTCAAATTGTTCCATTTGAGTCCAATGAAAACTGGAACGAGGTTTTCTCTATCCTAAACATTGACAGCAGGGATCTGTTGCTAGGATGAATTAAAATACATACTAGGTACAAATTTACCTCGGACATTCTCCATGCAATTAGTAACTCAATTATCAACTGATAACATGTTCAACCATGGGAATGTTGTGATGATCAAGTTCAGTTCATTTTGGTGATACTAATACGTCACATTTGGGATGCAAATGGTATGGGTACCAGGATTTAATTTCTCATGTGCCACTGCCCCGCACAAATGATGTGGGTGAGGAAAGTCTTTTGATTAGATAATAACCTACTAGTGTTATTATTTCGAACCCAGAAGGCTAAAACTGATGGATACTTTTATCTGGTATCATACATGAACCAAAGATAGAAAAAAAAAAATCCAAATAGTATTAAGCTTCATATAATTATGTGACATCACTACTGTGAACCTATAACTAGCATGTAAATAAACTAATGACAAAAGGATACATCAAGCTCCTTTAAGTATTCGCTGAACACTTAAAGATACGAAGTCGGGAGCGAGAAAATGAGAAAAAGTATAATTTTTAACAAGGTTAATGTATGTATTGTGAACAAAACTAAGTGGTACTTTCCTAAGAATGGTCAAGAAAATAAAAGGATAAGAAGTGTTGACAAGAATTAACCTTGTATTTCGCAGAAAGTCATTAAAGTAGAGACGAGCAAAGCTTTTCTGTACAAGCTGTTGTGAAACAATGAAAAAAAATTGAACGATTAAATTTTGAAGACAAAAAGACATAATAAATTATGACTAAAACTGATGTACCTTGTTATACGGAGAATGAAAAACAAAATAATCTGAATCAGAGATTGAAAACTGCTTTCCTTCAAACTTTTCAAATCTAACAACATCAAATGACTCAATTAGAGCACTTCAAGAAACAAAATAAGAGAAGCTTTTAGAACAATATTCCATGACTTACTTGCTGCAGTACAGGTTATAACAAGCATCAAGGGCCATGAGGTAGCATGTCTGTGATAGCTTGCCATCAACAACCTAGATAAGTGCAATGAATATGAGAACCTTGCATATCGAGATTTTCATAACTAAAATCAGTTGAGCCTAAAGCCTTGAAAGAGATGCTTAAGAAAATATTTAAGCCCCTGAACATATTATAAAGAGGTTGGGAACTTAAAACCGCCACTGATTAATAATTGTATAGTACCCGGCAGAAAAAATGATAACTTAGATTAGGATTGAAAGAAAACAAACCGGATATTCACTTGCAAGGTTTGGCTTATAGAAATCATAGACATGACTCATATGGGTTCCCCTGTATTTACTTTCAAAAGCAAAAGGGGCATTTGGTCCAATCAGCATTGCAATGGCAGCAGCACCACCAGTAGGCCGAGCTGGCCCTTCTGCATAAACCTAGAGGAAAAGAACTAGTAAGTATAGAAAGAAACATCATATTGTCGTTAAAATTGGTTAGCATGAGAAAGTAAGCAGTTTCCAGAATCATACTGCACTATCTGTACAGACAACCAATCCATAGCGTCCATCCCATGAGCTACTTTCTACCCAGTTAACACAATTAAACAAGGCAGCTGTTCCGCCATAGCATGCATTTGTTGAGTCAACGCCTTCAACATCAGTATTACCATATTCCTGCATTTTTCAAGTTTAGGATGAGAGGTAAATGACCTTTGTAAGGAAACAGGAATAATTTGCACTTGACTGACTTTATATATCATGAAACAGAGAAATGGTATGGCACATGGTTCCAAAAAACATAAAGAATAACTTGTAATTGATTGACTATATTTAACATGGGAAAAAAAATTGGCCCTTGGTTCCAAACTGTGGTCATCAAAACAATCTAATTCTCTTAAAAGATGTGTACTCTACAAACACAACATATGTTAAGAAGTGAACTATAAAATTACTGCCTAACCACAAGCTTGCCAAAGAGATGCACCTCAAATATTTGCATTATCCAAGTCTTGATGGACTTGCTTTTGTCTATGACTGTCTCACTGCCAACTTCTAGACGGCCAATCTGTTTAGGATCAATCTGATATTTCTTTAGGAGGGATGTTACAACTGTCAAGCTGAACAGAATATAATTAGTATTCAAACTTAGCCAGAAAAATAAGATGTCAAAAAATTTTATAAATCCAAATAATTCAGAACTGCCATTATCATCTTTAAGTACAGCCAGCATGGAAGTGAACAATAATATATAGTAGTCAAGAGAGGTATATTGTAATGAGTCGCTGTGCAGCAAAATTATCAAAAGTTACATAGTTTCAGAGGTTATGAGTATTAGCTCTGAAAAAGTATAATTAGGTAGTATCCATCGTAGCACGACAAATCAATGAAGAAAATACACCTACAAATTGGCTACATCATGGAATCTTGATCAATTCTTCTATTTATGAGCTATGTAGCTACCTCCAAAACTAATATAGATCAAACGACCAACAAAAAGAAAAAGAAAACACTTAGGTAGTATATAATGACTCCTTTGTAGACTACCCAAGGCATTAAACAGACATTCTAACAACATTCCATCCAACTTCAATATGAAAACCCTTACGTCCTTCCCTTTTTATCTTGTGAGAACTGTACAGAATAGGTGGTTTGTTACCTCATAGAGATCACATCTTCCACTTCAGTGCAGAAGGCCATACAGTCTTGGCCAAGCCCAATAGTATACTTCCCTTTACTCGCCCCATCATGAGCCTCAAGCGCTTCCTGCGGCGATAAAATGCAATATTATCATTAGCATAGATTCCGATTAAGAACATCCCGATACCGCAATAAAATAATTTACAAGGAAAATTATACAATTGTCCAAACATTCGTGAGGTAAATGCCAAGAACAATTGAAGAAAAGGCTGAGTTTTGCACAGGAAATCGGAATATATAGTAGACACAAAAACTAGTAACGACACACAGTTGTGTTCCCTTTTTATCCAGTTGCTGCCGCAAAACGCTCTTTTTTTGAATTTGTTATCCATATACCCAAACATGTTTCGATTAAAAAAAAAAACATGTTCCTCTAATCGCCAACAGAGAAGAGAGCGAACGGCCGCAGTTTAATAAGAAAATCCAACGAGAACGATTCGGCGCGTACAAATTGAAATCAAGAGAACGACAAAGGCCACAAAAATCCAGCCGACAGCCCCTTCATCCTAAAAACTATCTCAAGCTAACCCAGCGATTCATGACCCACCCAGGATAAATCCATCTCTACAGCCCCAGATCGATCAAAATCAGAAACAAAAAAGAACTCAAAACCCCGACCGTGCCAAAGAAAGAACTCGAACCACATAAATCCATAGATCCGAACGACGCCGAATCGCAAAGAAAACTCGAAAAACTCAAACTGGCTCCGAGAGTCCGTACCTGTTGGACGCAAGACGGAGGGAAGTAAATGTCAATCGCGAGAATGCCCACATCCTTCGGCCTTCCCGATTCCATCCCAAACAAAGCGCAAACCCCTCGTTCTCCTGATCGCTGCTTCTTCCGATCAATCGAAGTGCGCCTCCCCGAAGCTATCCGAGACCCGGACGAAACGTCGATGCCAAGCTGGCGGATGTGGCGGAGAGAAGAAGCGGCGGCGAAATTTGTACTCCACGGAGCAGCCCCGAGCCTATCATTCCGGCCATAAAATTTAGCGTTAATAACCGTCGTGCCACCTGTGGCCGACGGACTCGGCCGTGCAGTACGAACCGGATCGAGGACCGGAACTATCGGGAGCCGCGCAATGCTATTGTCCGTCAGATCAAAATCCGACGGAGCATACGGGTCCGGATAGGGTGGGTGGAGAATAAAGAGCGCTCGCACACTCTCAAGTCTCAACGCCAACTGTCACATTTTGTTCCGGTGCGCACGTGGCCGATCTCTGCGTGTTAGGCCGTTCTTTCTATTAACCGGGCCGTGTTAAATTTATTTGTCATTACGTACCCGCTCTCATACCTTCCTATCATAACACTGCGGGTCCCATGGTTGACAAGTGTTCATATTTTTTTCTATTGAGTGAGCAAAAGGATTTTTTTTTTAATAAATTTAGCAAAAACAAATAATATTTTAATAAATTGTGAACTTCTAATTTTGATAAATTTGTATGGATAATTTTGATTTATTAACAAAAGTACTATATCATTAGTTTAATATATTCCATACTTTCTAATTTTTTTTATCAGGAATATCAGTTTTAATAAAACTATTAATGTTTTATTATTTAAAAAAATCATATAAAATGTTACGTGATGCATATGAATTTGAGTTAGCATAAATTAAAAAGTGCATGAATTGATTTGAATATTATAACTTCATAAAATTAATCAAATAATTAATTTAAAATATATAAATATATCAACACTATGCTATATATTAAAAGTATTTAATAAATTAAACTAAAAAAATATGGTAAATTCATTATAATTAATCTGAAAGTATAACTGTCGATCCTTAAAAATAAAAAAAAAATATCAAGGAAATAATAATTACTATAATAAAAAAAAATCAAGTCATGCCATAACTATAGTGGTAAAGGAGGGTCCATCTAATTCGTGTTATAAGCGGGGTTAATTATTAACGTGGAGATCAAAATCAAGATGATCAAACGTCAAAGAGTCAACGAAGTCGACTATAATGGTCGATCGGGGTAGGCAATGTCCAATAGACAAACGACTTCTCCAAGCAGAACACTACGATTAAATCGTCATGCGCTTAATACGGATTGAGGAATGAGATTGAAGCGCTTGTTCAATCGGGGGGAAACATTCTACTGAACCTAGTTACCGTAGGGAAGAACAGGCGAACCCGACCTAGTGGAGTGGTCCCCAGCCGAGCGACTACCCCGCTCGACCGAGCACATTGATCATTGACGTACATGTCATTTAGTATCCTTCTGGGAGATAGTGTCGCTGACACAAGACTGACATGTCATTTCATGGGATGATTGGAAAAGTGTACTCGTGCCTTGGGGAGCGTACATGTTGCCTACCAAAAATATTATATAAAGAAGATCCATACGCCAACTAAAATACACATTATTCACTATTCACAATAAATATATATATATATATATATATATAAAAGTAAGATTCTCAAATCATATGTCAACACATACCAACATGAAGAGTTTAATCCTCAACATCTGAGGTAAATTACACTATGGTGACAAAAGGTGAATACGCTCATCCCGAGTACACTCGTCAATCCGTCCCAGGGTCAACATGGAGGAGATAAATTACGAGTGGCTATTAGCTTTTGGAATAATGACTAATATATAAGAAAAATATTTACTTTAATTTTATCAAGATTCTAACCTCAGACCGTAAGGTGGTAACAGATATAAACTATACCAACATCAAGAGGTGCGTGATGCATATGAATTTGAGTTAGCATAAATTAAAAAGTGCATGCATTTATTTGAATATTATAACTTCATAAAATTAATCAAATAATTAATTTAAAATATATAAATATATCAACAATATGCTATATATTAAAAGAATTTAATAAATTAAATTAAAAATATATGATAAATCATTATGATTAATCTGAAAGTATAACCGTCGATCCTTAAAAATAAAAAAAATATCAAGGAAATAATAATTACTGTAATAAAAAAAATCTAAGTCATGCAATAACTATACTGGTAAATGAAGGGTCCATCTAATTCAGGTTAGATGTAAGGTTAGTTATTAGCGTGAAGGTCAAAGTCAAAATGAATGTCACAGAGTCAATGAACTTACCCATAGTGATCGAGCAAAAGTCGATTACAATGATCGATTGGGGCAGACAATGTCTGATCGATAGATGACTTCTCCGAGCAGAATGCTACGGCCAGATCGCCAGACGCTTAGAACAAATCGAGGAACGAGACCAGAGCGCTTGTTTGGTCGGACGGAGACATTCTACTGGACCTAGTTACCGCAGGGAAGAGCAGCCGAAGCCGACTGCGTGAAGGGATCTCCAGCCGAGCGACTATCCCGCTCGGCCGTGTAGAGAGATCATTGACGTATCTCTTAATATTTTTCTGGGAGATAGTGCCGCCGATACAAGGTATGGTCAACAGACGGATTGTACAGTGGAATCTTCAACTGTCTTATCAGGGATTTACATGTTTTGTTAAGGTATGATTTCTGAGATGTCCTTTCATGGAATGGTTGGAAAAGCATACCTGCATCTTTGGAAGCGTATGCTTTGCTCAACATGGTACTATATAAAGGGAATACATGCATCGACAGAGATACACGTTATTTACTATTCATGTTTGTCCTTACTGTTGCTGAATTTCCTTCCATATTTTCGATGATTGACTTAAACGTCGGAGGGTCAACGTCGAAAATTCTTCCCTAATTCGGCACTGATATATTTTTTTTTTATTGTAGAATAAAGCGATGTCTATATATCTAGTGAGCACAAAAGTCCTATTTTCAACCAACCATCTTTATAATTTTTAGACAGGACCATATAGGATCATATAGCAAAGATTATAAACAGATAATATTGTATTCACAATAATAACTATACCAAGCTCAAACTGTCATCTCACTTAGCTTCGGTTAAGTTTGTGCTTGGACTCGACCGAAGCCCCTCTCCGATTCCACTTCAATCCCAAGTTGAGTTCCAATTTGAACTAGTGAATTCCTCGGTTAAATTCATCCGAAAGATAGCTTGGTTGATCTGGTTTACGGTTCGACCATAACTAGATCCGCATCTAATCGAATCTGCACCGGTCACAAATCTATCATAATCAAACTGATGTAGATCTGGTTATGATAGAACTGTAGTAGTGATTCAATTCAATAAAATCTGATCCTTAGTCAGTGTTCATGTTTCTACATCGCCAACTGCTTCATTGTACTTTTTTTATAACTTTAAGGGGCATGTAAGGATTTATGCCCAGAGGGGGTGTTAAATTGTCCGTCACGCACCGTGATCTTAATTTTTTTTTTCAAATTAGGGTGTTGAACTTTTAAATCATCCACCGTGATTTTTTTTTTAGAATTTACTTTAACGGCAGATGAAAATTACAGTAAAACTAAATTGGTCTCTTCACTGTGGCAAAAAGACGAGACGCTCGCCCCCAGTATTTTCATCGTATCCGACCTAAGGTTATTACGAGAGAAGTAAATCGTAACATCCGAGTGAGCATGTGACGGACAGGGTGTAATATAGGAATAGGAGATTTATTCCCCAGCTGTCCCGAGGATCGACCCTGCGACCTCATTATAGTAACAACCGTCACATACCAACTCTGATGACCCACGGGTCTAAATTGATCTCTTCACGTTAGATGTTACTTTGTGTATCAATAATTTTAATCCAGATTTATGAGAAAAATATTTGTATTGACATAAAAAAATATCATCATTTTTTATATTAAACATATCTTTATTATAATTATAACGTGTTAAAATAAAAACATTCAATTTGTTAAAAAAATCATATAAAATATTTGTATATATAAAAAAGTGTTTATTAAATTAATCAAGATTATTTCAAAACTATTACAACAAGTAGTTAATGACGGCAAAATAGTCCTATGGTGATTTTAATAATATTACAAATATCTTGATAAATTTAAATAATTTTAATCGAAATATTTTTTTTATACGTATAAAATATTCTTTATATAATATTTTTGATATTTTTTAAAAAAATGTTACAGTTTAAGAAATAAAAAAATATATTATACTATTATTTTTAAAAAATAAAAAATAAAAAACAATAATTAAGAATTTAAACATTTTAAAATTGAAGACACGGAAGTCGGGTGATAAAAGGTCATGCACTAATTCCGAGCTTCCCATATGATTGGTTTTACAATCAGTTGTAGAGAAATAAATCATCGATTACTTTATCTTTAAATAATGACCATTGCATGGAAAAAAGACACTTGACAAGTATTTCACGGCTAAAAGTTAGAGATTTGTTAAAAGATTTGTAAAATTTGAAAAGCTCAACAAAAAATAATTTTAATGAGTGTGGAGGTAAGCTTTTAGATTTTTTTGTTTAAAGATATTTTTCAAGCCTTTTTTTTTTCTCTTGAGATGGAGTTAATAATTATTAAAAAATAATAATACATGTTTTACTTTGTTAAATAATTAAAAAATGAGTTTTTAAAATTTATTTTAGCTGTTGCTCACATAGGCTTCATTTTACCATGTTAATGTAAATGAACTTTAATAATTATCCGTTGTTATATTTACATTAGTATTTTTATTTTATTTTATTTTTAAAATTTTCACTATTTATAGGTGATGAACTTTTTTTTTTTAATTCAAACTACAATTAAATTAAAAAAACATAAAATTTTTAATTTATTAATTAAAAATTATAAAGAAATTAAATTAAAGATATAATTAATTAAAATATTAAGTAAAAATTATATAGAGATATTAAATGAAAAAATAATAAATAAAGATATGTGATCTATAATGTAGGGCCCAACAAAATTTGTATGAGGTTTTTTTTATTATGGAGAGTAATGGTGAGCATTCGGTTAATTTGACGGAATTAATAGAAAATCTATTTAGTATTGACTAACCGAATCAAATCAAAATTTTACTAAAACTGAATTAATCGAATCGATTATTTCGGTTAACACTGAATTAACTAAATTTGTTTTAAATAATAATAATAAAAAATTATACAAAATTAATATCAAATTAAACGAATTAACCAAATTCTCATCCTAGACAGAATAGTAAAAAAAATTTATTTTTGATGTGACATTGATGTGATATATTAAAAATTATAAAAAAAATTATGAAAAGATTTAAGTATTAGAGATGCCCTTAACCTCTAAACCTCGTAATAACCTCGTAATAGGTTTAAGGTTTAAGTATTTTGATGTGTAATGATTATTTGCCCGTGCAAGACACAAAAGTCCTTGGCTATAATGCTCTCATCCACAAGCCAAAATTCGAAGGAATGGACAATGGTAAAGCATAACCATTTTCATCTTAGTTTGGAAATGAGTCAATTCAATCTATTTTATAATGTTAAAATTTATTTGATAAGAAAATCGAGTAAAATAAGTCAAGTAACTTGACTTGATTTCTATTGCATGAGCTTGAATTTGGTTCTAATTTAACTTATATAATTGTTTAAAATTTTTACATTTTGAAAGTTGTTGTTCATTTTTATTTTTTTTATCATGTTGATAAGAATTTATTGATAAATATGTTTCACAAATTTAATTTGCAAATATTGTTCATAAATAATAGTCATTGTGAGCATGTGTAATATAATACATAAATACATGTAAATTATATAAAATAAATATTTACAGTCAAGTAATTTAAAAATATTATTTATTCTATAAAAATCTTAATCTAAAAATAAAATAGAAATTAAGTTATTAATTATACTCAAATTATATAACGAGAATGTCTTGTATCACCTTACAAATGATAAAATAATTGATATTTTATCAAAAGGAATGGTCATATTTTTTTATTTATCCAAAAAAGTACCATAGTTTTAAAACTACTAAAAAAAATATCAAAAATAGTGTTATTACCTTTCCACCCCTCCCGCTAACCTCCTAAATCCTCTCTCTTGTCGTTTTCCAATACACCCCCTCTAGAATTAAAAAGAGTCTGATATTTTCCTACATCAGGTCCACCGTTGGGCCTGATATGATCCAATATTAGGCCTCAGTGTGAGATTGATATTTTCTCACATCAAGTATAGTGTGGATCTAATATGCTCTAATATTAGGTTTAGTGTGGACCTATTGTGAGTCTAATATAGTCCAATATCAGGTCCAACGTGGACTTGATATTTTCTCACATCAGACCCAACGTGGACTTGATATTTTTTCACATCAGGCCCAACATGAATCTGATATTGTACCATATCAGTCCATCAAGGGATGTATTGAAAAACAATGTATGGAAAGAGGGGATTTAGGAATTTGACAGAGGGGTTAGAAAGAAATAATACTATATTTTTTTTTGTTTGTTTTTTTTGCTTTTTTTTTTTTAGTTTTAAAATCATGATGCTCCTTTTCAAAATAAGAAAATGTAACCGCTCATCTTGGCAAAAAAAAAAAAAAAAAAAAAAAAAAACTGTAAAATAATAAATGAAATACAAAATCGATATATGCCATTGTGATTTTTTTTTTAAAAAAATCAATGAGTAATATAGAATATATTATGTAATGTAATATACAAGAGTGTATAACAGTACGCTGTTGATTAAAATAAAGGTGTTTTTTTTACCCCATTAGAAGTCTAGAACTCTTTGATATGGAAAGACGAATATAAAATCTTAATTTTTTTTATCGTCGTATTATTAAAAACTTTAATTTAGGTAAGTACTTTATCAACATATATAAGGAAAGGAACAAATCTAAGAGTCAATACCCATTAAAAAAAAAGGAATCAAATTAAAAAGAAATAAGAAAGAGTTGGAACAGATGGATTGATATGATAAGAAAAAGAAAATTCTAGTAAAAACTAAAAAGAAAGAGAAAAAAAATAGAGAACATGAAAAATGAAAAATGATGAGAATCCGAGCATAAACGGTGCAATAAGTAAAATATATAAATATATCAACACTATGCTATATATTAAAAATATTTAATAAATTAAATTAAAAAATATAGAAAATTCATTATAATTAATCTGACAGTATAACCGTCGATCCTTACAAATAAAAAATTATATCAACGAAATAATAATTACTATAACAAAAAAAACAGTCTAAGTCGTCATGTAATAACTATACCAAAGATTATAAACAGATAATATTGAATTCACAGTTATAACTATACCAAGCTCAACATGTCATCTCACTGAGCTTCGGTTAAGTTTGTGCTTGGACTCGACCGCAGCCCTGTCCGATTCAACTTCAATCCCAAGTTGAGTTTCACTTTGAACTAGTGAATCCTCAGTTAAATTCATCGGAAAGATAGCTTGGTTGATCTGGGTTACGGTTCGACCATAACTAGATCTGTATCAAATCGAATCTGCACCGGCCACAAATCATCATATCAAACTGATGTAGGTCTGGTTATGGTCAACTGTAGTAGTGGTTCAATAAAATCTGATCCTCATTCATTGTTCATGTCTCTACATAGCCAACGGCTTCATTGTACTTTTTTTTTTAATCACTTTAAGGGGATTGTAAAGATTTATGCCTAGAGGTCATGGTGCATCAGAAGATTGAACAATGAATGTGGGAGACAACATGCTCTCGTCCACAAATTAAAATTTGTAGAAATGGACGATGGTAAAAGCAGCACCCAATTTCATCTGAGCCTGGAAATAAGTCAATTCAATCTAAATTTTTTAAATTTATTTGATAAAATAATTAAATTAAGGTAAAATGGATCAAGTAATATGACTTGATTTATTTTTTTATAAGTTTGAATTTAATTTTAATTTTATTCGTAGAATTTATTTGAAACTTTTTAAAAGTTTATGATTGATTTTAATTTTTTTTATTTATTTATCATGTTGATAAAAAATTATTAATAAATATGATTCATAAATTTAATTTATAAATATTATTCACAAATTCTTACGAAGCCCCATCTGCCTGGAAGGCCATTTGTTAATTCGTTGCGAACGACGAATGGGCTGGGCTCTCCAGAACGTGTCTTTTCTTGATCCACCTCATCCTCGCGGGCCCCAAATCCTCTGCGTCTCAAACGTCGAACAGAAGCCAACAGATCAGGAGAGCTAAAAATGGGACCAATTTAATAAAATTATGTTTATAATGGAATCATTGAAGTACAGTTGCCAATTTATCTTAATTATAATAATTATGTCGCCTGAATCCACCACCGACACCGTCAAGCAAGCTCAAGCTCAAATCTCCTTTGGTTTGGATCCTCTCAATTTCCCGCAGCATCCAGACGATCCAAAAGCATCACATTAATATGAGACACTGACTGAGTGAGTGAGAAAGGATAGTACTCAGAGCAGAGGCCATCATGGATTCCGGCGGCACCACCACTCGCCGGAGCAGCAACCCCGCCCGCCTCGATCCCACCGCTCCGCTACTCCTCGACATGCCGACTACGCCGCCCGCAAAGCAGCCCATCTCCTCCTCCTCTGCCTCCTCCTTTTCCTCCCTTCTATTTCTCCCTTTCTTTTCCCCCTCTTCTTCTTCTTCTTCTTCTTCTTCTTCCACCGTCTTCACCGCCTTCATTATTGGCGCTTGGTACTTCTCCAACATCGGCGTCCTCCTCCTCAACAAGTACCTGCTTACCGTCTACGGCTTCCGCTTCCCCATCTTCCTGACCGCGCTCCACATGGCTGCGTGCTCCGCCTACGGCCTCGCCGCCGTGCGCGGCCTCCGCCTCGTCGCCTACCAGCCGCTCGCCTCCCGCGCCCACCTCCTCAAGGTCGCCGCCCTCGCCTCCATCTTCTCGCTCTCCGTCGTCTCCGGCAACGCCTCCCTCCGCTTTCTTCCCGTGTCGTTCAACCAGGCCGTCGGCGCCACCACCCCCTTCTTCACCGCCCTCTTCGCCCTCGCCCTCACGCGCCTCCGCGAGCCGGCCGCGGTCTACGCCGCCCTCCTCCCCGTCGTCCTCGGCATCGTCCTCGCCGCCAACAGCGAGCCGCTCTTCCACCCCCTCGGCTTCCTCCTCTGCCTCGCGTCCACCGCCGGCCGCGCCCTCAAGTCCGTCGTCCAGGGAATCCTCCTCTCCTCCTCCGACGTCGAACCCGCCGACAAGCTCAACTCCATGAATCTCCTAATGCACATGGCCCCCATCGCCGCCGCCATCCTCTTCCCCCTCGCGCTCTGCTACGAGCCCGGCGTCCTCGCCGCCGCAGCCGGCAAGATCCGCGCCGACCCCTCCCTCGCCCTCCTCCTCTTTGCCAACGCCACCGTCGCCTACCTCGTCAACCTCACCAACTTCCTCGTCACCAAACACACCAGCGCACTCACTCTCCAAGTGCTAGGCAACGCCAAGTCCGCCGTCGCCGCCCTTGTCTCCGTCCTCGTCTTCCGCAACCCCGTCACCGTCATGGGCGTGCTCGGCTTCGGCATTACCATAGCCGGCGTCGCCCTCTACAGCGAGGCCAAAAAGAGGTCCAAACCATCATCGTAATCGAATCAATTCCGAAGAAAAAACAGAGACAAAAAAATTTGCAAAATTTCCATTAATCGATTGGCGGTGTCGTCATTTCCATGATAACTTTGATCTCTGTCTCTTAAAGCGTAAGGGATAAGGACGGAGAATCTATTCCAGGAAACACTTCCTTTGATCACAAGATTGGAATTTCTATTTTCTATTTCTTTTTCATTTTCCTTTTGGCAATTGTTACAATAAAAATTGTTCTTCGGCCAATAAATTATTTCTACTCTGTTCTTAGTTCCCTTTTAGTAGGAGCCAATGAGTGGCAAGAAAAAGCATTTTATTTTTATTTTTTATTTTGCAATTTTGGATCGTCAAGTCTTTTAGTGCCATACAACCTCCAAAGGCACTTAGTCTAAAAATATGCTTCAATCATTGAGAAGTTTACAGTGATTATCTATCACAACGCAAAATCATCTTGAAAATTATCCCACCAAGAAATCATACCAAAGAGATATACTCAATTCTATTATGTCTAATAAATTGCAATGATTGCCTTTGCCTCTATTATTATCTAATAATTTTCTCTCGAATCTAACTGTTCATTTTATCAAAGACCTTATGCAGTGAAATCGTAGAACTCGTCCGGGTTCTCAGTTATTGATGATGAAGTTTTTGATCCAATTGGTTTGGTTGTCCTCAATATCAAGCAGTCAACTCAGTATGGTCAGGCCATGTAGCGTTTAAGCATTTGTCTGACCTGTGCATTGAGTGATGAATTGAACTGAACTATGGTGATTAGTGATCCGTCACTTCGCCATTAATGCTTGATCAATGGGGCACAGCTTTAGCTTGTGGCCTCTTTCAACTAAGAAGAATTCACCAGGAGATGAGTAAGGTATCATGTGGAATGTTCGCTCATCTGATTTTTAGAATTGAATAATGGAAGATGAGAGTTGAGAATGGGCCCTCAAAATTCAATATCTTTTTTCTCGTGCTTTAAAGTTTAATTAACGCCAACAAAAAGTTGTATTGTTTAAACATAGACGGTATTGTAGTCAATATATTGTCAGAGAAAAATTCTCAATTTACTCCTATAACTGAATGTGATTGTCGTACAAAAAAAAAACTTAAAAAAAAGAGGAATCAAACATATTCATCAAACATTAACATCAAATACAAACAGTAGTAATTTAAATTCAGCATTCAATCTGATATTAGGGTTTCTACTAGTTTATACAACAATATCATCGTTAAAGCAATACATGCATAGAAATCCTACGAGGGAAGATCATAGTGCCGAAACAGTGCTCATTTTAGAGGAATTCGTGTATTTATTCATACGACTAAACTGTTGGTTCATTCATGGCACCTTTGGTTTTGAAAGAGACCGAGACCAATCACGGCTGCGACTGCCACTGCATCCTTCCAGTCTCTTGTGGTTTCTCCGGGGGAAGAAGAAGGGCCTTTCCTCTTGCTGTTTGAGCTCTGCTGCTGTTAGTTACTACATGATTAAAGACCAAAAGGTGGAAATTAGGGTTATATGACAACACAAATGATCGTATCATGGCCATACAGAAAAAATTCATTTGGTTCTTTGTTGGTTTGTGCCGAAAAAAATGGTATTAATATTTTTTTTAAACAAATGTAATATTAATTGATAATGTTACAAGCTTTATGTATGTGCTGATGTTGAATTGAATATAAACCAAACCACATCAACTGAAGTATTCTATGGTAAATCTAGCCATACTAATTACTAGAAGATTCTTGAAGGAACACAGTTAGGATAAAACATTGCTGTTACTCAAAGCTCAAGCAAACAGTTCGAGTGCCATTGACCTATCAATTTTACCTAGCGTATTAAGCACCGACATTATCAGTTATCAGCACTAGCCTAGGTAGCTTTAGCAGAAGATGCTTGACTAACAAAGCTATGATAAAGCATTGCACAAGGTCAAAACTCAAGCAAATAATAGAGCTTCAATTCCCTATCAGTTTTTTTTATCACAGAAACATAATCTGAAGTGGGGAAGAACACCAGTATTATCAAAAAGAATCTCCTGACAACAAGATCAATTTACTGCTGCAGGATATATTATAGTTATGATTCTGAAAATATGTGAACAACGTTGAATAACTCTTCAGGGGGAGAGTTTTTGATGTGTGCCAATAAGGGGAGAATGTAGGGTTTAAGTTAGGTCTGTGTCCCTCTAAGAAAGGTTGGGGGAGAATGTAAGGTCTATATTAATGCCTTTCATTATCCAAAAAGAGAGTTTGCCCCCTAGGAAGGGAAAGAATGAAGAAAATCCTCATTCATGCCTTGACATGAAAAAAAGTTGACACTATGAGATTAGCCAAACTTAAAGGTATTGTTAAACATCAAAAAGGGGGAGATTGTTGATACAATATCCCTTGGGTCAAGTTGATCAAGTGGGCTCAAGCTTGAGGCTTGATGTTTGAGTTTCGATGTTTGACAATATATGGAGATTGCAGATACAATCGTCCGATTGGAGATATTGTTGATACAATTCCCATTTGATTAAGGGATGACCAGTTTGATGTGAAGAATAGTCAAGTAGGATACTTAACTGGGAAAATCCTAACAGGAGATTAGGTAGATGAAAGTCCCGATTAGTGAAGCTGGGCAGTGGAAAAATCCTGGTGAGTGAAGCTAGGTGAAAGACTTAGTGAGTGAAGCTAGGCAGGTGAAAGTCCCGGTGAGTGAAGCCGGGCAATGGAAAAATCCTGGTGAGTGAAGACAGGTGAAAACCCTAGTGAGTGAAGCTAGGTGAAAGTCCTGGTGAGTGATGCCAGGTAAATAAAAAATCCTAATGAGTAAAGTTAGGCAGATGGAAAGACTTGGTGAGTGAAGCCAGACACGTGAAAATCCAGATGGGTCAAGGTTGACCAGACGCCTGGTGCTGGGAAGCCCAAGTAGATCAAAGGATTGATCGGATACTTGGCACGAGGAAATCTAGATGGGTCAAGGGTGACTGGACATCTGGTAGAAGTCCAAGTGGGTCATGGAGGACCGAAAACTTGGCACGAGACGATAAGTCCAAGTGGGTCAAAGGATTGACTGGACACTTGGTGAAGAAGTCCTAGTAGGTCAAGGTTGACCGGATGCTAGGCATGAGGAGTCCTAATAGGTCACGGTTGATCGGATGTTGGGTGTGGGAACCTTGGACTTGAGTTTAGGCAAGTCAAGGTTGGAGCAATCGATCGGCTGATCGATTGACCCAAGCCCAATCGATCAGCCGATCGATTGGGAGAGTGCTGCGACAAGCAGCAATTCAATCGATCGACCGATCGATTGGGAGCAAATGTCGCGAGCACATAGAACTGCCAAATCGATTGGCCAATAGGGAGGTTGAATCGATCAGCTGATCGATTCAAGCCTCCCCAATCGATCAGCCGATCGATTGAGATTCGATCGTTGCACAGGATGTAGGCGATGGACGACTGCGATGGCTGGGAGGTGACGTGACAATCGATTGGGAGCTGCAGGAGCGCACAGTATGTAGTTGTTGTGAGCGTTTTTCTCAGTAGCCTTTCGCCCGATTCTTCTTCGACGATTTCAAGCGATTTCTCCACTACTTCTTCGCCAGTTCTTGAAGGCTCTTGGGGACAAGTGCTAGTGCACTTCCAAGATTCAAGAGGCAACAACAAGCAACAAGTAAGCAAGAAGAAAGGGTTTTCATTTGTATTCTTGTGTTTTTCTTCTTGCATGTGTTGTATTTTGTTGTGTGAGTTTGTATGAGGCTTCTCCGCCTCCGGCTGCGACCGAGAAAGAGTGTTTTTATTAATGGAGAGCGTGTCGTGTGTAGATCCTTAGATTAGTCATCTTTTCTTGAGGTGGATACCAAGTAAATCCTTAAGTGTTGGCATTGCTTGACCCTAACAATCAACACTAGCCTAGGTAGCTTTAGCAGAAGATGCTTCACTAACAAAGCTATGGTAAAGCACTGCATAAGGTCAAAACTCAAGCAAATAATAGTTATAGCTTCAATTCCCTATCAGTTTTTTTATCACAGAAACATAATCTGAAGTGGGGAAGAACACCAGTATTATCAAAAAGAATCTCCTGACAACAAGATCAATTTACTGCTGCAGGATATATTATAGTTATGATTCTGAAAATATGTGAACAAGACATATCAAGTCAGTTTGACTCCTTACTGGAGGAATTCTTCATAATTTAGATATAGTTAACAACAACTGTATTTTTACAAGGTAACGTGAAGAATCCAACATTTACTCCCAAGAAACAACATGATCACGAAGTACATACAATTATACATTCCATAAAATCATGAAAAAAATATAATATTTGTGGAACTTCAGTTACAGTAACGCATTGAGAAGCAATAAAGCAAAAACTGAAACCAACATATAAGAATCTAGACACTCATGTGCACACACAGAAAAACTAAGTAACAAAATGTCTATTACATATTTCTCAAATTGAGAACATACCTATTGAATTTTGGCTGGATGGTGAAAAAAACCATAATTCTTATATCAAAAAATTTATAGAAGAGAGCAAGTTTGACCTTTGATTGTGATATAAGAAACAGCATTAGATGGCTATCATGCCTTTCTTACTATACAATATACATTTAGCCTTAACTAGAGCTATCTCATTTAAAACAGATTTGAATTTAATTTCTCATGTAATCAAGACGATCTTTTTGCTATGTTATGGTAGCCAACTTGAATGTTAGCTTATGTAACCAACTACTCAGTGATCAATGTATACTAGTTCTTTAGATATGCAACTTGCATAGTCATCAGCTAATGTCAAGAACATGTCAAATGCCTACTTAAATAGTAAAATCTACAAAATACAAGAAAGCTTCATGAACTTATAGGAACCGAATCAATAATTTATTCAATGATCGAATTAGACTTGATGTCTCTCTTAAACTTCTCTTCTATGCCTAACTACAATATAGCCATTCTGCCACCAAAATCATAATGGAAACATTAGGTCATTATTGCAGATTTGCAGGGCAACAATAAGCCAAACACAAGTTTACTGTGATGCCAGATTTATAGTTAATTCAATATATGAAGCCAAAGACGAGCTTTAATGTGATGTTGAATTAAAGTTGAATCAATAATGCATGATTACTAAAAAAGATATTCAGGAAAGAAAAAATCATAAATACTCTAAATTCATTGTTAGAGAAAAAGTTAAACTACAGGTGTGAAATTCAAAACAATCTCATATTTTTATCATGTCCTAATATGATTTATCATGTTTGTCTCCTAATACCAATTTCAGGTTTTCACTTTGCATATATAATGATATTCCAGCAATCACTTTATTCACGCTTCATTCAGGGTGTCAAATAATGTAATCCTTTTCTTAATAACCATTTACCTTGGCAAGGAAATAATACTTTAAAAAATCTATTCCACATGATAATAATTACAAGATCATAAATGAAAAAAAATCATTGAATCAACTAATTACTTACTAAAGCCTTTATTCTCAAAGGAATCATGCCCCTGGTCCCATCCAGGCAAGTATTTCTTAGAATTCCCTTTCCAAGCATTCTCAAAAGAAGGAAGCTCATCTAATGTTAGGAACAAAGTCAAATTAATCAAATTAGGAGGAAAACAATCATCCTCAAAGCTGTTCTAGAACAAAGCGTCTAACCTTGATTGAGATTATGTAACGTCTGCATTGTGTCTACCCTCCCATCAGAATTCAGTTTTCTTGTGACTGAGTGACCCTGATAAATATAATTACTAGGTAATTTTATAAAGGGGCAAAACCTATGATGTACAACATTGTATCAGAAACTCAATAACGGACCTTGCAGCAAGTTCAGAAAAGATTATTTATGAAAACCTAATTTTAATATTTTAGTGACTTCCATTTTCAGAAAACAAAAAAGATGGAGATTAGCATTCCAACGCCCCCAACAACTTGAGGCTTGGAAACAAAACTAGTGGAATTCTGCCTGAGCATTACTAAAAATTATGAGATCAAACGACTCTGTAATGTAATATTGTAATACCAAATATATCCCTACGGTTCCAAACATGAGAAATTGAATCACAGGTCTCATTTAGTCATTTCCACACTTTAACCAAAATATAAGAATTGAAATCGTGATTCTAAGAAAAAAAGGGGAAATTATGATCCTTTGGAATGTCCAAGCATATAATTTTCCACCGGTTCCAAACAAATCGATAATCAAGAGAAGAATGTCTATCCAAGTTGTGCATACTTTGTCATGAAGCCCACGAGATATCCTATGAGTAGCTCTACCAGTAGTGGTGTTGGCTTCCTTGCTCTCTTCCATAACAACCTGGCAAGATTATAAAGCACAGTAGTGTAAGTGGAATGCTGAGATAATTTGATATTCTGTTCCAATTCACAGTCTTGATCACTTACTCCATTGCCTCCCATTCTCCTTGTTGTGGATGAAGTGTGATATGCACCATTTGGACCACCATAAGTCACAGTTGAGCTTTGGAATGTAAAAGTGTTACCCTGTGGTTGCATCATGCCAGGGTGATTGAAATTGTTCATATATTGTATATGCCTGCTCTTGTTTTCTGAAAACAAACAAGCTTACTTAGTTTCCTTCATCGGTTAATAAGCATTGACACTTAATAGCCTACAAGAAGCTGAAGCTATCAGAAAGGTATATGTGTACCTTCAAGTGCTTCATCAGGTTCCTGAACAAATGGCTCCTCATATGGCCTAGAATGTTTTCTTGTGTTCTCTTTGTGATCCTCGCCAGCCTTCTTTTCGTCTCCATCATCATCATCAGAGAGCTCCTCAATTACAGGACCCTTCGACTTATTGGCTGGAGGAGCCTGCTCCAAGAACCAAGGGTTGCTAGTCTCCCCAAAGAGGGTTCCTTGATCAGGAAACATGCTAGGACCAAACATGCTAGGTCCCAACATGCTTCTTCCCATTAAGCTTCCAAATGGCTGTGTGAAGAAAGGATCATCAAAGGGGTCTCTCCCACCGAAAACACTAGACATCAAATTCCCTGGTCTGCGGAAGCCACCAAACCCAGCAAATGGATCCCCAAAACCAAAGAAGTCATCCATACCACCTCTTCCCCTCTTCATTTTCTCAGAGTATGACTCTGCGCAAGGAAAATGAAATCCCCATCATGCATTAAGCACAAACGATCTCAATAACTACTTAAATCTTGCACAAATAAAGAACAATAACTATAACATGACTAACAAGAAGAACAAAGCCAAGGCTCTTCTTTCCTTTAAAAAAATAATGAAGATCGATTACGAAGATCCAAATTTTCCAGTTAGATAACATGCCAAGCACGATTTATCTCAAAACTATAACAAGTTTATCCACTAATCTGACAAATTAACGTTCTGAAAAGCAAAACCCTAGATCATTTCCAAGAAATACAAAACTCTTCCCACAGAACCACGTCTAGAACAAGCACCGATCATCACTACATACAGGAAGCCCTACAAATTGTTTCAAGACACGAACCGACAAAGCCTAATTCGATAAAGGGGGAAAAAAACGCACCGCTCTCCAAGCTACGAACCGGGAACGACGAGACCTCCTCCGGCTGCGCGATCGTCCGCCCCAACGATGACGGAATTGAGAGGAATCACCGACGACGAAAGTAGATCGCTTAAATGCAAAGCGAAGAGAATATTTTCACTCTGCACCCCCGATTCCGCCTTTTCAAAATACCGCCTAGAGATTTTAATTCAACGTTTTACCTCCTATAGCTTCGGTTATTTGCCAAAATACCCCCTTACTTTAAGAAATAAAAAGTAAGTGTTTTATTATTATTTATTTATTTATATTGAAGATGCAGCGCAGCACGAGGCTGCGTTAAAGGCCACAATTATTACTCTCATTTGAGTTTGGCTTATCTCGCTGCTTGAATTGCAGAAGCACTGAGAGATGATCGCCAGTCGAATATTTGGAACAGAGGACTGGACTCTGCAGTGCTTTCTTTAATCACAATTTCTGTGGCCAAGGCAGCCAAAGCTGACATCGAAATCATTGAATTAAGCCTCACTGGGGATTACCAGTCTGCACGTCCGATTGCGCTTGACAATTGGGCATAGCAGGCTTTTTGGATGGGCCGATTGCTAGATATGGAGGCCCGTTAACCAGATGCCAGCTGCTTCCGAGTCGGCCGCCGCCATCTCCGCCGCTCTTCGCTCCCTCCGGCCCCGACGGGTCGACGTTGCAGATCGCGTCGCGACGCCTCCCCCACAGTCCGCGCTCGTCGTCTTCGCTCCGGACGAGCGGTGGGTAGATCAGAGGGGGCCGGCTCTGGGCACCCGTACGGAGGGCGGGGGAGGCGGGGACCACCCGTGTGCCAAAGCCGATCGCTGCGTCGGTCGGTGAGCGACGGGGTTCGCGCCTGTTCCGTACCGGAAGAGATCATTAATTGCGTCGAGAGTTTAAAACGGGAGCTTCTCGGTTTAAAGGGCGCTATTATTGCCCGATATATTCATTAGTTTTGTCCGGGAACCCCGATTAAATTCGACCCTCGAAATTTACCATTCTACCCTCGCACCAAGAGGAAAATAACACCGACACAGCAGCAAACCTTCTTTTGGATCCTCTCCTTCTCTGCCTTGAACACAAGCATCGCAAAGCTACCTAGCGAACGATTTGTTTTCAACTTCAGCTATCAATGAAACTGTCTCTGATCGTCTTCCAATCTGAAAAAAATGGATTCCTATTAATGGAACTGCAGCACTGGGCGATCAAAATGGCAAGCTCTCGTGACTGCTAAAGAGAAAGGGCTAGCTGACAGTGAGAAAGAAAGCAAAAGGCAAGCGCTGGGAGACAGAAAGGCCATATGGTCTCGCTCGTCAGAGAAAAAGCCACCCAAAGACGATGTCATGAAAGAGAAGCCCTTTATGAGCTTTTGCCGATTGCAACAGGCGCACTAGGGTTCAGATTGCTCTTCCATGTCCCCCCTCCCCGGTGGGCCTTGGCGGCTGGACTTTGAATCGCTGCCTGCCCCGGTGGTGGGTCTCAACGGAGATTCAGTCTCTTTTTTCTTCATTTCTTTTCCCTTCTCCGGCTGTCTTCTTCTGAAGTTGACCTCCGGCTTACCATTCTGGCTCGCCATCCGCCCAGCCATGGCCTATCGACCAGTCATCTCCTAGAAATGATAAACTAGAGTGTTAGTCATGCCAAAGCAGGCAGCGTCGGAACCTTTTTCTCGTAAATCAATCATTGATAAAGCTGGCAGGAAGAGTACCTGCTTATTAATCAATAGTGCAGCAGTTGATAGAATCCAAAGACGCTAACGTGCATGCAAATATCACAAGGCCTCTGTTCTACTACCTCATATTTTTAAGGTCATGCATGAAGGATTTTAGGACAAGCCTAGATATATAGGCATGTGAAATACATGAGTAGGGCACCCGCATCGCCAGTGAATTGTTTGTTAGTCCTGTGATCATACAAGGCCAGAACTAGTCGAGTAGGCGTGTCTTCCTTTCAACGAGTCTCTGCAAATTCCAACCTTGATCTGCAAAGCTTGCTGCTCAAACTAATCAAATTCAAAGTTGATAAAACAATCACTCGAACAAATATTTGACAGTTCTTTATGCTTCTAATCCCCACTCCAAACAAAATCTCGAGTAAAAGTCAGAAAAACAAGGCTGATCAAGAACTCAAACAAAGAATCAGCATTCCTACGATCCTAGTCTATGAAGAAACAGAGGTTACAGCGCTGAGGAGGCATCGGCGAAGTCTCCAAGTGCGTCGTCGTCCGCCATGTTCAGGACGTCCACGTCCATCGTCTCGGTGAAGGAATCCATCTTGGCGATCGTCGAATGGGCGGTGAGAAAAGCCATCTTCTTCGGAACCTCGGAGTGAGCATGAACGTGCATCCATCGCATCAGTGAGGAATCGCGCTTGATCCCGCAGGAAGTGGCGTGGAGGAAAACGAGCCTCACGGCGATCTTCTGGAGGCATTTGAACTCACTCAAACAGGTCTCCCACACCAGCCTACGGCTCTGTGGATTGGCGACCTTCATCTTCCCCGTCGAGGGGTCGCGCTGCTTCGCCTGAACGGCTTGGGCGTAGAAGGGATCCAGTCCTTCTGACCTCCATTTCATTAGCTCCATCAGCGCAATGTGAGCTTCCTCCGGCGACACCGACCGCGTGATCAGCCGGCCGACGTCCTTATCTTGCTCCGGGGACAAGCGCTTGAAAGGGGGGAGGTACTTGCCGCCGGCGTCCTTGATCAGGAAGAGTGGATCCAACACGAACGCTGCTGACCATGCCGGGTGGTAGTTCTTCGAGAATCTCGTCTCAATCAATTTCTCCACCGCCTCGCTGTTCATGCCGTGCTTGACGCCCCATTCTCTGACCCTGGTCCTTAGCTCGTCCCAGAGAGGCAGGCATTGGCCGATCAGTGGCCGCTCGAGCTCGATTTCATGGGCCATGGCCGTCACTAGCTTCACTAATGAGTGAACGGACTCCAGTTCGCTCCAAAACCCACCATTTTGAATCAATTCCGCCATTTCTCCGGCGAGTTGTTCCTCGCGGTAAACCAGCTTGTAGTCCTCGTCGAGAGCAGCCATTCGGATCGGACGGGCGAATTCCATCACATCCTCCACCACTGCTAGTTCGTCTGAGGCTCGATGAGCACCAATGGAGGCAGTTCTTGGAAGGCGAGCGTGCCCGTGCTCTTCGAGCTGATACCTGAGAAAAATTCTTCGGACTTGGGATTGGACGTTGATGAAGTTGGCTAACTTGAGGCAGTGGCCGGAGACTTTTCGAAACAGGGGGAGCTGCTGAGCGAAGTCCTTGATCAAGCCGTTGAATGCTTCGAGTTGGCAGGAGAGGTTGACCATGCGTTCGTTCCCACTCTCGAGGTTGCGGAGCGCCGTCTTCTTGAAGCGGTCGGCGACAATGCCGGCGCACCGTTCGGTGAAACCCTCACATAGTTTGGCGACGGCGTCCCGCATCACCTCCTCGGCGTAGCTTGAGGGCGCTCTACTGACGGTGAGAATGGAGCGGTGGAACAATGTTTTCCCGTTGGGGAGGTTCACCGCAAAGCTCACAATCGAGTGGTCGGATGACGTGGCCGACGACTTCCAGCCGTCGGAGGAGAGCTGGAAGAAGGCGGCGTCGTGGATTCTGGCCTCTGAGTCGGAGAGGACCTCGAGGTATCGCGCGTGCAGTTGAGATAGGATGAGCCGGCGGGAGGAAACAGACGGGAGACCGACCTGGTTGAGGAACGACCGGAACTTTGGGTGGTCGAGGGAGGAAGGGGAGACAGAGACTCTCGACTCCAAAATCCAGTCGGCGAGGAGGGCGAGGGCGGCGTCGGCCTGTGGTTTGGGAAGAGCCGCGGCGGGGGCGGCCATGGGGCTCTTGAGCTTCTTCACGCTATCCTCCAGCCTGGCAAGCGCGACGAGGTCCTCCTTCCCTCCTGAGAGAACGAGGGCCGGCTTGGTCAGCGGCGGCGGCGGCAGAGCGGGCCATCTCATAGCCAGGGGGCAGCGTCGGGGCGAAGCGGGCGGTAGGGAGGAGATGGGCAGGGGATCAACCGCAGCGGAGCAAGGCGACGAGAAGTTGGGGCAGCCGCCGCGCTTCAGATGCTCAGAAGCAGTCCGCGAGGGGTTCGAGGCGGAAAACAGAGCGGAGCAAAGACCGCACCGGAGCTTCGTCTCCGCGGCCTGCCCCACCCCGGCAGGAGTCACCACCATGACAGGCTCCAGGTGCGCCCAGTACCACGCCCCCTTCCCCCTCGTCGCCTTGCTCCTCACCGCCACCAGCCTCTCATACCGCTTCCGCGCTGCGCCGGCAACCATCCCCTCCGCTACCCCCTCATCGCCGGCGACCTCCTTCACCTCCGCCTCCATCCAACTCCCCACTTCCTCTCCCTATATATACCTCCGAAACACTTACCTCCACTAACAGCAGCAGAATCTCGCCCATCCATGCAACGCCATGAACCTCAACTAACAGTCACTGTCTCCATCCATCATTCAATTACTGTTCCTCCTCTTCCTCTGCTCTTCTCCTCCACGAAAGAAGGATTAAATCTCAATCCCTCCAACTCGTAACGAAGCAGTCAAACCGAGAATTCAAGGGCCTCTGCAAAAAAAAAAAAAAAAAAACATAGGCGTCTAGTAGCGGTAGTAGGTGATTGCCCATCCTAGCTCACCATTGCCGCTGCCGCTGCTGCTGCATGATGCCTCAGATGCAGCACTAAAGCAGAGGGGCACAGGCGCACAGCCTTTCTTGTAAGCTGCATCTCCATCTACAACAGGAAGATTTGTTGGTAGATTTATATACATCTCTTCCTCTCGCGAGGCCTGCTCCTTCTGGCTCCACTCCTCTTCCACCTCTTGTACTGTTGTCCGTTCCTGCATCGTCTTCTACCTTTTTACTGCAATCATCTGTACACGTATCGCGTATCCTCTACTTCATCTCCAAACTCCCAAATTTAGATTGCGAACTTGCTCCAATAGATGCAAACTGGATCGAGAATGCAGTGTGATGCATCCTCGTTGCTATTTTTACGCCCTGTACTGTTTGACAAACC
This sequence comes from Zingiber officinale, assembly GCF_018446385.1. Lineage (NCBI taxonomy): Eukaryota > Viridiplantae > Streptophyta > Magnoliopsida > Zingiberales > Zingiberaceae > Zingiber > Zingiber officinale. Next base: position 134,376,197 of record NC_055996.1, on the reverse strand, counting down.
ATCAACTCGAGCACCGATAATCTTCCAGCAGCTTCATAAAGCTGAATGCATATATTTGGAACCGTGACGTTGAAATGCTTAAAATTCGATTTCATTTAATTCTTTTTATTTTATTTTTCAGTGAAGATGGTAGGAGAACTAATTTAGAACGGTAATAAAGAGATAAACTAGTTTCTAAACAATTTTAAAAGTAAAGAAATGGAACTAAAGGCTGTCCTTTTAAGCGAAGAAAATGAAACATGCATGAAAAGAAATAAACAAGACGTTTTGATAAGAATTATGATTTATCTTGTCCAAATGAAAGAAGAGGATGAGATGATTATTGACGAGATGAAAATCTTAAATCTTACGAAATAAAATCAAATCAGGAAATAAGTTTTTGGTATTGATCCTCCCGCGTTTAAATTAGAATTAGGAAGAGAAATGAGTATTTGAGAAATAAATAAATCTTATCATTCTTCATACTTGATGTATCCTTTTATACTTTTCTCTGTAATCATTTATCTATCCTTATTTAATGATATTAATTACCAGAGGAAAACTTCTTTGTCTTGACTTCTATGTATTAATGATAAATGAAATGCTCTTCTTAATCTTGACTTCTTCATATTTAATGCTGATAGACGGAGTGTTCTCTTTTGTTTTCTCATCTCCTCCTGTATAGTGTCATTCTTATGCAGGACAGGTGGTCCGAGCAGCTCGCTTTCCTGTTGGATGGGCTGTCCGAGCGGCTCATTTCCTGCCGACCAAAATAACCAACTACGAGTTGTCCATTCGTCTGACCGGCCCATGATGTCAATTTGTCTGACCGGCTGGGTGATCCACTCGACCACTTATTTGCCAACCGGGATAATCAGACAACCACCTTTGGCTAAGGCTCTTTCCGTAAGTCCCGACGTTTATCGTCTTGATTCTGACCGACACCGTGTCAATTGACCCATGATGAGTGGGCTACCCTTTATCGCCGTATCACAAGCCTCCTCGTCAAGTCTAGTCGAAGGAGACTGCATGTCCGACTGACTGGACCACTGGTTTCATTGGTGAGTTCTACGTCCGATTGGAGTGTTCGGTCCTTAGTATCTGATCGGTGCATCAACCAACGCCGCTCGGTCATTGTCTAACCATGGCACATAGACGATCGATGCAGTAACCTTATGAGATTGGGACGATGAGCAACAATACTTACGAGAATTTTCAAATGCGCTTCTTCAAGCGAGCGCGATCGTCGCTGACGTTATCAATATTTCTCGAAATATGTGCAAATCCTTGACAATTATGGTCGAGCACACGACCATCCCTTTTAATTAAGTTCATTAAAGCTGTCTAGTAATCACCTGCCACGTGACCCTCTTTCTGCCGCCGCATGCCTGACAAGACAGGCGGATATCCTCTGCTGACGTGACTAGCGCCCTTTTGAATTTCACAGTCAGATTTGTTGATGTAGCGGGGTCGGTAAGAGGGGAGGGGTGAATTGCCTGTAAATAAAATATACACTCCTCGTGCTTTCAACTCTTAAAATAGCAACAATAATAAAAATAAATGAAACAAAAAATAAGGGACTTAGGAAATTAACTTGGTTACAATGTAGGTAGTTATTAATCCAAAGCGGTTGAACAACTCTACTGGAAATGTCTCCTCCACTGTAGGCGGAGAAGCCTTTTTATACACTAAGGAAGCTCAGATGTTGCTAGGAATTGAATACATAGTTGAATGAATAATTTCCTAGCTTCATGGGCTTTTATATAGCTTCTGGAAAACCTATCTCGAATGTTGACTGCGCCTCCAAAGGGATTGAGGGCGCCTTCAAGGTGGATAAGCGGATAAAGTTTTATCCGCTTGCCTATCACAAAGACTGGGTTGAGGGCGCCCTCAATGACATTGAGGGCGCCTTCAATGTTGAGGGAGCCTTCAATGCTGTTGAGGGCGCTTTCAATGTTGAGGGAGCCCTCAATGCTGTTGAGGGCGCCTTCAACCTGCATGGTATAAATAGCTTCCAGCTTCTCTTTTTTTCTTTTTCTTCTGAAACTCCGATCGCTTGGGTGATTTCGGCCAACCGAAATAGAGCTCACCCAAACCCAATTTCCGACCTTTTCCTCGAGCAGGCTTCCTCTCCGGCTTCTCATCCCTCGAACGTCGCGTACGTTCTTCACGTCCACCGGTGTACTCTTTCACAGCTCTTTTGTCCTTCGGACGCACCAAGCCCGTCAGCTCCCTTCCCGTGTTGTCCTTCTCACTAGCTGTGTCTTCCGCTCGACTTCCTACGCTCCTAAGCTCCTGCACACTTAGACACAAAGATTAAAATCAAACAGGACCTAACCTAACTTGGTTGATTACATCAAAATAGCCACGAGGTTCAACAATCTCCCCCTTTTTGATGTGCATCAACCCAAGTTCAACTTAGGGTAAACCAAACAAGTAATTTAAAGAAATTATAAAACTAACATTTTAAGTATAAAGTTTACAATTTAAAAATAAATTGCAATACTAAGTATAAAATTAATTTATCCATCAAAATTCAAAAAATAACTTGAAATTTTTTTTTAACTCCCCCTAAACTTGTTCCTATCTCTCCCCCTTTGATCACAATAAAAACGGAGTAGGAATTTTTCAAAATAAATTCTAAGTTAACAAAGAACTCTAATTTTTAGGCAATTTAAAAATATTTTTGAGAAATTTTTAAAAATATTTTAAAAAAAAACTTGTTAAAGCATTATTTAATTTCTATTTTCATGCTTTATCAGTCAGTTAATTAAACATTTATTTAGTATTTTGTCTTCTAGGTAGTGGCGACGCACTAGACCTTCTTGGTTAGTGGAGCAATAACCACTTTCTTATATAAAGCCTCATAAAGAAATTAACAGTTTAATTTCTCTTGTTGAAAGTGCTAACTTAAAATTTTAATCTATTAAAGATTTTGGAACCCAATAGAGGTTCCTTCCTACTGGATTAGTTAAAAATTTAGTAGGTACATATTCTTTAGGTATTTTTCTAAGTTGACCTTGGTGATGTTTGATATACCAATTTAATTTACCATAAATTCTAAGTTTTGATTTTTGAAATTTATTTAAACATGCACGATCATTTTTTTATTTTTCAATTTCCAATTTTAACTTTTCATTTTCTGAGTTCAAATTATCTAATAGTATTTTTAAATCAGCAATTTCTTTTTTTGATTTGACTAAGTTTTTAGTAAGTACTTTGATAAAGCGAAAAGACTGTTTAGGGATTAGCGCACGTACCTGACTTACCTCTATCTCTGATGCTCCCCTTTCTTCTTCTGATCCTCCCCCTTCATCTATGCTCATTTCTGAGCTGGTCTCATCTTCTTCTACTTGATGGTTGGCCATCAGTGCTAATCCCGAGAAGACTTCGACTTCAGATTCAAAGGATGATGATTCATCCCATGTAGCCTTCAGATTCTTGCGTTTAGAGGACGTCGGTCTTTGGGGCTTCTCCTTGTCCCTTTTCTTTAATTTTGGGCAGTCATCCTTGATGTGCCCTTCCTTGTTGCAGTTGTAGCATTGGACCGTCCTTCTATTACGTTGATGCTGTTAGAGTGTATACTGAAAGCCTAAGCTTTTGTAAACATTTATTTTGAATAAAGAATCATATTTGGTCAAATTATCTACATTTGTTTGTAGTTGTTCAATTAATTTATATTGTAGATAACATAGTATGTGGTGTCACATACAGAAGATGATGTTATCAGTACCTTATAAATTATAAACAACAGCTCACGACCAAAATGGAAAGGAACAAACCATTGGAAGGTCGTAGTGTAATTAGGAATTAGTTTATCTTAACTATATAATTACACTAGTACACTTAGAGTGTATTGAGTAGGACCATTTGAGGTCGTTTCTTTTATACTGACTTTATAAAGAAACAAAGACCTCAGTTATTATGGAAGTATGTGCTCTTAATCCTAATATAATAACAAACATATATATTTGATATTTATTTCTTTAATTTATCAATGGGTGAGATTTAGTTCGATAAATCAATAAGCCCGATAAATTGGGAAATAATATCACTTATAGTGTGTGTTGTTGATTATAGAAGGAAATTGTGTCCTAGTAATCTAGGTTGATAATGCCCCCAAGATGAGCTCATAAGGATTGTCATGTTAAACCCTGCAGGTGGACTTAGTCCGACATGACGATAAGGTTGAGTGGTACTATTCTTGGAATAAGATATTAATTAAATGAGTTGTCAGTAACTCACTTAATTAGTGGACATTCAATATCTTAAACACAGGGAGACTAACACACTCATAATAAGAAGGGGCCCAAAAATATAATTTGGGATTGGTGCGGTAGTTCAATAATAGTTCTCTAGTGGAATGAATTATTATTGATAAAATTAAGTTGTGTGTTCGGGGCGAACACGAGATGCTTAATTTTATCGGGAGACCAAAACCAATTCCTCCTCTCGGTCCCTATCGTAACCTCTTATTTATAGAGTACTATACCCACCTTCGTACCCATGATGTAGGGGCTGACCAAGCTAGCTTGTGGTTCAAGCTAGGGCTGACCAAGCCTTGGTTCATGGGTGGCCGGCCCTAGCTTGAACCCAAGCTTAGGTGGTCGGCCCCCATTAAATTTAAAAGAATTTTAATTTTAAATTTTTCTTATGTGGAAGATATAATTTATTGGAGAGAATTAAAATTAAAATATCTCTTCTACAAAAGATTAAGAAAAGAGATTAGATCTCTTTCCTTATTTGTAGATAGGAAAGATATTTTATTTTTTCTCTTTGTAAATTATTCACATGTTGAAAAATTAAAATTATAGAAATTTCTTTTTATCAACCATGAAGGGATTTTAAAAGGAAATTTTATTTTTTAAAATTTCCGAAGATAAATAAGGAATTTTTAATTGTTGATTAAAAATTGTCTTGTTTGCTCTCCATGAGGTGGCCGACCATATACAATTGATTAGAAAATTTTATTTAATTTTTCTTAATTAATTGTTATCAAAGAAAGTTAAGGAAATTTTATTGTAATTAAATTTCCTTATTTATCAAAGCTAAGGAATATAAAAGAGAGGGTTGGGGTGCCTTCATGAGATACAACCTCTATTATTCTCTCCCTCTTTTCCTTGGTGTTGTGGCCGGCCATCCTCTTTCCCTCTCTTCCTCTTTGTGGTGGCCAAAACTCTTCTTTGCTTGGAGTCTTTGTGGTGGCCGAATACTACTTGGAGAAGAAGAAGAAGAAGGAGAGAAAACTTGCATCCCTTGGAGCTTAGTTGGTGGAAAAAGTTCTTCATCCTTGGATTTTGGTGCTTTGCCGAAACTTGAAGGAAGAAGAAGAAGGTGCTAGGTGGTCCTCATCTTGGAAGATCGTTGCCCACACAACGTCCGAGGTTAGAAGAGGAATACGGTAGAAGATCAAGAGGTCTTTCTAAAAGGTATAACTAGTATTTTTCCTTTCCGCATCATACTAGTTATTTTTGGAAATAATACCAAATACAAGAGGCATACGATTCTAGTATTTCGAATTTATTTTCGATGTTGTGTTCTTTTATTTTTTTTTCTTTTCCTTGTGATTTGATTGTTCTTTTCGGTTGACCTAAAGTTATTTAAGGAAATTAAATATTAACTTTCCTTAAAAGGCTTTGTCTAGTCGGTGGTGGTTGTTCCCATATCCATGAAGGCCATGTGCCTCGCCACATTATTACTGGGAGCCAATTTTGGAAACTAATATTTAATGAAATTAATAACCTAGGTGATTTGGATCAAACGTGTTAAGTTCCGCAGGAGATCCGAGTCTAAACCTAAAAGAACAAATAGATTAAACTTTGGATCAAACGTGTTAAGTCCGCAGGCGATCCAAGTTTAATTTAAAAGAACACATGGTAGCTAGGTAAAGGTTCAGACCTTTGTACAAAATTTTTGTACAGTGGAACCATTAGGTTTACCGAGTAGCAACCAACAATTGGTATCAGAGCTAGGGTTTTGCCTCTGTGTATTTGGTATTAGTTTAATTATGCACATGTAATACATAATTTAGGCAGGTTAATAGTAGGATGTGCTAACTTTGTGGATGCATGATCCAACTATTATGGCTTATAATTTTTTTTTTATGTGTGATTGGACCCTTGGACATGTCAAGGGCATTTATATGTGTGTGCATGATTGTATTATAAAATACAACAGGAACTGCATTTAGTTTTATTAGGATTTTATTTTTGATCTAGTTACATGTACATTCCTTTTATGGAATATAGGATCGATAGATGTAAAATTTTATTTTATGTTCGATCTAGTTTACATGTACATTCCTTCGAGGAATATAGGATCGAAAAATGTAAAATTTTATTTATGTCGCGGATCGAATCTTGCAAGGCGTGGAGCCTTTTGAGGACCAGAAGCGCAGCGGAACAAGGAGCAAGATGGATGCGACAGCTAGACCCGGTGGCGGTGGCCAAATATGGCAGCAGCTTGGGATGACAACACACGGAGGACAACCATAGATAAAAGCCATAATAGTTGAAAATTAGATTTTCTATTTATTGCTTTTATATTGTGTTGTGTGTGTATGTTAGTATACATGTTTAGTAGGCTAGCATAGTTAAAATTCCTCATTTATAAATAACTAAGTGGGAGAGGGATTTTAAATAAATTCCACGGTCTCCATTACTAGTTTGTAAGTGATGCAAACAAGCTTGCGCGTTGGCTCTGAGTGCCTTCCTCCATATCGGATGAGCTTGTTTTTGGATCACTAGAACAAACTTCCATTTTGGATAACTATAGGAAGTTAATTAAGAGCGTGTGATCTTCCCCATCGGAAGGGGCACAATCTTATTAATGGACTTAGTGTCAAGTAATGGTATACACTTAGGCACGTTTAATAGTATCCTCCCCATCGGAGTCACTGCTATTATTTGTGTGACTAAAGGATACCAACTATTAATTTTATTTGTCAAAAAGTTAGGTTGACAAGATAATAAAATTAATGGGTTAAACCCTCCTTTTACGAATGTTGAATTTGTATACGTCCACACTATCGTGGCATACAAAATTCACGATATTTTGAGGTGTTGGTTAATTTAAAATAGTATTGTTTGAGGAATCAATATTATTCTAAATTTAGAGTTCTGACCAAAAGTTATTTGTGATTCTTAGGATGACTTTCAACCCACTGTCCATCATACTACAACAGAATAGACTTACTGGTCCTAACTACATAGATTGGAAAAGGAACCTGGACATTGTTCTTACTGCTGAAAGCTATAAGTTTGTACTGACTGAGCCTTGCCCTGATGCACCCACTGGTGAATCTACCCAAGAGGAGATTAAATATCATAAGAAATGGGTAAAGGCAGATGACATGGCGCGGTGTTACATTTTGGCTTCAATGTCAAATGTATTGCAACATCAGCATCAAGATTTACCAACAGCTTATGATATTATGAACAATCTCAAGGAACTCTTTGGTCATCAGGATCGGGCTTCTAGACAAGAAGCCATGAGAAAGATAATGACAGCCACCATGCAAGAGGGTACTCCTGTGAGAGATCATATCCTAAAGATGATGGCTTATCTGAACGAAATACAGATCCTTGGAGGAGAAATTGATGAGGATCGGAAACCCAGATCGATATGATCCTCCAAACACTACCTAGAAGTTTTGAGCAATTCCGCCTGAATTACAATATGAACAAAATGGTATATTCATTGGTGGAACTACTGACAGAACTTCAGGCAGCAGAAAGTTTGTTTCGACACAATTCTCATATTTACTATGCTGAAAATGGTTCTACTTCTAAACTGAAAGGAAAGAAGAAGAAGAAACAATTTGGTTCAGCAAAGAAAGTGAATAAATCTCAGAGTACATGACCTAAAGCTGGAGTGAAGAAGCCGAAGGGTAAGTGCTTCATCTGCAAGCAGTCAGGGCATTGGAAGGCGGACTGTCCTCGTAGGAATCAGAACAACAAAGGTATATTTCATGCTCTAGTTGTTGAAACATGTTTAGCGGTGTTATCTACCAGCACCTGGTGTGTAGAGATCATGTTTGCAATTCCTTGCAGGGGTTCCAGGAAACCCGACGACTAACTGAAGGAGAGATTACCGTCTATATGGGCAATGCTACTAAGGTGGCGGCTGTTGCAGTGGGAGACGTCTACTTATCTTTTAATAAAAATAGAAATTTGGTTTTAAGAAATTGTCTTTATGTACCTAGTTTTAGAAAGAATTTAATTTCAGTTTCTAAACTATTTTTGGATGGATATTCAGTTTCTTTTAGTAATGATGTAATTATTAAGAGAAATAAAGTGATTATCTGTTCTGGTGCATTAGTTGGTAATTTTTATACTTTAAATCCAATTTCTCCCACAAAGCAAAACAAGGAAATTTATAACTCATATTCTAACTCTAATAAGAGAAAAGAACCTTCGGAAATGAACCAAGCATATCTTTGGCATCTAAGGCTTGGTCATATTAACTTAAGTAGGATTCAGAGGCTTATAGCCGATGGACTTTTGGGTTTATTAGAGTTGGAAAATTTTCCAACTTGTGAATCTTGCTTGGAAGGTAAAATGACCAAGAGACCTTTTAAGGCCAAGGGGTATAGAGCCAAAGAAGTGTTAGAATTGGTTCATTCTGATTTGTGTGGTCCTATGTCTGTCCAGGCAAGAGGAGGTTTTGAATATTTTGTCTCTTTTATAGACGATTATTCAAGATACGGATACATTTACCTAATGCGCCGCAAGTCCGAGTGCTTTGATAAGTTCAAAGAATATAAGGCTGATGTGGAGAAATGACTAGGTAAAAGTATCAAGACACTACGGTCTGATCGTGGTGGCGAATACTGTTAGGATCCTTCGTACGGAGGCTAGAGAGGGGGGTGTGAATAGCCGACCCCAAATCGTCGTTTCTTTCTACAAAACGTGTTAGCGCAGCGGAAAATAAACACAGAAACGAAAGGGAAAGAAGACAAACCTCAAACAAACCGATGTAACGAGGTTCGGAGATAAACTCCTACTTCTCGGCGTGTCCGTAAGGTGGACGAAGCCTATCAATCCGTCGGTGGATGAGTCCCCGGAGAACCGGCTAATAAATGCTCCTTGTGGGTGGAGAAACCTCGCCACAATACTTGTAACAACAAGAAAGGAGTACAAGGAAAGCAAGAAGCAAATACAAACAACAATATGAATGCAACACTCGCTTGCCTTCTCTGTCGACCGGAGGCGATGAAGCAGCAACTTCACAACCCAACTGCAGCAGCTGATCAACGACTGGAAGCTCACGCGAAGCTTCGGAAGCGAGCTCAACAAAGCTCAGAACCTCAGAGCACAGAAGCAGAAGCTTTAATTCAAGGAAGAAGAAGTAGCGGAAGAAGAGAGGATTCAGCCCTGTAGCCCTCGACCTCTTTATATTACCTGTGCCTGCGAAGACAGAAGACGAAGAACCTAGCCATTGTTACTCACAACGGCTAGATCCGGACCGATCAGCTTGAAGCCTGGGCTTACCTGATCGGTCGTGGGGACCGATCAGGCCGATCGGCCCCGTGCTGATCGGTTCGAGAGTTGCCCAACTCTGTGTGGAATCTGATCGGTCCTCGACCGATCCCACCTCGTGGTAGCGTCCCTGATCGGTCCGGGGACCGATCAGCTCCATCGATCGGTCCCGGACCGATCGAAGCCGTAACCATGATCGCTTGTTATCGATTGGTCACCGCACCGATCAGATATACAACGTATCACTGATCTGCGGACCGATCCGAGCTTTAAGTCTCCCAAACCAACATCCGGTCAACCTTGACTGTTGGTACATCATGCTTAGCATCCCGATCACTCCCTTGACCGCTAAGACTCCCACCAAGTGTCCGGTCAATCCCTTTGACCCACTTGGACTTTTCTCTTCGTGTCAAGTATCCGGTCTCCCTTGACCTACTTGACCTTCTCAACACCGGATGTCCGATCACCCTTGATCCATCTGGATTTTCCTGGCCTGGCTTCACGGACTTCCCAACCGGCTTCACTCACCAGGACTTTCCTTGGCTTCACTCACCGGACTTTCACCAACCGCCTGGCTTCACTCACCGGGACTTTCACCTAGCTTCACTCACTAGGGTTTTCACCGCTTCACTCACCGGATTTCCAATCTGCCTGGGTTCACTCACCGGACTTTCCAACTGCCTGCTTCACTCTCCGGGACTTTCCCTGGCTTCACTCACCAGGACTTTCACACTGCCTGGCTTCACTCACCAGGACTTATCCGTCTGCCTGGCTTCACTCACCAGGACTTTCCACATCTGGTCCAGAGAACGAGCTACCGAGCCCTCTCTGACCACAGTTCGGAGAACGAGCTACCGAGCCCTCTCCGACTTCCATCCGGTCCAGAGAACGAGCTCCCGAGCCCTCTCTGATCACAGTCCGGAGAACGAGCTACCGAGCCCTCTCCGACTTCCCATGTGCCAAGCTTCCATACTTGGACTTCTCCGTGCCAAGTCTCCATACTTGGACTTTTCCCGTGCCAAGCTCCCTGCTTGGACTTTTCACCATGCCAAACTCCCTGCTTGGACTTTTCACCATGCCAAACTCCCTGCTTAGACTTTTCCCGTGCCAAGTGTTAGAGTGTATACTAAAAGCCTAGCTTTTGGTATGAACATTTATCTAGAAATAAGAATCACATTGGTCAAATGTCTACATTTATGATAAATGTAGTTGCTCAATTAATTTATATTGTAGATAACATGGTGTGTGGTGTCACACACAGAAGATCATGTTATCGGTTTCTTATAAATTATAAACAGTGGCTCACGACCATGATGGAAAGGAACAAACCATTGGAAGGTCGTAGTGTAATTAGGTGTTAGTTTATCTTAACTATATAATTACACTAGTACACTTAGAGTGTATTGAGTAGGACCATTTGAGGTCGTTTCTTTTATACTGACTTTATAAAGAAACAAAGACCTCGGTTATTATGGAAGTGTGTGCTCTTAATCCTAATATAATAACAAGCACATATATTTGATATTTATTTCTTTAATTTATCAATGGGTGAGATTTAGTTCGATAAATCAATAAGCCCGATAAGTTGGGAAATGATATCACTTATAGTGTGTGTTGTTGATTATAGAAGGAAACTGTGTCCTAGTAATCTAGGTTGAGAATGCCCCCAAGAGGAGCTCATAAGGATTGTCATGTTAAACCCTGCAGGTGGACTTAGTCCGACATGACGATGAAGTTGAGTGGTACTACTCTTGGAGCTAGATATTAATTAAGTGAGTTGTCAGTAACTTACTTAATTAGTGGGCATTTGTTATCTTAAACACAGGGAGACTAACACACTCATAATAAGAAGGAGCCCAAAAATGTAATTTGGGATTGGTGCGGTAGTTCAATAATAGTTCTCTAGTGGAATGAATTATTATTGATAAAATTAAGTTGTGTGTTCAGGGCGAACACGGGATGCTTAATTTTATCGGGAGACCAAAACCAATTCCTCCTCTCGGTCCCTATCGTAGCCTCTTAATTATAAAGTACTATACCCACCTATACCCACCTTCTTACCCATCCTATAGGGGCCGGCCAAGCTAGCTTGGAGACCAAGCTAGGGCCGGCCATGGGTATGTTCATGGGTGAATTCATGTGGTCGTCCCTATTAAAATAAAAAGGAATTTTAATTTTAAAATTTTTCTTATGTGGATAATATAATTTAAAAGAGAGTTTAAAAATTTAAATCCTTCCTTTTATAAGATTCTACAAAAGATTAAGAGAAGAGTTAAAATCTCTTTCCTTATTTGTAGATTAAAAGGTTGATTTTAATTTTGGTAAAAACTTTCCTTTTAATTATATTCATGATTTAAAAGAAAGTTTAAAAATTAAAAATTCTCTTTTATTAGTTTCTACAAAAGATTAAGAAAAGATTTAATATCTTTCCTTATTTGTAGATTGAAAGGAGATTTTAATTTTTAGAGATAACTTTCCTTTTTGGAAATTATCCACATGTTTAAAAGAAAGATTTTAATTTATAAAATTTCTTTTTATTAACCAATCATGAAGGGATTAAAATTATTGGAGAAATTTTTATAAATTTCTAGAAACAAATTAGGAAGTTTTAATTTTTGTTTTAATTAAAACTTTCCTTGTTTTTGGGAGAAGAGTGGCCGAGCATTATAATTTGAAAAGAGAAAATTATTTTAATTAAATAAATTTTCCTTTTCAATGGCAAAAGAATTAAGGAAGTTTTTATTAAATTTTCCTTATTTGCCAAGACCAAGGATTATAAAAGAGGGGGTAGAGGAGGCTTCAAGGCTAACGACTCTATTCTATTTTTCCTCTCTTTTCTCCTTGGGTGTGGCCGGCCCTTTCTTTCCTCTCCTCTCCTTTGTGTGGCCGAAACCTTCTCATGGTAGAGATATCTTTGGTGGCCGGATCTAAGAAGGAGAAGAAGGAGAGAAAAGAAGTCTCTTTCTAGCATCCCTTGGAGCATGGTGGTGGTGGCCGAACCTCTTCATCCTAGGAGAAGTTTTGATGGCCGAAACTTGTAAGGAAGAAGAAGATGCTTGGTGGTTCTCATCTCGGAAGATCGTTGCCCACACAACGTCCGAGGTTAGAAGAGGAATACGGTAGAAGATCAAGAGGTCTTTCTAAAAGGTATAACTAGTAATTTTTGTTTCCGCATCATACTAGTTATTTTTGGAAATAATACTAAATACAAGAGGCATACGATTCTAGAGTTTCGAATTTATTTTCGATATAGTGTTCTTTTGTTTTTCTTTCCCTTGTGATTTGATTGTTCTTTTCGGTTAACCTAAAGTTATTTTAGGAAATTAAATATTAGCTTTCTATAAAAGGTTTTGTCTAGTCGGTGGTGGTTGCTCCCATATCCAAGAAGGCCATGTGCCTCGCCACGTCAGTACTGGGAACCAATTATGGAAATTAATATTTAATGGAATTAATAACTTAAGGTGACTTGGGTCGAACGTGTTAAGTTCCGCAGGAGATCCAAGTCAAAACCTAAAAGAACAAATAGATTAAGTTTTGGATCAAACGTGTTAAGTTCCGCAGGCGATTCAAAATTTAATTTAAAAGAACACATGGTAGCTAGGAAAAGGTTCAGACCTTTGTACAAAATTTTTGTACAGTGGAACCTCTAGGTTTTCCGAGTAGCAACCAACACCAAGCTCCCTGCTTGGACTTTTCCGAGTCAGGTCAAATTACCTCGGGTCAACCAGGTCAACCTTGACCACGGGTTGCACCCACAATCTCCCATCATGTTCTCGTCAAACATCAAAATACAACTCGAGTCAGGTCAACTCGAGTCTGGTCAACCAGGTTAACTTTGACCTAAGGTTGCACCAACAATCTCCCCCTTTTTGATGTTTGACAAAACCCATAAACAAGTTAGGTTAACCCGATAACCTAACTTAGGTTTTCCAAAACATTCTCCCATTCTCCCCCTTGGGACATCTCTCCCCCTTTTTGACACACATCAAAAAGAGGGAATCAAGGTCAAGAGTTTCTTCCCAATGAAAGTCCCATACCTTTCATTGAAACCCTTAATTTCCCCCTTGATACTAAACTCAACACTCAACTTAGTGACAATTCCATATCACTAATCCTCAAAAGTCTTAAGAAGTAAAATCTCCCCCTTGACTAATAGGTAAAACTCCCCCTAAAGGCCAACTCCCCCTTGACCATTGCACCAACAATGTCTTGGAGAGTTTCAATCCTTTAGAGATCCGAAACTCAACTCCCAAAAACTGAAATTTCAGACACCTGCTGAAAATCAGAAATTCGGCACGCACTGATCGGTCCCCAGACCGATCAGGAACCCCTTGGATCGATTCCCAAATCGATCCTCGCTTTCTGGATCGTCACTGATCGGTCACCAAACCGATCAGGACTTCTCTGGATCGGTCCGGTGACCGATCCAGCCTCTGAATTCAGAGATTTTCTGATTTTTCTCCCCGGGAGAAATTTAGAAACTCACAGAAAATTACAAAAAATTCCAAAAATCGTAAAATTTTGAGGATACCTTCCTCATACAATATACTATCATGGAAAAATAATTTTAGATAAAAATAACTTCCATTTTCAAATATTGATACAAAGTTCAAAAACTTTTGAAATAGTTCAAAGTTTAACTCATCTTTGTATCATCTTGCTCAATGATGAATGCTATCACTAGAAAAGCTTCATCAAGGTTTTTCAGATCAATTTTAAAATGATTTTAAACCCTTTAATTTAGGACCATAATCTTAGGACTATATGTACATGACTTGTACACAAGTTTTCCCTATGATCCTCAATTTTGAATTAGGCTCATCTAGGTACAAGAACTATGCACCTTGTTCCTAACTCATCATCCTAATATCTCACACATATCTAAGGTGTATCAAACACATCCAAGTCAATTTTGATGTGAGATATGAGTTTAGGTTAGCTTAATCTAAGTTCTCATGCATTTTTCTAAACATGAATTTGATCTCCATATCAAATTGTGTTTTTAACCTTAAATCAATTTCATTGATTACAAATGCAAGAAATGATGACATGGCATAAAATGATATCATACATAATAACATGTGCCAATGTCATGATGTCATGGCATAAAGTATGAAACTTAAATAAAGCATGACATTTAACTAACCTAAGCATTATCATGACATTTTAAATGATCATAAAATAAATATGATGTCATGACATGACATATAGCAAACAATACATGGCAAATAACATATAAAGGTATAGAAAATACCTAATTCTAGCCTTAGTTGCCATTTTTGATAATTTTGATCATTTTGCCATAATTTCTATATTCCTAAGTGTGATAGACCTAAAATCATATCCTCAAGACTTTTAGATCATTATGTGCCAATTAGATTGACTCTAGAAAACTCCTCAAATTTGATTGGCACATTCTAATCACCTTAGGAATAGTTGTTAATTTCATTTTCAAGGCTTGATTACCCCTTGAAAATTCCTCAAATGCCACCTTTTGCTATGAATAGATTAACTATCTATCCAAGTAAGGTTGGCACACCCTAACTCATCTAGCGTGATGGAATCACGCTCCTAGGAACCCAATACCTATTGGAGCTCATTGGGTTCACTAAGTATTCACTAGGGATGACTTCCCTAGCAACCCTCCTAATAACCCTCTTAGGCTTTAAAGCCTTGGTCATTTGGGACTCATCAAGATCAACTCTAGGGGTGACTCCCCTTGTGACCTTGGTGATGGTCTTCCTAGCCCTAGATTTTGTTCCATAATCGAATGGAACATTGTGATAAGTGGGCTTGACCACTTGGGACTTAGGTTTGTGACCCAAACCTTTCTTGTCCTTGGACATTGGTTTTTGACCCTTAAACCCTAGAGATGACTTCTCCAAGTTCTTAAGAGCCTTTTCCAAAGTATCAAGTCTTGACCTCAAGACTTGATTCTCCTTCTCTAATACCTCAATTTTTAATTTTTTATTTTTCTTTGAGGTATTCCTAGGCATATGTCTAATTGATTTGGGATTCCTACCTAGGTTTTCCTTAGCCTTAGATGGGTTAATTCTAGGGTTGGCTTTCCTAGTGTTATCCTTATCTAGGCTCACATGTTTGGCACCTAAGAATGTGTATCGATTTCTAATGTTATCATGCTTATCATTATTAGCAATTGCAATAAAACTACTAGCATGTGTCTTATTAGAATTGCAATAATGAGCCTTAAAGGTTACCTTAGGGTTTGCCTTAGCTCCCCCTATCGATGTGCTCGGTTTCTTGTCCTTGTGAGGTTGCCTCCCCCTCGGACATTGGCTCCTATAGTGTCCCCTTCGCTTGCATTGGAAGCACACCACGTGCTCCTTGCCCTTGCGTGTTGGGACTCCGGCTTCCTTGACCTTTGGCGCCGGTGGAGTCTTTCTAACCCTCTTTGGACACTTACTCTTGTAATGTCCATACTCCCTACACTCAAAGCATAATATATGCAATTTATTTGAAATTGAAATGCTTGAGTTACCTAGGGTTGAGGATGGATGAAAACTTTCTTCTTCATCCCTTCCGGAGGTAGACACTTCTTCCTCTTGCTCCATTCTTGAAGAAGAACCCTCCTCCTCTTCTTCCTTAGATGTTGAGTAGCCCTCAACTTCTAATTCTTCGCCTCCATGATGTGAGCTACTTGGCTCACTTGACTCCTCTTCATGACTTGAAGTGGAGCTTCCCTCATGGAACTTGGCCAAGTTGTTCCACAACTCCTTGGCATTGTTATATCCACCTACCTTACACAAAATGTCATTAGGTAATGAAAATTCAAGAATTTTCGTTACCTCATCGTTGATTGTTGATTGGTGGATTTGCTCCTTGGTCCACTCCTTCTGTAGGGTTTCTCCTTTCTTGTCCATCGGAGACTTGAAACCTAATTGAACACAACTCCAATTTTCAAGGTTAGTCATAAGAAAATACCTCATTCTTACCTTCCAATACGCGAAGTCGCAGCACTCGTAGAATGGTGGAAACGTGATGTCTTCTCCGAGTCGATCCATTCTCTAGCTTGTGCTCCCCCGGGTGTTAATCCGACGAAGAGCAACCTTGCTCTGATACCACTTGTTAGGATCCTTCGTACGGAGGCTAGAGAGGGGGGTGTGAATAGCCGACCCCAAATGGTCGTTTCTTTCTACAAAACGTGTTAGCGCAGCGGAAAATAAACATAGAAACGAAAGGGAAAGAAGACAAACCTCAAACAAACCGATGTAACGAGGTTCGGAGATAAACTCCTACTCCTCGGCGTGTCCGTAAGGTGGACGAAGCCTATCAATCCGTCGGTGGATGAGTCCCCGGAGAACCGGCTAATAAATGCTCCTTGTGGGTGGAGAAACCTCGCCACAATACTTGTAACAACAAGAAAGGAGTACAAGGAAAGCAAGAAGCAAATACAAACAACAATATGAATGCAACACTCGCTTGCCTTCTCATCAGGAGGCGATGAGCGGAAACAACTTCACAACCTGCAGCGGTGATCGGACGATGGAAGCTCACGCGAAGCTCTAAGCGAGCTCAACAAAGCTCGGAACCAGAAGCAGAAGCTTTAATCCAAGGAAGAAGAAGTAGCGGAAGAAGAGAGGATTCAGCAGCCCTCGACCTCTTTATATTACATGTCTGCGAAGAACCTGCAACGAAGACCAGAACCTAGCCGTTGTTACTCACAACGGCTAGATCGAACCGATCGAGGCTTCACCGATCGGTCTGGGCCTGCTCCGATCGGTCGTGGGGACCGATCGGGCCTGTCGATCGGTCCCGGACCGATCGAAGCTTTCCAGAGAGTTGCCCAACTCTGCGTAGGAATCTGATCGGTCCTGGACCGATCCCACCTCAGTGGTAGCGTCCCGATCGGTCCGGGACCGATCAGGATGATATCTGATCGGTCCCCAGACCGATCAGTAAGCCCACAGAACCATGACCGCCTTCTGTTTGTTATCTGATTGGTCACCAGACCGATCAGATATACAAACGTATCACTGGATCGGTCTGCAGACCGATCCAGAGCTTTCCCAAGTCTCCCAAACCAACATCCGGTCAACCTTGACCTGTTGGTACATCATGCTTAGCATCCAGTCACTCCCTTGACCTGCTAAGACTCCCCACCAAGTGTCCGGTCAATCCCTTTGACCCACTTGGACTTTTCTCTTCGTGTCAAGTATCCGGTCACTCCCTTGACCTACTTGACCTTCTCAACACCAGATGTCCGATCACCCTTGATCCATCTGGATTTTCTCTTGCCCGGCTTCACTCACCAGGACTTCCCAACTGCCTGGCTTCACTCACCAGGACTTTCCCTTGCCTGGCTTCACTCACCAGGACTTTCACCAACTGCCTGGCTTCACTCACCAGGACTTTCACCTAGCTTCACTCACTAGGGTTTTCACCTGGCTTCACTCACCAGGATTTCCAATCTGCCCGGGTTCACTCACCAGGACTTTCCAACTGCCTGGCTTCACTCTCCAGGACTTTCCCACTGCCTGGCTTCACTCACCAGGACTTTCACACTGCCTGGCTTCACTCACCAGCGAGCTACCGAGCCCTCTCCGACTTCCATCCGGTCCAGAGAACGAGCTCTCGAGCCTCTCTGACCACAGTTCGGAGAACGAGCTACCGAGCCCTCTCCGACTTCCATCCGGTCCAGAGAACGAGCTCCCGAGCCCTCTCTGATCACAGTCCGGAGAACGAGCTACCGAGCCCTCTCCGACTTCCCATGTGCCAAGCTTCCATACTTGGACTTCTCCGTGCCAAGTCTCCATACTTGGACTTTTCCCGTGCCAAGCTCCCTGCTTGGACTTTTCACCATGCCAAACTCCCTGCTTGGACTTTTCACCATGCCAAACTCCCGGCTTGGACTTTTCCCGTGCCAAGTGTTAGAGTGTATACTAAAAGCCTAGCTTTTGGTATGAACATTTATCTAGAAATAAGAATCACATTGGTCAAATGTCTACATTTATGATAAATGTAGTTGCTCAATTAATTTATATTGTAGATAACATGGTGTGTGGTGTCACACACAGAAGATCATGTTATCGGTTTCTTATAAATTATAAACAGTGGCTCACGACCATGATGGAAAGGAACAAACCATTGGAAGGTCGTAGTGTAATTAGGTGTTAGTTTATCTTAACTATATAATTACACTAGTACACTTAGAGTGTATTGAGTAGGACCATTTGAGGTCGTTTCTTTTATACTGACTTTATAAAGAAACAAAGACCTCGGTTATTATGGAAGTGTGTGCTCTTAATCCTAATATAATAACAAGCACATATATTTGATATTTATTTCTTTAATTTATCAATGGGTGAGATTTAGTTCGATGAATCAATAAGCTCGATAAGTTGGGAAATGATATCACTTATAGTGTGTGTTGTTGATTATAGAAGGAAACTGTGTCCTAGTAATCTAGGTTGAGAATGTCCCCAAGAGGAGCTCATAAGGATTGTCATGTTAAACCCTGCAGGTGGACTTAGTCCGACATGACGATGAAGTTGAGTGGTACTACTCTTGGAGCTAGATATTAATTAAGTGAGTTGTCAGTAACTTACTTAATTAGTGGACATTTGTTATCTTAAACATAGGGAGACTAACACACTCATAATAAGAAGGAGCCCAAAATGTAATTTGGGATTGGTGCGGTAGTTCAATAATAGTTCTCTAGTGGAATGAATTATTATTGATAAAATTAAGTTGTGTGTTCGGGGCGAACACGGGATGCTTAATTTTATCGGGAGACCAAAACCAATTCCTCCTCTCGGTCCCTATCGTAGCCTCTTAATTATAGAGTACTATACCCACCTATACCCACCTTCTTACCCATCCTATAGGGGCCGGCCAAGCTAGCTTGGAGACCAAGCTAGGGCCGGCCATGGGTATGTTCATGGGTGAATTCATGTGGCCGGCCCTATTAAAATAAAAAGGAATTTTAATTTTAAAATTTTTCTTATGTGGATAATATAATTTAAAAGAGAGTTTAAAAATTTAAATCCTTCCTTTTATAAGATTCTACAAAAGATTAAGAGAAGAGTTAAAATCTCTTTCCTTATTTGTAGATTAAAAGGTTGATTTTAATTTTGGTAAAAACTTTCCTTTTAATTATATTCATGATTTAAAAGAAAGTTTAAAAATTAAAATTCTCTTTTATTAGTTTCTACAAAAGATTAAGAAAAGATTTAATATCTTTCTTTATTTGTAGATTGAAAGGAGATTTTAATTTTGAGAGATAACTTTCCTTTTTGGAAATTATCCACATGTTTAAAAGAAAGATTTTAATTTATAAAATTTCTTTTATTAACCAATCATGAAGGATTAAAATTATTGGAGAAATTTTATAAATTTCTAGAAACAAATTAGGAAGTTTTAATTTTTGTTTTAATTAAAACTTTCCTTGTTTTTGGGAGAAGAGTGGCCGAGCATTATAATTTGAAAAGAAAATTATTTTAATTAAATAAATTTTCCTTTTCAATGGCAAAAGAATTAAGGAAGTTTTATTAAATTTTCCTTATTTGCCAAGACCAAGGATTATAAAAGAGGGGTAGAGGAGGCTTCAAGGCTAACGACTCTATTCTATTTTCCTCTCTTTTCTCCTTGGGTGTGGCCGCCCTTTCTTTCCTCTCCTCTCCTTTGTGTGGCCGAAACCTTCTCATGGTAGAGATATCTTTGGTGGCGGATCTAAGAAGGAGAAGAAGGAGAGAAAAGAAGTCTCTTTCTAGCATCCCTTGGAGCATGGTGGTGGTGGTCGAACCTCTTCATCCTAGGAGAAGTTTTGATGGCCGAAACTTGTAAGGAAGAAGAAGATGCTTGGTGGTTCTCATCTCGGAAGATCGTTGCCCACACAACGTCCGAGGTTAGAAGAGGAATCGGTAGAAGATCAAGAGGTCTTTCTAAAAGGTATAACTAGTAATTTTGTTTCCGCATCATACTAGTTATTTTTGGAAATAATACTAAATACAAGAGGCATACGATTCTAGAGTTTCAATTTATTTTCGATATAGTGTTCTTTTGTTTTTCTTTCCCTTGTGATTTGATTGTTCTTTTCGGTTAACCTAAAGTTATTTTAGGAAATTAAATATTAGCTTTCTATAAAAGGTTTTGTCTAGTCGGTGGTGGTTGCTCCCATATCCAAGAAGGCCATGTGCCTCGCCACGTCAGTACTGGGAACCAATTATGGAAATTAATATTTAATGGAATTAATAACTTAAGGTGACTTGGGTCGAACGTGTTAAGTTCCGCAGGAGATCCAAGTCAAAACCTAAAAGAACAAATAGATTAAGTTTTGGATCAAACGTGTTAAGTTCCGCAGGCGATTCAAAATTTAATTTAAAAGAACACATGGTAGCTAGGAAAAGGTTCAGACCTTTGTACAAAATTTTTGTACAGTGGAACCTCTAGGTTTTCCGAGTAGCAACCAACACCAAGCTCCCTGCTTGGACTTTTCCGAGTCAGGTCAAATTACCTCGGGTCAACCAGGTCAACCTTGACCACGGGTTGCACCCACAATCTCCCATCATGTTCTCGTCAAACATCAAAATACAACTCGAGTCAGGTCAACTCGAGTCTGGTCAACCAGGTTAACTTTGACCTAAGGTTGCACCAACAATCTCCCCCTTTTTGATGTTTGACAAAACCCATAAACAAGTTAGGTTAACCCGATAACCTAACTTAGGTTTTCCAAAAACATTCTCCCATTCTCCCCCTTGGGACATCTCTCCCCCTTTTTGACACACATCAAAAAGAGGGAATCAAGGTCAAGAGTTTCTTCCCAATGAAAGTCCCATACCTTTCATTGAAACCCTTAATTTCCCCCTTGATACTAAACTCAACACTCAACTTAGTGACAATTCCATATCACTAATCCTCAAAAGTCTTAAGAAGTAAAATCTCCCCCTTGACTAATAGGTAAAACTCCCCCTAAAGGCCAACTCCCCCTTGACCATTGCACCAACAATGTCTTGGAGAGTTTCAATCCTTTAGAGATCCGAAACTCAACTCCCAAAAACTGAAATTTCAGACACCTGCTGAAAATCAGAAATTCGGCACGCACTGATCGGTCCCCAGACCGATCAGGAACCCCTTGGATCGATTCCCAAATCGATCCTCGCTTTCTGGATCGTCACTGATCGGTCACCAAACCGATCAGGACTTCTCTGGATCGGTCCGGTGACCGATCCAGCCTCTGAATTCAGAGATTTTCTGATTTTTCTCCCCGGGAGAAATTTAGAAACTCACAGAAAATTACAAAAAATTCCAAAAATCGTAAAATTTTGAGGATACCTTCCTCATACCATATACTATCATGGAAAAATAATTTTAGATAAAAATAACTTCCATTTTCAAATATTGATACAAAGTTCAAAAACTTTTGAAATAGTTCAAAGTTTAACTCATCTTTGTATCATCTTGCTCAATGATGAATGCTATCACTAGAAAAGCTTCATCAAGGTTTTTCAAATCAATTTTAAAATGATTTTAAACCCTTTAATTTAGGACCATAATCTTAGGACTATATGTACATGACTTGTACACAAGTTTTCCCTATGATCCTCAATTTCGAATTAGGCTCATCTAGGTACAAGAACTATGCACCTTGTTCCTAACTCATCATCCTAATATCTCACACATATCTAAGGTGTATCAAACACATCCAAGTCAATTTTGATGTGAGATATGAGTTTAGGTTAGCTTAATCTAAGTTCTCATGCATTTTTCTAAACATGAATTTGATCTCCATATCAAATTGTGTTTTTAACCTTAAATCAATTTCATTGATTACAAATGCAAGAAATGATGACATGGCATAAAATGATATCATACATAATAACATGTGCCAATGTCATGATGTCATGGCATAAAGTATGAAACTTAAATAAAGCATGACATTTAACTAACCTAAGCATTATCATGACATTTTAAATGATCATAAAATAAATATGATGTCATGACATGACATATAGCAAACAATACATGGCAAATAACATATAAAGGTATAGAAAATACCTAATTCTAGCCTTAGTTGCCATTTTTGATAATTTTGATCATTTTGCTATAATTTCTATATTCCTAAGTGTGATAGACCTAAAATCATATCCTCAAGACTTTTAGATCATTATGTGCCAATTAGATTGACTCTAGAAAACTCCTCAAATTTGATTGGCACATTCTAATCACCTTAGGAATAGTTGTTAATTTCATTTTCAAGGCTTGATTACCCCTTGAAAATTCCTCAAATGCCACCTTTTGCTATGAATAGATTAACTATCTATCCAAGTAAGGTTGGCACACCCTAACTCATCTAGCGTGATGGAATCACGCTCCTAGGAACCCAATACCTATTGGAGCTCATTGGGTTCACTAAGTATTCACTAGGGATGACTTCCCTAGCAACCCTCCTAATGACCCTCTTAGGCTTTAAAGCCTTGGTCATTTGGGACTCATCAAGATCAACTCTAGGGGTGACTCCCCTTGTGACCTTGGTGATGGTCTTCCTAGCCCTAGATTTTGTTCCATAATCGAATGGAACATTGTGATAAGTGGGCTTGACCACTTGGGACTTAGGTTTGTGACCCAAACCTTTCTTGTCCTTGGACATTGGTTTTTGACCCTTAAACCCTAGAGATGACTTCTCCAAGTTCTTAAGAGCCTTTTCCAAAGTATCAAGTCTTGACCTCAAGACTTGATTCTCCTTCTCTAATACCTCAATTTTTAATTTTTTATTTTTCTTTGAGGTATTCCTAGGCATATGTCTAATTGATTTGGGATTCCTACCTAGGTTTTCCTTAGCCTTAGATGGGTTAATTCTAGGGTTGGCTTTCCTAGTGTTATCCTTATCTAGGCTCACATGTTTGGCACCTAAGAATGTGTATCGATTTCTAATGTTATCATGCTTATCATTATTAGCAATTGCAATAAAACTACTAGCATGTGTCTTATTAGAATTGCAATAATGAGCCTTAAAGGTTACCTTAGGGTTTGCCTTAGCTCCCCTTATCGATGTGCTTGGTTTCTTGTCCTTGTGAGGTTGCCTCCCCCTCGGACATTGGCTCCGATAATGTCCCCTTCGCTTGCATTGGAAGCACATCACGTGCTCCTTGCCCTTGCGTGTTGGGAATCCGGCTTCCTTGACCTTTGGCGCCGGTGGAGTCTTTCTAACCCTCTTTGGACACTTACTCTTGTAATGTCCATACTCCCTACACTCAAAGCATAATATATGCAATTTATTTGAAATTGAAATGCTTGAGTTACCTAGGGTTGAGGATGGATGAAAACTTTCTTCTTCATCCCTTCCGGAGGTAGACACTTCTTCCTCTTGCTCCATTCTTGAAGAAGAACCCTCCTCCTCTTCTTCCTTAGATGTTGAGTAGCCCTCAACTTCTAATTCTTCGCCTCCATGATGTGAGCTACTTGGCTCACTTGACTCCTCTTCATGACTTGAAGTGGAGCTTCCCTCATGGAACTTGGCCAAGTTGTTCCACAACTCCTTGGCATTGTTATATCCACCTACCTTACACAAAATGTCATTAGGTAATGAAAATTCAAGAATTTTCGTTACCTCATCGTTGATTGTTGATTGGTGGATTTGCTCCTTGGTCCACTCCTTCTTCTCTAGGGTTTCTCCTTTCTTGTCCATCGGAGACTTGAAACCTAATTGAACACAACTCCAATTTTCAAGGTTAGTCATAAGAAAATACCTCATTCTTACCTTCCAATACGCGAAGTCGCAGCACTCGTAGAAGGGTGGAAACGTGATGTCTTCTCCGAGTCGATCCATTCTCTAGCTTGTGCTCCCCCGGGTGTTAATCCGACGAAGAGCAACCTTGCTCTGATACCACTTGTTAGGATCCTTCGTACGGAGGCTAGAGAGGGGGGTGTGAATAGCCGACCCCAAATCGTCGTTTCTTTCTACAAAACGTGTTAGCGCAGCGGAAAATAAACACAGAAACGAAAGGGAAAGAAGACAAACCTCAAACAAACCGATGTAACGAGGTTCGGAGATAAACTCCTACTCCTCGGCGTGTCCGTAAGGTGGACGAAGCCTATCAATCCGTCGGTGGATGAGTCCCCGGAGAACCGGCTAATAAATGCTCCTTGTGGGTGGAGAAACCTCGCCACAATACTTGTAACAACAAGAAAGGAGTACAAGGAAAGCAAGAAGCAAATACAAACAACAATATGAATGCAACACTCGCTTGCCTTCTCTGTCGACCGGAGGCGATGAAGCAGCAACTTCACAACCCAACTGCAGCAGCTGATCGACGACTGGAAGCTCACGCGAAGCTTCGGAAGCGAGCTCAACAAAGCTCAGAACCTCAGAGCACAGAAGCAGAAGCTTTAATCCAAGGAAGAAGAAGTAGCGGAAGAAGAGAGGATTCAGCCCTGTAGCCCTCGACCTCTTTATATTACCTGTGCCTGTGAAGAACCTGCAACGAAGACAGAAGACGCAGAACCTAGCCGTTGTTACTCACAACGGCTAGATCCAGACCGATCAGGCTTCACCCTGATCGGTCTGGGCCTTGCCTGATCGGTCGTGGGGACCGATCAGGCCCTGTGCTGATCGGTCCCCAGACCGATCAGAAAGCTTCACAGAGAGTTGCCCAACTCTCTGTGTGGAATCTGATCGGTCCCTGGACCGATCCCACCTCAGGTGGTAGCGTCCCTGATCGGTCCCGGGGACCGATCAGGCTCCATGCTGATCGACCATGATCGCCTTCTGTTTGTTATCCGATTGGTCACCGGACCGATCAGATATACAAACGTATCCTGGATTCTGTCCAATCCAAGCTCCCAAGTCTCCCAAACCAACATCCGGTCAACCTTAACTTGTTGGTACATCATGCTTAGCATCCGGTCACTCCCTTGACCTGCTAAGACTCCCCACCAAGTGTCCGGTCAATCCCTTTGACCCACTTGGACTTTTCTCTTCGTGTCAAGTATCCGGTCACTCCCTTGACCTACTTGACCTTCTCAACACCAGATGTCCGATCACCCTTGATCCATCTGGATTTTCTCTTGCCCGGCTTCACTCACCAGGACTTCCCAACTACGGCTTCACTCACCGGGACTTTCCCTTCCCAGCTTCACTCACGGGACTTTCACCTGCCTCCGGCTTCACTCACTAGGACTTTCACCTAGCTTCACTCACTAGGGTTTTCACCGCTTCACTCACCGGGATTTCCAATCTGGCTTCACTCACGGGACTTTCCAACTGCCTGGCTTCACTCTCGGACTTTCCCACTGCCTGGCTTCACTCACGGGACTTTCACACTGCCTAGCTTCCCAGGACTTTCTATCCGTCTGGCTTCACTCACGGACTTTCCACATCGGTCCAGAGGAGCTCACCGAGCCCTCTCACTTCCATCCGATCCGAGAACGAGCTCCGAGCCCTCTCGACCACATCCGAGAAGAGCTGAGCCCTCTCCGACTTCCCATGTGCCAAGCTTCCATACTTGGACTTCTCCGTGCCAAGTCTCCATACTTGGACTTTTCCCGTGCCAAGCTCCCTGCTTGGACTTTTCACCATGCCAAACTCCCTGCTTGGACTTTTCCCGTGCCAAGCTCCCTGCTTGGACTTTTCCGAGTCAGGTCAACTTACCTCGGGTCAACCAGGTCAACCTTGACCACGGGTTGCACCCACAATCTCCCATCATGTTCTCGTCAAACATCAAAATACAACTCGAGTCAGGTCAACTCGAGTCTGGTCAACCAGGTCAACTTTGACCTAAGGTTGCACCAACAAATACCTCTTAGGAGAGTTTAGGAATTACTTATCAGAGGCCGGGATTCAATCCCAACTGTCCGCACCTGGTACACCCCAACAGAATGGTGTGGCAGAACGAAGGAATATGACTCTTATGGAGATGGTTAGATCGATAATGAGTTATTCAGAATTACCAAATTCATTTTGGGGATACGCCCTGGAAACAGTAGTGTACATTCTGAACTTAGTACCTTCTAAATCAGTTTCTTCTACTCCCACAGAATTGTGGAATGGGCGAAAGCCCAGTCTAAGACATATTCGGATTTGGGGTAGTCCAGCACATGTGCTTAAACCAGATGCTGATAAGTTAGAATCTCGTACAGAAGTTTGCGTGTTTGTGGGGTATCCCAGAGGAATGAAAGATGGTTTATTTTATAGTCCTAAAGATCAGAAGGTCATTGTTAGCACCAATGCCCAGTTTTTAGAAGAAGACTATATAATGGATCACAAGCCCAGTAGCAAAGTTGTTTTAGAAGAACTTAGAGAGGACACGTCTACCTTAGTACCAACTGTACAAGATGAAGTACCACAATAGACTGCAACACGTGTCACACATAATACACAACCACAGACTGTGCCTCGTCGTAGTGGGAGGGTTGTTAGGCAGCCTGATAGATTCATGTTTTTGGGAGAGTCTTCAGACTTGATCCCGGGTAAACATGAACCTGATCCCCGAACATATGATGAAGGGTTTATTGAAAAAGGCAAAGAGCATCTAGTGTGTAAGCTCAATCGGTCCATTTATGGACTGAAGCAAGCTTCAAGGTCTTGGAACATTCGGTTTAATGAAGTAATCCAGTCATATGGATTTATTCAGTGTCCGGATGAGTCTTGTGTATACAAGAAGTGTAACGGAAACGTGGTGGTATTTCTTGTACTATACGTAGATAATATTTTGTTAATTGGCAACAATGTCAAGGTATTATCGGACGTAAGGGTATGGTTGTCCAAACAATTTGATATGAAGGACTTAGGAGATTGTGAACACATTATTGGGATCAAAGTTATAAGGGATCGCAAGAAAAGAATGTTGTGTCTGTCCTAAGCTTCATATATAGATACAATCCTTGCTCGTTTTAGCATGCAGGATTCCAAGAAAGGTTTCTTACCTTTTAGGCATGGAGTAGCTCTATCTAAAGAGATGTCTCCGAAGACATCAAAGGAGATAGAGGACATGAAAGTAGTTCCTTATGCTTCGGCTGTAGGAAGCTTAATGTATACAATGCTATGTACGAGACCTGATATCTGTTTTGTCGTGGGCATGGTTAGCAGATATCAGAGTAATCCTGGACAAGGACATTGGACTGCGGTAAAGCATATATTAAAGTACCTGAGAAGGACTAGAGATTATATGCTAGTTTACCAAGCAGACGATTTGCTCCCTGTGGGTTACACGGATTCAGATTTCCAATCAGATAGGGACAACAGTAAGTCTACATCAGGCTATGTGTTTACTTTAGGAGGTGGAGCCATTGCATGGAGGAGTGTTAAGCAGAAATGCGTTTCGGACTCAACCATGGAAGCCGAGTATGTAGTAGCCTCTGAGGCGGCTAAAGAAGCAGTATGGCTCAGGAACTTTCTAATGGACTTAGATGTGATTCCTGGTTTGCCTAAAATCATCACAATTTATTGTGATAATAGCGGTGCAGTTGCAAACTCGAAGGAACCACGAGCCCATAAGGCAAGTAAACATATAGAGCGCAAGTACCACCTGATACGAGATATCGTGAAGCGAGGAGAAGTTGTCATCGCCAAGATTGCATCAGCAGATAACCTGACAGATCCTTTCACTAAGGCCCTTCCGGCAAAAGCTTTCGATCGGCATGTGGAGGGAATGAGAATCAGATGTATGGCAGAAGATATGGCAGCTTAGTCATTAGTATAAGTGGGAGATTGTTAGAGTGTATACTGAAAGCTTAAGCTTTTGTAAACATTTATTTTGAATAAAGAATCACATTTGGTCAAATTATCTACATTTGTTTGTAGTTGTTCAATTAATTTATATTGTAGATAACATAGTATGTGGTGTCACATACAGAAGATGATGTTATCAGTACCTTATAAACAGCAGCTCACGACCAAAATGGAAAGGAACAAACCATTGGAAGGTCGTAGTGTAATTAGGAATTAGTTTATCTTAACTATATAATTACACTAGTACACTTAGAGTGTATTGAGTAGGACCATTTGATGTCATTTCTTTTATACTGACTTTATAAAGAAACAAAGACCTCAGTTATTATGGAAGTGTGTGCTCTTAATCCTAATATAATAACAAACACATATATTTGATATTTATTTCTTTAATTTATCAATGAGTAAGATTTAGTTCGATAAATCAATAAGCCCGATAAATTGGGAAATGATATCACTTATAGTGTGTGTTGTTGATTATAGAAGGAAACTGTGTCCTAGTAATCTAGGTTGATAATGTCCCCAAGATGAGCTCATAAGGATTGTCATGTTAAACCCTGCAGGTGGACTTAGTCCGACATGACGATAAGGTTGAGTGATACTATTCTTGGAATAAGATATTAATTAAATGAGTTGTCAGTAACTCACTTAATTAGTGGACAATCGATATCTTAAACACAGGGAGACTAACACACTCATAATAAGAAGGAGCCCAAAAATGTAATTTGGGATTGGTGCGGTAGTTCAATAATAGTTCTCTAGTGGAATGAATTATTATTGATAAAATTAAGTTGTGTGTTCGGGGTGAACACGGGATGCTTAATTTTATCAGGAGACCAAAACCAATTCCTCCTCTCGGTCCCTATCGTAGCCTCTTATTTATAGAGTACTATACCCACTTATACCCACCTTCGTACCCATGATGTAGGAGCCGACCAAGCTAGCTTGTGGTTCAAGCTAGGGCTGGCCAAGCCTTGGTTCATGGGTGACCGACCCCCATTAAATTTAAAAGAATTTTAATTTTAAATTTTTCTTATGTGGAAGATATAATTTATTGGAGAGAATTAAAATTAAAATATCTCTTCTACAAAAGATTAAGAAAAGAGATTAGATCTCTTTCCTTATTTGTAAATAGGAAAGATATTTTATTTTTTCTCTTTGTAAATTATTCACATGTTGAAAAATTAAAATTATATAAATTTCTTTTTATCAACTGATCCTGTCCGAATCAGAAGTCAAAGGACGCTGGGGACGTGGCGCTCCCTGCTGGATCCTCGAGTGCTCCGTTGAACCTGCAACAAAACCGAGCCGGGAGGGGTGTCCCGGCGACGGCCCTCCGACGCTCAAGTCAGGCGAGGAATAACAAAGAGGTGGCTTCAGAGATTCAAAACCAGCGTACCTCCGGTGAAGAAATGGAGGCCTTATATAGACCTCTCGAAGGAGCCTGGGCAAGTCAATCAAAGCAATCACCTGCTTTTGACCATGCCCAGGTATGGGTTTGTCAGAAGGGCATCCATAAGGCCATACCGCTACTGTATCAACCTTTCCATGATGTGACGGCGAGATCCTCCATCGTGCAATCTTGTGTACGGCATAATCATCAGACATGCCTTTGCTGACATCCCATATCCCGAGCCGAACGAATAGGCCGCTCGGCTAATCTTTGTATCCTCGCCCTTATCCTGGCCGAGCGGACCACCCGCTCGGCCCTTCGGTCCCAGCCGGGCAGACACCCGCTCGGCCATTCAGTCTTCCCGCCTTGGCGTCGGGTCCCCCATTCTTACCGCCGGATCACTTGCCTTCCCTTCAAGTCTAGTCGAAGGAGGCAGTGAGTCCGACTGACTGGACTATGTGTCCGAGCGGGCGGTCGTCGCCTTACCGTCGCTTATAATATCCCTTGAGCCGTTCGGCCCTTATGCCAAATTCAGCCGCTCGGCTCTTCGTTTTGGATGTCTTGTCACTCAACGTGGATGTTTGCTTGTCTAAATCTTCTCGAAAATCACGCAAATCCTTTTCATTAAGTCGAAGCATGCGTGGTATGGGCGCATTAATTGCGCCTGGTGACAGAGCGCCACGTGGCTCTTCTTGCGTGGCGGCGATGATCCGTACGATGGGATGCCGATTACTTTGAAATGGACGGTTAGATGATGACCTCGTCTCTCGTGACCTGCATCCGACGGAATAGGCCGACCAGCCTCGTTCGCATAAAGCCTTCGTTTTCGCCTTTACACGGCATTCTCTGTTTCATTGCGCGTCCTCCGTCGAAGGTGCCCGCGGCTGCATCATTCCGGCTGTCCTAGTTCTTGCCTCTTGGTGGTTTTCGGCTTTCCGGTGATCCTCTCCGTTCATCTTCCCTCCGTAAGCTTCTCCCTTCCTTTCGTTCGGCCTTTCCCTTTCGTGTGGAACTCCTTTCGTTCCCTTGCTTGCGAACTCTTATCTGTCCTCCGTTTCCGAGTTTCTTTCGGCTTCCTTCTTTCTTTTTCTTGGTACTTTAGTCATGGCGAGCACTTCCGTACCCGCTGTTGACGTTCATGGTCCCTGGTATATGACCATGGAGAGTCGGTTTGATGAAGAGGGCGCTCGGCGTCTTGTTCGGACGTACGGGATCCCGGACGACCATGAAATAGTTGTAGCCGACCCGACCGACCGGCCCCATAACCCGCCGATCGGTACCATTTGTTTTTTTCTGGACCAATTCCAGGGCGGCCTTAGATTTCCCACCCATCCTTTTGTTTTGGAAGTTTGTAATTATTTTCGCATCCCGCTCGGCCAACTTGTCGTCCTCTTTAGGCTGCACAGTATCCCACTCGACCCCCAAATATTCCACTACTTCTTCTACCCCAAACAATCCGAGTTGGGTACTTTTATTTTCCAAAGTAGAATAGGCTTCAAATTTTTTGAGAATATGCCGACCTCCAACAAGCACTGGAAGGAGTTCTTCTTCTATATACGACTTCCCGAGAGGCCGACATTCAGAACCAAATGGCGGACATCTTGACCCAGTAAGCTCGCAAATTCGAAGCAATCCACCTACCTTCATGCGGCAACTGGTTGTCCGGTCGTGACAAAATCGACCGATTGCTTCTCAAGGTGTTGTACATTTTGGATTATCTCCCGTTCTGGCCAATCTCCCCTACCGCATGAGTAAGGACTCTTTACTCCCTTCGCCTTTTTATCTAACTGATTTTAATTTTTCCTGCCGCTGAAGTCATGTGGCGCTCCAAGGCTACCGATCATTTGAAATTGAAGGCCGTGGAAATTGAGGGCTACTAAAAAGAACCGCGGGTCTCATCCGGCAGATGCAGAGAGGGTGGGGCGCGGTCGCCACAAGCAGAGGTTGCCCGTCCGCTTCAAGCGGAGGTTGAGGCGGATCCTGTTTCCGGGCTGGGAGTCCCCAGGCCGGATTCACCACTGGAAGTTCGGCGGAAGCGTCGAAGAGGCCCCGACCCAAGAGGGCGATCCACAGCGTCGATCGAGATCGCTTCTCCAGATCGCACGTCGCAGATCAGACCCCCATGGCCTCGCCCACCGCACCCTCTGGCTCTCCTCCACGGACTCGTCGCCGCTTACCGGTTGGGTGAAACTTCAACCATAGGGGAGTCCTCGGGCCAGCGATGCGGCTGAAGAAATGCCGGCTGCCACCCGACCATCAAGACTACCCTTCGATTCCCATCGGAGGAATATTTATTGTCTGCCGATCGGCCATCGAGCCCCGTTCACGAAATAACCTTGACGGGTCCGCTCGCCAAACTTTTCGAGGACGCCCAGATTCGGGTAGCCCTCATGACGCCCAAACAGCTTGGCGATAATCATATGCAGCAAGCCACTCAGGTAGGTTCGTTTTTCTTCCTGTGCCATGCTACTGTTCAGTTCCTGATTTTGTTATTTCTCTTACAGCATTGGGCGGAGCAAATCGCCACTAGTCATCGGCTGGCCGAGCTGGAGGACCTCATGGAAAAACTCCAAGTATTGGGGGGTCCATCGGTCGAGCGGGAGAAACAAGCCCGTGAGGCCGAACAGAAGAAGGCCGCCGACCTGGCTACGGAGGTGGCTCGACTTGAAGGCCTGGTGAAGAAGCGCGACGAAGACATGAAGCGCGCCAGCAGCCGGAAGAAGCGGGCGATCGCTGATATGGACAAAATGAAAGTTGAAGTCCGAGCCCTAGATCAGCGATCTAAAGAGCTGGAAGCCCAACTAACTGCCGAACGGGATGAGCGCTCAGCTGAACGCACGAAAGCGGAGGTGGATCAGAAAGTCCTCCACGATTCACTGATTGCCTCCCGGGCGGCGTTCAGAAACTATAAGGAAGGGGAGCCGAGTTGTCTGGCTGCTGCACGTCAAGATTACCTCCGCTCGGAGAGGTTTGGTACGAAATTTGGCGGCAGCGTCTCTTCGACCTTTGCCGAGGCCGTTAAGGTCACTGTGGCCTACTTGAAGAAGGGTGGCCACCTTCCTGCGGGAATGCACATTCCCGCCTCCGATCTGGCGGCCATGATAGACGACATTCCGGACGACTTCTTCAACTTCGAAGACCCTGAGTGAGGAGTGTTCCTTGTCTGTACCTTGTTTTTACGTTTCTTAAGCCTAGCGCAACTTTTTGTACTTGCCGTTCGGCATGCTTCCCTTTTAATGTAATTATGTCTTTGCTTGTGTCTTCCTATCCATAATATTCTTCTGTTTGCTTAACGTTTATGCTTAGAGTTAGTCATGCTCTTAAGCGTTCTCCGTCACGCGGCCGGTCAGCTTAAACAAAGTGCGGGAGGGCCTACTCGCTTTACACGTATCTAGCCAGTGTGAACTCAACAAACGCCAAGTATCGAAGGACCAACGCCCGAGCGGGCCTAAATGTTTTAATACTTGTGGTTTCCGCGGTTTCTTATTCTCTGATATTCGTTCGTCCGACCGGGGTATTTATAGTCGCCGGACCGACTCTCGATTTTAACGGAGCTCGTCGGTCTTCTATCGGGGATTTATAGACGCCGGCTCGTCTCTACGGTTTAACACCGGCTAGACGATCTTCGGATTTATAGTCGCCGGCGTGACTCTCGATCTTTAACGACGGAGCTCGTCGGCGCGGATATTTATAGCGGCGGCTCTCGATCTTTAACGGAGCTCGTCGGCGCGGATATTTATAGCGGTCGGTGCGGCTCTAACGACGGAGCTCGTCGGCGAGGCTATTTATAGCCGGTCGGCGCGGCTCTCGATCTTTAACGACGGAGCTCGTCGGCGCGGCTCTCGATCTTTAACGACGGAGCTCGTCGGCGCGGATATTTATAGCCGGTCGGCGCGGCTCTCGATCTTTAACGACGGAGCTCGTCGGCGCGGATATTTATAGCCGGTCGGCGCGGCTCTCGATCTTTAACGACGGAGCTCGTCGGATATTTATAGCCGGTCGGCTCTCGATCTTTAACGACGGAGCTCGTCGGCGCGGATATTTATAGCCGGTCGGCGCGGCTCTCGATCTTTAACGACGGAGCTCGTCGGCCTTCCGCTCGGACGTTTATAGACGCCGGACCGTCTCCCGGTTTCCCGGCCTGAGGGTTTATAGACGCCGGACCGTCTCCCGATTTCCCGGCCGGAGGGTTTATAGACGCCGGACCGTCTCCCGGTTTCCCGGCCGGAGGGTTTATAGACGCCGGACCGTCTCCCGATCTTTAACTGAGCTTGCATATATAAACCTCCCGGTCGAGCGGGTCGGGGGCCTTCGGAGAACCAGCCGTTTGGCTATGAACACAGAATGCCTTGGGAATAATTTGTTTCCTGCGACAAAAGGAGTACAACTATTTTGAATTTACACAAAATAGAGTAACAGCGCACCTCTCACCCAGCTCTATAAGGCTGAAGGTGATTTGCACTCTAGGGCCGGTCCAGCATCCGACCTTCCGCATCCTTGAGGTAATAAGTGCCCGAACGGAGCTTCTCGACCACTTCAAAGGGTCCTGCCCAGGGAGCTTCCAACTTGCCGACCTCTCCGACCGGCTTAACTTTCTTCCAAACTAGGTCGCCTACTTGAAAGGCTCTGGGGATCACGCGCCGGTTGTAGTTCTGTTTCATACGTTGCCGGTACGCCATCAGCCGTACGGACGCTTTAGCTCTTTCCTCTTCGACCAAGTCTAGCTCCATGTTCCTCCGTTCGGCGTTATCTTCATCATAGTTTTGCACCCGAACGGACTCCACCCCAACTTCAATCGGGATGACTGCTTCGCCTCCATATACCAAGTGAAATGGAGTGACGCCCGTTCCCTCTTTTGGTGTCGTGCGGAGAGCCCATAGGACGCCCGGCAGCTCGTCTACCCAGCTGCCTCCTTCATGGTCGAGCCGAGTCCGTAAAATTCTGAGGATCTCTCGGTTGGTTACCTCGGCTTGACCGTTACTCTGGGGGTATGCCACCGATGTGAAGTGCTGCTCGATGCCATAACTTTCGCACCACTCCCCGAGCAACTTCCCCGTGAATTGACGCCTGTTGTCGGAGACGAGTCGTCTTGGGATGCCAAAGCGGCAGATGATATTTTGCCATATGAACTTTTTAACCATCTGCTCGGATATCTTTGCAAGTGGCTCAGCTTCTACCCATTTTGAGAAGTAGTCGACCGCCACCAATAAGAACTTCCGCTGCCCGGTAGCCATGGGGAAGGGTCCCACGATGTCCATCCCCCATTGGTCGAACGGGCAGACCACTGTTGATGCTTTCATCTCCTCTGCAGGTCGGTGGGACATGCTGTGATACTTCTGACAGGATAGACAATTTGCCACGGTCCGGGCAGCATCCTTTTGAAGTGTTGGCCAAAAATACCCGGCTAGCAAAATCTTCTTGGTTAATGACCGTCCGCCTGGATGTCCACCGCATGAACCTTGGTGCACTTCTCGAAGGATGTACTCGGCATCTTCCCAGCTGACGCATTTTAGGAGCGAACGGGAGAAGACCTTCTTGTAGAGTTGATCTCCTACGAGGGTGAATCGACTAGCCCTTCTCTTCAGTAAATGAGCTTCTCCCCGGTCGGATGGGGTAGCTCCCGAGCGCAAAAACTCCACAATAGTTGTCCTCCAGTCGCTCGGGTATGTGATGCCCTCCATCCGATCGACATGTGCTACTAAAGATACTTGCTCGATCGGCTTCTGAGAGCCGACCGGGGATAACGCGCTTGCCAGCTTGGCCAATTCATCCGCGACTTGATTCTCCGCCCGGGGGATTTTCTGAATAATCACCTCCCTAAAGTTGGGCTTAAGTTTTTCAATAGCCTCCACGTAGAGCTTGAGCCTTGTACTATTTATCTCGAAAATCCCTGAGATTTGCTGAGCGGCCAACTGGGAATCTGAATAGAGGATGACCCGGGCGGCGCCGAGCGGCCTGCAATCCAGCAATAAGAGCTTCATATTCTGCTTCATTGTTGGTCGCTCGGTAATCTAGCCGGACGGAGAGCTGCATCCGCTCTCCTTGTGGGGACAGCAAAACTATGCCAATTCCGCTCCCGTGTCTAGTGGACGATCCATCCACGAACACTTTCCACACAGCTTCAGGTTCCGGGTCCTGCACCTCTGTCACGAAATCGGCTAAGGCTTGTGCTTTGATAGCCGAACGGGGTTGATATTGGATATCAAATTCGCTTAACTCAGTTGTCCATTTGATGAGTCATCCGGAAGCTTCTGTATTTAAAAGCACTCGTCCCAACGGGCTATTGGTCTTGACGATAATCGTGTGCGCCAGGAAATAAGGACGAAGCCTTCGAGCGGCAAGGATCAAAGCAAAGGCCAACTTCTCGAGTCCGGTATAGCGGGTTTCAACATCTTTCAAGATATGACTAAGGAAATATACAGGTTGCTCCTCACCTCCCGACCGGACTAACGCCGATCCCACAGCATGCTCGGTTGAGGATAAATAAATGTGCAACGGTTCGCCGACAGTTGGCTTGGCCAGCACAGGTAGGGAATTTAAGTACGTCTTCAGTTCTTCAAAGGCCCGATTGCAGTCTTCATTCCATTGGAACTTTGTAGCTTTGCGGAGGATTTTGAAGAACGGAAGGCTCCGGTCGGTAGTCCTAGAGATGAAGCGTGATAGCGCTGTAATTCGTTATGTTTCTGGGCGGTGGCATGTCCTGAAGAGCCTTCACCTTGCTAGGATTAGCTTCAATACCCCGTTCAGTCACAATATAGCCCAAGAAATGTCCTCCTTTGGCGCCGAACAAACACTTATGAGGATTTAACTTGACCCCATATTTTCTGAGTGTATGGAAGGTTTCTTCCATATCTTTGCATAAAGTGGCCGCTCGGAAGGATTTGATGAGGATGTCATCTACATAGACCTCCAGGTTGTGTCCGATTTGCTCGCGGAAGACCCTATTCATCAATCTTTGATATGTTGCTCCGGCATTCTTCAGTCCGAACGACATCACCGTATAGCAATACGTCCCGTCCGGTGTAACGAAGCTAACTTTTTCCTGATCTTCCGGGGCGAGCGGCACTTGATGATAGCCTTGGTAGGCGTCCAGCATACATATAAGCTCGCATCCAACTGTAGAATCTACGAGCTGGTCGATTCGGGGCAGAGGGTAGAAATCCTTCGGGCAGACTTTGTTCAGATCTCTGAAGTCGATGCATACCCTCCATTTGTTGCCCGGCTTGGAGACGAGCACCACATTGGCTAACCAGCTTGGGAATTGAACCTCCCATATGTGGCCAGCCTCTAAGAGCCTTTCTACTTCCGCTCGAATGATAATATTCTGCTCGGCGTTGAAATCTCTTCTCCTTTGTTTTACTGGCCGAGCGTCCGGCCGGACGTGAAGCTTATGTTGGGCTATGCTGGGGGAGACACCAGGCAGCTCATGCGTCGACCAGGCGAAGACGTCATGATTCATCTGGAGGCATTTGACCACTTCTTCTTTCTGTTCGTCCTCCAGGTCGGCGGCAATAAAGGTTGTAGCCTCCGATCGGCTCGGATGGATCTGAACCTCCTCCTTTTCATCATAAATTAAAGCAGGAGGTTTCTCGGTTATGGCGTGTACCTCGATCCGCGGAGCCTTTCGCGCGGCGCTGGATTCGGCTCGGACCATTTCCACATAGCATTTCCGAGCGGCTAACTGATCTCCTCGTACTTCACCGATTTTGTCCTCGACCGGGAATTTGATCTTCTGGTAGAACGTTGACACAACATCTCGGAATTCGCTTAACGTCGGTCGCCTCAGTATTACGTTGTAGGATGAAGGGGAGTCGACCACCACAAAGTTTGTTGTCCTCGTTCTCCGGAGCGGTTCTTCCCCTAAGGAGATAGCCAGTCTTACCTGTCCAACCGGCAGAACCTCATTGCCCGTAAACCCGTAGAGGGGGGTTGTCATGGGCAGCAGCTCGGCTTGATCGATTTGTAGTTGATCAAAGGCCTTTCTGAAGATGATGTTGACCGAGCTGCCAGTGTCAATGAAGATACGGTGGATGGTGCAGTTGGCTATCACCGCTTTGATGATAAGGGCATCATCATGTGGCACCTCAACTCCCTCAAGATCCTTGGGCCCGAAACTGATCTCGGGTCCGCTCGCCTTTTCTTGGCTGCAACCCACCTCATGGATTCTGAGCTGCCGAGCGCTTGCTTTTCTCGCCCTGTGTGAATCTCCTCCGGTCGGTCCACCAGCAATAATATTGATTTCTCCCCGGGTGGTGTTGTTTCTGTTCTCCTCTTCCCGAGCGGACTGCCTAGGTCGCTCATTGGACCTTCGAGAGCGATCTTCATGCCTTGGAGGGAAACGCTGTTCGGGAGATCTCCTATATGCTCGCCGACCGGACTCTTGATGCCGCTGCCGGCGGTCGGGTGAAGGCGATCGACGAGGGTCACCCCGTCGTACGGGATGGGTGATTGAAGGCAAGCCCCGACAGTCACGGGTGTTGTGGGAGTCAGTATTATGGAAAGAGCAAAACATTGGGGTCCATACCCTCTTTTTCTTCATCCTTGGCCGCTCGGCCGCTACCTCTTAGACCACCGGGGACTTCGCATGATATGCCCGGGATGCCTCAACTCTTGGTCCTCTTGGTGGCTGATGGGCAGCGGGCTGCTTTCATTCGGCTTGGGCCGGACGTTCGGCATGAGTTCCCTTCCGTCGGGCAGCCTCCGCCTCTTCCACATTTATATACTCATTCGCCCGGTGTAGCATGTGGTCGTAGTCTCTGGGCGGTTTGCGAATGAGCGTGCGGAAGAAATCCCCTTCCGCGAGGCCTTGCGTGAATGCGTTTACCATCGTCTCCGAGGTGGCTGTGGGGATGCCCATCGCTATTTGATTAAACCGCTGTATGTACGCCCGGAGAGATTCTCTTGGTTCTTGTTTGATGGTGAACAGGCTGACGCTTGTCCTTTGATAACGTCGGCTGCTCGCAAAGTGATGAAGGAATGTCGTTCGGAACTCCTGGAAGCTAGTGATAGAGCCGTCTGGCAGCCTCCGAAACCACCTATGTGCAGATTCCGATAGAGTGGTGAGAAATACCCGGCACTTTACGCCATCAGAGTACTGATGCAAGGTGGCGACGCTGTCGAACTTCCCCAAATGATCGTCGGGGTCGGTCGTTCCATTGTAAGCTCCGATCGGTGGTGGTGTATAGTATTTTGGTAACGGATCCCGATGTATGGCTTCAGAGAATTGTCGGTGAATCTGCTCGGGTGGTGCGTCCGCTCGGGGAGCTTTGCCCTTCCTATGATCCCGAATGGGAGGCTCATCGGATGAAGATCCTTGCTCCCCGTGGGCGGGCGCGATTTCTGGGGGAGTACGGAAGAGAGCACGAGGGAACCCTCCCGTTGAAACATATTCCGGGCGGTCTGCCTGCGCCGCCCGGCCTGCTGAAGCTGAGGTTGTTTGCTGTTGCGCTCGCTCAGCTTGTGCTTTCTCCTTTTGCTGCGCCACTATCTGGGCCGCCCTCGCCTCAACTATAGCGTCAAACTCTTCTTGTGAGAGTGCCACGGTACGTAGTCTTCCAGCCTCGTCCATTGCCTCTACTCGGATGCAGGTGCGTTCCCACAGACGGCGCCAAATTGATCCTGTCCGAATCAGAAGTCAAAGGACGCTGGGGACGTGGCTCTCCCTGCTGGATCCTCGAGTGCTCCGGTGAACCTGCAACAAAACCGAGCCGGGAGGGGTATCCCGGCGACGGCCCTCCGACGCTCAAGTCAGGCGAGGAATAACAAAGAGGTGGCTTCAGATATTCAAAACCAGCGTACCTCCGGTGAAGAAATGGAGGCCTTATATAGACCTCTCGAAGGAGCCTGGGCGCGCCAATCAAAGCAATCACCTGCTTTCGACCATGCCCAGGTATGGGTTTGTCAGAAGGGCATCCATAAGGTCATACCGCTACTGTATCAACCTTTCCATGATGTGACGGCGAGATCCTCCATCGTGCAATCTTGTGTACGACATAATCATCAGACATGCCTTTGCTGACATCCCATATCCCGAGCCGAACGAATAGGCCGCTCGGCTAATCTTTGTATCCTCGCCCTTATCCTGGCCGAGCGGACCACCCGCTCGGCCCTTCGGTCCCAGCCGGGCAGACACCCGCTCGGCCATTCAGTCTTCCCGCCTTGGCGTCGGAAACCCAAGCTCATGGCTGGGTTATCTCTGGCTCCGCTCGGACCTGCTCAACTGCTCGGCGCGACCATTACCCGCTTAGTCAGCCCTCCATCTGTCCTCAGGCTGGGACCCTTCAGGAAGTGGGTCCCCCATTCTTACCGCCGGATCATCAACCATGAAGGGATTTTAAAAGGAAATTTTATTTTTTAAAATTTCCGAAGACCAATAAGGAATTTTTAATTGTTGATTAAAAATTGTCTTGTTTGCTCTCCATGAGGTGGCCGGCCATATACAATTGATTAGAAAATTTTATTTAATTTTTCTTAATTAATTGTTATCAAAGAAAGTTAAGGAAATTTTATTGTAATTAAATTTCCTTATTTACCAAAGCTAAGGAATATAAAAGAGAGGGTTGGGGTGCCTTCATGAGATACAACCTCTATTATTCTCTCCCTCTTTTCCTTGGTGTTGTGGCCGGCCATCCTCTTTCCCTCTCTTCCTCTTTGTGGTGGCGAAAACTCTTCTTTGCTTGGAGTCTTTGTGGTGGCCGAATACTACTTGGAGAAGAAGAAGAAGAAGGAGAGAAAGCTTGCATCCCTTGGAGCTTAGTTGGTGGGAAAAGTTCTTCATCCTTGGATTTTGGTGCTTTGCCGAAACTTGAAGGAAGAAGAAGAAGGTGCTAGGTGGTCCTCATCTTGGAAGATCGTTGCCCACACAACGTCCGAGGTTAGAAGAGGAATACGGTAGAAGATCAAGAGGTCTTTCTAAAAGGTATAACTAGTATTTTTCCTTTCCGCATCATACTAGTTATTTTTGGAAATAATACCAAATACAAGAGGCATATGATTCTAGTATTTCGAATTTATTTTCGATGTTGTGTTCTTTTGTTTTTTTTTATTTTCCTTGTGATTTGATTGTTCTTTTCGGTTGACCTAAAGTTATTTAAGGAAATTAAATATTAACTTTCCTTAAAAGGCTTTGTCTAGTCGGTGGTGGTTGTTCCCATATCCAAGAATGCCATGTGCCTCGCCACGTCAGTACTGGGAGCCAATTTTGGAAACTAATATTTAATGAAATTAATAACCTAGGTGATTTGGATCAAACGTGTTAAGTTCCGCAGGAGATCCGAGTTTAAACCTAAAAGAACAAATAGATTAAAATTTGGATCAAACGTGTTAAGTTCCGCAGGCGATCCAAGTTTAATTTAAAAGAACACATGGTAGCTAGGTAAAGGTTCAGACCTTTGTACAAAATTTTTGTACAGTGGAACCATTAGGTTTACCGAGTAGCAACCAACAGATGCTTTCTCGACTGCAATCTTAATTTATTAGTCTTAATAAACTTATTTAACTTCCTTACCAATAACACTGCTTCAGTTTCATCGATCGACGTTTCAGAGTCAGGATCGTCCATCTCGGCTTGTAGGGTGACATTGTGATTTGACTTCTCTTTAGGTTCTGCAATTCAAGATTCGTGAAGTTCAAATATAGAAAATAAATTTTCTAGCGTACTTACCTCAAAATCCTTAGAGATGTAGTATGCATCTACTAAGGACGCCCATTCTGGAGTTCTTGGGAAGACATTGAGCGCATACTGTATCGAGTCTCGGTTTGTTACCGTTTCTCCAAGATTGCTTAGTTGAGTTATCAGCTCCTTGATTCTTGCCTGGAGTTGCACTACTTTTTCGCCGTTGTTCATCCAGAGATTTGCCAACTAAGTCTAGAGGATGTCACGCTTTGCTAACTTCGCTTCTGAGGTGCCTTCATGGACCTCCAGAAATTTTTCCCAGAGGTCTTTAGCGAAGTCGTAGCTTCCGATCCGACTTACCTCCTGGGGCGGTAGTGTTGGAGTGTATACTAAAAGGCTAGCTTTTGTAAACATTTATTTTTGAAATAAAAGAATCACATTGGTCAATATCTACATTTATTTGTTAAATGTAATTGTTTAATTAATTTATATAGTAGATAACATGGTGTGTGGTGTCACACACAGAAGATCATGTTGACGGTTCTTTATAAATTTTAAACAGTTGCTCACGACTAAGATGGAAATGAACAAATCATCGGAATAGTTGTAGTGTAATTAAGTATTAGTTTATCTTGATTAATAAATTACACTAGTACACTCTAAGTGTATTGAGTAGTACCATTTAGGTAAGTTCTTTTTTACTGAATTAATAAAATAACTAGACCTTAGTTATTATGGAAGTGTGTGCTCTTAATCCTAATATAATAACAAGCACATATATTTAATATTTATTTATTTGACTTATCAAAGGGTGAGGTTTAGCTCGATAAATCAATATGCCCGATAAGTTGAGAAATGATATTACTAATAGTGTGTGTTGTTGATTATAGAAGGAATTTGTGTCCTAGTTATCTAGGTTGAAAATGTCCCCAAGAGGAGCTCATAAGAATTGCCATGTTAAACCCTGCAGGTGGACTTAGTCCGACATGACAATGAAGTTGAGT
Source organism: Zingiber officinale (assembly GCF_018446385.1). Taxonomy (NCBI): domain Eukaryota; kingdom Viridiplantae; phylum Streptophyta; class Magnoliopsida; order Zingiberales; family Zingiberaceae; genus Zingiber; species Zingiber officinale. Next base: position 134,334,043 of record NC_055996.1, on the reverse strand, counting down.
GGTACTACTCTTGGAGCTAGATATTAATTAAGTGAGTTGTCAGTAACTTAATTAGTGGACATTTGTTATCTTAAATATAGGGAGACTAACACACTCATGATAAGAAGGAGCCCATAATGTAATTTGGGATTGGTGCGGTAGTGCGATAATAACTCTCTAGTGGAATGAGTTATTATCGATGAGCATGAGTTGTGTGTTCGGGGCGAGCATGGGATACTCAAGCTCATCGGAAGGCCAAAACCAATTTCTACTCTAGGTCCCTGTCGTAGCCCCATTATAACCTCAAGTTCATCCAAATGTAAGGCTCTTCTTGGTGTCCAAGAAGGGGGGCCGGTCCAATGCTTGGTGACCAAGAAAGGGCCGGCCACAACCTCTTCCAAGGGGTCGGCCCTTTGCTTGGTGACCAAGCATGAAGGGGCCGACCACTATAATTCAAAAAGGGAGAGTTGTTTTAAATTTTTAAAATTTTCTCTTTGTAGAAAACTATAAGTTTTAAAAGAGAAATTTTAATTTTTAAAACTTTCCTTATTTGAATTAGGCCACATGTTTTAATAGAGAGTTTTAAAAGTTTTAAAACTTTCCTTTTTTAACCATCCTCATGGTTTAAGAAAAAAAAAGAAGATAAGTTTTAAAATTAAAATTTTCTATCATCATGTTAAAAAAGGAAATTTTATAAGAGAAGTTTTAAATTTTAAAACATGGTTTTAATTTTTAGAACTTTCCTTTTTTAACTCCTACTTTAGGAAAGAGAGCTTGTAAAATTTTATAAGAGTTTTTTCTTCTTGTAAAATTTTATAAAAAAATTAAAATTCCTTTTCCTCTTATGGGGTCGGCCACCCTTGCTTGGTGCCCAAGCAAGGTGGTCGGCCATGTTTAAAATTATAAAATCATCAAATTTATTTTTGGTGATTGATTCAATCAAGAGGAAAGAAAAGGAAAATTAAAAGGGAAAAAGAAAAGCTAGAGGAAGATTTTAATTTTTGTAAAAATTCTTCCCTTATTTACCTTGGGCAACTAATATAAAAGAAGGGGTGAGGAGGCTTCATGAGACACAATTCTTATTCTCTTGCTTGGAGAACCTCAAGTGGTCGGCCCTCCCTCTCCTCTCTCTTTTCCGTTTTGCTCATTTCTCCTTGGTCGTGGTGGTGGCCGGATTTTAGTGGAAGAGGAAGGAAGCTTTTGAGTAGTGTTCATCTTGGAGGTTCGTCGCCCACACGACGTCCAAGGCGAGGCGAGGAATACGGCAGAAGATCTCGAGGTCATTAGTTTATAAAGAGAAGGTATAATTAGCAATTGTTTTCCGCATCATGCTAGTTATTTCTTTTTGTAAGAATTCCAAACACAAGAGACATTAGATCTAGTTTTTCGAGTTTGTGTTTTCTTCTTTTTCGAATTTATGATTTGATTTTTCTTTTTGGTTAACCTAGAGTTATTTAAAGAAATTAAATATTAGCTTTCCTTAAAAGGCTTTGTCTAAGCGGTGGTAGTTGCTCCTATATCCAAGAAGGTCATGTGTCTCACCATGCAGTCCTGGAAGCCAATTTTGGAAAATTAGTATTTAATGGAATTAATAACATAGGTAGATTTGAATCAATAGTGTTAAGTTCCGCTTGCGATTCAAATCTAAACCATTAAGAACATATAAGTTAAATTTGGAATCAATGATATTAAGTTCCGTCTGCGATTCCTAATTTAACTTCTGAAGAACACAATAGGTTATTTAAGGAAAGGTTCGACACTTGTACAAAAAAATTTTGTACAGTGGAACCGGTACGTTTTCCTAGGACTAACCAACAATTGGTATCAGAGCTAGGGTTTGCCTCTGTGTGTTTTGGTTTTCAAATTAATTATGCACATGTCATATATAATTTAGGTAGGATAATAGTAGGATGTGCTAACTTTGTGGTTGCAGGCTCCAACTATTATGACATTTAGATATTGTGTGTGATTGGACCCTTGGACATGTCAAGGGCATTATTTTGTGTGCATGATTGTATGTATCAAATACAGCAGGAGCTGTATTATTTTTAGAATTTTATTTTTGTTCAATCTATAATATATGTACATTCCTTTATGGAATATAGGATCGATATATGTAAAATTCTATATTTGTCGCGGATCGGATGCTTGCGAGGCGTGGTACTATTGGAGGACCAGAGGCGCAGCGGAATAAAAGGCAAGATGGATGCGACAACTCGACCTGACGACGGTGGTTAAAGATGGTAGCAGCTAGGGTTGGAGCATACTGAAGACAGTGATGGAAAAAGACCATAATAGTTGGAAAATAAATTTTCATATCTATTGCTTTTATTTACTGTGATGTATGTGTATGCATGTGATGTATGCTAGGATAGTTTAAAATTCCCCATTTTAAATAACTAAGTGGGAGAGGAATTTATTTTAATAAATTCCACGGTCTCCATTACTGGTTTGTAAGTGATGCAAACAAACTTGCGCGTTGGCTCTGAGTGTCTTCCTCCATATCGGATGAGTTTGTTTGTGGATCACTAGATCAAACTTCCATTTTGGATGACTATAAGAAATTAATTAAGAGCGTGTGATCTTCCCCATCGGAAGGGGCATAATCTTATTAATGGGCTTAGTGTCAAGTAATGGTATACACTTAGGCACGTCTAATAATATCCTCCCCATCGGAGTTACTGCTATTATTTGTGTGACCGAAGGAAAACCAACTATTAATTTTATTTGTCATAAAGTTAGGTTAACAAGAATAAAATTAATGGGTAAAATCTCCTCTTACAAATGTTTGATTTTGTATACGTCCACACCATCGCGGCATGCAAAATTTACGGTGATTTGAGATGTTAGTTAATTTAAAATATTATAGTTTGAGGAATCAATATTATTCTAAATTTAGAGTCATGACCAAAGTTTATTTTTTATGATTTTTAGGATGACTTTCAACCCACTGGCCATTATACTGAAAGAAAACAAACTTACTGGTCCCAAGTATATTGATTGGAAAAGAAACCTGGACATTGTTCTTACTGCTGAAAGCTATAAGTTTGTACTGACTGAGACTTGCCCTGATGCACCTGACGGTGACTCTACCCCAGAGGAGATTGAGTATCATAAGAAATGGGTAAAAGCTGATGACATGGCGCGGTGTTACATTTTGACATCAATGTCAAATGTATTGCAACATCAGCATCAAGATTTACCAACAACTTATGATATAATGAACAATCTCAAAGAACTCTTTGGGCACCAGAGTCGGACTGCTAGGCAAGAGGCAATGAGAAAATTAATGACGACCACCATGTCTGAGGGAACACTCGTAAGAGATTATATCCTCAAAATGATGGCCTATCTGAACGAAATACAAGTTCTTAGAGGAGAAATCGATCGGGAAACCCAGGTCGATATAATTCTCCAAACGCTACCCAAAAGTTTTGAGCAGTTCCGCCTGAACTATAACATGAACAAAAGAGAATATACGTTGGCGGAACTTCTGACAGAACTACAGGCAGCAGAAGGTATATTTCGTCAAAGTTCTCAGATTCACTATGCTGAAAATGGTTCTACTTCTAAGCCGAAAGACAAGAAGAAGAAGAAACAGGTCTTTTCAACAAAGAGAGTGAATAAACCTCAGGGACAAAAAGCTGGAACGAAGAAGCCGAAGGGCAAGTGCTTCATCTTTAAGCAGTCATGACATTGGGAGGCGAACTGTCCTTGAAGGAATCAGAACAATAAATGTATATCTCATGATCTAGTAGTTGAAACATGTTTAGCGGTGTTATCTACCAGCACCTGGTGTGTAGATACGGAAGCCACTGATCATGTCTGTAATTCTTGTTGGTGCAATATCCCTTAGGTCAAGGTTGACTGGTTTGACCAAGTTTGAGTCTTGGTCATAGTTTCGATGTTTGACAATACATGTAGACACATGGACAATGCAGGTGCAGTTGTTCATATGGGGAGATTCTGATCAGGGGCTGATCAGTGTGAATGAAGAAGAGTCAAGTAGGTATACCTGACTGGATGGAAATCCTGGTGAGTGAAGCCAGGTGAAAGTCCTAGTGAGTGAAGCTAGGCAGATGGAAATCCTGGTGAGTGAAGCCAGGTGAAAGTCCTAGTGAGTGAAGCTAGGCAGTATGAAAATCCTGGTGAGTGAAGCCAGGTGAAAGACCTAGTGAGTGAAGCTAGGCAGATTGAAAACCCTAGTGAGTGAAGCTAGGTGAAAGTCCAAGTAGGTCAAGAGAGTGACCGGATACTTGGCATGAAAGAAAAGTCCAAGTGGGTCAAAGGGATTGACCGGACACTTGGTGAGGGAGTCCTAGCAGGTCAAGGGAGTGACTAGATGCTAGGCATGACGTACCAACAGGTTAAGTTTGACCGGATGTTGGTTTGGGAGGTTTGGGACTTGGTTTTGGGAAAAAACCAAGCTCTGGATCGATCAGTGGATCGATCCAGACCTTTCCCAGCGAACAGAAAGTCTCTGGATCAATCAGTGGATCGATCCAGAGGTCCCAATCGATCAGTGGATCGATTGGGACGCTGCTGCTTCGCGCGATAAGCGCTGGATCGATCCAGGCATTTTTCCAGAGCACAGAGGCGCTCTGGATCGATCCGTGGATCGATCCAAAGCCTCCCCGATCGATTGGGAATAATCGAATCGATTGGGATCCGACCGTTGAGTCGTATTTGAGCCGCAGGCAAGCGTTGTCTTCGGCAGTTCTTCACCGATTCATTTCAGATCTTCACCAGCTCCTCCACAGCTCTTTTCAAGCTTGAGATCGCCAGTTCTTGAAGGTTCTTGGAGGCTCTTCCAAGTCAAGAGGCGGATCAAAGCAAGAAGAAGAAACTAGGGTTAGGGTTTGTGCACTCATTGTAAGCTTGTATTTCTTTACTACCCTTTCTTCTTCTTGTATTGAGTCTTGTAGGGCTTCTCCGCCCTTGGTAGTTACCATAAAGGAGAGTTTTATTTAGTGGAGGGTGTGTGTGTAGGTGTGGATCCTTGGACTAGTCACCTCTTGTGAGGTGGATACCAAGTAAACCAACCGTGTTAGCGTTGTGTGAGTTGTTTCTGTATTTTCCGCTGCACATCTTCGAAGAAACAAGCAACGCCAAACAACGGGCACGCGACGAGCTATTCACCCCCCCCATTCTAGCTACTTTTGGTCCTAACAAGTGGTATCAGAGCAAGGCCGCTCTTCACCGGAATCATCGCCGGAAGGGTCAAGCATAACAAGAAGAGCTAGAGGGTGAAGAAGTTGAAGCAAAATTGTCAAAGCCAAAGAAATTCAAAAGCTCAACTTCTACAATGGAATTCCGAAATGGGCTCGGATTCGACACGAGGGTGGCTCCACCATACACTTCCACGAGCTTCGATTCTTGGAAATCAAGAATCGAAAACTTTCTTATGATGGAGATAGAGCAATGGTTTGCTCTAATGGAAGGATTTGAAGCTCCAACAAACTCCAAGGGCAAGCTTCTCAAGAAAAGCAAATGGAGCTCGGAGTAAGTCCAAAGGTGCGAGGCCAATGACAAAGTGACCAAGCTTTTGGTCAATTTATTGCCAAGCACCATCCTTTGTAAAATTGGAGAATTTGAAGATGCAAAGGAATTGTGGAGTAAAGTGGCCAAGCTTCATGAAGAGATCCCCTCCACTGTACAAGAGCAAGAAGTATCCAGAGAGGGTGACTCTTTGGAGCAAGACCAAGAGGAGGACTCCGAGGTTGAGAGATTCTCAACCTCTGAAGAAGAAGTCCAAGAAGAAGCTTCATCCTCAAGGGAATGCATCGAAGGGAACAAGGAGGGAGCATACTCCTTGCTTCATATTCAAGATGATGAAGCCTCCACCTCTAGGATTGAGGGGGAGCGATCCTTGGTGACGCCGGATCAAGAAGAAGGAGAAGCCTCTACATCCGGGTCAAGAGACGAAGAGGAGGAAGAAGATTCTACCTCCACAAGTCAAGAAAAATCAAATGGAGGGGAATCAAGGTCCGATCAAGAGGAAGCTTCCACCTCCGGATCCAAAGGAAAAGATGCCACCCCTACAAGCAAAGGTATAAATATTTCAATTAATAATAAAAATCATATTATATGCTTTGAATGTAGGGAAAGTGGGCACTACAAGAGCAAGTGTCCCAACTTGGCCAAGAAGAAGGGTCAAGTGACACAAAAGGGCAAGGAGAAGCCCAAGGAGACCAACCCCGGAACAAAGAAGAGCAAGGAGCACATTGTGTGCTTCTCTTGCAATCAAAAGGGGCATTACCGGAGTCAATGCTCTAAGGGGAAGAAGATGGTCAAGGCTCAAGGAGGAAGCTCAAGTCAAGGGGGAGCCTCTAAGGTAAAAAGAAAGGTAACTTTCATTGAGTCTACCCCTTTAAATTATGGTAAAAAGCATGATAGTTCTAACTTATATCATTTTAATGCTATTTACCATGAAAATAGGAAGCATGATAGCGTTAAGGAAAAACATATAGCTTTTCATGCTAAAACCACTACACCTAGGGCTAGGAATGTAGGTAAAAGTCTAGGCAAAAACTCTAAGGATTTTAGCTACAAGCCTAGAAATAAAAATGCTCATAAATTTAATGGAAAACCAAAAACTAAGGACTTAGTGATAGAAAATCAAGTCTTGAGGTCAAGGCTTGATAAAATGGAAAAGACCCTAAAAAGGATGGAAAATATCCTAAAAGGGCAAAATGAGCATAGCCTAGGTCTAGGGGTACAAAAGCCATCCAATGGCCATAAAGGTTTGGGATACAAACACAAAGCCAAAAAGGATGTGCCTAGTTATCATAGGGTTCCATATAGTTATGGAACAAGCCCTAAGTCTAGTGGGCAAGCCAAAAATACAAGGGAAGATATCCCTAGAAGTATCTTTGCAACCAAAGTGACTAAGACTTCTAAGAAGTCTAAGAAAGTCACTAACAAGGTCACAAGGGAGGCTATCCCTAGAGTTGACCTAGGAAATGTGACCAAGGCTTCTAAGAAGCCCAACAAGGTCACTAGGAAGGTATCTAGGGAAGTTATCCCTAGTGAGTACCTAGAGCATCCAAGGAGCACCAATAGGTGTTGGGTTCCTAAGAGCATCTTCTCTACCCCATAGATGGGTTAAAGAGTGTCAACTCTAAGAAGAAGGGTAGTTAACCTAACTTTGAAGAAATTGACACTCAATGAGCATTTTCAAGGTTTTTGTTAACCTTTGAAAATGAAATGGAATTATCATTTGCTCTTTGGAAGAGTAAAATGTGCCTAATGGTGGAAAAATTGATTTTATCTTAAATGGCATAAATTGAGAGAACCTAGAGAAATACCAAGTTGGGATTTTGATATTCTCTTAGAAATTTAAGGCAATCCGGGCCCTGATTTACGTTTTTTTTTCTCTTGAGGAAAAATGGAATATGCCAACATTTGAGGATATGCTTAATTTTTAAGTGGCATAAACAAATCAAGAGATTAAAGAAATGTCAAGTTGGGTTTTGGCATTTTCTTAAGGAAATTGGGTGATCTAGGGTTTATATTTTTTTTTGCTAAGTGGTTAAGGATACTTAGATAGGTAATCTAGGTATATTTTATTTATGCTAAACCTTGCCATGATTGTTTGCCCATCATATGCCATGACATCATGTCTATTTTTGCATTCATGTTTTATTATGAAAAATCCCAAAAATACCATGTCATGACATTCATACATCATGTAGCTATAGGATATTTTCTTTTGAAAAATTATTTCCTTTTGATGTATGCCATAACATAATCATGCATTAAGTTTAATTCCTTGTAATTAAGGACAAATGACATTTAACAACACTTATTAACAAGTGACATCCTAGGTGGATGTCTAATATCTCTAAAATGCCTAGATAGATATGCATGATCCCTAGAATAGGACAAAACCAAAATCTCACATCTCACAAGGACTATAAGGTGACTTGTATGTGTTTTAGTGCACATTAGATACAAGTGAGATGTTAGGAAGATGAATAAAACTCAAGATGCTGATTTAGTGCATTCTTTTGAGTTTTAGAGTCATCAAAACACACAGTTATGTGTTTTCCCATCATTGGGAAAGCTAATGTACAAGTCATGTGCATTAAGCCCAAGGAACATGGTGGGATATTGGTTTGAAAATGTTTTCAAAATGATTTTGGAAAACCTTGGTGAAGGCTATCTGTTGATACTAATCACCATTGAATAGTTAGATACAAACTTGAAGAAAATACTAAAGTTTTTGTAAGTTTTCAAGTTTGTGTAAATCTTTGAAAATATGAAGTATTTTCATAGAAAACTATTTTTCCTTGATAGTATATACCCTAAATAATACCTACACGAAATTTCATGATTTTTGGATTTTTGTAGAATTTTCTAGGGGTTTCTGAAGTTGGCTGATTTTGAAATTCAGCAACTATCAGAGCTCCGATCGATCCATGGATCGATTGGAGTGCCTGAATCGATCCATGGATCGATTCAGAAGGCAAGTCTCCCGCGAGCAGAAGCTCGCTGGATCGATCAGCCGATCGATCCAGGAAGTCTGAATCGATCAGTGGATCGATTCAGAAGGGTTCAATCGATTGGAACCCAACTCCAATCGATCCAAGCTGCTGATTTTGGCTGGGAAAGCCTAAATTCAGCATCTTTAAACCTATTTTAGTCTAGGTAACCATTCCAAGCCCCTCACAATACATTTGTATACATAAAAAAGGGTGTTTTCATGTTGAAAACAAGGATGGATTGGTTAAGGAAGGCTAAGTTGAAGTTTAGGTTGAGGTTTGTTTCAGATTTTGAATATTTGAACCTCAAAACTTTTCTATAGGGTTTCCTAAAGTTTTAGGGATTCCAGGTCATTGTTGGTGCAATGACAGAAGTTACCACCATGTCTTTAGGGGGAGGGACTCTTTAAAGGCATGAAAATTATTTTTCATAAACCTTGGAAGATGGTTAACCTTCCATTAAGTGAATAATGCTCAAGGATGGGCATTTGCCTACATTGAGGAAGAATGTAGGGTTAAGGATAAATGAAGGGTATGGGACCTTCATTATCGTGTTGGTCACAATGAGTGAAGTTGTGAACAACGATGAGCAACTCTTCAGGAGGAGAGTTTTCAACAATGGGGCATTTGTTGAAGTGTGCCCAAAATTGAGGCACGGGTTTATGTGTGCTCAAAGATGGGTTGATGTGTGCCAATAGGGGGAGAATGTGTGATTTAAGTTAGACCTTCATTACCTATGGGGGAGGTCATAGGGGGAGAATGAAGGGAACCAACATTCATACCTTGGTATGAATGGAGTTAAGGCTATGAGATTAGCTTAACTCAGAATGGTCCAAACTTAAAGGTATTGTCAAACATCAAAAAAGGGGAGATTGTTGGTGCAATATCCCTTAGGTCAAGGTTGACTGGTTTGACCAAGTTTGAGTCTTGGTCATAGTTTCGATGTTTGACAATACATGTAGACACATGGACAATGCAGGTGCAGATTCTAATCAGGGGCTGATCAGTGTGAATGAAGAAGAGTCAAGTAGGTATACCTGACTGGATGGAAATCCTGGTGAGTGAAGCCAGGTGAAAGTCCTAGTGAGTGAAGCTAGGCAGATGGAAATCCTGATGAGTGAAGCCAGGTGAAAGTCCTAGTGAGTGAAGCTAGGCAGTATGAAAATCCTGGTGAGTGAAGCCAAGTGAAAGACCTAGTGAGTGAAGCTAGGCAGATTGAAAACCCTAGTGAGTGAAGCTAGGTGAAAGTCCAAGTAGGTCAAGAGAGTGACCGGATACTTGGCATGAAAGAAAAGTCCAAGTGGGTCAAAGGGATTGACCGAACACTTGGTGAGGGAGTCCTAGCAGGTCAAGGGAGTGACTAGATGCTAGGCATGACGTACCAACAGGTTAAGTTTGACCGGATGTTGGTTTGGGAGGTTTGAGACTTGGTTTTGGGCAAAACCAAGATCGATCGATGGATCGATCCGGCCTGAATCGATTAGTGGATCGATCCGCACCTTTCCAGAAAGCCTCCGGATCGATCGGTGGATCGATCCGAGGTCCCAATCGATCGGTGGATCGATTGGGCCGTTCTTTCAGCGATAAGACCGGATCGATCCGTGGATCGATCCAGCGTGTTTCCAGAAGCTCGGATCGATCCGTGGATCGATCCAAAGCCTCCCGATCGATTGGGAATAATCGAATAGATTGGGATCCGACCGTTGAGTCTTATAGCCGCAAGCGAGCGTTGTCTTCGGCGGTTCTTCACCGATTCATTTCAGATCTTCACCCTCCACAGCTCTTCTCAAGCTCGAGATCGCCAGTTCTTGAAGGTTCTTGGAGGCTCTTCTAAGTCAAGAGGCGGATCAAAGCAAGAAGAAGAAACTAGGGTTAGGGTTTGTGCACTCATTGTAAGCTTGTATTTCTTTACTACCCTTTCTTCTTCTTGTATTGAGTCTTGTAGGGCTTCTCCGCCCTTGGTAGTTACCATAAAGGAGAGTTTTATTTAGTGGAGGGTGTGTGTGTAGGTGTGGATCCTTGGACTAGTCACCTCTTGTGAGGTGGATACCAAGTAAACCAACCGTGTTAGCGTTGTGTGAGTTGTTTCTGTATTTTCCGCTGCACATCTTTGAAGAAACAAGCAACGCCGAACAACGGGCACGCGACGAGCTATTCACCCCCCCCCCTCTAGCTACTTTTGGTCCTAACAATTCTTTGCAGGGGTTCCAGGAAACCCGACGACTATTTGATGGAGAGATAACCGTCTACATGAGCAATGCTACTAAAGTGGCGGCTGTTGCAGTGGGAGATGTCTACTTATCTTTTGATAGGAATAGAAATTTGGTTTTAAGAAATTGTCTTTATGTACCAAGTTTTAGAAAGAATTTAATTTCAGTTTCTAAACTGTATTTGGATGGATATTCAATTTCCTTTAGTAACAATGTCGTTATAAAGAGAAATAAGGTGATTATCTGTTCTGGTGCATTGGTTGGTAATTTATATACTTTAAATCCAATTTCTCCCACAAAGCAAAATATGAAAATTAATAACACATCTTCTAACTCTAATAAAGAGAAAAGAACCTTCAGAGATGAACCAAACATATCTTTGACATCTAAGGCTTGGTCATATTAACTTAAGAAGGATTCAAAGACTCATAGCTGATGGACTCTTGGGTCCATTGGAGTTGGAAAATTTTCCAACCTGTAAATCTTGCTTGGAAGGTAAGATGACCAAGAGATCTTTTAAGGCCAAGGGGTATAGAGCCAAAGATGCGTTAGAACTGGTTCATTCTGATTTGTGTGGTCCTATGTTTATCCAGGCAAGAGGTGTTTTTGAATATTTTGTCTCTTTTATAGATGATTATTCAAGATACGGATACATTTACCTGATGCGCCACAAGTCTGAGTGCTTTGATAAATTCAAAGAGTACAAGGCTGATGTGGAGAAACGTCTTGGTAAAAGTATCAAAACACTACGGTCTGATCGTGGTGGCGAATACCTCTTAGGAGAGTTTAGGAATTACTTATCAGAGGCTGGGATTCAATCCTAGTTGTCCGCACTTGGTACACCCCAACAGAATGGTGTAGCAGAACGAATGAATAGGACTCTTATGGAGATGGTTAGATCGATGATGAGTTATTCAGAATTACCAAATTTGTTTTGGGGATACGCTCTGGAAACGGCAGCGCACATTCTGAACTTAGTACCTTCTAAATCAGTATCCTCTACTCCCATAAAATTGTGGAATGGGCGAAAGCCCAGTCTAAGACATATTCGGATTTGGGGTAGTCCAGCACATGTGCTAAATCCAGATGCTGATAAGTTAGAATCTCGTACAGAAGTGCGCGTGTTTGTGGGTTATCCTAGAGGAACGAAAGGTGGTTTATTTTATAGTCCTAAAGATCAGAAGGTCATTGTTAGCACCAATGCACAATTTTTAGAAGAAGACTATATAATGGACCACAAGCCCAGTAGCAAAATTGTTCTAGAAGAACTTAGAGAGGACACGTCTACTTTAGTACCAACAGTACAAGATGAAGTACCACAAGAGACTGCAACACGTGTCACACATGATACACAACCACTAACAGTGCCTCATCGTAGTGGGAGGGTTGTAAGGCAACTTGAGAGATTCATGTTTTTGGGAGAGTCTTCGGACTTGATCCAAGGTAAACATGAACCTAATCCCCGAACATATGACGAAGCACTCCAAGATATAGATGCAGTATCTTGGCAAAAGGCAATGAATTCTGAAATAGAATCTATGTATTCTAATAAAGTCTGGGAGCTTGTAGAACCACCTGATGGTGTAAAAGCCGTTGGATGCAAGTGGATCTACAAAAGGAAAAGAGGGACAGACGAGAAGGTAGAAACCTTCAAAGCAAGGCTTGTTGTGAAAGGGTACACTCAGAAAGAATGAATTGATTATAAGGAGGCCTTTTCACCGGTAGCCATGCTTAAGTCTATCCGGATACTCTTATCCATTGCCGCTCATATGGATTATGAGATTTGACAAATAGATGTCAAGACAACTTTCCTTAATGGAAGTCTTGAAGAAAACATCCATATGAAGCAACCAGAAGGGTTCATTGAAAAGGGCAAAGAACATCTAGTGTGCAAGCTCAATCAGTCCATTTATGGACTGAAGCAAGGTTCAAGATCTTGGAGCATCTGGTTTAACGAAGTAATCCAGTCATATAGATTTATTCAGTGTCCGCATGAGTCTTGTGTATACAAGAAGTGTAACGGAAACGTGGTGGTATTTCTTGTACTATACGTAGATGATATTTTGTTAATTGGCAACAATGTCAAGGTATTATCGGACGTAAGGGTATGGTTGTCCAAGCAATTTGATATGAAGGACTTAGGAGAATGTGCACACATTCTTGGGATCAAAGTTATAAGGGATCGCAAGAAAAGAATGTTGTGCCTATCTCAAGCTTCATATATAGACACGATCCTTGCTCGTTTTAGTATGCAGAATTCCAAGAAATGTTTCTTACCTTTTAGGCATAGAGTAGTCTTATCTAAAGAGATGTCTCCAAAGACATCAAAGGAGATGGAGGATATGAAGGCAGTTCTTTATGCTTCGGCTGTAGGAAGCCTTATGTATGCAATACTATGTACGAGACCTGATATCTATTTTACCGTGGGCATGGTTAGCAGATATCAAAGTAACCCTGGACAAGGACATTGGACTACTGTAAATCATATATTGAAGTACCTGAGAAGGACTAGAGATTATATGCTAGTCTACCAAGCAGACGATTTGCTCCCTGTGAGTTACACGGATTTGAACTTCCAATCAGATAGGGGCAATAGTAAGTCTACGTCAGACTATGTGTTTACTCTAGGAGGTGGAGCCATTGCATGGAAGAGTGTTAAGCAGAAATACGTCTCGAACTCAACCATGGAAGCTGAGTATGTGGCAGCCTCTGAGGCAGCCAAAGAAGCTGTATGGCTCAGGAACTTTCTAATGGACTTAGATGTGATTCTTGGTTTGCCCAAGATCATCACAATTTATTGTGATAATAGCGGTGCAGTTGCAAACTCGAAGGAACCACGAGCCCATAAGGCAAGTAAACATATAGAGCGCAAGTACCACCTGATATGAGACATCGTCAGGCGAGGAAAAGTTGTCGTCGCCAAGATTGCATCAGCAAATAACCTGGCAGATCCTTTCACTAAGGCCCTTCCGGCGAAAACTTTTGATCGGCATGTGGAGGGGATGGAGATCAGATGTATGGCAACAGATATGCTAGCTTAGTCTTTTAGTATAAGTGAGAGATTGTTGGAGTGTATACTAAAAGCCTAGCTTTTGTAAACATTTATTTTTGAAATAAAAGAATCACATTGGTCAATATCTACATTTATTTGTTAAATGTAATTGTTCAATTAATTTATATAGTAGACAACATAGTGTGTGGTGTCACACACAGAAGATCATGTTGACGGTTCTTTATAAATTATAAACAGTTACTCACGACTAAGATGGAAAGGAATAAAACATCAGAATAGTCGTAGTGTAATTAAGTATCAGTTTATCTTGATTAATAAATTACACTGGTACACTCTCAGTGTATTGAGTAGGACCATTTAGATAAGTTCTTTTTGTACTGAATTAATAAAAGAACTAGACCTTAGTTATTATGAAAGTGTGTGCTCTTAATCCTAATATAATAACAAACACATATATTTAATATTTATTTCTTTGACTTATCAAAGGGTGAGGTTTAGCTCGATAAATCAATATGCCCGATAAGTTGGGAAATGATATTACTTATAGTGTGTGTTATTGATTATAGAAGGAAGCTGTGTCCTAGTAATCTAGGTTGAAAATATCCCCAAGAGGAGCTCATAAGGATTGTCATGTTAAACCCTGCAGGTGGACTTAGTCCGACATGACAATGAAGTTGAGTGGTACTACTCTTGGAGCTAGATATTAATTAAGTGAGTTGTCAGTAACTTACTTAATTAGTGAACATTTGTTATCTTAAATACAGGGAGACTAACACACTCATGATAAGAAGGAGCCCATAATGTAATTTGGGATTGGTGCGGTAGTGCGATAATAACTCTCTAGTGGAATGAGTTATTATCGATGATCATGAGTTGTGTGTTCGGGGCGAGCATGGGATACTCAAGCTCATCGGAAGGCCAAAACCAATTTCTACTCTAGGTCCCTGTCGTAGCCCCATTATAACCTCAAGTTCATCCAAATGTAAGGCTCTTCTTGGTGTCCAAGAAGGGGGGCCGGTCCAATGCTTGGTGACCAAGCAAGGGCCGGCCACATCCTCTTCCAAGGGGTCGGCCCTTTGCTTGGTGACCAAGCATGAAGGGGCCGACCACTATAATTCAAAAAGGGAGGGTTGTTTTAAATTTTTAAAATTTTCTCTTTGTAGAAAACTATAAGTTTTAAAAAAGATATTTTAATTTTTAAAACTTTCCTTATTTGAATTAGACCACATGTTTTAATAGAGAGTTTTAAAAGTTTTAAAACTTTCCTTTTTTAACCATCCTCATGGTTTAAGAAAAAAAAGGAAGATAAGTTTTAAAATTAAAATTTTCTATCATCATGTTAAAAAAGGAAATTTTATAAGAGAAGTTTTAAATTTTAAAACATGGTTTTAATTTTTAGAACTTTTCTTTTTTAACTTCTACTTTAGGAAAGAGAGCTTGTAAAATTTTATAAGAGTTTTTTCTTCTTGTAAAATTTTCTAAAAAAAATTAAAATTCCTTTTCCTCTTATGGGGGCCGACCACCCTTGCTTGGTGCCCAAGCAAGGTGGCCGACCATGTTTAAAATTATAAGATCATCAAATTTATTTTTGGTGATTGATTCAATCAAGAGGAAAGAAAAGGAAAATTAAAAGGGAAAAGGAAAAACTAGAGGAAGATTTTAACTCGAGGTCATTAGTTTACAAAGAGAAGGTATAATTAGCAATTGTTTTCCGCATCATGCTAGTTATTTCTTTTTGTAAGAATTTCAAACACAAGAGGCATTAGATCTAGTTTTTCGAATTAGTTTTTCGAGTTTGTGTTTTCTTTTTTTTCGAATTTGTGATTCGATTGTTCTTTTTGGTTAACCTAGAGTTATTTAAGGAAATTAAATATTAACTTTCCTTAAAAGGCTTTGTCTAGGCGGTGGTGGTTGCTCCCATATCCAAGAAGGCCATGTGCCTCGCCATGTAGTACTGGAAGGCAATTTTGGAAATTAATATTTAATGGAATTAATAACATAGGTAGATTTGAATCAATAGTGTTAAGTTCCGCTTGCGATTCAAATCTAAACCATTAAGAACAGATAAGTTAAATTTGGAATCAATGATGTTAAGTTCCGTCTGCGATTCCTAATTTAACTTCTAAAGAACACAATAGGTTATTTAAGGAAAGGTTCGACACTTGTACAAAAAAATTTTATACAGTGGAACCGGTACGTTTTCCTAGGACTGACCAACAGGTAGGATGTTGAGCAGATGGAATTTTGCTTTTCCGTTGGCCACGAAATTAGCTTGCTTCTTTTTTGTCCAGTTGTATTCTTCCTTGTCTTTAGGGGCTGAAAAACCATATTTCATAATTAAAAGAATAACAAATTATGTTTTGAAGAATACCTCCATTCGGCGTTTCCATGTCGCAAAGTCTCCGTCGAATTTTGGGGGATGAATACTTGCACCAACCATCGTCTTGGTTATTGTTGCTTCAGTTGACGGTCACTCCTTCTGAGGTGGTCTGGCTCTGATACTACTTGTTGGTGCAGCGGGGCCGGTAAGAGGGGAGGGGTGAATTACCTACAAAATAAAATACACCCTCCTCGTGCTTTCAACTCTTAAAATGGCAACAATAATAAAAATAAATGAAATAGAAAATAAGAGACTCAGGAAATTAACTTGGTTACAACCTAAGTGGTTGTTAATCCAAGGCAGTTGAACAGCTCTGCTAGAAATGTCTCCTTCACTGTAGGCGGAGAAACCTTTTTACACACTAAGGAACCTCAAATGTTGCTAGGAATTGAATGCAGAGTTGAATGATTAATTTCCTAGCTTCAGGGGCTTTTATATAGCTCCTGAAAACCTATCTCGAATGTTGAGGGCGCCTCCAAGGTGGATAAGTGGATAAAGTTTTATCCGCTTGCCAACGGTCACAAAGACTGGGTTAAGGGCACCCTCAATGGCATTGAGGGCGCCTTCAATGCTGTTGAGGGCGCCTTCAATGCTGTTGAGGGCGCCTTCAACCTGCATGGTATAAATAACTTCCAACTTCTCTTTTACTTCTTCTTCTGAAGCTCCGATCGCTTGGGTGATTTCGGCCAACTGAAATAGGGTTCACACGAACCCAATTTCTGGCCTTCTCCTCGAGCAGGCTTCCACTCCGGCTTCTCATCCCTCGAATGTCATGTACGTTCTTCTCGTCCACCGATGTACTCTTCCGCAGCTCTTTCGTCCTTCAGACGCACTGAACCCATCATCTCCCTTCCCGTGCCGTCCTCGCTAGTTGCGTTTTCCGCTCGACTTCCTGCGCTCCTAAGCTCATACACACTTAGACACAGGGATTAAAATCAAATAGGACCTAACCTAACTTTGTTGATCACATCAAAACAATCACGGGGTTCAACAAGATCTTCTTCTAGGTTTTTGAAACCTTGGATCGGACGGTTGAGAGCGACCGGTCGTGAGATTTATAAACCTCGCATGTGCCATCATCTTCTCCACTTCGTGCCTTCGTCTTCGGGCTTCGCCGTTGTAGCATTCCACTTCTTCGTCGATGATCTCCCTGTACTCCAGTAATCTCCTGCTTCTTTGATCAATTCTATGTAATCTTCCTTGTAAGGTCTTCGATCGATTCGGTCTAGTGTTCTTTTATCGTTCATCTTCAATCTTGTTCCTTCGTTCTTTCAATGGCAAGCTCATCTCAGCCTCCCGCCGCCATCCCTGGACTCTGGTACACTTCCATTGAGTGTAGGTTCGACGCAGGCGATGCGGAGAGTTTGAGGGCTGCATATGAAATTCCGCCTAACTATCAAATTGGTCTCCCCTCTGCCATTGACTGCCCGGCCAAACCACTGCCCGGTTTCGTAACATTTTTCAGGGACCAATTTATAGCCGGTCTGCAGTTCCTGATTCACCTTTTCTTTTCTACTGTTTGTAAATATTTTCGTATTTCTCTCCACCAACTAGTGTCTGTTGGTTAGTCCTAGGAAAACGTACCGATTCCATTGTACAAAATTTTTTTTGTACAAGTGTCGAATCTTTCCTTAAATAACCTATTGTATTCTTTAGAAGTTAAATTAGGAATCACAGACGGAACTTAACATCATTGATTCCAAATTTAACTTATCTGTTCTTAATGATTTAGATTTGAATCGCAAGTGGAACTTAACACTATTGATTCAAATCCACCTATGTTATTAATTCCATTAAATATTAATTTCTAAAATTGACTTCCAGGACTACATGGCGAGGCACATGACCTTCTTGGATATGGGAGCAACCACCATCGCCTAGACAAAGCCTTTTAAGGAAAGCTAATATTTAATTTTCTTAAATAACTCTAGGTTAACCAAAAAGAACAATCGAATCATAAATTCGAAAAAGAAGAAAACACAAACTCGAAAAACTAATTCAGAAAAACTAGATCTAATGCCTCTTGTGTTTGTAATTCATACAAAGAAAAATAACTAGTATGATGCAGAAATTATTACTAATTATACCTTCCTTTGTATGCAACGACCTCTTGATCTTCTACCGTATTCCTCTTATTATCCCGGACGTTGTGTGGGCAACGATCTACCGAGATGAGAACCACCAAAACTCCTTCTTCTTCCTTCTAGGTTTCGGCCACCAAGAGCTCCTCCAAAGATGAAGAGGTTCAGCTACCACCAATGCTCCAAGGGATGTTAGAAACAAGGCTTCCTTTCTCTCCTTCTTCTCCTTGCTTGATCCGGCCACCAAAGCAATTCCACCAATGAAGAGGTTTCGGCCACAAGAAGGGGAAGAGAGAAAGAGGAGGGGCCAGCCACACCCAAGGAGAAAATAGAATAGAGTTAGCTTACATGAAGGCACCTCTACCCCCTCTTTTATAATCCTTGGCATTGGCAAATAAGGAAATTTAAATAAAAACTTAATTCCTTTGCCATGAAAAGGAAAATTTAATTAATTAAAATTAAAAACCTTTTCTTAAATCATATGGTCGACCACTTAAAATTCTCCATCAAGGAAAGTTTTAATTCACAAGAATTAAAACTTCCTAATTTGTTTCCGGAAATTTATAAAAAATTTCTCTAATAATTTTTCCCTTCATGGTGGTTTGTAAAAGGAAAATTTTTAAAATCTTTCTTTTAAACATGTAGATAATTTCCAGAAAGAAAGTTATCTCTAAAAATTAAAACCTCCTTTCAATCTACAAATAAGGAAAGATATCAAATCTTTTCTTAATCTTTTGTAGAAACTTATAAAAGAGAATATTTAATTTTTAAACTCTCTTTTAAATCATGAACATGGTTAAAAAAGGAAAGTTTTCTCAAAATTAAAATCTACCTTTCAATCTACAAATAAGGAAAGATTTCAAATCTTAACTTAATCTTTTGTAGAAAGCTATAAAAGGAAAGATTTAAATTTTAAACTCTCTTTTAAAACCATGGAATCCACATAAGAAAAATTTATAAATAAAATAATAAAAATTTATAAATAAAATCCCTTTTAATGTGATGTGGCCGGCCAGATCACGCTTGGACTCCAAGCATTGGCCGACCACCAACTTGGCTCAACCACTTGGTCTTGGCCTGCCCTAGCTTGAGTTCCAAGCTAGCTTAGCCAACCCCCTTGGGTTGGGTAAGGAGTGGGTATGTGGTGGGTATAAATCTCTATATACAAGAGGCTACGATAGGGGCCGAGAGGAGGAATTGATTTTGGTCTCCCGATGAAATTAAGCTTCCCGTGTTCGCCCTGAACACACAACTTAATTTTATCAATAATAATTCATTCCACTAAAGAATTATTATTGAACTACCGCACCAATCCCAAATTACGTTTTGGGCTCCTTCTTATTATGAGTGTGTTAGTCTCCCTGCGTTTAAGATAATGAATGTCCACTAATTAAATGAGTTACTGACAACTCACTTAATTAATATCTTAGTCCAAAAGTAGTACCACTCAACCTTATCGTCATGTCGGACTAAGTCCACCTATAGGGTTTAACATGACAATCCTTATAAGCTCCTCTTGGGGTCATTTTCAACCTAGATTACTAGGATACAGTTTCCTTCTATAATCAACAACACACACTATAAATAATATCATTTCCCAACGTATTGGGCTTATTGATTTATCGAGCTAAATCTCACCCATTGATAAGTCAAAGAAATAAATACTAAATATATGTGTTTGTTATTATATTAGGATTAAGAGCACACACTTCCATAATAACTAAGGTCTAGTTCTTTTATAAAGTCAGTACAAAATGAACTTACCTAAAATGGTCATACTCAATACACTTAGAGTGTATCAGTGTAATTTATTAGTTAAGATAAACTAATACTTAATTACACTTCGACTACTTCAATGGTTTGTTCCTTTCCATTTTAGTCGCGAGCAACTGTTTATAATTTATAAAAAACCGTCAACATGATCTTCTGTGTGTGACACCACACACCATGTTGTCTACTATATAAATTAATTGAACAAAATTACATTTAACAAATAAATGTAGATATTTGACCATTGTGATTCTTTATTTCTAAATAAATATTTATACAAAAGTTAGACTTTTAGTATACACTCTAACAGTGTCAAACTCCTTTCGACTGCTGTGTGGGTCGTTGTTATATTCCGCCTGCACGACATTCCCCTTATTCCTCGGCTCTTCCATTATTTTTATTATTCCAAATTGTTCAAGCCGGGGACCTTCTTATTCCAAGCCCGAGTGGACATGGTCTTTTTCGATAAGATGTCATCCTCCAATAAACATTGGAGGGAGTACTACTTTTTTTTTGTTAAATTCCTCGATCGTCCCGATTTCCCGACCGACTAGCAATTAGAGGTGCCGAATCCTCCAGAGCTCAAGAAATACAAGAGCCGCTCAGACTACCTCCATGCAGCGTCACAATTGGTCGGGCAAAAGTATCATATTCACAAATTGTTGCACGAGGGGGTCCTCTACATGTTCGGTTTGAGCTGGATCCGCACGAAGCTTCCGTCTAGCCTAGGTACGCTCCTGCTTGGTTATAACTTTTGAATCTAACTGACTTTTCCTTTTCTTTTGCAGCCCAAGTCATGTTGCGTGCATGTCTGGCCGGCAAAGCCAAGCTCGCGGATGCTGAGATCAATGCAGTGGTCATGGCTGAGTTGGAGAGTCGAGGTGTGCAGCCAATCGATTCACAAGAAGACCCTCTTGGAGAGACCGAGGGAGTGCTACCCTTAGTGAGCGAAGGAATAGCCAGCCGGACGCTTAGCGATGGAGCGGTTGGTGTATCGAATCCTCCCTCCGCATGACTGCCGGTGATTCCGATTGAGAGGACATCAGACTCGGCCTCTTCCGAGGAACCATTGATAAGCTGCAAGAGGCATCGGGCGGAGGCGACATCGTGATTTGGTGCGGACCCCCACCAGGACTAGCCCGCGCCTTCCTTTCGCCGAACAGGTTGAAGCCTTGACGCCAGCCCCCGCCACGGCGACCGTTCCCCTTCGTCATTGGATCGGACACCATCCTTGTCCGGTCTGCCTTAGGGAACTATTTGCGCTCTGCCAGTTACTTTTATGCCACCACCGCCGAAGATTCAAAAGTCTGGTATTCGGCCGGCGTCAACATCTCGAACATCTGACAGAGCGACCTCGGCCCAATCAGCCCCGAGTAGCCAGTGCCACATAACGACGGTTATCCATCTTCCGACTGAGGAATGACGTGAGTCAGACGATGCTGAATCCCGATCCCTCGAGCACCAGATAATCATTCAGGGGTTGCTCGCACAAATATGGGCGGACGCACGAGCCCGTGTGACAGTCATGCCTTTGGGGGCGCTTGCGGACAACCATACCCAGATGTCCACTGGGGTAAGTGTTTTGTATATTCTTAATGTATCTCCGATCAATGCTTATAATTTCATGATTCCTCGCAGTATTGGATGGAGAGTCTAGCCATGTGTCAAAGGTTGACATTTTTAGAGCAAGAAGTCAAGTAGCTGCATGCGCCGAGCGGCCAATCATTTGCTTCCCAGGCACAATTGGAGTAGATGAGTATTGAGGTGGCTCAACTAAGAGCCGATTTGGCTAAGAGCGCTGAGCAGCTGGAAGCGGAGAAGGGAAAAAACGCGGAGCAAGCCACCCAATTAGCTCGGCTTAATAAATAGGCCAACACCTTTGAATCAAAAATTCATTCGTCCAACACTATGAAACTCCGGGCTATTGAATATATGGAGATAAAAAACAAAGAGTTTCGGGTGTTGACCTAGAACTTGAAGGAGGTTGAAGCCGTGCTGAAGGCCGAGCGAGACGGACGATCAGCTGAGTAGACTGCAGTGAAGGCCCAGCTCGATGCTAAAGATGAAGAGCTGACCAAGCTGAAGGAAGAGCTGGAGGCCTCCCGAGCGGCCTTAGAGACTTATCAGGGAGCTGAATCGAGTAGATTTGATCTTATGAAGCAAGCCTACATATGCTCGGATGCTTTTAATGACAAAGTCATCGATCGGGCTCTTTGTCTGTTTGACCTTGTGATCGACGGGACGCTCAACCAACTCAGGGAAGACGGCTACCTCCCCGCCGCTCTGACAAGTAAGGTCATCAGTAGAGATAAGTTGACCGAGTTGCTGCCAGATGATGTCTTAGATTATATGAAGTGAGCCCGTTAAGAGTTCTGCCTCTGTAAAAAAATTAAAGTTTCAATGAATGCTTGCCCGTCCGACAAACCATTATTTTCTTCTAGTATTTTAATTTTTCGACTCGTTTTTCAAGCGTCGCGTAAACTCGTGTGGCCTCGTGATTTTTCCGATCGGCAATGGCTTATCTACTTAGCCGATCGATCCGTTTTGTTTTTAAGGTCGTCGCTTGATCGATATAGCGTAGACAGGGGTTTAAGGTCGTCGCTTGATAGCTGACGAAGACAGGGGTTTAAGGTCGCCGTTCGACTGTTGATGAAGATAGAGGTATAAGGTCGTCGCTCGACCGCTGACGAAGATAGGGGTTTAAGGTCGCTGCTCGACCGTTGACGGAAACAGGGGTTTAAGGTCGCCGCTAGACCGTTAATGGAGACAGGGGTTTAAGGTCGCCGCTCGACTGTTGACGGAGACAGGGGTTTAAGGTCGCCGCTTGACCGTTAACGGAGACAGGGGTTTAAGGTCACCACTCGACCGTTGATGGAGACAGGGGTTGAAGGTCGTCGCTCGACCGTTGATGGAGATAGGGGTTTAAGGTCGTCGCTCGACCGTTGATGATGACAGGGGTTTAAGGTCGCCGCTCGACCATTGATGACGATAGGGGTTTAAGGTCGTCGCTCGATCGCTGATGGAGACAAGGGTTATAGTTGCCGCTCGACTTTTAACTTGGCCTGGTTGGCCAAAGAGTCTGGGAAGCTTAGTTTTTATTCATATTGGCCCTGCATCCAGAAGGCATATACACATACATTTATATTTGCTCACGCACCTCTCACCCGAGTATGTAGGATTAGAGATGATTTGCGCTCCACGACTGCTTGAGTCGTCTCTCGTTTTCATTTTCCAAGTAATAGGCCCCCGAGTGGAGTTTCTGTACGACCTTGTAAGGTCCCACCCATGGTGCCTCAAGTTTGGTGACGTTGCCGACTGACTTGATTTTCTTCCACACCATATCACCGACCTAGAAGGATCTAGGGATCACCCACCTATTGTAGTTCTGCCTCATCCGTTGTCAGTAAACCATTAGCTGAACGACCACTTTATCCTGCGTTTCATCCACCAAGTCGAGCTCCATTAACCTTCGCTCGCCATTTGCCTCGTCGTAGAGTCGCATCGGGTCGGATTCTACTTCAACCTCTACAGGAACCACCGCTTCTCCTCCGTATATCAGCTGGAATGGTGTTACGTCGGTCGCCTCTTTTGGAGTCATGCGAAGCGCCCACAAGATACTTGAGAGCTCGTCGACCCAGCTACCTCCTGCGTGGTCGAGCCAAGTTTATAAGCCTTTGAGAATCTCCCAGTTTGTGACCTTCGCCTGGCCGTTGCTCTGGGGGTAGGCGACTGAGGTGAAGGCTTGCTGAATGCCATAGCCATCGCACCACTCCTTGAGCTTTTGACCCGCGAACTACCTCCTGTTATCCTAGACGAGTCTGCAGGGGATGTCGAACCGATAGAGGATGTTCTGCAATATGAACTTGATGACCATCTACTCACTTATCTTTGCTAGGGGCTCAACCTCCACCCATTTTGAAAAGTAGTCCACAACAACGAACATGAACCTTCGTGTTGGTTTCTACTCGGAAAATCTAATGGTTCCACTGTACAAAAATTTTGTACAAAGATCTGAACCTTTTCCTAGCTACCATGTGTTCTTTTAAATTAAACTCGGATCGCCTGCGGAACTTAACACGTTTGATCCTAAGTTTAATTTCTTTGTTCTTTTAGGTTTAGACTCGGATCTCCTGCGGAACTTAACACGTTCGATCCAAATCACGTAGGTTATTAATTTCATTAAATATTAGTTTCCAAAATTAGCTCCCAGTACTGACGTGGCGAGGCACATGACCTTCTTGATATGGGAACAACCACCACCGACTAGACAAAGCCTTTTAAGGAAAGTTAATATTTAATTTCCTTAAATAACTTTAGGTCAACCGAAAAGAACAATCAAATCACAAGAAAAAGAAAAAAACAAAAGAACACAATATCAAAAACAAATTCGAAATACTAGAATCGTATGCCTCTTGTATTTGGTATTTTTACAAAGAAATAAAACTAGCATGATGCGAAAAAATATTACTAGTTATATCTTTCTTTTGAAGACAAAGACCTCTTGATCTTCTATCGTATTCCTCTTCTAACCTCGGACATTGTGTGGGCAATGATCTTCCGAGACGAGAACCACCTAGCACCTTCTTCTTCTTCCTTCAAGTTTCGGCCAAGCAAAAACTTCCAAAGGATGAAGAACTTTTTCAACCAACCAAGCTCCAAGGGATGCAAGCTTTCTCTCCTTCTTCTTCAAGCTAGAATCCGGCCACAAAATGGAGAAGAAAGAAAGACGAGGGGCCGACCACACCCAAGGAGAAAAAGAGAGGAGAAAATAATAGAGTCGTTCACCATGAAACCTCCTCTACCCCCTCTTTTATAATCCTTGGTCTTGGCAAATAAGGAAATTTAAATAAAAACTTCCTTAATTCTTTTTCCATGAAAAGGAAAATTTATTTAATTAAAAATAATTTTCTCTTCTCCAATTTATTTGGCCGACCACCTCTTTCCCCAAAACAAGGAGAGTTTTAATTAAAACAAAAATTAAAACTTCCTAATTTGTTTCTAGAAATTTATAAAAATTTCTCCACTAATTTTAATCCCTTCATGATTGGTTAATAAAAAGAAATTTTATAAATTAAAATCTTTCTTTTAAACATGCGGATAATTTCCAAAAAGGAAAGTTATCTCTAAAAATTAAAATCTCCTTTCAATCTACAAATAAGGAAAGATATTAAATCTTTTCTTAATCTTTTGTAGATACTAATAAAAGAGAATGTTTAATTTTTAAACTTTCTTTTAAATCATGAACATAATTAAAAGGAAAGTTTTTACCAAAATTAAAATCAACCTTTTAATCTACAAATAAGGAAAGAGATTTAGCTCTTCTCTTAATCTTTTGTAGAATCTTATAAAAGGAAAGATTTAAATTTTTAAACTCTCTTTTAAATCATGTTATCCACATAAGAAAAATTTTAAAAAATAAAATCCTTTTATTTTAATTTGGGCCGGCCACACCAAGCTTGAACCCAAGCTAGGGCCGACCACCTTGAAGCACCCATGAACCAAACTTTGGCCGGCCCTAGCTTGGTCTCCAAGCTAGATTGGCCGACCCCTATGGGATGGGTAAGAAGGTGGGTATAGTACTCTATAATTAAGAGGCTACGATAGAGACCGAGAGGAGGAATTGATTTTGGTCTCCCGATAAAATTAAGCATCCCGTGTTCGCCCCGAACACACAACTTAATTTTATCAATAATAATTCATTCCACTAGAGAACTATTATTGAACTACCGCACCAATCCAAAATTACATTTTGGGCTCCTTCTTATTATGAGTGTGTTAGTCTCCCTGTGTTTAAGATAACAAATATCCACTAATTAAGTAAGTTACTGACAACTCACTTAATTAATATCTAGCTCCAAGAGTAGTACCACTCAACTTCATCGTCATGTCAGACTAAGTCCACCTGCAGGGTTTAACATGACAATCCTTATGAGCTCCTCTTGGGGACATTCTCAACCTAGATCACTAGGACACAGTTTCCTTCTATAATCAACAACATACACTATAAGTGATATCATTTCTCAACTTATCGGGCTTATTGATTTATCGAACTAAATCTCACCCATTGATAAATTAAAAAAATAAATATCAAATATATGTGCTTGTTATTATATTGGAATTAAGAGCACACACTTCCATAATAACTGAGGTCTTTGTTCCTTTATAAAGTCAGTATAAAAGAAACGACCTCTAATGGTCCTACTCAATACACTCTAAGTGTACTAGTGTAATTATATAGTTAAGATAAACTAATACCTAATTACACTACGACCTTCCAATGGTTTGTTCCTTTCCATCTTGGTCGTGAGCTACTGTTTATAATTTATAAGGTACTGATAACATGATCTTCTGTGTGTGACACCACACACCATGTTATCTACAATATAAATTAATTGAACAACTACATTTATCATAAATGTAGACATTTGACCAATGTGATTCTTATTTCTAGATAAATATTTATACCAAAAGCTAGGCTTTTAGTATACATTCTAACACTTCGCTGATCCATCGCCATGGGAAATGGTCTCACGATGTCCATGCCCCATTGGTTGAACGAGTAAGATACAGTGGATGACTTCATCTCTTCGATCATTCAATGTGAAATATTGTGATAGTTTTGGTAGAGCAGACATGTGGTTGTCGTCCGAGCGACATCCTCTTGGAGAGTTGGCCAAAAGTATTCGGCCAGGAGAATCTTTTGAGCTAGTGAATGACCGCCTGGATGATTTCCACAGGAGCTTTAGTGTACTTCTTGCAAGATGTACGTTGCGTCCTTTGGTCCAACACACTTGAGCAAGGTCCTAGAGAAGACTCTTTTATACAGCTAATATCCGACTAAGGTGAACCGTCCGACCCTCTTCTTTAATAGATGCACCGCTTCCTGGTCGGCCGGCGTACTACCCGATCGGAGAAATTCGATTAATGGTGTTCTCCAGTCGTTCGGAAAGACAACTCCCTTCATCCAGTCAATATGCACCACCAAAGAAACCTATTCAATCGGCTGGTTGATCACAACTGGTCATAATGAACTAGTTAACTTAGTCAGTTCATATGTTGCTTGATTGTCCGATCGAGGGATCTTCTGTACAATGACATTTTGAAAATTTATCTTTAGCTTCTCGAAGGCTTCTGCATATAACTTGAGTTGGGGGTTGCTAATCTTGAACGCCCCCGCTAGTTGCTGGGTGGCCAACTGGAAGTCTGAGTGAATGAGGACCATAGTGGCTCCGACGTGCCGTGTTGCTTGCAAGCCGACTATTAAGGCTTCATATTCAACCTCATTGTTGGTGGCGAGATAATCCAGCCGAACGGAAAGTTTCATTCGGTCTTCCCTTGGGGAAATGAGCAGGATGCCAATCCTATTGTCTTGTCGGGTGGAAGAGCCATCAATATATATTATCCAAGTTGATTCTAGCTCGTCGTTCTGGATTTCTGTGACAAAATCAGCCAAGCCTAAGCTTTTATCGTTGTTCGAGGTTAGTATTGGATGTCGAACTCATTTAGTTCAGTTGTCCACTTGATCAGCCGACTAGATGCTTCTGGGTTGAGGAGGGCTCTTCCTAAGGTACTGTTGGTCATCACGATGATTGGATGGGAGAGAAAGTATGGGCGGAGTCTCTGAGCGGTTAGTACCAAAGTGTAAGCTAATTTTTCCAGACTAGTGTAGCGGGATTCAGCGTATTTCAATATACGACTTAAAAAATACACGGGCTGTTGCTCTTACCTATTCTTCTTAATTAATGCCTAGCCGACAGCATTTTCGGTGGACGACAAATAGATCCAGAGGGGCTCTCTTGTGCTCGGCTTAACTAATATAGGCAAGGAGTTGAGATAATCTTTAAGCTATTCAAACGCCCAGTCGCACTCCACATCCCACTGGAATTTTATCGCCCGACACAGCACCTTGAAAAATGGTAGGCTCCAGTTGGATGATTTGGATATGAATCTAGACAAAGCAGTAATACGTTCGGTCAGCCGTTGAACTTTCTTCAAGTTGCGTGGCGGTGGCATATCTTGCAGAGCCTTGACCTTGCTCGGATTCGCATCGATCCCCCACTCGGTGACGATGTATCCCAAGAATCGATTGCTCTTGGCGCCGAACAGACACTTATTCGAGTTTAGCTTTATTCCATAAGCCCTCAGAGTTTGGTAGGTCTCCTTAATGTCTATGTAAAGATCAACAGCTCTTGGAGATTTTATTAATATGTCGTCGACATATATCTCTATGTTTCGACCGGTCTGCTACTGGAACACTTTGTTCAGGAGCCTCTGGTAGGTGGCGCCGACGTTCTTTAGTC
This sequence comes from Zingiber officinale, assembly GCF_018446385.1. Lineage (NCBI taxonomy): Eukaryota > Viridiplantae > Streptophyta > Magnoliopsida > Zingiberales > Zingiberaceae > Zingiber > Zingiber officinale. Next base: position 134,305,827 of record NC_055996.1, on the reverse strand, counting down.
CTAACGGCATGATGTTGTAGCAGAATGTCCCGTCGGTCGTGATAAAGCTGACCTTTTCTTGTTCTTCTTGGGTGAGCGACACTTGGTGATAACCATGATATACGTAGAACATGCAGATCAGCTCGCAGTCTGCCGTAGAGTCCACCATCTGTCTATCTGGTGCAGTGGATAGAAATCCTTCGGGCACGTTTATTCAGGTCATGAAAGTCTATGCATACCCTCCATTTGTTGTCCGATTTGGGGACCAGTACGATATTAGCAAGCCAGCTTGGAAATTGTACCTCCCGTATGTAGCCGGTTTCTAGCAATTTCTCTATCTTCGCTCTGATGACCAAATTTTGTTCCGTGTTGAAGTCCCTTTATTTTTGTTTTACTGGCCGAGCGTTCGGTCGGACGTGTAGCTCGTGCTGAGCCACACTTGATGAAATACTAGAAAGCTCATGTGTCTACCAAGCAAACACATCGTGATTCTATCTGAGGCAAGCTACCAGCTCCATCTTTTTCTCACCCTCTAGATCGACAGTGATGAAGGTAGTTGCTTCTGGGTGGTCAGGGTGGATCTGAACTCTTCTTTTTCTTCGTAGACCAACGTGGGGTGTTTTTCAATGATGACGTTCACTTCCAGGCGAGGTGGCTTTCGAGCGGCTCGTGCTTTCGTTCTGACCATCTCGACGTAACAACGCCGAGCGACCAACTGATTGTTGGTGCAATTTCCAGTAGGTCAAGGTTGACCTAGTTGACCAAGCGTAAACCTTGGTCATGGTTTCGATGTTTGACAATACAGAAAGACATGTAGACATGGACAATGCAGGTGCAGTTGTCCATGCGGAGAGATACTGATCAGGGTCTGATCAGGTTGAATGAAGAAGAGTCAAGTAGGTCAAGGTTGACCGGATACTTGACTGGAAAGTCCTGGTGAGTGAAGCCAGGCAGACGGAAAAGTCCTGGTGAGTGAAGCTAGGCAGATTGGAAATCTTGGTGAGTGAAGCCAGGTGAAAATCCTAGTGAGTGAAGCTAGGTGTAAGTGAAAGTCCTGGTGAGTGAAGTCAGGCAGTTGGAGAAAGTCCTGGTGAGTGAAGCTAGGCAGTTGGGAAAGACCTGGTGAGTGAAGCCAGGCAGGGGAAAGACCTAGTGAGTGAAGCTAGGCAGTTTGGAAGTCCTGGTGAGTGAAGCAAAGGAAATCCAGATGGGTCAAGGTTGACCAGACATCTGGTGAAAAGTCCAAGCAGGGAGCTTGGCACGGGAAAAGTCCAAGTATGGAGACTTGGCACGGAGAAGACCAAGTTGGAGACTTGGCACGGAAAGTCGGAGAGGGCTCGGTAGCTCGTTCTCCGGATTGTGGTCAGAGAGGGCTCGGTAGCTCGTTGGACCGGACGAAGTCGGAGAGGGCTCGGTAGCTCGTTCTCCTGACTAGGTCAAGAGAGGGCTCGGTAGCTCGTTCTCGTGACCATTTAGGTTGAGGTCGGAGAGGGCTCCGGATCTGGTGACCGATCCAATGATACGCTGAGTATCGATCGGTCCGGTGACCGATCGATAACAAATGTAGGGTTCAGAGTCATCCGATCGCCCGAGACCGATCAGGAGTCCGATCGGTCTCACGATCGATCGAGACGACCACCTCTCTTACGAGAGGTGGGATCGGTCCGGGACCGATGGGGCCTGATCGGTCCCGGGACCGATCGAGCTCGACCGATCGAGCTTCACCGATCGGTCTGTAACTATCCGCTCTGGCGGTCTTACAATCTTCTCTCTTGGCTTCTTCTTCGCAGGTGGATGCAGGTATAAAAGAGGGCTGAGGGCTTCTACAGTGGAGGCTCTCTCTTGATCTTCTTCTTGCTTCTGCAAGTGCTGTTCTAGAGCTTTGTTAAGCTCGCTTCCGAAGCTTCGCGTGAGCTTCCTCGACTGGTTTCAGCTGCTGCTGTGATTCTGTGAAGTTGGTGCTTCATCTACAGATTTCAGTCGACGACGAGAAGGCAAGCAAGAGTTGTTACATTTATCTTTATATTTGTATCTTGCTGTGCTTCTTGTACTTGTACTCTGATCTTGCTGTTGCAAGAGTTTGTGGTGAGGTTTCTCCACCCAGAAGGAGTTCTTATTAGTCGGTTTTCCGGGGACTCATCCACTGACGGATTGATAGGCTTCGTCCACCTTACGGACACGCCGAGGAGTAGGAGTTTCATCTCCGAACCTCGTTACATCGCTGCGTGTTGAGGTTTGATCTTCTTGTCTTTATTTCTTTGTTTTATTTTCCGCTGCGCTAACTTTGATTTGTAGAAAGAAACGAACGATTTGGGGTCGGCTATTCACACCCCCCCTCTCTAGCCGCGATCATCGATCCCAACAAGTGGTATCAGAGCGAGGTCGCTCTTCGCCGGATTAACACCCGAGGGAGCACAAGCTAGAGATGGATCGGCTTGGGGAGGACATCACGATTCCACCCTTCTACGATCGCGACGACTTCGCGTTTTGGAAGGTAAGAATGAAGTACTTTCTTATGACTAACCTTGAAAATTGGAGTTGTGTTCAATTAGGTTTCAAGCCTCCATTGGATAAAGAAGGAGAACTTTTGGAGAAGAAGAAGTGGACGAAGGAGCAAATCCACCAATCAACCATCAACGATGAGGTATTGAAATTTTTTGAATTTTCTTTACCTAATGATGTTTTGTGTAGGATAGGTGGATATAACGATGCCAAGGAGTTGTGGAACAACTTGGCAAAGTTCCATGAGGGGAACTCCACTTCAAGCCATGAAGAGGAGTCAAGTGAGCCAAGGAGTTCACTTCATGGAGGAATGGATTTAGAAGTTGAGGGCCACTCAACATCTAAAGAAGAAGAGGAGGAGAGTTCTTCTTCAAGTTCGGAGCAAGAAGAAGAAGCTTCTACCTCCGGAAGGGATGAAGGAGAGAGCGTTCATCCATCCTCAACCCTAGGTAACTCAAGCCATTTAATTTCTAGCAAATTACACATAATGTGCTTTGAGTGTAGGGAATTTGGACATTACAAGAGTAAATGTCCAAAGAGGATTAGAAAGACTTCACCGGAGCCAAAGGTCAAGGAAGCCGGAGTCCCGACACGCAAGGGCAAGGAGCACGTGGTGTGCTTCCAATGCAAGCGAAGGGGACATTATCGGAGCCAATGTCCGAGGGGGAGGCAATCTCACAAGGACAAGAGACCGAGCACATCGATAGGGGGAGCTAAGGCAAATCCTAAGGTAATCTCTAAGGCACATTATTGCAATAATAATAAGACACATGCTAGTAGCCTTATTGCTATTGTTAATAATGGTAAGCATGATAACATTAGAAATCGATACACATGCTTAGGTGCCAAACATGTGAGCCTAGATAAGGATAACACTAGGAAAGCCAACCCTAGAATTAACCCATCTAAGGCTAAGGAAAACCTAGGTAGGAATCCCAAATCAACTAGACACATGCCTAGGAATGCCTCAAAGAAAAATGACAAATCAAGTCTTGAGGTATTAAAGAAGGAAAATCAAGTATTGAGGTCAAGACTTGACACTTTAGAAAAGACCCTTAAAAATTTAGAGAAGTCAACTCTAGGGTCTAAGGGTCAAAAACCCAAGTCCAAGGACATGAAAGGTTTGGGTCACAAACCTAAGTCCCAAATGGTCAAGCCCACTTATCACAATGTTCCATTCGATTATGGAACAAAATCTAGGGCTAGGAAGACCATCACCAAGGTCACAAGGGGAGTCACCCCTAGAGTTGATCTTGATGAGTCCCAAATGACCAAGGCTTCAAAGCCTAGGAGGGTCATTAGAATGGTTGCTAGGGAAGTCATCCCTAGTGAATACTTAGTGAACCCAATGAGCTCAAATAGGTATTGGGTTCCTAGGAGTGTGATTTCATCACGCTAGATGAGTTAGGGTGTGTCAACCTTACTTGAATAGGTAGTTAACCTAATCATGGCAAAAGGTGGCACTTTAGGAATTTTCAAGGTCTAATCAAGCCTTGAAAATGAAAGTGAAAATTATTCCTAAGATAATTAGGATGTGCCAATCTCATTTGAGGAATTTTCTAGAGTCAATCTAATTGACACATAGTGATATAAAAATCTTTGGTATAAGATGCTAGGTCTATTACACTTAGGAATATAGAATTTATGGCAAAATGATCGAAATTATCAAAAATGGCAACTAAGGCTAGAATTATGTATTTTCTATACCTTGACATGTTATTTGTCATATATTGTTTGTCATATGCCATGTCATGACATCATATTTAATTTATGATCATTTGAAATGTCATGATAATGCTTAGGTTAGTTAAATGTCATGATTTATTTAAGTTTCATACTTTATGCCATGACATCATGGCATTGGCACATGTTTCCATTTATGATACAATTATATGTCATGTCATCATCTTGTGCATTAATGATCAATGAAATTGATTTAAGGACTAAAACACAATTTGATATGGAGATCAAATTGTTGTTTAGAAAATGCATGAGAACTTAGCCTAAGATGACCTAAACTCATATCTCACATCAAAATTGACTTGGATGTGTTTGATACACCTTAGATGTGTGTGAGATATTAGGATCATGAGTTAGGATCAAGGTGCATAGTTCTTGTACCTAGATGAGCCTAATTCGAAATTGGGGATCATAGGGAAAGCTTATGTACAAGTCATGTACACTTAGCCCAAAGATTGTGGTCCTAAATTAAATGATTTAAAATCATTTCAAAATTAATTTGAAAAACCTTGATGAAGCTTTTCTAGTGATAGCATTCATCATTGAGCAAGTTGATACAAAGTTGAGTTAAACTTGAACTATTTCAAAGTTTTTCGAACTTTGTATCAAGTTTTGAAAATGGAAGCTATTTTTATAGAAAACTATTTTTCCATGATAGTATGTGGTATGAGGAATGTATCCTCAAAATTTCACAATTTTTTGAATTTTCTATGATTTTCTAGAGGTTTCTGAATTTCGGGAGAAGAAAAATTCAGAAATCAGATATCAGAGGTTGTGGACCGATCAGAAGGGAGTCTGATCGGTCCAGGCAGTTGTGGATCGGTCACTGTGACCGATCCAGGGAAGACCTGATCGGTCTGGTGACCGATCAGGGCGTGCCAACCTGCTGAATTTCGACTGTTTGTCTGAAATTGCAGCTATGGAAGTGGTGTTTTAGAGTTCTAAAGGTTTGAAACTCTCCAAGACATTGTTGGTGCAATGGTCAAGGGGGAGTTGACCTTTAGGGGGAATTTTACCTATTAGTCAAGGGGAGTTGACTTTTAGAGGGAGTTTTTACTCCTAAAAGACTTAAGTGATATGGGATTATCACTACGTTAATTGTTGACTCTAGTGTCAAGGGGGAAATTAAGGGTTTCAATGAAAGGTATGAGACTTTCATTAGGAAGAAACTCTTGACCTTGATTTACTCCTTTTGATGTGTATCAATAAGGGGGAGAGAATGTCTAGAGAATGTTCAAGGAAGAACATTGGAGTTAGTGGGAGAGTTTGTTGATCACAACAAATGAAGTTGTGAACAACGATAACTTACTCTTCAAGGGGAGAGTTTGTTGATGTGTGCCAATAGGGGGAGAATGAAGGATTTAAGTTAGGCCTTCATTATCTAAGAAGGAGGTTGCCTTCTTAGAAGGAGAATGTAAGGTTGTAACTTATGTTTCATTACCTAGTGGCATGAAGAAAGTTGAGGCTATTGGATTAGCCTAACTTAAAGGTATTGTCAAATATCAAAAAGGGGGAGATTATTGGTGCAGTTTCCAGTAGGTCAAGGTTGACCTAGTTGACCAAGCGTAAACCTTGGTCATGGTTTTGATGTTTGACAATACAGAAAGACATGTAGACATGGACAATGCAGATGCAGTTGTCCATGCGGAGAGATACTGATCAGGGTCTGATCAGGTTGAATGAAGAAGAGTCAAGTAGGTCAAGGTTGACCGGATACTTGACTGGAAAGTCCTGGTGAGTGAAGCCAGGCAGATTGGAAATCCTGGTGAGTGAAGCCAGGTGAAAATCCTAGTGAGTGAAGCTAGGTGTAAGTGAAAGTCCTGGTGAGTAAAGCCAGGCAGTTAGAGAAAGTCCTGGTGAGTAAAGCTAGGCAATTGGGAAAGACCTGGTGAGTGAAGCCAGGCAGGGAAAAGACCTAGTGAGTGAAGCTAGGCAGTTTGGAAGTCCTGGTGAGTGAAGCCAGGCAAGGGAAATCCAGATGGGTCAAGGTTGACCAGACATCTGGTGAAAAGTCCAAGCAGGGAGCTTGGCACGGGAAAAGTCCAAGTATGGAGACTTGGCACGGAGAAGACCAAGTTGGAGACTTGGCACGGAAAGTCGGAGAGGGCTCGGTAGCTCGTTCTCCTGACCGGAGAGAGTCGGTCTCTGGACCGAACGAAGTCGGAGAGGGCTCAGCTCGCTCTCCGGACTAGGTCAAGAGAGGGCTCAGTATTCTCGTGACCATTTAGGGTTTAGGGTCGAGTTTAAACCGGATCGGTCCGTGACCGATCGATGATACGTCGAGTATCGATCGGTCCGTGACCGATCGATAACAAATGAAGGGTTCTAAGTCATCGACGGTGCGAGACCGATCAGCAGGAGTCTGATCGGTCTCCACGATCGATCGAGACGCACCACCTCTTCTGCAGAGGTGGGATTAGTCCGGGACCGATCAGATGGGGCCTCGATCGGTCCCGTGACCGATCGGTGCCTCGACCAATCAGCCACCGATCGGTCTGTAACTATCCGTTGGCTCACAACGGTCTTCTGTCTTCTGGCTTCTTCTTCGCAGGTGGATGCAGGTATAAAAGAGGGCTGAGGGCTTCTACAGTGGAGGCTCTCTCTTGATCTTCTTCTTGCTTCTGCAAGTGCTGTTCTAGAGCTTTGTTAAGCTCGCTTCCGAAGCTTCGCGTGAGCTTCCTCGACTTCTTCGACTGGTTTCAGCTGCTGCTGTGATTCTGTGAAGTTGGTGCTTCATCTACAGATTTCAGTCGACGACGAGAAGGCAAGCAAGAGTTGTTACATTTATCTTTATATTTGTATCTTGTTGTGCTTCTTGTACTTGTACTCTGATCTTGCTGTTGCAAGAGTTTGTGGTGAGGTTTCTCCACCCAGAAGGAGTTCTTATTAGCCGGTTTTCCGGGGACTCATCCACCGACGGATTGATAGGCTTCGTCCACCTTACGGACACGCCGAGGAGTAGGAGTTTCATCTCCGAACCTCGTTACATCGCTGCGTGTTGAGGTTTGATCTTCTTGTCTTTGTTTCTTTGTTTTATTTTCCGCTGCGCTAACTTTGATTTGTAGAAAGAAACAAACGATTTGGGGTCGGCTATTCACACCCCCCCTCTCTAGCCGCGATCATCGATCCCAACACTGATCTCCTTTGACTTCTCCTACTTTACTGTCCACTGGGAATTTGATCTTCTAGCAGTAGGTGGACACCACGGCTCGAAACTCATTGAGTGTCAGTCGGCCCAAAATAACGTTGTAGGTTGAGGGCGCATCTACTACTATGAAATTTGTAGTCCTTGTCCGTTTCTGGGGTTCTTCTCCGAGTGAGATGACCAACTTGATCTGGCCGATCCACAACACTTCGTTGCCCGTAAAACCGTAAAGCGGAGTCGACATGGGCAGCAGTTCACTCCGGTCAATTTGCAATTGATCGAATGCCTTCATGTATATGATATTTACCGAGCTCCTTGTATCAATAAAAGTGCGATGGACTGTATAATTGGCAATTACCACTGGAATGATTAATGCATCGTCGTGGGGGACCTCCACTCTCTCCAAATCCTTAGGCCCGAAGCTAATCTCGGGTCCCTCAACTTTCTTCTTGCTGGAGCCAACAGTGTGGATCTCGAGCCACCCCGCATGTAACTTCTTTGCTCAGTTAGAATCTCCGCCGGTCGGCCCGCCGGCGATCATTCCTATCTCCCCTCGAGCGGCGTTACTTCGATTCTCTTCTTTCCTTGTGGATGACCTGGTCCGTTCGAAGGAGGCTCAGGTAGGGATTCAATCCCTTTGTGGTTGGTGGTGGGGTGACCCGGTCGTCCTTTCCGAATTCCTTCGTTCTGCAGATTGGCTTCGGTGATACCGATCCGGAAGTACCAATTGTCGGCGGTATCCGCGCGAAACCGACCTGCTAGCTGCCATGCCAGGTCATAGCAGTCCTTGGTGTTGTGCGTTGTCGACAAGTGGAAGGTGCAAAACATCGATGCCCACCTCTTGCTTCTTGGATGAGCGGTCGTCACTTGCTGTACGACATGTGGCCGAGTCTCCTGGTGTGGAGTGGCTCCCGACCGAGGCCCTTTAGGCGGTTGATGAGTGTTCGGTTAACGCCGTTTGGATGCTCTTGTGGGCTCGGCGGCTGTCTCCTTTTTCCTTACCGCCTGAGCTTCTTCCACATTAATATATTCATTGACATTCTTTTGGAGATTACCAAAGTACTTTGGCGGCCGCCGAATGAGCGATCGGAAGAATTCTCCCTCGGTGAGCCCTTAGGTGAAGGTGTTCACCAATACATCTGAAGAGACTACTGGAATATCCATTGCTATCTGATTGAAGCATTGGATATAGGTCATCAGGGCCTCTAGGGGCCCTTGCTTCAGCGAGAACATATTCACGCTCGTCTTTTGGTGGCGGCGACTACTAGCAAAGTGATGTAGAAATGTCGCTCGGAAGTCCTTGAAGCTGTGGATCGAGCTGTTTGGCAACCATTTGAACTATTGTTGGGCCGATCCAGATAAAGTGGTAAGGAAGACTCGGTATTTCACCCCGTCCGTATACTGGTGAAGGGTTGCCGCGTTGTCAAACTTGGCCAAATGGTCATCGGGATCGGTTGCTCCATTGTACTCCCCGATCATTAGCGGGGTATAATGCTTCGACAGAGGGTCATTTAGAATCCCCTCCGAAAATTGTTGATTGACCGACTTAGGCGAGTCGTCTTCCCTCGGAGATTTTCCCTTTCGTGCATCTCACACGGGCACCTCATCCGAAGAAGATCCCCGGTCTCTATCTGCTCGACCTCTTCTTTTGGAGGAGCCCATGATAGTGCTTAGTTGAAGGGGATTGGCACATTGTGAGTGTCCCCATATGAACCAATTGGTCTCCTATTTGGCTCCCGAGCGGAAAGTTGATCCACTCAATCTTCTCTTTCTCTTTCATCCTGTTGACTTGCTGCAGAGGCGGCAAGCTCATGCGTCGGCCGATCCACTCAATCTTCTCTTTCTCTTTCATAATGTTGACTTGCTGCAAAAGCGGCAGGCTCATGCGTTGGCCGATCGGCCAACGCCTGTTACTGTTGCTCCAATATTTTCGTCACTCGAGCTTGTATTAGTGCATTGAAATCCTCTTGCGTCAGCGTCATTGTTGTGAGTTGTCCAGCGTCTTCCATCTTCTTATTCGGATATAGGCCACGTTCCCACAGACGACGCTGTAAGACCGTTGAATTCGATAGAGGGGGGGGTGAATATCGATTCAAAAATCTCGAGTTAAAACGCAGCGGAAAAGTACAGAAGTAAAGAGATGAACACTGTTGATTTTTATTTCGTTCGGAGCCTGTGACGACTCCTACTCGAAGGCCCGTACTCCTTGAGTACTTTCGTTGGGCAATTCACTAGCAATTCGGATAATTACAATTTACGTACAAATATTGCTAATGAAAAAGAAAGAAAACAAAGCTAACCGACAAACAATGAATTAAAAAGAGAGCCGGAGTGAGTCGTCGGAGCTTTGTGAACGTCGTTGGAGCGCAGAGCAGCAGAGTGATTGGACTCAGAGTTCTCAGAAGACTTATGTTAAGAAGCTCCTGCCTGGGGCTTCTTTTATATGCTGCTCTGGGCGCCTGGATCCCTTCCGGGCGCCTGGAATGTGACGTAACACTCCCAACCAGCATGCTCCAAGTGTCAACGTCGTCCTGGGGATAAAATTTGCCTCCGGGCGCTTGGATCCCTTCCAGGCGCCCGGACCCTCACTGTTCCCAACCTGCAAAACAGTGTTAGTCCGAGGCAAATAAACCCTGCAGCACAGTTGGTTAGCACATTTTTATAGATACGCTAGGTAATAAAAATTAGCATCAAGAGTATGACTTAGATTCCGTCTTTCCGAGACCGGAATCTAGTCACGATCTCGACTTAGATATCTGAAATGGATCTAAGCCGGATCGACGCCTAATGTTCCCTTCCCGGGAACGCGCCCTCGCAGTCACTCCCCTCCAGTTGTTGGAGTGTATACTGAAAGCCTAAGCTTTGTAAACATTCATTATGAATAAAGAATCACATTTGGTCTAATTATCTACATTTCTTTGTAGTTGTTCATTTAATTTATATTGTAGATAACATAGTATGTGGTGTCACATACAGAAGATGATGTTATCAGTACCTTATAAATTATAAACAGTAGCTCACGACCAGAATGGAAAGGAACAAACCATTAGAAGGTCGTAGTGTAATTAGGTATTAGTTTATCTTGACCATATAATTACACTAGTACACTCAGAGTGTATTGAGTAGGACCATTTGAGGTCGTTTCTTTATACTGACTTTATAAAGGAACAAAGACCTCGGTTATTATGGAAGTGTGTGCTCTTAATCCTAATATAATAACAAGCACATATATTTGATATTTATTTCTTTAATTTATCAATGGGTGAGATTTAGTTCGATGAATCAATAAGCCCGATAAATTGGGAAATGATATCACTTATAGTGTGTGTTGTTCATTATAGAAGGAAACTGTGTCCTAGAGATACTAGGTTGATAATGTCCCCAAGAGGAGCTCATAAGGATTGTCATGTTAAACCCTGCAGGTGGACTTAGTCCGACATGACGATAAGGTTGAGTGGTACTACTCTTGGACTTAGACATTAATTAAATGAGTTGTCAGTAACTCACTTAATTAGTGGACATTCGATATCTTAAACACAGGGAGACTAACACACTCATAATAAGAAGGAGCCCAAAAATGTAATTTGGGATTGGTGCGGTAGTTCAATGATAGTTCTCTAGTGGAATGAATTATCATTGATAAAATTAAGTTGTGTGTTCGGGGCGAACACGGGATGCTTAATTTTATCGGGAGACCAAAACCAATTCCTCCTCTCGGTCCCTATCGTAGCCTCTTATTTATAGAGTTCTATACCCACCTATACCCACCCAATAGGGGCCGGCCAAGCTAGCTTGGGATCAAGCTAGGGCCGGCCTAGGTATAAAATTGGGTGGCCGGCCCTAGCTTGAACCCAAGCTAGTAGGGCCGGCCAAAATAAATTAAAAAAGAAATTTAATTTTAATTTTTATTATGTGGTAGATATAATTTAAAGAGAATTAAAATTAAAATATCTCTCTTGTAAAAGATTTACAAAAGATTAAAGAAAGAGATTAGATCTCTTTCCTTATTTGTAGATTGGAGAGATTTTATTTTCTCTTTAAAATTATTCACATGTTAATAAAATTAAAATTATAGATATTTCCTTTTATTAACCATGAAGAGATTTTAAAGAGAAATTTTTTTTAAAAAAAATTTCCGGAAACAAATAAGGAAAGTTTTAATTGTTGATTGAAACTTGTCCAATTTGCTTCCTCTTGATGTGGTCGGCCATTAGAGTTTATTTGGGAAATTTTATTTTATTTTTCTCAAATAAATCATGTCAAGGAAATTAAGGAAATTTTATTGTAAATAAATTTCCTAATTTGCCTAGGCCAAGGAATATAAAAGAAGGGGTAGGGGTGCCTTCATGAGACACAACCTCTATTGTTTTCTCTCCCTTTTTCCTTGGTGTTGTGGCCGGCCATTACCCTCTCCCTCTCTTCCTCTTGTGGTGGCTGAATACTTCATCTTTCTTGGAGTTCTTGTGGTGGCCGGATACTACTTGGAGAAGAAGAAGAAGAAGGAGAGAAAGCTAGCATCTCTTGGAGCTTGGTTAGTATTTTGATTTTCTTCTTTGGTAAAGTTCTTCCTTTGTGGCCGAACCTTGCTTGGAGGAGAAGAAGGTGGTTGGTGGTTGGTGGTTTCTCGTCTCGGAAGATCGTTGCCCACACAACGTCTGAGGTTAGAAGAGGAATACGGTAGAAGATCAAGAGGTTTTTCTACAAGGTATAACTAGTAATTTCTATTTCCGCATCATGCTAGTTATTTATGGAAATAATACCAAATACAAGAGGCTTACGTTCTAGAATTTCGAATATGTTTTTTCAAAGTTGTGTTCTTTTGTTTCTTTCTTTTCCTTTGTGATTTGATTGCTCTCTTTGGTTAACCTAAAGTTATTTTAGGAAATTAAATATTAGCTTTCTATTAAAGGTTTTGTCTAGTCGGTGGTGGTTGCTCCCATATCCAAGAAGGCCATGTGCCTCGCCACGTCAGTACTGGGAACCTTTTATGGAAATTAATATTTAATGGAATTAATAACTTAAGGAGACTTGGGTCGAACGTGTTAAGTTCCGCAGGAGATCCAAGTTAAAACCTAAAAGAACAAATAGATTAAGTTTTGGATCAAACGTGTTAAGTTCCGCAGGCGATCCAAAATTTAATTTAAAAGAACACATGGTAGCTAGGAAAAAGGTTCAGACCTTTGTACAAAATTTTTGTACAGTGGAACCTATAGGTTTTCCGAGTAGCAACCAACAATTGGTATCAGAGCTAGGGTTTTGCCTCTGTGTATTTGGTATTTAGTTTAATTATGCACATGTCATACATAATTTAGGCAGGATAATAGTAGGATGTGCTAACTTTGTGGATGCGGGATCCAACTATTATGGCTTTTAGTTAATTATATGTGTGATTGGACCCTTGGACATGTCAAGGGTAATTTATATGTGTGTGCATGATTGTATTAAAATACAGCAGGAGGTCGTATTTAGTTTTATTAGGATTTTATTTTGATCTAGATACATGTACATTCCTTTTATGGAATATAGGATCAAAATGTAAAATTCTATTTATGTCATGGATCGAATCTTGCAAAGCGTGGAACCTTCTAAGGACCAGAGGCGCAGCGGAACTGAGCAAGATGGATGCGACAGCTAGACCCGGTGGCGGTGGCCAAATATGGCAGCAGCTTGATGACAACACACGAGGATAATTAAAGATAAAAGCCATAATAGTTGAAAATTAGATTTTCTATTTATTGCTTTTATATTGTGTGTGCATATTAGTTTACAAGTTTAGTAGGCTAGCATAGTTAAAATTCCTCATTTGTAAATAACTAAGTGGGAGAGGGATTTTTAAGTAAATCCCATGGTCTCCATTACTGGTTTGTAAGTGATGCAAACAAGCTTGCGCGTTGGCTCTGAGTGCCTTCCTCCATAACGGATGAGCTTGTTTGCGGATCACTAGAACAGACTTCCATTTTTGGATGACTATAGGAAGATAATTAAGAGCGTGTGACCTTCCCCAACGGAAGGGGCATAATCTTATTAATGGACTTAGTGTCAAGTAATGGTGAACACTTAGACACATCTAATAGTATCCTCCCCAACGGAGTCACTGCTATTATTTGTGTGACCAAATAATACCAACTATTAATTTTATTTGTCAAAAAGTTAGGTTGACAAGATAATAAAATTAATGGGTTAAAACCCTCCTTTTACAAATGTTGAAATTGTATACGTCCACACTAACGTGGCATACAAAATTCACGGTGTTATGAGGTGTTGGTTAATTTAAAATAGTATTGTTTGAGGAATCAATATTATTCTAAATCTAGAGTTCTGACCAAAAGTTATTTGTGATTCTTAGGATGACTTTCAACCCACTGTCCATCATACTTCAACAAAATAGACTTACTGGACCAAATTACATAGATTGGAAAAGAAACCTGGATATTGTTCTGACTGCTGAAAGCTATAAATTTGTACTGACTGAACCTTGTCCTGATGCACCCACTGGTGAATCTACCCAAGAGAAGATTGAATATCATAAGAGATGGGTAAAGGCAGATGAGATGGTGCGGTGTTACATTTTGGCTTCAATGTCAAATGTATTGCAACATCAGCATAAAGATTTACCAACAGCTTATGATATTATGAACAATCTCAAGGAACTCTTTGGTCATCAGGATAGGGCTTCTAGACAAGAAGCTATGAGAAAGATAATGACAGCCACCATGCAAGAGGGTACTCCTGTAAGGGATCATATCCTAAACATGATGGCTTATCTGAACGAGATACAGATCCTTGGAGGAGAAATTGATGGGGAAACCCAGATCGATATGATCCTCCAAACGCTACCTAGAAGTTTTGAGCAGTTCCGCCTGAACTATAATATGAATAAGAGGATTTATTCATTAGGGGAACTACTGACAGAACTTCAAGCGGCAGAAGGATTATTTCGTCAAAATTCTCAAATTCACTATGCTGAAAATGGTTCTACTTCTAAACCGAGAGGAAAGAAGAAGAAGAAACAAGCTGGTTCAGCAAAGAAAGTGAATAAATCTCAGAGTACAGGATTTAAAGCTGGAGTGAAGAAGCCGAAGGGCAAGTGCTTCATCTGCAAACAGTCAGGGCATTGGAAGGCGGACTGTCCTCGTAAGAACCAAAACAAAGGTATATCTCATGCTCTAGTTGTTGAAACATGTTTAGCGGTGTTATCTACCAGCACCTGGTGTGTAGATACGGGAGCCACTGATCATGTCTGCAATTCCTTGCAGGGGTTCCAGGAAACCCGACGACTATCTGAAGGGGAGATTACCGTCTACATGGGCAATGCTACTAAGGTGGCAGCTGTTGCAGTGGGAGACGTCTACTTATCTTTTAGTAGAAATAAAACTTTGGTTTTAAGAAATTATCTTTATGTACCCAGTTTTAGAAAGAATTTAATTTCAGTTTCTAAACTGTTTTTAGATGGATATTCAGTTTCTTTCAGTAACGATGTAGTTATTAAAAGAAATAAAGTGATTATCTGTTCTGGTGCATTAGTTGGCAATTTGTATATTTTAAATCCAATTTCTTCCACAAAGCAAAACATGGAAATTTATAACTCATCTTCTAATTCTAATAAGAGAAAAGAACCTTCAGAAATGAACCAAGCATATCTTTGGCATCTAAGACTTGGTCATATTAATTTAAGTAGGATTCAGAGGCTTATAGCCGATGGACTTTTGAGTTCATTAGAGTTGGAAAATTTTTCAACTTGTGAATCTTGCTTAGAAGGTAAAATGACCAAGAGGCCGTTCAAGGCCAAGGGGTATAGAGCCAAAGAAGTGTTAGAGTTGGTTCACTCTGATTTGTGTGGTCCTATGTCTGTCCAGGCAAGAGGAGGTTTTGAATATTTTGTCTCTTTCATAGACGATTATTCAAGATATGGATACATTTACCTAATGCGCCGCAAGTCCAAGTGCTTTGACAAGTTCAAAGAATACAAGGCTGATGTGGAGAAACGATTAGGTAAAAGTATCAAGACACTACGATCTGATCGTGGTGGCGAATACCTCTTAGGAGAGTTTAGGAATTACTTATCAGAGGCTGGGATTCAATCCCAATTGTCTGCACCTGGAACACCCCAACAGAATGGTGTAGCAGAACGAAGGAATAGGACTCTTATGGAGATGGTTAGATCGATGATGAGTTATTCAGAATTACCAAATTCGTTTTGGGGATATGCTCTGGAAACAGCAGTATACGTTCTGAACTTAGTACCTTCTAAATCAGTTTCTTCTACTCCCATAGAATTGTGGAATGGGCGAAAACCCAGTCTAAGACATATTCGGATTTGGGGTAGTCCAGCACATGTGCTGAAACCAGATGATGATAAGTTAGAATCTCGTACAGAAGTTCGCGTGTTTGTAGGATATCCCAAAGGAACGAAAGGTGGTTTATTTTATAGTCCTAAAGACCAGAAGGTCATTGTTAGCACCAATGCCCAGTTTTTAGAAGAAGACTATATAATGGATCACAAGCCCAGTAGTAAAGTTGTTTTAGAAGAACTTAGAGAGGACATGTCTACTTCAGTACCAACAGTACAAGATGAAGTACCACAAGAGACTGCAACACGTGTCACACATGATGCACAACCACAAACAGTACCTCGTCGTAGTGGGAGGGTTGTGAGGCAGCCTGAAAGATTCATGTTTTTGGGAGAGTCTTCGGACTTGATCCCGGGTAAACATGAACCTGATCCCCGGTCATATGACGAAGCACTCCAAGATATAGATGCAGCATCTTGGCAAAAGGCAATGAATTCTGAAATAGAGTCCATGTATTCTAATAAGGTCTAGGAGCTTGTAGAACCACCTGATGGTGTAAAAGCCGTTGGATGCAAGTGGATCTACAAAAGGAAAAGAGGGACAGACAGGAAGGTAGAAACCTTCAAAGCTAGGCTTGTTGCGAAAGGGTACACTCAGAAAGAGGGAATCGATTATGAGGAAACCTTTTCACCGGTAGCCATGCTTAAGTCTATCCGAATACTCTTATCCATTGCTGCTCATATGGATTATGAGATTTGGCAAATGGATGTCAAGACAGCTTTCCTTAATGGAAGTCTTGAAGAGAACATCCATATGAAGCAACCAGAAGGGTTCATTGAAAAAGGCAAAGAGCATCTAGTGTGCAAGCTTAATCGGTCCATTTATGGACTGAAGCAAGCTTCAAGGTCTTGGAACATCCGGTTTAATGAAGTAATCCAGTCATATGGATTTATTCAAAGTCCGGATGAGTCTTGTGTATATAAGAAGTGTAACGGAAACGTGGTGGTATTTCTTGTACTATACGTAGATGATATTTTGTTAATTGGCAACAATGTCAAGGTATTATCAGACGTAAGGGTATGGTTGTCCAAACAATTTGATATGAAGGACTTAAGAGATTGTGCACACATTCTTGGGATCAAAGTTATAAGGGATCGTAAGAAAAGAATGTTATGTCTGTCCCAAGCTTCATATATAGATACAATCCTTGCTCGTTTTAGCATGCAGGATTCCAAGAAAGGTTTCTTACCTTTTAGACATGGAGTAGCTCTATCTAAAGAGATGCCTCCAAAGACATCGAAAGAGATAGAGGACATGAAAGCAGCTCTTTATGCAATAGGAAGCCTAATGTATGCAATGCTATACGAGACCGATATCATTTTGTGGGCATGGTCAGAGATATCGAGTAACCTCGACAAGGACATTGATCGCGGTAAAGCATATATTAAAGTACCGAGAAGGACTAGAGATTATATGCTAGTTTACCAGCACGATCCGCCCCGTGGGTTACACGATTGATTTCCAATCGATAGGGATAACAAGAAGTCTACATCAGCTATGTGTTTACTTTAGAGGTGGAGCCATTTTATGGAGGAGTGTTAAGCAAATGCGTTTTGGACTCAACCATGGAAGTCGAGTATGTAGCAGCCTCTGAGGCGGCTAAAGAAGGTATGGCTCAGAACTTTCTAATGAACTTAGATGTGATTCTGGTTTGCCCAAAATCATCACAATTTATTGTGATAACAGCAGTGCAGCAAACTCGAAGGAACCACGAGCCCATAAGGCAAGTAAACATATAGAGCGCAAGTACCACCTGATAAGAGATATCGTGAAGCGAGGAGAAGTTGTCATCGCCAAGATTGCATCAGCGGATAACCTGGCAGATCCTTTCACTAAGGCCCTTCCGGCGAAAGCTTTCGATCGGTATGTGGAGGGAATGGGAATCAGATGTATGGTAGAAGATATGACAACTTAGTCATTAGTATAAGTGGGAGATTGTTGGAGTGTATACTGAAAGCCTAAGCTTTGTAAACATTCATTATGAATAAAGAATCACATTTGGTCTAATTATCTATATTTGTTTGTAGTTGTTCATTTAATTTATATTGTAGATAACATAGTATGTGGTGTCACATACAGAAGATGATGTTATCAGCACCTTATAAATTATAAACCAGAATGGAAAGGAACAAACCATTAGAAGGTCGTAGTGTAATTAGGTGTTAGTTTATCTTGACTATATAATTACACTAGTACACTCAGAGTGTATTGAGTAGGACCATTTGAGGTCGTTTCTTTTATACTGACTTTATAAAGGAACAAAGACCTCAGTTATTATGGAAGTGTGTGCTCTTAATCCTAATATAATAACAAGCACATATATTTGATATTTATTTCTTTAATTTATCAATGGGTGAGATTTAGTTCGATGAATCAATAAGCCCGATAAATTGGGAAATGATATCACTTATAGTGTGTGTTGTTCATTATAGAAGGAAACTGTGTCCTAGAGATACTAGGTTGTTAATGTCCCCAAGAGGAGCTCATAAGGATTGTCATGTTAAACCCTGCAGGTGGACTTAGTCCGACATGACGATAAGGTTGAGTGGTACTACTCTTGGACTTAGACATTAATTAAATGAGTTGTCAGTAACTCACTTAATTAGTGGACATTCGATATCTTAAACACAGGGAGACTAACACACTCATAATAAGAAGGAGCCCAAAAATGTAATTTGGGATTGGTGCGGTAGTTCAATGATAGTTCTCTAGTGGAATGAATTATCATTGATAAAATTAAGTTGTGTGTTCGGGGCGAACACGGGATGCTTAATTTTATCGGGAGACCAAAACCAATTCCTCCTCTCGGTCCCTATCGTAGCCTCTTATTTATAGAGTTCTATACCCACCTATACCCACCATCATGACGGCCAAGCTAGCTTGGGATCAAGCTAGGCCTAGGTATAAAATTGGGTGGCCCGCCCTAGCTCAAGCTAGGGCCGGCCAAAATAAATTAAAAAGAAATTTAATTTTAATTTTATTATGTGGTAGATATAATTTAAAGAGAATTAAAATTAAAATATCTCTTGTAAAAGATTTACAAAGATTAAAGAAAGAGATTAGATCTCTTTCCTTATTTGTAGATTGGAGAGATTTTATTTTCTCTTTAAAATTATTCACATGTTAATAAAATTAAAATTATAGATATTTCCTTTTATTAACCATGAAGAGATTTTTAAAGAGAAATTTTATTTTTTAAAATTTCCGGAAACAAATAAGGAAAGTTTTAATTGTTGATTGAAACTTGTCCAATTTGCTTCCTCTTGATGTGGCCGGCCATTAGAGTTTATTTGGGAAATTTTATTTTATTTTTCTCAAATAAATCATGTCAAGGAAATTAAGGAAATTTTATTGTAAATAAATTTCCTAATTTGCCTAGGCCAAGGAATATAAAAGAAGGGGTAGGGGTGCCTTCATGAGACACAACCTCTATTGTTTTCTCTCCCTTTTTCCTTGGTGTTGTGGCCGGCCATTACCCTCTCCCTCTCTTCCTCTTGTGGTGGCCGAATACTTCATCTTTCTTGGAGTTCTTGTGGTGGCCGGATACTACTTGGAGAAGAAGAAGAAGAAGGAGAGAAAGCTAGCATCTCTTGGAGCTTGGTTAGTATTTTGATTTTCTTCTTTGGTAAAGTTCTTCCTTTGTGGCCGAACCTTGCTTGGAGGAGAAGAAGGTAGTTGGTGGTTGGTGGTTTCTCGTCTCGGAAGATCGTTGCCCACACAACGTCTGAGGTTAGAAGAGGAATACGGTAGAAGATCAAGAGGTTTTTCTACAAGGTATAACTAGTAATTTCTATTTCCGCATCATGCTAGTTATTTATGAAAATAATACCAAATACAAGAGGCTTACGTTCTAGAATTTCGAATATATTTTTTCGAAGTTGTGTTCTTTTGTTTCTTTCTTTTCCTTTGTGATTTGATTGCTCTCTTTGGTTAACCTAAAGTTATTTTAGGAAATTAAATATTAGCTTTCTATTAAAGGTTTTGTCTAGTCGGTGGTGGTTGCTCCCATATCCAAGAAGGTCATGTGCCTCGCCACGTCAGTACTGGGAACCTTTTATGGAAATTAATATTTAATGGAATTAATAACTTAAGGAGACTTGGGTCGAACGTGTTAAGTTCCGCAGGAGATCCAAGTCAAAACCTAAAAGAACAAATAGATTAAGTTTTGGATCAAACGTGTTAAGTTCCGCAGGCGATCCAAAATTTAATTTAAAAGAACACATGGTAGCTAGGAAAAAGGTTCAGACCTTTGTACAAAATTTTTGTACAGTGGAACCTATAGGTTTTCCGAGTAGCAACCAACACCAGTGACTTACCTTACTTACCTGTCAGACGTCCGGTCAGCCCGTCGACCCGTCTGGACTTCTTGCCAAGCGTCCGGTCAGCCCGTCGACCTAGCTGGACTTCTCGCCAAGCGTCCGGTCAGCCCGTCGACCCGCTTGGACTTCTCGCCAGCTATCCGGTCAGCCCGTCGACCTAGCTGGACTTCGTGCCAGACATCTGGTCAGCCCGTCGACCTGTCTGGACTTCTCCTGCACACTCGATCAAAGTGTCAGACAACAACACAACTAACTTAACCTATTTGTCATTCATCAAAACCTGGGTTAGACCGTTAGTGCTACCCGCACCAACAATCTCCCCCTTTTTGATGGAATGACAACCTGGTTAAGTTAGTGAAAGCATATGTACGAAACATCATGCATTTGTGTGGTTTTAAAGTTAGTTTGTGTTTTTCAGATTGGTTTAGCTAACTTAACCACCTAACCCTTCTCCCCCTTTGGCATTCATCAAAAAAACAAGGGTAAATAATCATAGAGTAGAGTTACTTAAAACAATAACGCTTAATCTTGAAAAATAACTGAGTTTGGTTCAGGATTCAAGGACAAAAGTACAATTTTTAAATCCAAGAAACAATCAAGTTGACTGGGGGGAGTATAAAGATTTGAAAACTTTTAAGTTTAATTTTCAAACATAAGTGTATAAGGTCTAAATTTCAAGATTAAATTTTCAAAACAAGTTTCAACTTTGAAAACGCTTTTCAAACATAAGTTTTCAAAACCAAAATTTCAAAACTAAGTTTGAAAAATCTATTTTTCCAAACAAATTGAAATTTATTTTTCAACACTAAGTTTGTAAAAGATTCAAATTTCAAAAATCAAGTTTGTAAAACTAATGTTTTTGAGAAGCTTAGTTTGTAAAATAAGTTTTGTAAAATTTAACTTTCAAATCAAATTATCAAAACTAAGTAAAATCAAATGTTAAGAACTAGATTCAGGAACATTTCAAAGTAAGGTTAAATTAAATTTAAATCTTTACTTTTTAGAATATTTTGATAAAATTTGTTTTCCGAAATCAAATTGTTTGAAGTTTAAACGTACTAGATTCAAAACCATGGTTTAAAATACTTGAAAAGTTCAGTTTTCAAAGACTAGGTAAAAAGGATAAAAAGTTTGTGAATTAAGAAAATTTTCACAATTTTAAACAAGTTGTTTTTAAATTTTGATTTTCAAAGTTAAGTTTAAAATTTAATTTGAAAAACTAAAGTAGTTTTATTTCTCCCCCTGAATTTGATACTAAACGCTTACCAGCTGTCTAACCAATTAGGTACTAACTAACTATCAGAAGATAGTAGCTTTCACTTGGTTAGTCAGATTAAGTTAATTATGATCAGTCAGTGTTTGACTTGACTGATGAACTTTCATCTGATTAATATCTGAATTGTATTTAATGTCCAGACTTATGTTGATGCACTGAAATAAGCATCTTAAGTCCAGACAGTTGGCCTATGCATCTCACCCCTTTCTATGTTTATCAAACACAAGCAAGGTAAACCTAAGATGTTGGTGAGATGCTCAAGAACTAAACCTATGGGTACATGCTTTCTAAGGATTCAAAACTAGTCTAAGGCCGAAACTGTTTTCGAAAGTCTAAAAAATGGAAAGTTTGAAAACAAACAAGTTTAAAATTTTGAAAGTATTTTGAAATTTCCTAGTCTATTGAGCACATCCCTAATTGTCGTCGTAAGTTGCTAAATTCACTTTCAGGGAGTGGTTTATTTTTAAGTTTAAAATTTTGAAATTTTGAAATTAATTTTTAAGTTAAAATTTTGAAAATAATTTTTAAGTTTAAAATTTTGAAAATTTGAAATTAATTTTTAAGTTAAGATTTTGAAGTTAAAAATTTTGAAAATAATTTTTAAGTTAAAATTTTGAAAATAATTTTTAAGTTTAAAATTTTGAAATTTTGAAATTAATTTTTAAGCCTTATTCATCTCACCCGATCTATATTATCAATCAGGGAATCCTATGATTTTGTGAGATGAAATTAGATTTTTAATTATGGAGTTTTGGTTTAACGTGTGTTAGATTCAGATTTAGTTTTGGTTTCCACAAATAGGCATTTTTCGGATAAATTTCTAAGCTTGGTGAGTCACATGGACATCATTATAAGTAACCAACCTTTCGAAGTTTTCCGAATAGTCCTATCCACGGAACTTAGTACTAAATCTTGGTCTAACTGGTTAGGATTCGTTTAAGGGTAGCTTCGGTCAGTTCCACTTGGCCAAATGCACCAGATCGAAACCATATCTTTCTAGACATGCGATGCCCAAGTTTCCCTAACGTACTATCATCCAAAAATTTCACCAGTACCATGTTTCAAATTAAACTTGGTCTCTTTTTAACTAATCCTAATTACCCTGCCGGTTAGTTTGTTTTTTGTTACCCTGTCGGGTAGGTTAGTTTTGGAGGTGCCAGCTATTCTGGAGCCTCCCCCTGAATTATTGGCCATTAATTTAGATTTTGGGTTTGTGTCGATTCTTTTTATAGTTATAATCAACTTGGTGATAATCTAAATTTTGTTGAGTTTTGAATTTTGATTTTAATTTAGATTTATATTTTAGTTTTTGATCTGATTTATTCAAGTTTATATAATGTATTTTATCTTTAGGTATATAGAATTGATTAAGTCCTACTTGCGTGGTTAAGCACGCTTTCGGGACCCAAGCTTGTTTAGTTGCTTTGTGTTGGGTTAATAATGATTTAAAGGTTTTGTTTGAGTTTGACTTATATCCAAGTCCGGTTTTATTATAGCATGTCTTTTGGTTATTTAGAATTAAATCTAAATTTTTAGATCTTGTTGTGAATTTTTTCAACAATTCTTTTAACTTATTAATTTCATTTTTTAATGATAAATTCTCCTCCTCAAGTGTTCGATCTTGAGTTGGATTCGAATTTTTTAATTGTTCCTTGAGGTTTTGATTTTCCTCAAGAAGCGATTTATTTTTATTTTCCAATTTAACTAATTTTTTATTTAAACACGAGATAATTCTAAAGAATTTACGATTTAAGTTTAGGTATACCTCTTCGAAACCTTCAGAAACGAGTGCGGACTCGTGGCTCGATTCGGGTTCGGACCCGTGTTCCGATTCCTCTGATTCGTCTTCTGTTTCAGCTTCGCAAGCCATCAGCGCGAGGTGACTTTGGTGCTTTTACCTTTCTCCTTCTGATTCGTCTGAGGAGGAATCGTCCCATGTTGCTTTGAGGGCTTTCTTCTTTGTTGACTTTGGTTTGTCAAGTTTCAATCTTGGGCATTCGTTCTTGTAGTGCCCCTTTTTGTTACATCCGAAACATGTGACATTTCTTGAGTCGGCTGGCGAACTGATCTTCTGAAGATCCTGTTTGCTGAAGCTTCTCTTTTTCCTGGTGAACATTTTCCTTACCAGGTTCACCAGGTGTTCTTCGTCTTCAGAGTCTTGATCGGAATCTTCTTTAGATTCGGGCTTGTTCTTCTTTTCTTTAGAGGAACCTGCAAATAAAGCTACACCTTTCTCGACCCCGGCGTTAGTTTGCTCATGAAGTTCTAATTCACAAAAGAGTTCGTCCAATTTTAATTTAGATAAATTTTTTGAAATTTTGTAGGCATCTACGATTGATGCCCACAAATTGTTTCGCGGAAAAGCATTTAACGCGTACCTGATTAAGTCTCGGTTCTCCATTTGGTGGCCTATCGCGTGGAGACCGTTGAGGATATCTTTGACCCTCGCGTGGAGCTGACTTGCCGTTTCTCCTTCCTGCATTTTTATATTAAAAATTTTATTTAACAGCAAATCTCTTTTTGTTACCTTCGCGTCGCTTGTTCCTTCGTGCAGCTCGATCAGTTTATCCCAAAGCTCCTTAGCGTTTTGATGCGGTCCGACCCGGTTCAGTTCTTCTCGTGTTAGTCCGCAGTGTAGAGTATTGATGGCTTTGTTTTCAATTGATGCCTTTTTCTTTATATCATTTGTCCAGTCTTCAGGATCTACTATATTCCCGGAGTTGTCTACTGGAATTTTGTAAGCCCTTGTGACGCTCATCCATTGGTCGTAGTCTGTCTTCATGTAGACCTCCATTCTCCTCTTCCAGTACGAAAAGTCATCCCCGTTGAATAGGGGAGGACGTATCATGCTCAAGCCTTCTTGTTGAGACATCTTATCCTGCACACACTAAATTAATAAAAATTCCAAGACTTCGTCTTGGATTAGCGATCGGGAGAAATAGAAACTCTAGGTTGGTGTTGTACCAATTTAGATTTTAAATGCAACGAAAAAATCTTCCAAAAGATAATAATATCAGTTTGGAATTGTTAAAAAATGATTTCACCCCCTGGATTGGTGGTTGCACCAAATCGAGGCACCGCTCCGATACCACTTGTAAGACCGTTGAATTCGATAGAGGGGTGAATATCGATTCAAAATCTCGAGCGGAAAAGTAAAGCAGTAAAGAGATGAACACTGTTGATTTTTACTTCTCGGAGCCCGTGACGACTCCTACTCAAGGCCCGTACTCCTTGAGTACTTTCGTTGGGCAATTCACTAGCAATTCGGATAATTACAATTTACGTACAAATATTGCTAATGAAAAAGAAAGAAAACAAAGCTAACCGACAAACAATGAATTAAAAAGAGAGCCGGAGTGAGTCGTCGGAGCTTTGTGAACGTTGTTGGAGCGCAGAGCAGCAGAGTGATTGGACTCAGAGTTCTCAGAAGACTGATGTTAAGAAGCTCCTGCCTGGGGCTTCTTTTATATGCTGCTCCGGGCGCCTGGATCCCTTCCGGGCGCCTGGAATGTGACGTAACACTCCCAACCAGCATGCTCCAAGTGTCAACGTCGTCCTGGGGATAAAATTTGCCTCCGGGCGCCCGGAGCCATTCCGGGCGCCCGGACCCTCACTGTTCCCTACCTGCAAAACAGTGTTAGTCCGAGGCAAATAAACCCTGCAGCACAGTTGGTTAGCACATTTTTACAGATACGTTAGGTAATAAAAATTAGCATCAAGAGTATGACTTAGATTCCGTCTTTCCGAGACCGGAATCTAGTCACGATCTCGACTTAGATATCCGAAATGGATCTAAGCCGGATCAACGCCTAATGTTCCCTTCCCGGGAACACGTCCTCGCAGACTCCTCCGACTTACCTTACTTACCGCCAGACGTCCGGCCCGTCGACCTCGGACTTCTTAAGCGTCCGGCCACCGTCGACCCGCTTGACTTCTCGCCACCTATCCGGTCAGCCCGTCGACCTAGCCGACTTCTCGCCAAGCGTCCGGTCGACCCGCTTGGACTTCTCGCCAGCTATCCGGTCAGCCCGTCGACCTAGCTGGACTTCGTGCCAGACATCTGGTCAGCCCGTCGACCTGTCTGGACTTCTCCTGCACACTCGATCAAAGTGTCAGACAACAACACAACTAACTTAACCTATTTGTCATTCATCAAAACCTGGGTTAGACCGTTAGTGCTACCCGCACCAACAGACGCCAAATTGATCCTGTCTGAATGAAAGAAGCTGGAAAGCCGGGGAAAGGGTGACTACTGACGGGATGAATGTTGGTTGCTACTAGGAATATCGTACTGGTTCCCCTATACAAAAATTTTGTATAAGTCCTGAACTTTTCCTAACAACTTATTGTGTTCTTTAGAAATTAAATTCAGAATCGCAAATAGAACTTAACATTATTGATTCCAAATTTAACTTATCTGTTCTTAGAGGTTTAGACTTTGATCGCAAACGATACTTAACATTATAGATCCAAATCCACCCGTGTTACAAATTCAATTAAATATTTATTTCGGAAATCAGCTCCCAGGTCAAACATGGTGAGGCACTTGACCTTCTTGGGTATGGGAACATCCACCACTGCCACGACAAAGCCTCTTAACAAAATTCAATATTTAATTTCCTTATAGTAACCCTAGGTTTAACCAAAAGGAACAATCGAATCACAAGATCGGAAAAAAAAAACAAAAGAACACAAACTCGAATCACAAATTTGAAACCTAGAATTATATGCCTCTTGTGTTTGGTATTTCAAAATCTATACAAAGAAAACTAGTATGATGCGGAATAGAATTACTAGTTATACTTTTCTTTGTAAGTAACAACCTCTTGATCTTCTATCGTATTTCTCTTCTTATCTCGGACGTCGTGTGGGTGACGATCTACCGAGACAAGAACCACCCAATCTTCCTTCTTCTCCAAGCAAGTTTCGGCCACCACAAGAACTCCAAGAGAAGATGAGGTTCGGCCACCACCACCAAGCTCCAAGGGATGCAAGAAACAAAGTCTCCTATCTCTCCTTCTTCTCCAAGCAAAATCCGGCCACCACAAGAACTCCAAGAAGATGATGCCGCCGGCCACTTGAGAAGAAGAATAGGGGAAGAGGATGAAGAGAAGAGCCGGCCACCACAAGGAAGAAAAGAGAGGAACACTAGATGATATGTTATTGTAAGGTGAGGCATCTCTACCATCTCTTTTATATTCCTTGGCCTTAACAAATAAGGAAAATTTAAATAAAACCTTCCTTATCCTCTTTGCCAATGAAAGGAAAATTTAATTAAAATTTCCTTTCTTGTTTTTATTTGGCCGGCCACCTCAACATCCTCCATATAAGGAAAGTTTTAAATAAAAATTAAAACTTCCTAATTATTTCTGAAAATTTTAAAATAAAAATTTCTCCTTTAAAAATTCCCTTCATGGTTGGTTATAAAATGAAACTTTTATAAATTAAAATCTCTCTATTAAAACATGGGGATGATTTACAAAAAGGAAAGTTTTCTCTAAAATTAAAATCTTCCTTTTAACTACAAATAAGGAAAGATATCTTTCTCTTAATATTTTGTAGAAAGCTATAAAAGGAAAGATTTAATTTTAAAATTCTCTTTTAAAATCATGAGAGTGGTTTCATAAAAGGAAAGTTTTATCAAAAATTAAAATCTTCATTTTAACTACAAATAAGGAAAGATATCAAACATTTCACTAAATCTTTTGTAGAAAGCTATACAAGGAAAGATTTAAATTTTAAACTCTCTTTTAAAACCATGACTTCCACATAAGAAAGATTTTTAAAAAAATAAAAACCTTTTAATTTATTGTGGCCGACCACACCAAGCTTGGGTTCAAGCTAGGGCCGGCCACACCTTGGATCCAACTCACCTTGGTTTGGCCGACCCTAGCTTGGGCTCCAAGCTAGGCTTGGCCTGCCACCTTAAGGTGGGTATAGGTGGGTATAATACTTTATAATTAAGAGACTACGATAGGGGCCGAGAGGAGGAATTGATTTTGGTCTCCCGATGAAATTAAGCTTCCCATGTTCGCCTTGAACACCCAACTTAATTTCATCAATAATAATTCATACCACTAAAGAATTATTATTGAACTACCGCACCAATCCTAAATTACATTTTGGGCTTCTTTTTATCATGAGTGTGTTAATCTCCCTGTGTTTAAGATGTCGAATGTCCACTAATTAAGTGAGTTACTGACAACTCACTTTAATTAATATCTTAGTCCAAGAGTAGTACCACTTAACCTTATTGTCGTGTCGGATTAAGTCCACCTGCAGGGTTTAACATGACAATCCTTATGAGCTCCTCTTGGGGACATTATCAACCTACATTACTAGGACACAGTTTCATTCTATAATCAACAACACACCATATAAGTAATACCATTTCCCAACTTATCGGGTCTATTGATTTATCGAACTAAATTGCATCCTTTGATAAATCAAATAAATGAATATTAAGTATATGTGCTTGTTATTATATCATGATTAAAAGCACACACTTCTATAATAACAAAGGTCTTATTTTTTTATTTATTCAGTATAAAAAGAACTTACCTTAAATGGTCCAGCTCAATACACTCTGAGTGTACTAGTGTAATTTTATAGTCAAGATAAACTAATACCAAATTACACTATGACTATTCCAATGGTTTGTTCCTATCCATCTTAGTCGTGAGCAACTGTTTATAATTTATAAAAAAACTGATAACATGATCTTCTGTGTGTGACACCACACACCATGTTATCTACAATATAAATTAATTGAACAACTACACTTAGCTTATAAATGTAAATATTTGATCAATATTATTCTTATTTCTAAGTAAATGTTTATACAAAAAGCTAGACTTTTAGTATACATTCCAACAATGAAGACCTCAATCCTACGGAACAAAACCAAACTAGGGAAGGGGTCCCTGACATTGACCCTCCGACACTTAAGTTAGAATCAGGAAGAGAAAATGAGTATTTGAGAAATAGATGAATCTTGCCTTTCCTCATACCTGGTGTATCCTTTTATACCTTTCTTTGTGATCGTTTATCTGCCCTTATTTAATGATATTAATTGTCAGAGGAAGACTTATTTGTCTTGACTTTTGTGTATTAATGTTAAATGGAGTGTTCTTCTTAGTCTTGACTTCTTCATATTTAATGATGATAGATGGAGTGTTCTCTTTTATTTTCTCATCATCTTCTCCTGTATAGTGTCATTCTTGCGCCGGACAGGTGGTCCGAGCAGCTCGCTTTCCTATTGGATAGGCTGTCCGAGCGCCTCGTTTCCTGCCGACCAAAATAACCAACTACGAGTTGTCCATTCGTCTGACCGGCCGTGTGATCGACTCGGCCACTTATTTGTCGACTGGGATAACTAGACAACCACCTTTGGCCGAGGCTCTTTTTGTAAGCCTCGACGTTGACCACTTTGACTTTGACCGATACGGTGTCAATTAACCCGTGACAAGTAGACTCCCTTTTATCGCCACATCAGTTATAAAATAGTGATTTTTTAAAAATATATTTTGCATATGTAAATCATGAATTAATGACCGCATCTAATTTCTGTGAAGATTTAAATGCTAATTGATGCAGAAATAAAGGGGGTCCGTCCGGCGCACGTCAAATGTCGAGGTGGAGATTAAAGTCAAGATGATCAATACTAACATATCAAAATGTTCGCTTACAGTATTCGAGTGGAGGTTGACTATAACAATCGGTCAGAATAATCAATATCTGATCAGCAAAAAAACTTCTCCGAATGGTGATGTGGCTGCTGTGTTGGAAGAGTGGAGGTTGACTATAACAATCGGTCAGAGTAATCAATATCTGATCGGCAAAAAACTTGTCCGAATGGTGATGTGACTGCTGTGTTGGAAAAGGAAGGAAAGGATTAACTAGCTATTTTATCTTATTACTTGGAATAAATAGAAAAGGAAAGAAAATTAATCTTATTCGGTTATTTTATTTTATTTTCAACCTGCAAGAGAAAATATAGTTTAAGATTTAATAATCAAAACAAGCAAGCCATAATATTTCCTTCCTTTTCAATTTCATCCAATAAACTACTTTCTTTTTGTCAATTTTTTTTAAAAAATTTTCCCTTTATTCTTAATTTAAGGAGAAGATAAAACAACAAATAGGGAATGGGGGAAGTAGCTTAAGAGAATCATCTGACCTCCAAGTTTTCATCTCAATTTTCTACTTTAGAAATGGTGTCTTATACTTGTATTATGGTAGTCGTTCCGCTCGGGCTTCTCTTTTACATTCTACAGTGGATTCATGAGACGGAGAAAACTCATTCGGTTAACTACGCCATGGTCTTTGCGCTCTTCATCATCTTGCCCTTTCTCATCGTTGCGAGCATCATTATGACTTCATCATCTCTTCTTGACAATCGCCAAACAAGTGGATGATGGCAATCAAGAAGAAGACCCATACAAATTATGTTGGAAGTGCTCATGGTTTGTATACTTCTTCATTTTTTTTTTTGTTTCTCACATGGGCTTTCATTATGTATTATCTAAACATGATGAGTTTAATAGGTAATATATTGTCGTTGTTGGTTTACTTCGCGTGTGCTTTTATTTTTGTGGAATTTTAAAAAGGAAAAGAATATCTTACTATCATTATGTTGCATAAAATATGAGTATAGGATTGGAGGATGTCAACTAGCTAAACTAGAGAAAATTATTGCTAAGGTTATACTATCATCACCTAAGTGCCCTAAACTAAATGATTAAAAAATAATAATAGCATAATTTCAAATAATCAAGTTTTTCTTCTTAGATAAACAGATATGTAATATTTACATAATGGAAGGAAAAATAGTTTACACTGTAATGAGCAAAACAAGTATGTGATAATATCGTCAATTGTTAAGTCTTTAACATAAATAATATCCTAAAAATAAAATCATGCAATAACATAAATCTTAATGACCAGATTCAACTAAAAAATTAATTAGACATTATTAAATACGCATAGCTCTCAATAATGAGGAGATTAAAATAGGAGACACCACCCTCAAGGTTTGATTCAAGGAATGAATAGAATTCAGGCGATCTTAATTTAAAGAGGATAGAACTAGTTTGAGTTCTGTGATGATCCCTTGGTTGGTTTATGTGATCTAAAGTGTTCCTCCTTTCATTGTATAATGCAATCACTTTTATTGGATTGTGTTTTTTTCTGCTTAATAAATACAAAGTCAACAACTGAGGAGATACTACTTGTCACTATAGGCTTGATTCGAGGAATGACCGATAGTCACCTTTTCAAGAAGGAAGAGTAAATCTAACAGGCTAGATGCCAGCTAGAATGACATTTTAACTGATCAAATTCTAACTATTTAACACTAAAATTTTAATGGTTAAAATCTGACCAGCTAGAATGTCATTCTAAGCTGATCAGATTCTAACTATTTAGTACTGTCCAATTATTAAAGGAGGTGGAAAGGGAGATGCTATATGATGATCCTCAATAAAAGAAGTGATTGAGTTCCGAAATCCATCAGATTAATTTATCATTGCCACTTACTTTTTTCATTGAGATGGCTGTCCTGCAGCTCCATGTTCCGCTCTGGTAATGGTGCAACACTCAGCAGCCCTAATCATAGAAATCTTACCTTAACTAATCACCCAAATCCACCCTCCCATGCAGCTGCAATTAATTTGTTCCAAAACAGAAGAATTGATATGTACAATTGCTCTCTAATTAATGTTCAAGTTCAATAGTGATTGGTGCACTACATCCATCCACAACTCATGATTACCTCTTGAAAAATGCTATTCAAGTTAAAATAATATGATGGCACCAGGTTGTTTGATGAGAATTATGACTTGGGAGAAGTTTAAGTGAGTTCATTTTTGGTAGTTTATATGCTAGAGGTATTTTTGATGAGATGGAGATTGAATTTGTGAGTTCTGACCTCTTTAGCACGATTGTAGATACTAATATACCTTCAAAAACTTCTATTATTTATCACCTGTTTGTTTTCCATTTCATTGTAACTAACTCAACGACAAAGGCAAGAATAAAGCACATTAAAGTATCAATCACAAAACAAGAACAAAAAACGAAGGCGAGAATAAAGCAAAGATCAAGTAGAATCATGTGATGGATTGAACAGCTCTATCGAAGTTATCTTTGGCTGCTGCTAGGCGTTTAGGAAGCATATTGTCCGGATGTGACAGCTTCAGCTGACTGCATGATCAAAGAATAAGGGAATGAACAAGTGACCTGAAGCTGGGTGATTTGGTAAATGGGTCTGATTTGCTCGAAAGTAATATATACTTTGAATTTAATAAATGGATATGATTGCTTAAAAGTATTAACACAAACACAAGATTTATCTTTAACTAGTAGTATCTTAAGAAATCTGTCAAAGCTTATCGATCATCACTAGGCCTGCAAGTCAAGACAAAGCAGCTCATCAATAGGCCACAGGAAGTGCCAGAGATGCAATTCTCGAATCCTTTGGAAGAGATTGCAGTTCAATTTAGTGAACATTGCTGGTGTCAGATACTATAAATGAGAACTTATAGTATGACAGTTTAACCTTCAAGTGACTGCTTCAATAGTGAACAGTTACTATTCAAGCTACAATTATCTCTAAGATTTAGGATCAACACAAATTAAGAAAACAAGCTTCAGATAGTAGGCATTATATACTAGGAGTGGGTTGAATTTACATTGGAGATTTATGACTCCAACCAATATCTGGATCAGAGAGGTATTTACTAGTAATTGAGTTTATAGAAAATAATCTACTTGTTTCTATCCCTTGTCAAACAAAAAAATAACTTCGTAATTGTGATGGTAACAGTTGGGAAATGACCACTTTTATTTTACTCAAACAAAGTTAATTACCCCACATACTTGAAAACCACCCCGCATGTTTAATCACCACTTCGTGACTATCAAATTTTGTCATGTTCTTGTTAGTCAAGCCATCCAAATTGAACATTCAAGTTTATACACTCACTGTTCTGAACAAACATAAATTAGATCTTATCTCAAGGTATTAGATACTGAACATTTTGTTTGTATACATCCTCTAAGCCTTAAGGATTGGGTAATCGTTTGACTGTGACAACATTAGTCCCCCAAAAACAATGCCTTTATATGCTAGAATTTCTTTAATATTGTCTTTGTTAGCAGCCCCCCAACCAGTGTAGACATGACACAGACCTGGTAGTGTATCATGTACTGGAAACATATATCTACTTGACCCCACATTGCCACTAATAGAAAATGATATGTTGTGCATCTAGATTAGTACCTAGGTAAGTTATTCATATCCAAATCTGAGAAACATAGAATATGGTTAGAGAAAACAGTGTCATGCTTACTTGAGAAATCTTGTGGAAGGCTTGCTAAGGTGAAGACTGCATACAACAAGGTTGACCAAGGTCTCTGCATCCTTTGCATCCTGAAATCAAAATTCTCATGTTCATCTATTGTATAGCTTGCAATGGAATTTAGAATGACATCCATGAAAATATAACTGACAAAGTGCTTGATTGACAGAGGCGAATAAACATATTTTCAAATCTACCTTGTTTAGTGCTTCAAGCAGTAAGGACTCAGCTTCATCAAATCGCCCCATGTGAATACAACAAACAGCCTTACCATTTAAAACCATTCCATATTTCTCAGAGAAGTCTTGGAAAATTAGATAAGCCTCCTGTATCTTAGAACCACCCTGAAACAGAAAATAATTAGGTGAACTCATGAAAGCTGAATATCAAAATTTGCTGCAATCATTAATTACTAGGCTTACCACAGCCAAATCTAACCATGCATTTGCAAGTTGTGTCAGTGAATGATCCTCATCAATTTGTTGCATGATTTTAAGTTGTTTCTCTGCATAGTTGGCCTATGTATCTTAATGAATAACTGAAGATTCAGTGCATGGCTGCAAAAGGCATTAAAACCCAACAGTACTTCAGAAACCATTAACAGTTAGCTATAATAAAGAAGTTGCATTGAACTTTATGGCCACCTTTATCCAATGTTACTTAGCTGTTCTACTGTTTTATAAAAGGATTGTCTGGTGAAAATAATTACAGATCTCACCTACATATAATTAGATTCTTTAGCATTCTAAAACTTTAATCTTCGGGAACATATGAAAGTAAAAAAACCGTCATATATTTATTATGAATCATATACAAACAAGGGCATCCAGTTGTCACAGCCAAATATGTGTTAGAACCCAAAAAAATCTATATAAAAAAGGAAACTCACTATACTTAAAGTTGAAGGAACTTTATAAGAAGCAGACATTTTAGATACAAATAGTAAATGGATCAGTAAATTTTCATGAACAAAGCATGCAATTTCAAGAAAATCACCATCAAGCAGATTTGCCAAGAAGTTTTAGTTTTTGGGTGAAATATAAAAGAGAACATAAACCACAGGTATAAAATTCATACTAAGAACCAAATAATACAAGATAAGCACATCTTTAGCTTTGATGAAAGTGGTCACTCACAGTTCGATTGTTCCACCAGCATTGGTATGTTTGAGTGCCCCATTGTAGTCTTGTTGGTCCATGTATATGATTCCAGCAACCAAACAAAGGTCAGGATTGTTTCCTATTGCAGCATCGCTTAACCACTCCTAGATACTCGAAATAGCAGCTTCCTAGATAACAAAAATAAGATACAATGAGAATCCATTAGGGTATATTTATCACGATGAAGCATACAAAAATAATGAAATAGCTTAATCCCCATATACTGAGAAATCCCTGAACCTTAAAATACATTTTGTATCCCCAATTTAATCAATTGTAAAAAAAAGGTTAGTCACTTGTCCCTTGATATAAGAGATTAAATCCAGATGCTTAAAAGCTTGAGATTACAAACCTGTGCCAAACAAAAGGAAAATTTTGCTGCTACCTTTTTGAACTGCTTCAACAACATCATTGACTAGTTATTCTTCCCTATGAATCTCATCCTTGTTTCAAAACATTTCTAAATCATTATCTCTATTTCTATTGTCAACCATTCTTCTTCCTGCCTATTAATTCAAACATATGGAAATAATGACTTGTTTACAAAAGAAAGTATTCATGGAGAAAACTTTGGATTTCCAACATTTGTGGATTTTCAACAAATAAGAGACCACATAAAAAAATAATATTCATCAAATTTAAATAGATAGTTCAAAAGTATAAGGTTAGTTGCTAAAAAGATTATAATCAGGATGAATTTTATCAATCATTGAGTACTTTTAATTTGACGTATCTATAACATCCTATCAAAATTAGAACAAATATATACAGCTAGCTTTTTCATCCATAAACCTTTAGATTATAATGTCAAAATTAAATATTGTATTTTTAATTAAAATAATAACTATAATGATTCAAGTTCCTCATTCCACTAAACAAATAGGGGTGGAAAACTACAAAAAATTCGATATACCATCCATATTGTACCGAAATATATCGACCATACCGATTTAACGGTATACCAAAAATTTTGGTACCGTATTATATAGTACCAAATTTTTTGATATCGGTATTAGCATGAGATTTATATTGAAATTTTTAGTATACCATATCAATACTGAAAATTTACTATAAATGGTATAAATTTATACTGTACGGAAATTTTGATATACCGAAAATTATTGTGTATACCAAAATTTCGGTACGATATCGGTATAAAATTTTTTTATATTGAAATTTTCGGAATGGTATACGATATGTAGTTTAGGGTTCGATATACCTTACCGAACCACCACAATGTTCCCTTTTGATATTATCATGACTAAAATACCTTGTATTAACATCAAGTTCATATGTCAACTTCATTGGGAAACAATAATTTGGTTCTATTTGCAGTAGAATTCTATCTTTTACTTTAATAAAAGTAGAGATATAGTCAATCTAGTCAATTATTTGGTGTCCATATTTAAAGTTCATTCATGATTAAGATCCAAAATCATGGAGAATATACTCATGAAATCTCTCAATACTTGTTAATACATGTTTATGAGAGAAATCAGTAACTATATCTCAAGTTGAGCATAATCTGACAACAGAAAAAAATAAAAGAAAAGGTCCTCTGTTTGCCAATTAAAATTTAGATTTGGAATTTCAATCTGAAAGAACAAAAAAGAAGAATATCAAGACTACTTTGAGGCTCAAACTTTCTGGATCGAAGGATGTTGAGAATGTCTCAAAAATCTAGCCCATCCAATTCAAGATCAGATCTCCACATAAGAAGAAATGAATTGAAAAACTCAAACTTTACTTTCTGATAGGTAAAGAGCAAGCACTTCGACAGCTTGGAGAGCCGTAGGAACTGACGAATCGATCTCATTTATGACAAACCGCAAAAAAAAACGGAGATGCAGTCAGAGATCCAAAATCTTTGGAAAAATAAGAACAAATCCAAAGGAAAAGAACAAGCAAGCATCAGAAGGGGAAGCAAACCTGACAATATTCGAGGGCGATGACGTCGCTCTCGAGGGCGTCGTCGGCAGGGAGGTTTGGAATGTCGCTACTGTTGATGGAGGATTGATAATCACCCAAGTAAAAGCTATTCCGGAGTGCGAATAGGAGATCGGGAGTGGCCGCCATCACCGTCGCCTCGTAGTAGAATTGTCGACGAAAGCTGAGATCGGAGATACAGGGAAGCTCAGACGAGTTCGCTACTGCTCCGGCCCTTTCGATTATGGAATATTACTAGCAACGGCCCAGTTCATGATCCGTTTAGTACTCTATATAGGCAACGGCCCAATTACAAGACAACGGCCCAGATAATATTTTCATCATGTTTGTATAATTCAATTATTTGCATGAGAAATACTTGTTAACGTAATTCTCTGAAAATTCTGTTTTTTAATAAATTATTATGGTATTTATTAAAATGTTGATTATGATGTAACTTTTTTCTTTAAAAATGTAATATATTTTATGGAAGATGGTTGGTGTAATGGTATGTGAAAGTTCAAATACAAGTAAATTATTTAGCCAATTTTTCATTAATGTAAATTTTGATAGTTTTAGCTGGAGCTCCGAGGAGTTACTAAGCCAACTAGTTTAGATATAATTAATTATTCTAAAGCTGAGATATGATTTTTAATAAATAAATTTAAACTTGATGGGGATCCTTGGCATGATAACGTTGCTGCCGTGTACCGCCCTTTAAGCTTAAACTTGAAGCGAAAAGAATATGAATTGTTCAAGTACTTGAAATGAGAGGGGAAGTGAGACATCAATCCTCCCATTTGTTTATTTGCAAGGTACTTAACATTGAAGGATGAAAAGGTAAGAAAGATGTCCTTTGCCTTGTTTACTAGGGAAATGTAAAGTCCCAATTTATCTTAGCCTCTTTTTCAAAAACAAGCAACAACTGAAAGATGTATATAGTACTACGAGTTAACTGAGTTTTGACTTGTTCTCTTTCATTTGATAAGATGGCAAAAAAGCAGGTAGATCATTAAATTGATTAAGTTAACAGAAGAAACATGATTCAGATTATTAATTTGGGTTCAGATAGAATAACAACACTGTTAAGATGTCATACAGAGTGTTTCAATAAGGTCCTAATGCACCTGTGGATATTCAACGGCAATTCTATTATCTCAAACATCATCTAACAAACGAGTGTTGGTGTAAAGAATATCAGATAATCAAATCTGAGTTTTGATATTGACAAAGAGTTCAAAGTTAAGTTTTACTATTGTGCTGATAAATTTGACTAAGTATGTAGAAAAAAGTTAAAAGTAATCTTAGGCAAAGTGAAAGTCCTAGTTGAGTCTAGGCAAAGAAGTCCAAGTAGACACAAGGTAGGTAGAAAGTTCTAGTTGCAACTAGGCAAGGAAGTCCTAGTCCGGGAGACTGGGCGAAGTCTTGGCAGGTCAAGGATGTCGGGCAAAAAAAATCCTAGAGTCGATAACACTAGTAATTGAAAGTCCTGGAGGTCGCGGACATCATGTGGAAGACTGGACTGTTAGAGTGTATACTAAAAGCCTAGCTTTTGGTATAAACATTTTTCTAGAAATAAGAATCACATTGGTCAAATGTTTACATTTATGATAAATGTAGTTGTTCAATTAATTTATATTGTAGATAACATGGTGTGTGGTGTCACACACAGAGGATCATGTTATCAGTACCTTATAAATTATAAACAGTAGCTCACGACCATAATGGAAAGGAACGAACCATTGGAAGGTCGTAGTATAATTAGGTATTAGTTTATCTTAACTATATAATTACACTAGTACACTTAGAGTGTATTGAGTAGGACCATTAGAGGTCGTTTCTTTTATACTGACTTTATAAAGAAACAAAGACCTCAGTTATTATGGAAGTGTGTGCTCTTAATCCTAATATAATAACAAGCACATATATTTGATATTTATTTCTTTAATTTATCAATGGGTGAGATTTAGTTCGATGAATCAATAAGCCCGATAAGTTGGGAAATGATATCACTTATAGTGTGTGTTGTTGATTATAGAAGGAAACTGTGTCCTAGTGATCTAGGTTGAGAATGTCCCCAAGAGGAGCTCATAAGGATTGTCATGTTAAACCCTGCAGGTGGACTTAGTCCGACATGACGATGAAGTTGAGTGGTACTACTCTTGGAGCTAGATATTAATTAAGTGAGTTGTCAGTAACTTACTTAATTAGTGGACATTTGTTATCTTAAACACAGGGAGACTAACACACTCATGATAAGAAGGAGCCCAAAATGTAATTTGGGATTGGTGCGGTAGTTCAATAATAGTTCTCTAGTGGAATGAATTATTATTGATAAAATTAAGTTGTGTGTTCGGGGCGAACACGGGATGCTTAATTTTATCGGGAGACCAAAACCAATTCCTCCTCTCGGTCCCTATCGTAGCCTCTTAATTATAGAGTACTATACCCACTTTCTTACCCATCCTATAGGGGCCGGCCAAGCTAGCTTGGAGACCAAGCTAGGGCCGGCCATGGGTATGTTCATGGGTGAATTCATGTGGTCGTCCCTATTAAAATAAAAAGGAATTTTAATTTTAAAATTTTTCTTATGTGGATAATATAATTTAAAAGAGAGTTTAAAATTTTAAATCCTTCCTTTTATAAGATTCTACAAAAGATTAAGAGAAGAGTTAAAATCTCTTTCCTTATTTGTAGATTAAAAGGTTGATTTTAATTTTGGTAAAAACTTTCCTTTTAATTATATTCATGATTTAAAAGAAAGTTTGAAAATTAAAAATTCTCTTTTATTAGTTTCTACAAAAGATTAAGAAAAGATTTAATATCTTTCCTTATATGTAGATTGAAAGGAGATTTTAATTTTTAGAGATAACTTTCCTTTTTGAAAATTATCCACATGTTTAAAAGAAAGATTTTAATTTATAAAATTTCTTTTATTAACCAATCATGAAGGGATTAAAATTATTGGAGAAATTTTTATAAATTTCTAGAAACAAATTAGGAAGTTTTAATTTTTGTTTTAATTAAAACTCTCCTTGTTTTGGGGAGAAGAGTGGCCGGCCATTATAATTTGAAAAGAGAAAATTATTTTAATTAAATAAATTTTTCTTTTCAATGGTAAAAGAATTAAGGAAGTTTTTATTAGATTTTCCTTATTTGCCAAGACCAAGGATTATAAAAGAGGGGCTAGAGGAAGATTCAAGGTGAACGACTCTATTCTATTTTTCCTCTCTTTTCTCCTTGGGTGTGGCCGGCCCTTTCTTTCCTCTCCTCTCCTTTGTGTGGCCGAAACCTTCTCATGGTGGAGATAACTTTGGTGGCCGGATCTAAGAAGGAGAAGAAGGAGAGAAAAGAAGCCTCTTTCTAGCATCCCTTGGAGCATGGTGGTGGTGGTCGAACCTCTTCATCCTAGGAGAAGTTTTGATGGCCGAAACTTGTAAGGAAGAAGAAGGTGCTTGGTGGTTCTCATCTCGGAAGATCGTTGCCCACACAACGTCCGAGGTTAGAAGAGGAATACGGTAGAAGATCAAGAGGTCTTTCTAAAAGGTATAACTAGTAATTTTTGTTTCCGCATCATACTAGTTATTTTTGGAAATAATACTAAATACAAGAGGCATACGATTCTAGAGTTTCGAATTTGTTTTCGATATAGTGTTCTTTTGTTTTTCTTTCCCTTGTGATTTGATTGTTCTTTTCGGTTAACCTAAAGTTATTTTAGGAAATTAAATATTAGCTTTCTATAAAAGGTTTTGTCTAGTCGGTGGTGGTTGCTCCCATATCCAAGAAGGTCATGTGCCTCGCCACGTCAGTACTGGGAACCAATTATGGAAATTAATATTTAATGGAATTAATAACTTAAGGTGACTTGGGTCGAACGTGTTAAGTTCCGCAAGAGATCCAAGTCAAAACCTAAAAGAATAAATAGATTAAGTTTTGGATCAAACGTGTTAAGTTCCGCAGGCGATCCAAAATTTAATTTAAAAGAACACATGGTAGCTAGGAAAAGGTTCAGACCTTTGTACAAAATTTTTGTATAGTGGAACCTCTAGGTTTTCCGAGTAGCAACCAACAATTGGTATCAGAGCTAGGGTTTTGCCTCTGTGTATTTGGTATTAGTTTAATTATGCATATGTCATACATAATTTAGGCAGGTTAATAGTAGGATGTGTTAACTTTG
This sequence comes from Zingiber officinale, assembly GCF_018446385.1. Classification (NCBI taxonomy): domain Eukaryota; kingdom Viridiplantae; phylum Streptophyta; class Magnoliopsida; order Zingiberales; family Zingiberaceae; genus Zingiber; species Zingiber officinale. Next base: position 134,265,892 of record NC_055996.1, on the reverse strand, counting down.
TGGATGCAGGATCCAACTATTATGGCTTTTAGTTATTATGTGTGTGATTGGACCCTTGGACATGTCAATGGCATTTATCTGTGTGTGCATGATTGTATTAAAATACAGCAGGAGCTGTATTTAGTTTTATTAGGATTTTATTTTTGATCTAGATACATGTACATTCCTTTTATGGAATATAGGATCAAAATGTAAAATTTTATTTATGTCGCGGATCGAATCTTGCAAAGCGTGGAACCTTCTAAGGACCAGAGGCGCAGCGGAACTAGGAGCAAGATGGATGCGACAGCTAGACCCGGTGGCGGTGGCCAAATATGGCAGCAGCTTGGGATGACAACACACGGAGGACAACTAGAGATAAAAGCCATAATAGTTGAAAATTAGATTTTCTATTTATTGCTTTTATATTGTGCTGTGTGTGCATGTTAGTATACATGACTAGTAGGCTAGCATAGTTAAAATTCTTCGTTTATAAATAACTAAGTGGGAGAGGGATTTTTAAATAAATCCCATGGTCTCCATTACTGGTTTGTAAGTGATGCAAACAAGCTTGCGCGTTGGCTCTGAGTGCATTCCTCCATAACGGATGAGCTTGTTTGTGGATCACTAGAACAGACTTCCATTTTTGGATGACTATAGGAAGTTAATTAAGAGCGTGTGATCTTCCCCAACGGAAGGGGCATAATCTTATTAATGGACTTAGTGTCAAGTAATGGTATACACTTAGACACATCTAATAGTATCCTCCCCATCGGAGTCACTGCTATTATTTGTGTGACCAAATGAAACCAACTATTAATTTGTCATAAAACTAGGTTGACAAGATAATAAAATTAAAGGGCTAAAACCCCTCTTACAAATGATTGATTTTGTATACGTCCACACTAACGTGGTATACAAAATTAACGGTGTTTGAGATAATTTTATTTGTCATAAAGATACGTTGACAAGATAGTTAATGGGTAAAACCCTCCTTTTACAAATGTTGAATTTGTATACGTCCACACTAACGTGGCATGTAAAATTCACGGTGTTTGAGGTGTTGGTGAATTTAAATAATATTATTTGAGAAATCAATATTTTATTTTAAATTCAAAAAGTTTTGATTAAATATTTGATCAAAGACAGATCAACTATTAATTTTATTCGTCATAAAGTAAAGTTGACGAGATAATAAAATTAATGGATAAAATCTCCTCTTTGATTTTGTATACGTCCACACTATCGTGGCATACAAAATTCATGGGGATTTTAAAGAATTGATCTTGACCAAATATTTTTGTGATTCTTAGGATTTAAAATGTTTGTCAATCCCCTAGTTGTTATACTATAGAAAAGACTTAGTAGTCTCAATTGTAATGATTGGAAATAAGACTTGGACATTAAGGTAGACTGTCTTCTTAGAACTAAGAACAATATAGGTGTATTTAATTCATTAGTTGAAACATGTTTAGTGGTGTTATCTACCAGAACCTTGAGTGTAGATACAAATGTCATCAATCATGTCCACAATTCATTGCAGGGTTCCAGGAAATCCGGCAACTAAATGAAAATTAAAACACCGTCCACATGGGCACTACTGTAAAAATGGTAGCTGTTACAGTGGGAGATGTTTATCTTTTGATAAGAATAAAACATGGATTTTTGAGTAATTGTCTTTACGCACCAAGTTTAGAAAGAACTAGTTTTCAGTTTCTAAACTATTCAAAGAACTTGATATTCTGCCTCTTTTAATAACAAAGTTGTTATTAAGAAAAAGAGGGAAGTTATCTGTTCTGGTACGTTGGTTGGCAATTTATAAATCCAATAACTCCCACGATGCAACAAATGGAAATTAGTAACATATCTTCTAATTTTAAGAGAAAGCAACCTTTGGAAATGAACCATTAATATCTTTGGCATCTAAGGCTAGGTTATATTAACTTGAGTAGGATTCATTGGTAGCTGATGAACTTTTGGGTTCATTGGTAGTGGAAATCTTTCCAACCTGTGAGTCTTACTTGGAAGAAAAAATAACCAAGAAGCTTTTAAGTTTAAGGGGTATAGAGTCAAAGATATATTGAAATTGGTTCATTCTGGTTTGTGTGATCCTATGACTATCCAGACAAGAGGTAGTATTGAATATTTCGTCTATAGATAACTATTCAAGATACAAATAAATTTACTTAATGTACCGCAAGACTAAGTACTTTGATTAGTTCAAATAGTACAAGGCTGATGCGGAGAAATGTTAATGTAAAAGTCACTATGGTTAGAACATAGTGGCAAGTACCTCTTGGGAGAATTTAGGAGTCACTTATCAGAAGTAGGGATTCAATTCCAACTAACTGCACCTGGTACACCCCAACAGAATGGTGTAGAAAAAGGAAGGTATAGGACTCTTATGGAAATAAGTAGATTGATGAGTTATTTAGAATATTACCAAAATCATTTTTAGGATATACTCTGGAAACGGAAGTGAATATAGTACCTTCCAAAGTCAGAACTCTCTACTCATATAGAATTGCTGAATAGGCGTAAGCCTATTTTGAAGCATATTCGGATTCAGGTAGTCCAGCACATATGCTGAAGAGAGACAATGATAAGTTGGATAGGAATTCACTTGTTTGTGGGTTATCCTAGAGAAATGAAAGTAGGTTTATAGTCTTAAAAATCAGAAGGTCATTGTTAGCATCAATGACCGATTTTTAGAAAAGGACTATGTAATAAACCACGTGCCCATAAGAAAATTTGTTCTTAAGGAAATAATAAAAGGCATGTCCAATCTAGTACCAATTGTACAAGATGAGATACCACAAGGAAACTGCAACACGTATCACAAATGATACACAATTGCAGAAAGTGCCTTGTCGTAGTGGGAGGGTTGTTAGGCAACCTAAAAAGATTCATGTTTTGGGAGAGTTTTTGGACTCGATCCCTGGAGGACATGAACCTGATCTCCGGACATATGACGAAGCATTCCAAGATAAAGATGCAATATCTTGGCAAAGAGTAATGAATAACAGAATTAGAATATATGTATTCTAATAAAATCTGGAAGCTTGTAGAACCACCAAATGGTGTAAAAGCCTTTGGGTATAAAAAGGTCTATAATAGGAAAAGAGGGATAGACAGGAAGGTAGAAACTTTCAAAGCAAGGCTAGATGAAAAAGGAAACTTTTTCACTGGTAGCCATGCTTAAGTCTATCCGGATACTTTTATCTATTTGGTAAGTGGATGTCAAGACAACATTCCTTAATGGAAGTCTTGAAGAAAGCATCCATATAAAGTAACCAGAAGGATTCATTGCAAAGGGCTAAGAGTATCTTGTGTGCAAGCTCAATCAGTCTATGGACTGATGCAAAGCTTCAAGGTCTTGGAACATCCAGTTTATCAAAGTAATCCAGACCTATGGATTTATTGAGTAAACGGATAAGTCTTGTGTATACAAAAGGTGTGATGGAAACGTGGTGGTATTTCTTGTACTATACGTAGATAACATTTTTGGTAGTTGGAAACAATATCAAAATATTGTCAGAAGTAAGGGTATGGTAGTCCAAATAATTCGATATAAAGGACTTGGGAGAATGTATATATTTTTGAGATCAAAGGATCGCAAGAAAAATATACTTATCCTAAGCTTGATACATCAGAAAAATCCTTGCTCGTTTTAAGCATGCAAAACTCCTAGAAAGGTTTCTTACCTTTTAAACATGGAGTGTCTTTATCTAAAGAGATGTCTCTGATGACATCAAAGGAGATTGAGGACATGTAGGCAGTTCTTTATGCTTCGGCAGTTAGACAACCTAATGTATGCTATGCACGAGATCAGAAATCTGTTTTGTCAAGGGCATAGTTAGTAGATATCAAAGTAACCCTAGACAAGGACATTGGACTGCAGTAAAGCATATATTAAAGTACCTTAGAGGAACTAGAGATTATATGCTAGCTTACAAGGCATTTAGTCCTGTGGGTTGCATGGATTTTGACTTCCAATCGGATAGGGACAATAATAAGTCAACCTCGGGGTTTTGTGTTTACTTTAGGAGGTAAAGTCATAACTATGGAAGAGTGATAAGCATAGGTGTTTTTCTGGACTCCACCATAGAAGCTGAGTATATGGCAAGCCTCTGAGATAGCCATAAAAGCTGAATGACTCAATAACCTCAAGATAGACTTAGATATGATTTCTGGTTTGTCCAAAGATTATTACAATTTATTGTAATAACATTGGTGCAGTAGCAAACTTGAAGAAACCATAAGTCTATAAAGTAAGAAAACACAATAGAGCGCAAGTACCACCCAATACGAGAAATCGTATAAACGAGGAGAAGTTGTTGCCGCCTAGATTACATCAGATGATAACCTAAGGTCCTTAAGGCAAGAGCTTTTTGAAAGGCATGGGAATCAGATGTATGGCAGCAGATACGGCAGCTTAGTCTTTTAGTATAAGTGGGAGATTGTTAGAGTGTATACTAAAAGCCTAGCTTTTGGTATAAACATTTTTCTAGAAATAAGAATCACATTGGTCAAATGTTTACATTTATGATAAATGTAGTTGTTCAATTAATTTATATTGTAGATAACATGGTGTGTGGTGTCACACACAGAGGATCATGTTATCAGTACCTTATAAATTATAAACAGTAGCTCACGATCATAATGGAAAGGAACAAACCATTGGAAGGTCGTAGTGTAATTAGGTATTAGTTTATCTTAACTATATAATTACACTAGTACACTTAGAGTGTATTGAGTAGGACCATTAGAGGTCGTTTCTTTTATACTGACTTTATAAAGAAACAAAGACCTCAGTTATTATGGAAGTGTGTGCTCTTAATCCTAATATAATAACAAGCACATATATTTGATATTTATTTCTTTAATTTATCAATGGGTGAGATTTAGTTCGATGAATCAATAAGCCCGATAAGTTGGGAAATGATATCACTTATAGTGTGTTGTTGATTATAGAAGGAAACCGTGTCCTAGTGATCTAGGTTAAGAATGTCCCCAAGAGGAGCTCATAAGGATTGTCATGTTAAACCCGCAGGTGGACTTAGTCCGACATGACGATGAAGTTGAGTGGTACTACTCTTGGAGCTAGATATTAATTAAGTGAGTTGTCAGTAACTTACTTAATTAGTGGGCATTTGTTATCTTAAACACAGGGAGACTAACACACTCATGATAAGAAGGAGCCCAAAATGTAATTTGGGATTGGTGCGGTAGTTCAATAATAGTTCTCTAGTGGAATGAATTATTATTGATAAAATTAAGTTGTGTGTTCGGGGCGAGCACGGGATGCTTAATTTTATCGGGAGACCAAAACCAATTTCTCCTCTCGGTCCCTATCGTAGCCTCTTAATTATAGAGTACTATACCCACCTATACCCACCTTCTTACCCATCCTATAGGGGTCGGCCAAGCTAGCTTGGAGACCAAGCTAGGGCCGGCCATGGGTATGTTCATGGGTGAATTCATGTGGTCGTCCCTATTAAAATAAAAAGGAATTTTAATTTTAAAATTTTTCTTATGTGGATAATATAATTTAAAAGAGAGTTTAAAAATTTAAATCCTTCCTTTTATAAGATTCTACAAAAGATTAAGAGAAGAGTTAAAATCTCTTTCCTTATTTGTAGATTAAAAGGTTGATTTTAATTTTGGTAAAAACTTTCCTTTTAATTATATTCATGATTTAAAGAAAGTTTGAAAATTAAAAATTCTCTTTATTAGTTTCTACAAAAGATTAAGAAAAGATTTAATATCTTTCCTTATATGTAGATTGAAAGAAGATTTTAATTTTAGAGATAACTTTCCTTTTGGAAATTATTCACATGTTTAAAAGAAAGATTTTAATTTATAAAATTTCTTTTATTAACCAATCATGAAGGGATTAAAATTATTGGAGAAATTTTTATAAATTTCTAGAAACAAATTAGGAAGTTTTAATTTTTGTTTTAATTAAAACTCTCCTTGTTTTGGGGAGAAGAGTGGCCGGCCATTATAATTTGAAAAGAGAAAATTATTTTAATTAAATAAATTTTCCTTTTCAATGGCAAAAGAATTAAGGAAGTTTTTATTAAATTTTCCTTATTTGCCAAGACCAAGGATTATAAAAGAGGGGGTAGAGGAAGCTTCAAGGTGAACGACTCTATTCTATTTTTCCTCTCTTTTCTCTTTGGGTGTGGCCGGCCCTTTCTTTCCTCTCCTCTCCTTTGTGTGGCCGAAACCTTCTCATGGTGGAGATATCTTTGGTGGCCGGATCTAAGAAGGAGAAGAAGGAGAGAAAAGAAGCCTCTTTTCTAGCATCCCTTGGAGCATGGTGGTGGTGGCCGAACCTCTTCATCCTAGGAGAAGTTTTGATGGCCGAAACTTGTAAGGAAGAAGAAGGTGCTTGGTGGTTCTCATCTCGTAAGATCGTTGCCCACACAACGTCCGAGGTTAGAAGAGGAATACGGTAGAAGATCAAGAGGTCTTTCTAAAAGGTATAACTAGTAATTTTTGTTTCCGCATCATACTAGTTATTTTTGGAAATAATACTAAATACAAGAGGCATACGATTCTAGAGTTTCGAATTTGTTTTCGATATAGTGTTCTTTTGTTTTTCTTTCCCTTGTGATTTGATTGTTCTTTTCGGTTAACCTAAAGTTATTTTAGGAAATTAAATATTAGCTTTCTATAAAAGGTTTTGTCTAGTCGGTGGTGGTTGCTCCCATATCCAAGAAGGTCATGTGCCTCGCCACGTCAGTACTGGGAACCAATTATGGAAATTAATATTTAATGGAATTAATAACTTAAGGTGACTTGGGTCGAACGTGTTAAGTCCCGCAGGAGATCCAAGTCAAAACCTAAAAGAATAAATAGATTAAGTTTTGGATCAAACGTGTTAAGTTCCGCAGGCGATCCAAAATTTAATTTAAAAGAACACATGGTAGCTAGGAAAAGGTTCAGACCTTTGTACAAAATTTTTGTACAGTGAAACCTCTAGGTTTTCCGAGTAGCAACCAACATGAACGGGTCGGGGATCAGACGTCCAGAGAAAAGTCCTGAAATCTCGGATGCTAAGTAAAAGTTCAAACGGTCTGGAAGACCTGTTTGGCAAAAAGTAAATTTTCCTGAGAGGAATAGGTGATAATACATTCCCCGTAGAGGGAACAGTATACGTCGGTCCGACCTAGAGTTTTAGCGAAACTCAAAGTCAAGACTGGACAATATTGGTAATGGAAACATGGGATCATGGGGGCTGCCCATGATGCTCATATTGTCCACATTTAATTGTGTTAAATGACCATACTACCCTTTGGGGGATTCCCTTTATAAATGCATCCAAGTCATTTAACTAAGAGAGACAAGAAAAGAAAAGTAAAAGGTGTGTCCATGAAAATAAGAAGGAGAACATCTATAAACGTTGGGATTTGATTTATGGATTTGTGAAGAGCTTTTTGTATCTATAATTGCTCTTCTGACGGTGAGTACAAATCTTCCAAGGACGAGCACGAAGAACATGATTTATTGCAGATTGCTGTAAGTTTTTACAGTTTTTCATATTTGAATATTTCATGCATTTCAATTTTCATTGGTATCAGAGCCAAGTTGTTTTTTGAAATACATGTTCTATTTGCAATCACAACGCATGTTAAAGTTAAAATGATATTGTGCCCATTGAAAATTTTCTATTTGTTCAGAATGAGTCATTTCATTGCATAATAAAAAAAATTGAACATCTCAAAGCCCCTATTTGATGTTGGTGAAATCGCCGATGGAGTATGTCTTGTAAGATTAAGTTCACATGGGTGGACTAGATCCAATTGAGTCCATATAGGTGGACTTACACATGATTAACACACACACACACCTAATTACCATTAAAGTAGCTAAACCCAATTAAGTGATCTAATACTTCAATACATATAAAGAGGGTTTAAATTAAATGGATATGAATTTAATGTGTAAATCTAATAATCCAGTTTGTTAACATTGATGGACTGTTAATGATGGATGGGTCTTAAGGTGGATAGTCCCTATAGGATGAGCTTAGTATATAAAGAAAGATACTCATGAATTAGGTCATGTTCTAGAGCCTCTTCAACCTCTTCTCTACCTCATCGAGAGAGAATTAAGTGTTGGACCCCGTGGTAGTTTTGATGTGATCAACCAAATTAGTTAGGTCCTGCTGTGTTTGATCCCTGTGTCTAAGTGTGCAGGAGCTTAGGAACACAAGAAGTCGAGCGGAAGACGCAGCTAGCGAGAAGGACGGCACGGGAAGGGAGCCGACGGGCTCGGTGCGTCCGAAGGACGAGAGAGCTGCGGAAGAGTACTCCGGTGGGCGTGAAGAGCGTGCGCGGCGTTCGAGGGACGTTAAGCCAGGACGAAAGGCTGCTCGAGGAGAAGGCCGGGAATTGGGTTCGGGTGAGCCCTATTCCGGTTGGCCGCAATCACCCAAAAGAACGAAGATTCGGAAGCCAAAGCGAAGAAAAAAAGGAGTCAAAAGAAGCTAGAATTTACTGTAGCAGAAACCCTTGAAGGCGCCTTCAAGCCTGTTCAAGGCGCCTTCAACAAGTCAGTTTTGACCATTTGCGCACGGATAAAGTTTATCCGCTGACCGAGCTGGAGGCGCCTTGAACCTTGTTAGAGGCGCCTTGGACCCTCGGGATAGACTTTCCAGGAGCTATAAAAGGCCCCTGGAGCTAGGAATTCATCATTCATTCAAGCTTTCAATTCCTAGCAACTTGTGAGTTCATTAAGTGTGTAAAAAGGCTTCTCCGCCTACAGTGAAGGAGACTCTGCTAGTACGATCTTTGATTGTCCTGGATTAACAACCTCCTTGGTTGTAACCAGGTTAAACCTCGGTCTCCCGTTTTATTTCTGTCTTTAATTTTATATAGTTGCTAGTTATTTTTATTGCTGCACTTATTTATGAGTTGAAATCCGAGGAGGGTATTTTTATTTTTGTTTTCAGCAATTCACCCCCCTCTTGCCGGCCTCCGCTGAACCAACAATTGGTATCAGAGCCTGATCGCCTCAGAAGGACTAACTGCTAACTGAAGCACTACGATCAAGACGATGGCCGAAGCGAACATCCATCCCCCGAAGTTCGACGGAGACTTCGCCACATGGAAGCACAAAATGGAGGTATTTTTTAAAACAGATTTTGATATTCTTATTACAATGAAATATGGTTTTGCAGCGCCGAAAGACAAAGAAGAAAACACATGGAGCAAGAAGGAGCAAGCCGATTTCGTCGCCAACGGAAAGGCAGAGTTCCACCTGCTCAGTGTGCTGCCACCACAAGAAGTAAATCGGATCGGAAGCTACGACTCAACGAAAGATCTCTGGGAAAAATTCCTGGAGCTGCACGAAGGTACTTCCGAAGCGAAGCTAGCGAAGCGCGACATCCTCCGGAACCAGTTAACGAACCTCCGGATGAACCAAGGCGAGAAGGTAGCGCAACTCCAAGCTAGATTCAAGGAGCTGATAACGCAACTAACGAACCTTGGAGAAGAGGTAACCAATCGGGATTCTATCCGATACGCGCTCAATGCCTTCCCGAGAACTCCAGAGTGGGCCTCCTTAGTAGATGCGTACTACATCTCTAAGGACCTCGAGGTAAGCACGTTAGAACAATTATTTTCGACTTTTGAACTTCATGAATCTCGAGTTTCAGAACCCAACGGAGCAGAGAAGACAAGTCAGAACATTGCCTTAAAGGCAAAGATGAACAATTCTAACTCCGAAGCCTCAGTCAACGAATCCGAAGCGGCACTACTGGTAAGACGCTTCAATAAGTTTTTCAGTTCTAATAAATATAAATCGCAGAGGCATCATCGAAAGAAGAGGACGGTTCGTTGCTACAACTGCAAGAAGAGGGGTACATCAAAGATGACTGCCCAAAGTTGAAGAGAAAGGAGAAAGAAAAGGAAAAGCCAAAATACAATAAACCAGAACCCTCCAAGTACAAGAATCTGAAGGCTACTTGGTCAGATTCGTCAACCTCTGAGTCGGACATCGAAGAATTCTCAGGGTTAGCGCTATTGGCGAACCATCAATCGGAAGAAGACTCAAGCTCAGAGATGAGCATCGATGAAGGGGGAGGAACATCAGAAGAAGAAAGCAGTAGTGAAGGGGGAGCGTCACCAGACCAGGTAAGTAAGGTACGCAATCTAACCCCAACTCAATCTTTTAAATTTATCAAGTCTCTTTCTAAAGAGTTAGATCAATTAGAAAAGAGAATGTTGAACTAAAGTTGAACCTAGCGAGAGCATGCCCGTTAGAAATGTATGATCATCTAAAATCAAAAAATGAAAATTTGAAATTAGAAATTGAAAAACTGAAACCTGATGCATGCTTAAATCAATTTCCAAATTCAAAATTAAGAATTTATGGTAAATTAAATTGGTATATAAGGAAGCATCAAGGACAACTTAGGAAAATACCAAGAAACTATGTACCCCCTAGATTTTTGAATAATCCTGTAGGAAGGAACCTCTATTGGGTTCCAAAATTTGTGCTTAATTAATTTTTCAAAAATTAAAAAGCTTACATTGAGAAAATTAAACATTGAAATTCTTTATGGAAGCTTTGTCTAAGGAAGTGGTTGTTGCTCCAATAACCAAAAAGGCCTAGTGCCTCGTCACGACCTGGAAGCTAAAATATTGAAAGAAAATGTTTAATTAACTTTCTGAAAAAACATTAAACAAGAATTAAATAATGCTTTGAAAGTTTATCAAATATTTATTAAAATAAAAAAAAAATCTTAGAAATTTTCTCTTGAAAAATTCTACCTTATTCTTGATTAGAAATTTTTTGGGGAACAGTTAAAAATTTTACTTAGGATTTTTTTTTTAAATTCAATTTAACTTCAAATTTTTTTTCAAAAATTCATTTTTTTCAAAGATTTAACATTACTTGAAAACATTTTACTTAAGACCCCATTTTTGCTGTGATCAAAGGGGGAGAGAAAAGTACAAGTTTAGAGGGAGTTAGAAAATTTTAAAATTTCTGTTATTATTTTTATAAAAAGTGTTGCAATTTTAATAATTGCAACAATTATGCTTAACTTGTTAGTTTAGTAATTTTTTCTTTAAAATTACTCTTTATGTCTATTTTAAACCCTAACTTGAACTTGGGTTGATGCACATCAAAAAGGGAGAGATTGTTGGATCCCGTGGTAGTTTTGATGTGATCAACCAAGTTAGTTAGGTCCTGCTGTGTTTGATCCCTGTGTCTGAGTGTGCAGGAGCTTAGGAGCACAGGAAGTCGAGCGGAAGACGCAGCTAGCGAGAAGGACGGCACGGGAAGGGAGCCGACGGGCTTGGTGCGTCCGAAGGATGAGAGAGCTGCGGAAGAGTACTCCGGTGGGCGTGAAGAGCGTACGCAGCGTTCGAGGGACGTTAAGCCAGGACGGAAGGCTGCTCGAGGAGAAGGCCAGGAATTGGGTTCGGGTGAGTCCTATTCCGGTTGGCCGCAATCACCCAAAAGAACGGAGCTTCGGAAGCCAAAGCGAAGAAAAAAAGGAGTCAAAAGAGGCTGGAATTTACTGTAGCAGAAACCCTTGAAGGCGCCTTCAAGCCTGTTCAAGGCGCCTTCAACAGGTCAGTTTTGACCGTTTGCACGCGGATAAAGTTTTATCCGCTGACCGAGCTGGAGGCGCCTTGAACCTTGTTGGAGGCGCCTTGGACCCTCGGGATAGACTTTCCAGGAGCTATAAAAAGGCCCCTGGAGCTAGGAATTCATCATTCATTCAAGCTTTCAATTCCTAGCAACTTGTGAGTTCATTAAGTGTGTAAAAAGGCTTCTCCACCTACAGTGAAGGAGACTCTGCTAGTGTGATCTTCGATTGTCCTGGATTAACAACCTCCTTGGTTGTAACCAGGTTAAACCTCGGTCTCCAGTTTTATTTCTGTCTTTAATTTTATATAGTTGCTAGTTATTTTTATTGCTGCACTTATTTCTGAGTTGAAATCCGAGAAGGGTATTTTTATTTTTGTTTTCAGCAATTCACCCCCTCTTGCTGGCCTCCGCTGCACCAACACTAAGGATTATCGTCGCCCACTCCTGTAGAAGATGTTAGGACCAAAAGTAGCTAGAGGGGGGGGTGAATAGCTCGTCTCGTGCTCGTCGCTTGGCGTTGCTTGTTTCTTCAAGGATATGCAGCGGAAAATACAGAAACAAACACAAACACGCTAACACTAGGATTTTACTTGGTATCCACCTCACAAGAGGTGACTAATCCAAGGATCCACACCAACGCACACACCCTCCACTATGAATAACACTCCTTTATGGTAACTACCAAAGGCGGAGAAGCCCTACAACACTCTCAATACAAGAAGAAGAAAGGGAAATACAAGTTAAGCAGAAGCTTACAAGATGTGCAGTAAAAACCCTAACCCTAACTTCTTCCTCTTGCAATAGATCCGCCTCTTGACTTGGAAAGCCTCCAAGAACCTTCAAGAACTGGCGATCACGTGCTTGTAGAGAGCTGTGGAGGAGCTGGAATGAATCTGAGAAGAGCTCGTAAAGAGATGCCGAAGACCACGCTCGCCTGCGGCTTTAAACCCGACGCAACGGTCGGATCCCGATCGATTCGAATGTTCCGAATCGATCGGGAGGCTGGATCGATCCACGGATCGATCCGGAGCGCCTGTTAGTGGGGACGCACCGGATCGATCCACGGATCGATCCGGCGCTATCGCGCGAAGCAGCCGCGTCTCGATCGCGATCGAGGACCTGATCGATCCACGGATCGATCCGAGGTTCGTCATGGGAAGAATGGATCGATCCACCGATCGATCCACCGATCGATCCACGGATCGATCCGATTTGGTTTTGCCCAAAACCAAGTCCCAAACCTCCCTAACCAACATCCGGTCAACCTTGACTGTTGGTACATCATGCCTCGCATCTGGTCACCCTTGACCGGCAAGACTCCACCAAGTGTCGGTCAATCCTTTGACCCACTTGGACTTTTACTCGTCGTGCCAAGTATCCGGTCACTCCATTGACCTACTTGGACTTCCACCAGATGTCTGGTCAACCTTGACCCATCTAGACTTCCTTCCTTGCCAAGTATCCAGTCAATCCTTTGACCTACTTGGACTTCCCAACACCAGATGTCCGATCATCCTTGATCCATCCGGATATCCTTCCTTGCCTGGCTTCACTCACCAGGACTTTCACCTAGCTTCACTCACTAGGGTTTTCCATCTGCCTAGCTTCACTCACTAGGACTTTCATCTGCCTAGCTTCACTCACTAGGACTTTCACCTGGCTTCACTCACCAGGATTTTCTTCTGCCTAGCTTCACTCACTAGGACTTCCTTCTGCCTAACATGCCAGTTAGGACTTCCCAGTCAAGTATCCGGTCAACCTTGACCTACTTGACTCTTCTTCGATCAATATCTTATTGTCAAACATCTAAACCCAAACCAAGACTCAGCTTGGTTAACCAGGTCAACCTTGACCTGAGGGATGTTGCACCAACAGAAGACTATTCCGCACTAGCAGGAACTCATGCGTTAAGTAAGAAGCAATACTCTTTTACGATGGATTCAGGTCAATTATTCATAAGTTATTGTTTCGATTTTGTATTGTGCTTTAAAGATTGATAGAAGCTAGATGATGCATCTTTTAGTTCATATATGATGTATTGCAAACCTAACAATTGGTATCAAAGATTGGGATTGACTTGTTATCAGTTTTTAAGGCATAAGGATTCTTATTCAACATTTTGATATAAATACATCAATTTTTTGCATTTGATTTCATATGGATGAGTGAAACTAATGTATATTTGTTGAATGTAGTATGGCTAGATTAGATTTTAACCTATGAATCAAGTTTTTCACATTATCTATGAAGAACGAGATTGGCAGCATGATTTTAGGGTTGAAATCATGTTCAGAAATGAACGTTTTCGGATATCAATCGATTAGGAAGGTTTTCAATCAATTGAGAGTCACGAATTTACAAATAGAAGCTTCCTGAATCGACCATCCAATTGATTGGTGTAAGGCTCAATCGATTGGGATGCTTAAGTTCGCAAATAGAAAGGTTCTAAAATCAGTCGACTAATCGATTGGCGTCACCAATCGATCAACCAATCAATTGAGGATCGTAAGAAGCAAATAGAAAGGGTCTAAAATCGATCAATCAATCGATTGAGGATCGTAAGAAGTAAACAAAGAGCTTCTAAATCAATTGGGATTCACCAATCGATTGACTAATCGATTGGTGTTCGCTGGGTTGTCCACAGAAGCATTTTTTGAATCAATTGGCAAATTGATTGACATTTGTCAATCAATCAGCTAATCGATTGGAGTGGATGAACGAGTGAATAGAAGCCTTCTAGATCGATCAGTGGATCGATTTATGTGTGCTCAATCAATTGACACACGTGTGAATCGATTCACATTCATTCTTGATCGATTGATGAAGGTGTCAATCGATTAATATCCAATATCAATCGATTGATAACTGAATTTAGCTTAGTTTTTAGCAATTTCTTCCTGGATTCTTCTTTGTTCTTGCTGCTTAGTCGAACCTATACTATCATCAAAACAAAAACTAAGTAGTAAAAGAATTTAGATTTTAAATTGCAAGCTATTCACGTCCCTCTAGTCAGTCCAACCCGTTCCAACAAGTAGGAGGTTTAGTTTAGACTATATTTTTATACTTACTGGAGGGGCTATATCTTGGAAGAGTGTCAAGCAAACGCTAGTAGCCACTTTAACTATGTAAGCAAAGTTGGTAGCATGATATGAAGCATTCAATCACAAGATTTGGATGTGAAACTTCATCATAGTATTGTAGATCATTGATGATATTGACAGGTCACTGAAGATCTATTGTAATAATAAAGCTGCAAAACTTTATACTAAGAAAAATATCATTTTGTCGAAGTCTAAGCACATCGACATCAAGTTTTTAGTGGTTAAAGAAAGAGTTCAGAGTCGTCAAGTCATGGTAGAGCACATCAGCACAAATTCTATGTTAGTCGATCCACTCAGTAAAGGCTTGGTGTCTAAGGAGTTTCATGCACATGTTGTAGATATGAGAGTCATTCTTATGGAAGAAAAACTCATCTAGTGGGAGTCTGTATTTATTTTATTATGCTATATTTAATAATAAAGACAAATATTTTTATTTTGATTGTTGTACGTACTTAAAGTTTAAAATATTAATGTAATTTTATTTGTTTATTGGACATTTTGAAATATAGTATCATGATTTACTATTATTGTTTAACATTGAGTATTTGTAAATATGATATAGATTCTTTTAGAATCATAAAGTTTTGATTATGATTTGCTCTTACAGTTTAGCATAAAATATTTACAAATATGACTTGACCTTTTTTGAGATCACCTTAGGACCAGTTGAAAATTGACATGCATTGATCATATTTCATATAATTTTCATCTACACATCCACATTTTGATCTATGTCGTTAATGACATTGGTATTATGATTACTATTGGGACTTGTTACGATCATATACAGTACCTATGACTTTTTTTATTCTATATCAATGGAGTTAATAAACTAGATTGTTTAAAGAGTATTCTATACTCATTAAGTATGATATCAACTAAAATTATATTCGCATGTTATCTATAATCACATATAACCCAAATGGAAGATTGTTGGATTTAATATCCCTTAAGGTGAGCTTACATGTGATTTAAGACTTGCGGTACTGAATCTCGTTAAATGATCTAACTTAAGGTTATTGGATATTGGGTTATTGGATATGAACCTCATATGTATAGAACTCATTACCCGCATCTATTATCATCTATAAATAATAATGGATGTGCATTATATAATGGGTTGGTCCCTAAAGGATTAGGGTAATATTGACAAATTCCTTGTTCTCCATTGACGAGAGAGTTTTCAGCATCATCAACTCTAACTCCTTCGAAAGACCAACATTCTTCTCCTTCTCTTCCTCTTTTGTAGGATCATATGATTGATAAGCACTACACGAACAATGACAATTTTGTTGCATTCAAGTTCTTCATAATTTATAGTTTATGTATTTACTTTCTATTTTCTCTGTTCGAGTTCTTATTTCATTCCTAGAATTCATACAATTAGGAGAAAACTAAGTTTTATCAACTAGTGGGAGCCTAAACTAAGAAAATTGAGAAGGAGAGGGGTTAAAATGATGGGCGGGGAGTTTCCCAGTGTAGCCACTCTGATGCTCAAGTCAATCTTCAATAGAGGAGGAAGAAAGAAGAACAAAGGTAGTTTAGGGTTTTAGATGTGTGTGCGTGTACCCTGTGCCCGTAGGAACGTGTGGCCTTTTATAAAGTAGTGGCTGACTCTCATGTTTTCCATATGTCCCGAGATCTCCCCTTGCGTTACCCATATTCAATGAAATAAATGGTTGTGTTGCCCATTTTTCCCGTAGTAAATGGTTATGTTTTCAACATTCTTTGGGAGATAACGGCTACGTTGTCTGCATCTTCAACGGACCACAACTTATCACCTAGAGTCAGTGGAGGCCTGGAGCTGGGAACGACGCAGAGTTGAAGAGCGACATGGAGCTAGGAGTGGTGTGGAGTCGGAGAGTGACATGGATCCGGGAATGATGTGGAGTCAAGGAGCGGCTCTCTATTGACTTTGACCACCACCTCAACAAAACTATTGACCTCTTAAGCCATGTGGCATTTTCTGATTACCTTCTGTATCAATAGCAAAACAAAATGGTTTCTTTCGACCAAGTCATAATAAGCCTTGTTCTTTAGTTGATTCCATAGTTCTGCCTACTACACCTCGAGAGGGTCCTTAAAGCTGTAGATCGAGTTGTTCGGCAACCGTTTAAACCACCGTTGCATCGATCCAGACAAAGTAGTAAGGAAGAATCAACATTTTATCCCGTCCGTGTACTGGTGAAGGTTGGTCGCGTTGTCAAACTTGGTCAAATGGTCGTTGGGATAGGTTTTTCCATTATACTCTTCGATCGTCAACAGGGTATAATGCTTCGGCAAAGGGTCATTTAGGATCCCCTTCGAAAATTGTTGATTGACCCGCTCGAACAAGTCGTCTTCTCTCGGAGCTTTTCCTTTTCGTGCATCCCGCACAGGCGCCTCATCCGAGGAAGATCCCCGGTCTCTATTCGCTCGGCCTCGTTCTTCTGGGGGAGCCTATGATAGCACTCGGTTGAAGGGGATTGATGCATTATGAGTGTCCCCATAGGAGCTTATCGGTCTCCTATTTGGCTCTCGAGTGGAAAGTTGATCCGCTCAATTTTCTCTTTCTCTTTCAGTCTGCTGACCTACTGCGCGCGGGCTCATGCATTGGCTGATCGGCCAATACCTATTGTTGTAGCTCCAATATTTTCGTCACTCGAACTTGTATTAGTGCATCGAGTTCCTCTTGCGTCAGTGTCACTGTTGTGAGTCATCCAACGTCTTCCATCTTCTTATTCGGATACAGACAACGTTCTCACAGACGGCGCCAAATTGATCATGTTTGAATGAAGGAAGCTGGAAAACGGGGGATGGGGTGACTGTTGACGAGATGAAGACCTCGATCCTGCAAAACAAAACCAAAATCAGGGAAGGGGTCCCTGGCGTTGAACCTCCGACGCTTAAGTCAAAATCAGGAAGAGAATGAGTAATCCAAAAAATAGAAAATCTTACTTTCCTCATACGTGACGTATCTTTTTATACTTTTTTTCTGTGATCATTCATCTATCCTTATTTAATGATATTAATTACCAGGGGAAGGTTTATTTGTCTTGATTTCCATGCATTGATAATAAATGTAGTATTCTTCTTTGTCTTGACTTCCTCATATTTAATGATAGACAGCGTGTTCTCTTTTGCTTTCTTGTCTCCTCCTGTGTAATGTCATTACTTGCGTCGGACGGACGGTCCGAGTGGCTCGTTTCCCTGTCGATGATGCCCCGACAAGCAGGGTGATGTATGCTCGGCTACTCCATTGTTGACCGTGATAACTGTAAGCCTAGCGTTGATCGCCTTGACTTTGACCAACACCGTGTCAATTGACCTGTGACAGGTGGGCTCTCCCTTATCACCGCATCAACCATCATTCTTTGTCTCAAGAAGAATCATATATTTGCCTTTAATTTTCACCTTTGTGTTGTTTCCAAAGCTTACAAAGCTTTTCTTGTTTGTATCAAGCTCCACAAATTTACTTTTATCATCTGTCATATGATTGCTAGCTCCATTATCAAGGTACCATGTGTTTGCTTTTCCAATAGAGTCATCCTTGAGTGTAAGAAACAAGGATTTTTCTTCATCATCTTCCTTGTTCTCCATTAGATTTGTCTTTTTATCCTCCATGTTTGATTGACACTCTTAAGAATAATGTCCAAACTGATCATTCCTCACATAGTTACATTTTCCTTTTGCTCTTCCACGACCTCTTACAAATGTTTGATTTCTTTTATCAAACAAAGAAAGTTGCTCATCTCTCCCTTAACCATGGTCATGTATTGAACCTCCTTTGGTCTTCAAGTTGCTCATTTGGTCCTTAACCTCAATTTCTACTAGAAACACCTCCTTTGGTCTTCAAGTCGGTCTTGCTTTCTACATGTCTTTGCTTGTAATACATGTTTTAATTGTTCTTGCTTTCCATGGTTCATCTTCATGAATCCGTAATGATCCGTTTAATTCATCAACTGTCATGATCTCCAAATCTTTGGATTCTTTAATTGCAATAACAACATGATTAAATTTTGTGTTAAGAGAGTATAGTACTTCTCAATTACTCGAACGTGAAGCATAGTTTCTCTAAGTTTCTTCATTTGATTGATAATAACAAAAACTCTTGTAAAATAGTCAGAGATATGTTTACTTTCCGTCATAAAGAGTGATTCAAACTCAGCTCTTAGAGTTTGAAGTCGCACCTTCTTCACCTTTTACCTTGTCTACTCTCATAATAAAGTTGTGAAGTGTTTCCCACACTTTTGATGTTGTCTCATTGGCTATTTTCTAAAATATATCTTTATCCAAATCTTGATGGATGATGGTAAAAGCACCTTGATCTCTCTCTCTTTCTTTCTTTCTCCAAAACATCTTTTTGATTTTGAGGTAGAGTTGTCACATCTAATGGTTCTTCAAAATCATTTTCAATAATATCTCACACTCCTTGGAATTCGAGAATAGCATTCATTCTAAGTGATCAATTCTCATAGTTGACTTTGGTAAGTTAGGGGTATATGAAAGAAAAGGATTTTGATGTTATTAGCTCTAATACCACTTTATTAGAAGGTGATGAACTCTCAAAAATTTACTAGAAAAAGAAGAGGAGGTTTAGTATAAAGAATTGTATATAGAAAAGACTTTTTTAAACTCTTCACATACATACTATTTAAATATCTAGATTATATATCATTAATTAGATACATACATTTATTCTATCTAAGTACATAAATTTAAGATTCATTAGTCATTTTTATACATGGATAATGACTGTGTGATCATGGTGTGTGAGCAGCTGAACACCGCGACACTAGTTATGATAATGCGAAGAAACTTAGGTTGAATGGATATGCTCAACGTTGTCGGCGTTGACGAAGGCACTTTGAACTTCTGTTCAGGTGTAAATTTTAAAATAAATCAATTTGGTGATAATTAACTTATAATCTGATAATTTTTTAGAAAATTTAATATTGTGTAGGAGGATTTAACATTTTCCATGTTCAAGTAAACTTGTGTTATTGGACAAGAAGTCGATATCGAACTTGTTCGCAGTGGTACATATGATCCAGACAACTGTCTCAAGCTACCTGTTACGAAAGGTAGGATCTAGGACAAAGTTTAAGAGAAAGTCCAAGCAAGAGAACTAAAATGACTATTCGCTTGCATATCAAACAAGCTGAAGATTCATGATTACAAACTGAACCAAATAACAGAATTTGCATAGAAGATCACTTGATTAAGAATCAACTTGGCCCAGAAGCTAGTGACTTGTATGAAAGCCTCACGATACTGAATATAACATGAGGTTCCAACATTAAACCGTTTCCATGATCTCCACACGCTGGTGTCCTGGTAATGGGATCGGTGACGGAAAGGAAACGGAAACCAAATCGTCTAATTACTTCCAGATGATGCTTTGTAAAAGGGTTGTTCCACATGCAGGTGTTCATAGCAGGAGCAACATATATTGGCTTGCGGTAATCCCATGCTCGCACGACGCATGTTAGTAGGTTGTCACACAACCCTCCAGCAATCTGTGAAAAATAAATAAATAAATATACTCAAAACAACAAAAAGATGAAACAAATACAACAAGTAGTCCCTATTCCTTTCACTTTTTACCTTAGCGAGAGTATTTGCTGAAAGTGGCGCAATCACCATGATATCGGCCCATTTACGAAGCTCAATGTGCAACACCTCATCTCCAATCTTTTTCCAACTAGTCCATTCATCCTCGTCCGTGTAAAAAGGCACATTACTAGGTAGTGCTCTCCTGTCAATGAAATGCAAGGATGATTTGGTAGCAACAGCCCTAATTTCTGCCCACTCCAAAAAGCAACGACATAAAATCTCAAATTTAATAGCAGCAACACTTCCAGAAACAGCTAAAAGGATCCTCGGTTTAGCGGGCTTAAAATTGTGATGCTCCATATTATCTGAGGTAGAATCACATTAAAGGAAAAGTTTTCTTCCACTGCGTCAAATACAAATGAACAAAAAGGTGAACAATTATCAACTTTTGCAAATTGAATAGGCATTAATCATAACTTATAAAATTTGTGGATGGAAAACCATTTCAATTTATATACAAGAGAGCAAAGAAATGATGACTTCATACGATCACTTGAGTTTTGAGAATAGCATCATTTATCATATTTATGCAGTCTTCAGAGGGATTGGTATAGATTTCCCCAATGCTACAAACTTTAGGAACCATTTTACACTTCATGCCAACCAGCTTCTATGTTGCTACCAGGTAGCATTGAAACGGTTTGAGGGGGAAAAAAAGAATGTGAAAACTTTCCCAAGAAAGAATATCCTCAAAGATAGGTGAAACTTTTAAATCCACAAACTGTACAATAATGGGAAGGGGTGAACAAATCAACAAACCATAAACTGCCTTAGTCTTCATTTTAAAGGGCATGCAATGGATCCAACAAGTCTTTCCTCATACAAACCAATATATTACTGAAACTAAAAATATTGTGTACACGTGGGAAGAAGGATATGTGGATGGAACATAAGCTAGCTCGGAAAGGAAGTACCAAGGAGAGGGGAAGTGAGACATCAACCCTCCCATTTGTTTATTTGCAAGGTAAGACATTGGAGGATTAAAAAGTAAGAAAGATATCCTTTGCCTTGTTTACTAGGAAAATGTAAGATGATCGAAGTCCCAATTTTTCCTAGCCTCTTTGTCAAAAACAATCATCAACTGAAAGATGTATGGTACAAGTTCTCTGAGTTTTGCCTTGTTTTCTCTTTCATTTGCTAAGATGGCAAAAAAAAAAAAACAGATAGATCATTAAATTGATTAAGTTAACAAAAAAATCAGGGTTCAGATAGAACAATAACACTGTTCAGATGTCATATAGAGAGTTTCAATGAGGTCCTAATGCGCCAGTGGATATTGAACGACAACTCTATTATCTCAAACATCATCTAGCAAATGAGAGTAGTATATTCAAAATGAGAAGGATAGGATTGCTTTTCAGTTGTTCTCATGCCTGTAAGAGTGTGGATAGATAGCAACAGTATGTCCAGTTGAGAAAGTATTGCTTGTTCGTTCTTATGAATTTGTGGGGAAGTAGGAAAACACTTGTAGATAAGTAA
This sequence comes from Zingiber officinale, assembly GCF_018446385.1. Taxonomy (NCBI): domain Eukaryota; kingdom Viridiplantae; phylum Streptophyta; class Magnoliopsida; order Zingiberales; family Zingiberaceae; genus Zingiber; species Zingiber officinale. Next base: position 134,244,125 of record NC_055996.1, on the reverse strand, counting down.
CTTTTAGTCATTCTCCAAATACTTCCTGCTTGCATGGATCTTAATTACAAGAAATTAATATATATTGAAACTAACGATATATGCCAAAATTCTTCATTTTTTCTAAAACAAAGATTCAACTATTATATCTCAGGTTGTGGCAGTTGTATTATAGCAGACCGAATCTGCGCATGGTCAGGTATTGGAAAGAGTTGTCAATGCCTGGCGTTGCCACCATTTGGTCTTGCTTCGTTCTTCATTAAGGATGATGCGTAGCTAAGTTGGATTTTGAATCTTGATAGACACGATTAAGCCTGAAGTGGGGGAGATTATATTACCCCAATGTAGCCTCGCATGGTAAGTTGTGGGCCAAAAAGAAACTTTTTAAACTTGAATGCGCAGCAACCATTAGCTTTTTCCTGAGCTCTAAGGATGCTCTAAAGACAAGCGAGGAACAGAAATTTGACGCGCTTCAAAATTAGGGAACAGTTCACAGATCAACCAATTAATCTACTACAGTTCCTGCATTCGACCTTATTTCTCAAAAAACGATAAAGAATTTAACCTAAATTTTACTGGGCAATCAAATTAACTAGAGAACCGAACATAATTAGGCATCGAAGAGAATTAGATTTATTTTCTCGCAAAACAACGAGATCAAGGATAGCCAATACATGATGTTAACAAAAGAACAAGCGAAAATGATTGGGATTACTAGTTGGAGCAGAGAATGCAAACCTCAGAAGGAATGGCGGAAGTGAGAAGGAGCATTGCGCGAGTCCCACCGATCGATTGAGCGAGAGAGAGGAGGAGGAGGAGGCGGCGCAGGAGGGGCTCGCGTCTGATATAGGCTAAGCGGATCGAACTGGGCAGCTAGTTGGATTTTTTTTTAAAAAAAAAATTACAAAAACAATTTTTTGGTTTTTTATATTTGATATAATAGAAAACTATTGTGATAATCTTCACCGAGGGCCTCCAAAATTATCTGTCTAGCGTGAGGAAGTAAATCGAGATTTGACTCTATCAAAATTTGATCCCTTATCAAATTATAGAAGAATAAATAGAGTTAACAAATTAAAGAATTTTGACTTTTGGAAAGTATAGTTTTAACTACATTGGATAAATAAAAATAAATAAATAAATCAATAACATCAAATTAAAATTTGAGATGACCAATTCAGTCTATAAATTTCTTATCACCTATCAAGATCAATCAAGAAGTATTTAGAAGACGATCAAAAGTCCCACATCTCATCCCATATTTCCTTATTCCGAAAAGAGTAATGTTAAATGATCAGAATCTGACCAGCTAAAATTCATACATGCATGTACAAAAGTATTTTAATAATATCATATGTATATATTAATTACATGTATGTATATGCATGTATTATGATTGAAAGATAGAGAATTCTAACTAGTCAGATTCTGGCCAACAAGATTTACTCTTCCGAGAATACATTAGAAAGCTAAAGATTCATGCCAGAAAAGTAAATATCTTCAAACAAAATTCATTTACTCTCGTTTCAAGAGCTTAAAGTTACAAACAAGACAAACACGGTCTCATGATTTGCTCCCTCTGAATTGATTGAGATAAAAGTGCACGTACAGATGAAAATGATTGGATAAAAAACTAACATAATTTACCACTCAATAGATCACTCCTCCTGCATGCTCATATTTCATAATTCCAGGTACTCTCCACCATCAGTGTGGGAGTCCCCTGCTTCTCTGCCAGATTGAACGATGCTGATATCTGAAGACGCAAACAAGAAAAAAAAAAAAAAAAAACTCATGAGAAGAAGAAGCCACTGTATTTTGCATCCAAACTATTAATCAAGTCGTCCTCATCTAAAATTGAGTGACAAAATCACTGCAACTGCGAACCGGTTACATTGTTAACTGTCTTGTTTGTTTGAAGAAATAGTAATGTGACGGTCAACAGATTTTTCTTGAGATAGACTACCCTCGAGTATGAGAAATATGAACAACTGCTAGTAGATCGGAATGGACGAAAGAGATGCATGCAAAGACAAACATAGGATTTTCCACAACCATAAGATGTTAAATTCAGGGACACCTAAAGACTCCATACATTAAAAAAACTAAAAAGTTGGTCAAGGTGAGGACTGCAGTTTGAATAAAAAAGGCATCTTGGTTACACAGTGTTACATCTTCACACATGACTGATTCCCTATTGGCCAATCTCGCAGCACTATGGGTAATTTTATATGTGTTAGTGGAGAATAAGAACTCACTGTAATTTTTTGGTTTACTGCTAAAGAGTGTTAAAAGCCACAAGTACCGAATCTTTCGAGACAATATCGAGGTGTCTCGCATTATAGGTTATAGTAACTTTCTTTCTTTGGGCACCACCAATGGTAGATGAAGAATATCACAAGAATCATAACAGAGATCATGTTGTCAATCATGTTAGATTTTGAAGGATGTCCTAAAGCAATTGTCTTGTGATTTTTACTAAATATAGATTCACTATTTGAGTACATATTATATATTTGATTGTCTTAAACTACTGAATGTCCGTAATATAATTCATAGCATAAGAGAAATTATGATTGGATCACAACTAGTGATTATCTCTATATATATAATTATGAACGTATTAGAATTTCCCTAGTCATCGAATTGATATACTCGGACATCATTAATTCTGTAAAACTAGTACGGGTTATACTCTTTGGTTCGCCAAGCAACTGTTTTCTCACTAGCCGTAGACATTGGGATGTCGAGATAAACGTGGATGCTAGTCATGGTAACTAGTTCATTGGAGTGATTCGCTGTAAGACTTCATATGATTATCTATATATGGATATGTCTGTGAAGCTCTTACTGTAGCTCGAGTGCAAACTTCCTTTGACTTGAGGTATACAAGTCATCTTAGTCATGGAGACTTATACTTTGACATCTTAAGCAAGCACCTCATTGAGGTATGGACCCGGGATGATTGGGTATAAGTCAAAATGCCCGGAGATGTTTGGATAGCTCACAGAGGATTTACCGCTCTTTGCGAGGAGACGTATACCCTATGGCCACTCTCGTTAGGATTATTACTCAAAATTTGTGGTCAAAACATTACATGTTAAGAGTGCGAGACTTTTAGACACATATACGAGTAATTTGAATCCGTAAAACGAGAAAGTATTACTTGGGCTAGGTGTGACGTAATCAGTCTAGTGGGAATAGACACATAGACCATGTCCTGAACCAAGTGGATATAAGACGAGTGAAAGGAACAAGACACGACTCAATATAACTGCTGAAGGATTTAGAATTAGTTCTAAGATCAACTATGATTTTCTGGCTAATTGGGGATCATGATATACTACTAGGTGTCACTCATGATCGTTCTATAATTAAGTAGTTAATTATGGACGGCTAAGATAAACCGGGAACTTATTGGGTCGCGCACACTAACAAGTCTCTAAAAGACGTAAAGCAAGTTAAAGAATACGATTCTTAGATCAAGAGAAAAATATTTGATTGGACCATATATAAGACAAATATGAAAATATTTGTCATGATGGAAGCGTGGATGTGCTAGATCTCTTATGGTAGAGTTGAACCATATTTTGTTTAATCATGAATTAGTCATGAACTAGTCCCCAGGGCGTAGCACAGATGGGGAGTGCATGGTTCTGTGGCCGAAAGGTCCAGGGGTAGATCCTCGGGGTGTCACTGCCTGGGATTAACGTCTCCGCCATGCACTTTCCACCTGTGTACCTGCATTTACCTCCCTCCATATCCGTGGGACCGGCTCTAGGGGGGCCGCTAATGTGGCGGTTCCACATTTTTTTTATGAATTAGTCATGAACTAACTTGGTTTAGTTGTGAACCAATCCAAGGAGTTAATGAGCTAATTTTTTATTAAGGATAATAGGTTGGATTTGAGCTTTCTAATCCAACTCATTAAAGAGGATTATATATAGATGTAATCGGGAGAGAATTAGATACAAGTTTCATTATTTGGCTGATTGGCTTTTAAAAACTCAATCCTCCTCTCCCTCTCCTCTCTCTCCCGCCGCCAACAAAAGGGTGCTCCCTCTTGTTGTCGTAACCACCACAAGGGAGAAAACCTCTCCCTTGTGTGCTTCTCTTCTTCTTCCTCTTGATCCCTCTTTTTCGCTCGTGGCTAGTAACTTCCGAAGGAGAGGCTTGTAGTCAAGGAGTTGTCTTGAGGAGTTCGGTGTGGATACGAATAGAGGCGAGATTCGACAACGTCGCTACGGTTGATGCCTTCTCGTTACAGGTCATCCATAAGGTATACCTAGCGTAAATTTATTTCTCGTAAAATTTTAATTATGCGATCATGTTTGACAGGTTGTATCCTTGTATGCGTGTGGTGTCTGTGATGTAATAATTAGGAATTATTATTTTATTTTCTCTTGCGTATGTTTACGAAACATGTTCTAACACACACCCACCCACATCAGGCATATCCCTACAAATCATACCAGTTAAAAATGAGGACCTGGAAACCATACTCAAGATACATATAACTCACAAGTTTAACAAATTAGGAAAAGACAATAAATTGGTTTAATATTCAATCTTCCCTCATGGCGAAGCCAAACTAAATTTGAACATATTTTCAAGGTGTTTCACTGGTCAGCTAGCAAGAAACGCCCGGACAAAAATATGATATCGTTTAGTCATTTTGCCAAGGTTGGCACTTCAATATGACTAGTTTATAAGGTGAGTTTGCTAAAACTACATGTCCCAGCACCATGTCATGTGACATGAAACATGAACCAAGATGACCAATGTTGATAAGTCATTCTTCCAAAGAGAGAATAAAATTGGATTTACAAGGAGAGTGGCACAACATGACAGCATTAACTCAAATACTAAATCAAAATTCAAAGAGATATGGAGCAGCTGGATTGTAAGAGACAAGTCATGTTATTTCTTGAATGCATCTCAAAACACTAGAGATAAGCTTTGATTAATTTCAGAAATTCCATCAAGGAGAACACAATGGGAATCAAAATATTGTCATGCTAAGAAAATGCCGACAAATATTTGATAAAGACAGACTGACAGAGTATTAACTCCGAATTAGTAGAGTATAAAGAATTCAGATAGTATACTAACATTTAAACCACAAATTCAACTTGTGCAAGTGTCTTCTCAAAGAATTACCTTGAAGCAGCCTTTCTCCTGGGAATCCCTGTTCCACTCCAATCCAAGATTCTTAGTTGTCGTATGGTAAATCGCTTTCAGGGAGTCACCGCCTTTGAACTTCCTCGTCAAGGCAAAATCCCAAGCGTTCTTCGACACATCATAGCAAGGCTCGAGCACCGTCCTCTTAAGCTCCCCGTGGGCGTACCAATACCTCACCTTGCAGTTCCCCGACCCGAACGCATAGCACAACGAAACCTTGTTCGCCGGATCGAACAGCAACGACCCATCCACCACGGTTCGGTTGGCCGCTCTGGCGTGCGTGTAGGTCAAATTAATGGTCTTATCCGCCGCCTTGAACGAGTTCATGAACTGAAACCTCACATCCTGAACGAGAAAATAACGACAAACAGTTGGCGGGTAGATCGAAGGAAAGGGGAAGAGGAGGGTGTTAATTTGCCTTGTCGGCGACGTTGTAGTCGAGGATGAAGGCGCCGTGCTTCTCGAGGGAGAGGACGAGGTCTTCGAGGGACGGGCCGTTGGCGAATGTGGCCTCTGTAACGGAGGCCTTAAGGCGGGCGTCGCCGGCGTGGAGAGCGAGGGTGGCGGAGGCGGCACTCTTGTTGACCTCGTACCGGCCCTTCACCGTGGCCTTCATCTTCTTCCTCTCCCCTTTTTGCCCCTTATGGGAAGAAGCCCCGATCGAGACGGAGTTGAAGGAGGAGGAAGCGGAGCCGGCGGCGGTCGCAATGAATCCCCCATTATATCGTCGGAACTCGACGGTTGGTTGGACCAGCCATTCCTCGTGGTAGAGCATCGTGTGCCCCGCCCATAAAAGACAGGCCTGGATCGCCTGTCTTGGCTAAGATACAGAACAGGCTTTTTAATGAGATCCTACGGGCAGTACCACGTTGGTGCTGCCATTCTCACTGTTGCTGTGCTCTCCAAAGACAGTGCCACAGCAGAGAAAGTGTGTCCAGACAAACATTACAACGGATGTAGAGATAAATATAATAGAAAACGTTTATGCATTGATATATATGTTCTTAGATACATAGATATGTTTGAAGGATTCTTCAAGTAGCAGTAGCAGTAGCAGCAGAAGCAGAGTAGGATGCATTTAACAGCGGAGGCATTAGAGCTAGTCAACTTCAATGATGCCTGAAGACTAAGAATGCGTCAGTTAGAACATACAGATGCCTGGCCAACCTGTCGAATGTGTAAGAAAAAAATGGCTGCACAAGAAACTCGGATCATGTTGCTTCGCCTATTCTTGAGTTAGTTGATGATGCATGAACAGGCATTATGTACGTGAATTGTGTGATAATATGGAGATTTCAATGCTTGTGCCAACATTTACAGAATAATGTGATGTGTCTACGTCTGACACAATTGTATGCAATTGCTTGCATCTCCCGGCACACATGTTCAAAGTATGCAAATGTTCCTGTGATCAAGAATCATTCCCTTATTTTATTGCTAGCAAGTTATGCAATGTTTAGCAATGGAATGCATCCTCTAGTTCCCTGTTATATTTAATCTCTGTGTTCGTGTGATCAAGATTCATTCTCTTCATGAAAAAGTGGAGGTAGGTTGGTCCGCAGATGGGGAAAAAAAATACCTTGGACGATGGCACATGGCATTCGGTCAGTCAGTTAAAAAAAGTCCTCAAAATTGACTCCTTCAGATTTGGTGTCGAGCCCACCGGAGTCTTCTTAAAAAGATTAAGAGAGAGACAACACATCATTCAAGGTGGTAAAATGCCTAGACATGAACAGGGAAAGAAGGAAGCACATAGCAACATAATACCTTTAAATTCCCTTGATGGAGAACTTGAAAAATTATTTGAATCGGCTGGAATATAAGGAGACGTTGAGTAATTCTCTAATATATCTAGAACAGAAAAGGACAAATAAATTATTAGAATGTCATTAAAAATATATAATATATGTGCGTTGTGGTTAGAAAAAACCAGCGCAATTATTGAAGACATCTGTTAGATCTAAAAAGCTGAAGTTTCTGGGCATCTGACTAAACCCAAGTGAAGATGTATCCACATCAAGGAGAGAATTGTGTATATGCTGTTCAGTCAACTCTGAGCTACTAAAGGATCCAACTGAAGCATCTGCGAGTGGTTGTGGTTCGAAGATGCCATTATCATTACCAAAGGGAAATTCATCAATTGAATAGATTGGCTCTGGCTTTACTGTCATCCCATTCATATCTGGAATCCTCCCAATGCGATCTTTATGTGACGAAAACACACTTGTAGATGCATTCATGCTCCCAACGAGAATTGATGGATCATTGCCCAGACAGTTTTCAGGTTGCCCCAAAGGCCCAGCATTTACAAGAGCACTTGAAAAATCGCCATTGAAAGGCATGGAATCTGGCCTTGAAAAAGTGGATGCAGGTTGAGACAAATAGCACGATGGAGTTTGATGAGCTGGAAAAAAAGAATAATAGAGTTAGATTTTTCTACAATAGAAATAATGTCATGCAACTGGTTAAATCTTCTCTTGATAATAACTGAGAACAACCGATTTATTTAAATAGTTAAAAAAAAAAATTGGTGAAGATGCCTCTTCAATAGCAGAATAGCCCTATTACCGACTCAAATGTTCTCTATTCAAGCATCCAATCTTTCTAGCACATCCAATATCTCTATGATATTCCATGTATCATTATACAATTACAATGCCTAATATCATTCTCATATGTCCCTATTGTTTAAAAATCACACTCCATATGGCATCCTATTGTTCTTCGATAATGGTGAAATCTTCCTTCTTCCTGTAACAAGAATAGTCAGTGCTAATGGCTTGAGCATGAAGGCCATGATCAAATGATTGATTATAGATGAGACCAAGCAAAGCAAATTATGTACAAAAATATCCAACCAATTGGAATTTTCCAAGATCACTATTAAATTTTAACAACATTTGACTATGCTATGTGTTTCGTTTCACTTTACCTTCGACTCTTTGTCTAACTAGAGAATTTAAAATACAGTGACATAAAGGCAAATTCCATATAGTAGTAAAGGAAATCGACAACAATAAAAAAACATGAAATAGACATACAAGCTAGAGAATTAGAGCCATTGGTAAAGGGTAAGACAACATCTCCTGGAAGGCATGCTTTCCGCATAAGCTCAACCTGTTTCTCAAGAAGGTTATTGAAGACAATTATTTGGTTTTTAAGGATCAGTCTAAGATGATATGCTTTGAAAAACTCTTGGTTCTCCTCCTCAAGCTTTTGCCAGACTGCACAGCAATAAAACATGAAGCTCAATTAAAACACACTAATTAAAAAATTAAATCAAATAAAATATGTCAAATCTGGTGATTTTAATGGCAATATTAACAAGTTTTTACAAGACAATAGTATTGCAGTCATACATTCTAAATCAGGTTGTTGGGCAGTTAGGGAATAGCATGTATAAGAAAGAATAACAAAGATTGAGATAAATGGAGTTTCTTGGCATGACAAAATCAAAAAATTGCTATCACAGAGCAAACTATAAAAGACGATAAAATGGTAGCAAAAGGAAGTTAGGAATGCATGGATATGTTGATGACCTACAGATACAATAATTAAACAAAAACAATTGAAGATGTAAGGTGTACAGAGAGATAAAAGAAAATTCTAGATAATATAACTAAAAACGATATAAAGAGGTTTGGTTGTCACTAAAAATATAGCCTTTTAAGAGTAAAGACAAGGTCCATGTAGCTGACCCCTTGACAATTGGGACAAACACAGATTATTATTGATCGTAGTAACAACAAAACACTAGACAAATATGAATGTCGCAAGTGTGGAAATAATCTATACATCAAATAATTTGTCGAATCCACATAAATAATCCGACAAACACAATCCCATAAAAATGATGAATTTCAACAAAATAGGATGATTTGTTCAGAATTACCAAGTTCAGTGAAACTAGGCTCTATCTTTGCTTGGAGAGACAAAGTGTCCACTACTTCTTTCTGTTTCATGTGTAGTTGAAGGCATCGTTCAATAAGATTCTGAACCTGAAAATTCATAAGGCAAGATGGAGCAGACCTTTCACTCAGAAAATGAATGTAAAGCAACTATTTATCTCTAACATTAAAAAAAAAAGACAAATAAGGTGCATATATTTTATAATCAGCGTATCATCTCTATGCAGTTATCTTAAAGTATAAAAGTAAGCAGGCAAGTCAGAATTAGAAATCGAATAAAGCCAACAGAATTGTTCATCATGCTCATCCATCTGGCCATAAAATAGAGTTTGGGTGTCACTAAAGCATGGTAGCTAAATCATATTATCTGGTAGTGAGTAACAACTAACAAGAAAATATAGAACTCTATTCTAACAAGAATATGCAAATTCACCAATAGGATGTTATGCATTTAATCAGATTACTAATAGTACAACAATTGAACAGAATTTAATTTCCTGTTTCTGACCTAATAATAAGATGTAATGTCATTTAAATTCAAATATATTGCACACCTAATGAACAGACGAGACATACCCGTGTGAATATTACAGAATAAGATCATGTAGTCAACTTCGTATTGACAACAGAAAGATTTCAAGAGTTCAAATTTTGCAAGGTAAATACGCAAGTGATGCAAGAACCACTTCAGCTCACAATCAGCGACCAGAAGATTTAAAGAAGCAATGATAGCCAGTGAACAAGTTTTTAGGCCACTTGTTGCACTAAATTTAGAAACAGCAAGCCGGGGAAAATCCAAATTAACTGCTAATATCGCGGAACCAAATTCAAAAGTCTGCTTACTAATTGTATATCCTGACGGGAAACCTTCCTGACTTCTCGGCTCGACATCTTGCGCTTCATACCCAAAGGCTTCAAAAATCGAATCTTGCACAAAACACAGTGTCCCGCTACGCGCTCGATCGCATACCAGTCACGATCACAGAGAACGAAGACCTGATGAGCAAACAGCAAACCATAGTAAACACACTGAACCACGAAAGACAACGATAATCCACCGAGCATTAAGGGCCGCTTTACCTTTCGGCGAGAGAGCGGGATTCTCGATTCGGCCTCTCTGATTCGTAGGCTTCTGATTCACGGTGAGCATTTGCTGCTGGAATTGGGGGCCGTGGGCGGGTAGGGCATCGAGCGGGATGGGATCCTGGGAAGCCGATGGAGTGGAGGAAAGCTGGAGGAGATGACGTCGTCGATCTTCCTTCCCGGGTGGAGAGTACAGAGACCTGATCGCGCCACGTAGACTACGAACCCCAAAGGCGGCGATTGGACGGCGGTGATGGCAGATGTATATTATCGTGAAAAAATTGTCCGCCGATTTTGAAATTTATAGGCCTCCTCTCGTCTAAAAAGAGCATAAAATATAAAATAGGAAATATTTATAGGAGATATTTTTCTATATATTTCGGATCTTAAATATTTTTTATTTAAACGGGATGTTACAGGAGAGATTTTATTGGAAGGAGATATTATAAAAGAGATTTGAAGTCATCTTAAAACGATGATTTCTTTCTTTATTTTTTTTAAATTAAAAATAATATTTTTTATTTAAAGGAGATATTACACTTACAGAGAAGATTTTATTGGAAGGAGATATTATAAAAGAGATTTGAAGTCATCTTAAAACGATGATTTCTCTTTTTAATTTTTTTTAAAAATTAAAAATATATTTAATGGTAGAATTTAGAATATTTGATAGTAGAGTATTTAATAGATAAGTTTTATAAATATTTGATTTATGGAATATTTAATTATAGAATTTAAGATGTTTAAGGAATGTGATATTTAATTGATGAAATTATAAAAAAATATTTAAGAATTCGGGTGCTCTAGTTATAGCAGTTGCACAGAAATGCCAACGTGCGTGGACCCCACAGAAGTTTCCTGTTACGAGCTGGGTAAACAAATTGCCTCTCTCTATTTTAAAAATATTAAAGCGATCCACTAAATATTATAATTAATTTTAAAAAATAATTAAGATAACCCGCTCAAATTTTAGAGGTTCATAAGTAATTTGAATTGCTTGATTCTAATATACCATTCGAACCCTAGTTACGTAAGGATATCGTCTCACTTTTTATATTTTTTTATTTGAGACTACATATTTAATTTATATCTAGGAGTGAGTATTCGATTAAAATTGAATTGAATCGAATCGAACCAAATCGAATTTTCAATAAAATCGAACAAACCGAATAAACTGATTTTTTCTAAAAATTTAGTTTGACTTAATAAAAATTTGGTTCGGTCTAAAATTTATGGTGTAAAAAATTGATTTGGTTCAAAAATTCAGTCAATTCGGTTTAACCGAATAAAAAAATTCAAAACCGAACTCAAACCGAATTAACCAATTTTTTAGAGAAAAAAAACGAATTTCTGAATAAACCGAACCGAATTTTTAAATTCTATCGATTTGATCGGTTTATTCGGTTTAATTGAACTTTTGCTCACCCCTACCTATCTACATCTATTAATCTTGAGAGTAATTAATCTGATCTCATTAAAATTTTTCACAGACCATCAGAATAAATCAGAAAGCACTCGTAATTAACTGTGTTCTAAAGCCAACCGTTCATTAAATTTATCTCACTTCATACTATACTATTTGATAAAAGATGATAATGTTCATCTTGAATGTCTCGTCATTTCACAGAAATAGATACATGTATAAAATACTTCCCAAGGTAAGACCTTAGAAAGAAATCCAAGCGAAACATATATCATAAGTTAACCACTATGCATCAACTTCTACATATAAGGTATCACCTACACACCGCAACCCCTACGCATGAGGTTTACCAGAATACATCTAAAAGACACAACCCCATCAACCTCCATACATGAGGTAACATCAAATCAACAACCTCTACATGAGGCATGTCATCCAAAAACCCACTCACAAAATATTACAATCAAGCACATGTTTGGCCACACACCAAACCACATCAAGCACACAACATCCATGTTCAGCCAACACACACAAAAAAACCACAACAAGCATAGGTTGGCCCTCATAAGTCGATAAACTGATACACATGTATCTGGATTTTGCAAAACATTCTCTCCAAATCAGGGACCATCCCCTCACAGCGGCATCTATTGCGGACTTCCCACAAAATATAGATTATACTCGAAACTCTAAGGTGTCTCGCCTTAATCTTCATGTTTCCCTCTTTGTATTGATGTCCGAACACTCGGAAGACCTCATCCATTTCTAGACCTTGTGTTGAATCTCCAACCAGCACCTCACCTTCTCCCAAAGGGCTCGAGAGATGGGCATTCAAAAAATAAATGTCGGTTTGTCTCCTCCCGCTGCCGACAAAGGACACAAGCTTTGTTTTCTTCATAAGGCATCATGTCTGCTGTCCATAACTTCTCATGTGCTAGTACCCAAATAATGAGTCAGTGCTTTGGCATAATCTCTGGCCTCCATATCACGAAGACCCAAATTACCGTCAACCCCCTTGGTTTGAAGAAGATATAGGCATTAGCAACCCCATTATTTTCACCCACAAATCATTCAATTATCTTCATGTTTGCCTCCTCATTACCTTGTGAACCTCTCTAAATTTTGCATTGAATATCGACAAGTTTTTTTATAAGAGGTGAGTAAGAAGGCTTTACCTCCCATTGCCAAAAATCCACACCCTTGATATAGAAAATATTTTTAAAAACACTTTTGAAAACTTGTAAAAATACTTTCCTTAAAAAAATTATTTAGAAAATATTTTAAAAAATATTTTAGTTGTTCTTTTAATTTGGATCAACTCTTAAGATACATAGGATGCGTTCGTGTGGTTAATAAGGATTCCTAAAAGAGTGTCAAATTGAGAGAGAGTCATGATTGAAAGATCAATCATAATTTTTAAAATTCTTTCAAAGTTAGTTTTCAAAATTCTTCAAACCTGTATTTAAAAACTTTTTAAAAATTCTTATATTTTTTTAACTGTAATTTCAAAAGGGATATTTTCAAAAATGATTCTATTTCAAAAATAATGTTTGAAAATAAATGCTTTAATAAAGATTTCTCAAGTGTTTTCAAAATTATTAGTGCAAAACTAAGGGAACCTTAGGTAATCTTTTTGATGTGTGTTAAAGGAGGAGAGTAACCTTAAGTTAAAAATATTTTGACTTCTAACTTTGGTATAAAACCCTAAAGATCAAATATTTAACTTAAGAAAATTATAAAATATCAAAAGGGGGAGATTATTGGTGCAATCAATTTTCAGGGTTTTGATATTTGACAATGTATCTAAATCTGGTCAGTTTAACCAAGGGTTGATCCAAATAGAACTTGATGTTTGGAAGAGAGAAGTCTAGTCAGGACTAAATGACTAGTAAGAAAAAGTCCTAACTTGGTTGACAAGGGTAAGTTCTAACTAGATGTTAAGCAAGTGAAAAATATACTAAGTGACTAGTCCTAACTGGAAGTTAGGTAAGGGGAAGTCCTAATGAGTGAAGCTAGGCAATGGAAGCCCTAGTGAGTGAAGCTAGACCCTAGTTAGTGAAGCTAGGTGATGGAAGTCATGATTAGTGAAGTCAGATAGTGAAAGTCCTAATGAGTGAAGTTAGGCCCTAGTGAGTGAAATTAGGTGGTAAAAATCCTAGTGAGTGAAGCTAGATAGTGAAAAATCCTAGAGAGGTAACCTTAGGTAATGGGAAGTTTTGGAGCAGTGAACTCCAAGCATGAAGTCTAGTAGGTCAGGTAGACTTACAGGAGTACAACTTGATCCTAAGGGATTGACCCTTAGATGGTAGACTTGGAGGAGGGACCTCCAAGTAAAAGGTAAGCCAGTAGATTAGATAGACTTACAAGAATGTGGCTTGATTCTAAGGGATTGACGCTTAGGTGGTAAATTTGGAGAAGAGACCTCCAAGCTAAAGGTAAGCCTAGTAGGTCAGGTAGACTTATAGATATAAGCTAGGTTGTTGAACTTCCAAGCTAAATGTAAACCTAGTAGGTCAGGTAGACTTAGAGATATAGGCTAGGTTGCTTGTTTGTGTTTGTATGATTTTTTTTGCAAGAACCTGGAGTTGGAAGAAAAATATAGAGCAGACAAATGCAAATGGATGAACCAGACTTGACTTTCGTTGAATCAGACCCAAACTGGTTCAATAGATCGAACCAGTGGTTTGGTCTAGGTTCGGTCCAAATTGTTGAGTTGTGAAATGTTGACATGGAAGATGATGCGACAAAATATCTGATTCATCTTTATGATTTGAATGAGGATAAGGATAAGTCAGATGATGTGGATAGAGATAAGACTTCATCCAAATAAGACTTCATCCATATAAGAGTTGATCCAGATAAGGATCTGATTCAACTCTATAAAAGAAGATGAAGACTTTACATTCAAAGTATCCATTCTTAGGGGGCATTTGGTTGATGGGTTTGAGAATGAGGGAATGGAATGATAGTAAAAGATAGTATTTGGATTGTGGGTTTGAGAATGACATTTTGGAAATAATTACTAGATTTATGGGAATCAACCAAACTCATATAACTTGATGGGTTTCATTTTCATTCCTATTCTCATTCCACCCTACTATCAAACTCATACCTATAGTCATTCCTATCATTTAACCAAACGCCCCCTTAATACTACTATCGACTATGCACTCTGAAACCTATGCTGTAAAGTGTTGGTGCAATATCCCTTAGGTCAAGATTGACTGAATTGACCAAGCTTGAGTCTTGGTCATAGTTTCGATGTTTGACAATACATGGACAATGCAGGTGCAGTTGTTCATGTGGGGAGATTCTGATCAGGAATTGATCAGTGTTGATTGAAGAAGAGTCAAGTAGGTCAAAGGGATTGACCAGATACTTGACTGGGAAGTCCTAACTGGGATGTTAGGAAAAATGAAAGTCCTGGTGAGTGAAGCCAGGCAGCGGAGAAATCCTAGTGAGTGAAGCTAAGTGAAAGTCCTGGTGAGTGAAGCCAGGCAGAAGAGAAATCCTAATGAGTGAAACTAGGTGAAAGTCCTAGTGAGTGAAGCTAGGCAGATTGGAAGTCCTGGTGAGTGAAGCCAGGCATAACAAAGAAAAGTCCAAGTAGGTCAAAGGGATTGACCGGATACTTGGCACAAAGAAAAGTCCAAGTGGGTCAAAGGGATTGACCGGACACTTGGTGAGGGAGTCCTAGCGGGTCAAGGAAGTGACTAGATGCTAGGCATGACGTACCAACAGGTCAAGGTTGACCGGATGTTGGTTTGAGAGGTTTGGGACTTGGTTTTGGGCAAAAACCAAGAGCTGGATC
Source organism: Zingiber officinale (assembly GCF_018446385.1). Taxonomy (NCBI): domain Eukaryota; kingdom Viridiplantae; phylum Streptophyta; class Magnoliopsida; order Zingiberales; family Zingiberaceae; genus Zingiber; species Zingiber officinale. The sequence continues at coordinate 134,228,740 of NC_055996.1, read as the reverse complement.
GATCAGTGGATCGATCCAGGTTTTTCCCAGCGAACAGAAAGCCTCTGGATCGATCAAGAGGTCCCAATCGATCAGTGGATCGATTGGGACGCTGCTGCTTCGCGCGATAAGCGCTGGATCGATCAGTGGATCGATCCAGGCGTGTTTCCACAGCATAGAGGTGCTCTGGATCGATCCGTGGATCGATCCAAAGCCTCCCCGATCGATTGGGAGTCTTCGAATCGATCGGGATCCGACCGTTGCGTCATATTTGAGCTGCAGGCGGGTGCCTCCTTCAGCAAGGACTCCACTGTTTCATCTCAGATCTCTCGCCAGCTCCTCCACAGCGCTCTCAAAGCTCAGATCGCCAGTTCTTGAAGGATCTTGGAGGTTTCCAAGTCAAGAGGCGGATCAAAGCCAAAAAGAGAAGCTAGGGTTAGGGTTTTCTGTACTCATTGTAAGCTTTGCGCTTTTATTTTGTTTCCCTTTCCTTTCTTCTTATATTGAGAGTCTTGTAGGGCTTCTCCGCCCTCGGTAGTTACCGAAAATGAGTGTTTCATAGTGGAGGTGTGTGTGTGTGCGTGGATCGTTGGACTAGTCACCTCTTGTGAGGTGGATACCAAGTAAAATCCCAAGTGTTAGCGTTGTATGTTTTTGTTTCTTGTATTTTCGCTGCACATCTTCGAAGAAACAAGCAACGTCAACCACGAAGCATGCGACGAGCTATTCACCCCCCCTCTAGCTACTTTTCGGTCCCAACAAGTGGTATCAGAGCAAGGTCGCTCTTCACCGGAATCATCGCCGGAAGGGTCAAGCATAACAAGAAGAGCTAGAGGGTGAAGAAGTTGAAGCAAAATTTTCAAAGTCAAAGAAATTCAAAAGCTCAACTTCTACAATGGAATTTCAAGATGGGCTCGGATTCGACACGAGGGTGGCTCCACCATACACTTCCACGAGCTTCGATTCTTGGAAATCAAGAATCGAAAATTTTCTCATGATGGAGATAGAGCAATGGTTTGCTCTTATGGAAGGCTTCAAGACTCCAACAAACTCAAAGGGCAAAGTTCTCAAGAGGAGCAAGTGGAGCCAAGAGCAAGTCCAAAGGTGCGAGGCCAATGACAAAGTGACCAAGCTTTTGGTCAATTTATTGCCAAGCACCATCCTTTGTAAAATTGGAGAATTTGAAGATGCAAAGGAATTATGGAGTAAATTGGCCAAGCTTCATGAAGAGATCCCCTCCACTGTACAAGAGCAATAAGAATCCAGAGATGGTGACTCTTTGGAGCAAGACCAAGAGGAGGACTCCGAGGTTGAGAGATGCTCAACCTCCGAAGAAGAAGTCCAAGAAGAAGCTTCATCTTCAAGGGAGTGCAATGAAGAGAACAAGGAGGGAGCATACTCCTTGTCCCATGTACAAGATGATGAAGCCTCCACCTCTAGGATTGAGGGGGAGTGTAGATCAATGAACCCGGAGGAAGAAGAGGCCTCCACATCCGGGTCAAGTGAAGAAGAAGAAGATGGTGCCACCTCCAAAATTCAAGAAATATCAAATGGAGGAGCAAGTGTCATCCCTACACAAGAAGGTATAAATGTTTCAATTAAAAATAAAAATCATATATGTTTTGAGTGTAGGGAAAGTGGGCACTACAAGAGCAAGTGTCCCAACTTGGCCAAGAAGAAGGGTCAAGTGACACAAAAGGGCAAGGAGAAGCCCAAGGAGACCACCCCCGGGACAAAGAAGAGCAAGGAGCACATTGTGTGTTTCTTGTGTCAACAAAAAGGACATTACCGAAGTCAATGCCCCAAGGGGAAGAAGATGGTCAAGGCTCAAGGAGGCACTAGTCAAGGGGGAGCCTCCAAGGTAAAGAAAAAAGGTAACATTTATTGAGCCTACCCCTTTACGTTATGGTAAAAAGCATGATAGTTCTAATTTTTATCATTTTAATGCAATTTACCATAAGAATAGAAAGCATGAAGGCATTAAGGAAAAGCATGTGGCCCTACATGCCAAGACTACCACACCTAGGATTAGGAAGATAGATAAAAATCTAGGCAATCACACTAAGGACCATAGTTATAAGTCTAGAAACAAAAATGCTCATGGGTGTAATGAAAAATCAAAATCAAAGGATTTATTGATAGAAAATCAAGTCTTAAGGTCAAGACTTGATAAAATGGAAAAGACCCTAAAAAGGATGGAAAATATCCTAAAAGGGCAAAATGAGCATAGCCTAGGTCTAGGAGCACAAAGGTCATCTAATGGCCATAGAGGTTTGGGATACAAACCCAAGGCTAAGAAGGATGTGCCCTCTTACCATAGGGTTCCATATAGTTATGGAATCAACCCTAGGTCTAGTAGTCAAGTTAAGAATACTAGGGAAGTCATCCCTAAGAGTATTTTTACAATAAATGTGACTAAGGCTTCTAAGAAGTCTAAGAAAGTCACAAACAAGGTCACAAGGGAGGCTATCCATAGAGTTGACCTAGAAAAAGTGACCAAGGCTTCTAAGAAGCCCAACAAGGTCACTAGGAAGGTATCTAGGGAAGTTATCCCTAGTGAGTACCTAGAGCATCCAAGGAGCACCAATAGGTGTTGGGTTCCTAGGAGCATCTTCTCTACCCCAAAGATGGGTTAGAGAGTGTCAACTCCGATTAGAAGGGTAGTTAACCCAACTTAGAGGAAATTGACACTCAATGAGCATTTTCAAGGTTTTTGTTAACCTTTGAAAATGAAATGGAATTATTATTTACTCCTTGAAAGAGTAAAATGTGCCTAATGGTGAAAAATTGATTTTATCTTAAAATGGCATAAATTGGGAAAAACCTAGAGAAATACCAAGTTGGGATTTTGGTATTCTCTTAGAAATTTAAGGCAATCCGGACCTTGATTTATGTGATTACTCTTGAGGAAAAATGGAATATGCCAACATTTGAGGATATGCTTAATTTTTAAGTGGCATAAACAAATCAAGAGAAATAGAAATGTCAATTTAGGTTTTGACATTTCTTTGAAGCATTTAGGGCAATCTAGGTTTAACGTTTTAAGTTAAAACAAGTGGTATATTTTGAGTTAGCTAAGTGGTTAAGGATACTTAGATAGTTAATATAGGTATATTTTATTTATGCAAAATCTTGCCATGATTGTTTGCCCATTATATGTTTAGTTTTGTATTTTGCATTCATTCCTTTATTATGAAAAATACAAAAATACCATGTCATGTCATACATATATCATGTAGTTATAGGAATTTTTCTTTTGAAAGCTATTTAATTTTGATGTATGCCATAACATTATCATGCATTATGTTTATTTCCTTAAAATTAAGGACAAATGTTTTTACCAACAAGTGGTATAAACAAAGGGCATTTATGTACAAGTTATAGCAACAAGTGGTATTTATACACAAGCGGAATCAACAAGTAACATCCTTGGTGGATGTTCACCACTCAAAATACCTAAATAGATATGCATGATCCCTAGATTAGGGCAAAAATAAAATTTACATCTCACAAAGACCTATAAGATGACTTGTATGTGTTTTAGTGCACATTAGATACAAGTGAGATGTTAGGATGATGAACAAAACTCAAGATGTTGATTTAGTGCATTCTTTTGAGTGTTAAGTTCATCAAAACACATAGTTATGTGTTTTCCCATCATTGGGAAAGCTAATGTACAAGTCATGTGCATTAAGCCCAAGGAACATGGTGGGATATTGGTTTTGAAAATATTTTTAAAATAATTTTGGAAAACTTTGGTGAAGGCTATCTTTTGATAGTAATCACCATTGAATAGTTAGACACAAACTTGAAGAAAACACTAAAGTTTTTGTAAGTTCTCAAGTTTATGTCAATCTTTGAAAATATGATGTATTTTCATAGAAAACTATTTTTCCATGATAAATTATACCCTAAATAATGTCTACACAAATTTTTACGATTTTTGGAATTTTGTAGAATTTTCTAGGGGTTTCTGAAATTGGCTGAAATTGAATTTCAGCAATTTCAGGCCTTCAATCGATCAGTGGATCGATTGGAGTGCCTCAATCGATCAGCCGATCGATTGAGAAGGCATTTCTCGCGAGCAGAAGCTCGCTAGATCGATCAGCCGATCGATCCAAGAAGACTGAATCGATCAGTGGATCGATTCAGAAGCGTTCAATCGATTGGAACCCAACTCCAATCGATTGAAGATGCTGATTTTGGCTGGGAAAGCTTATTTTCAGTATTTTGAACCTATTTTGGTCTAGATAATCATTCCTAACCCCTCAAAATACATGTGTATACATAAAAAGAGTGTTTTCATGTTGAAGACAAGGATGGATTGGTTGAGGAAGACTAAATTGAAGTTTAGGTTGAGGTTTGGTTTCATTATTGAATTTATGAACCTCAAAACTTCTAAATTTGAGTTTCATAAAGGTTTAGGGATTCCAAGTCATTGTTGGTGCAATGATAGAAGTTATCATCATGTCTTTAGGGGGAGAGACTCTTTAAAGACATGAAAATTATTTTTCATGAACCTTGGAGGGCGGTTAACCTTCTTTAGAGAAAATGCTTATGAATGAGCACTTAAACTTGAAATGGGGAGTGGATATCCTCATTATTTCAAGTGGTATTTTAAGTGGTTGAAAAATGCTCAAGGTTGGGCATTTGTCTACATTGCGGGAGAATGTAGGGAAAAGGAAGGGTATGGGACATTCATTATGATGTTGATTACAACCTTGAGAAACTCTTCAGGGGGAGAGTTTCAAAAGGGATAATGGTTCAACAGGTGCAGTTGTAACCAATGATGAGTATCTCTTCAGGGGGAGAGATAGTGTTTGTTTGATGTGTGCCAATAGGGAGAGAATGTGTGGTTTAAGTTAGACCTTCACTACCTATGGGGGAGGTCATAGGGGGAGAATGAAGGGAACCAACATTCATACTTTGGCATGAAGAGAGTTAAGGCTATGAGATTAGCTTAACTCAGAGTGGTCCTAACTTAAAGGTATTGTCAAACATCAAAAAGTGGGAGATTGTTGGTGCAATATCCCTTAGGTCAAGATTGACTGAGTTGACCAAGCTTGAGTCTTGGTCATAGTTTCGATGTTTGACAATACATGGATAATGCAGGTGCAGTTGTTCATGTGGGGAGATTCTGATCAGGGACTGATCAGTGTTGATTGAAGAAGAGTCAAGTAGGTCAAAGGGATTGACCGGATACTTGACTGGGAAGTCCTAACTGGGATGTTAGGCAAAATGAAAGTGCTGGTGAGTGAAGCCAGGCAGCGGAGAAATCCTAGTGAGTGAAGCTAGGTGAAAGTCCTTGTGAGTGAAGCCAGGCAGAAGAGAAATTCTAGTGAGTGAAGCTAGGTGAAAGTCCTGGTGAGTGAAGTTAGGCAGATTGGAAGTCATGGTAAGTGAAGCCAGGCATAACAAAGAAAAGTCCAAGTAGGTCAAAGGGATTGACCGGATACTTGGCACAAAGAAAAGTCCAAGTGGGTCAAAGGGATTGACCGGACACTTGGTGAGGGAGTCCTAGCGGGTCAAGGAAGTGACTAGATGCTAGGCATGACGTACCAACAGGTCAAGGTTGACCGGATGTTGGTTTGAGATGTTTGAGACTTGGTTTTGGGCAAAAACCAATAGCTGGATCGATCAGTGGATCGATCCAGGTTTTTTCCAACGAACAGAAAGCCTCTGGATCGATCAGTGGATCGATCCAGAGGTCCCAATCGATCAGTGGATCGATTGGGACGCTGCTGCTTCACGCGATAAGCGCTGGATCGATCAGTTGATCAATCTAGGCGTGTTTCCAGAGCATAGAGGCGCTCTGGATCGATCTGTGGATCGATCCAAAGCCTCCCCGATCGATTGGGAGTCTTCGAATCGATCGGGATCCGACCGTTGCGTCGTATTTGAGCTGCAGGCGGGCGTCTCCTTCAGCAAGGACTCCATTGTTTCATCTCAGATCTCTCGCCAGCTCCTCCACAGCGCTGTCAAAGCTCAAATCGCCAGTTCTTGAAGGATCTTGGAGGTTTCCAAGTCAAGAGGCGGATCAAAGCCAAAAAGAGAAGCTAGGGTTAGGGTTTTATGTACTCATTGTAAGCTTTGCGCTTGTATTTTGTTTCCCTTTCCTTTCTTCTTGTATTGAGAGTCTTGTAGGGCTTCTCCGCCCTCGGTAGTTACCGAAAAGGAGTGTTTCATAGTCGAGGTGTGTGTGTGTGCATGGATCCTTGGACTAGTCACCTCTTATGAGGTGGATACCAAGTAAAATCCCAAGTGTTAGCGTTGTATGTTTTTGTTTCTTGTATTTCCGCTGCACATCTTCGAAGAAACAAACAACGTCAACCACGAAGCACGCGACGAGCTATTCACCCCCCCTCTAGCTACTTTTCGGTCCCAACATAAAGCTCTACGACCGGGGAAGCTCAGGACTTCCGAATCAGCTGTCATCCTTTTTGTTTGGTTTGTTTTACATATGTGCTAAGTCTTTATATTATTTGTGATTGTAAAACAAATTGTAAGTGGTTTCTTCACCTTAAAAAGGTTTTCGAAAAGGAGAAAAACTAGTGGACAGATGTCTCCCGTGATTAGGCCTTTGATGTACTAACTCTGGGGAGTTGGGAACCAAGTAAACTGTTGGTGTTCTTTTTTGTGTCTTTATTATTATATTTATGTTGTTACTAACCAACTTTGATAGAACAAACGAAAGAACAAGCATGAAAAGATGGATATATTCACCCCCTCTATCGACGCCACCGATCCTATAGATATGCTACCTTAACGACCTTCTAGTGTCGACCCCACGGATATAAAGGGAGGTAAATGTAAGTACACGGGCGTTAAGCATATGGTGGGGTAAACTCCACGTCGTCAGTTTCTGATAATCGACCCTTGGCCGTTACACCAGAGATACCATACACCTACCATCCGCACTATGCCCTAGGGGTGACTGAGAGCTCTTTAACGTGTGGTAAAAAAGATGATTCGCTCGCCCCCAACGCCCCCAACACCCCCGTCAACCTGTCCCTAAGCCAACAAGAAGAAGATAAATTACGAGTGACTACTAGCTATTAGTGCAGGTGGCTAAGACATGCTTGGACGCTCTGAGCTTCAATCCCAAGACCTCATGTGGCAACACCCCATTTCTCAACCACTGCATCGCCCCGAGGGGACACTGAGAGCTCTTTCACAATTTAAGGGTGGTGGTGCATGATTGAGAGCTCTTTCACAAAAAAAAAAAAAGATAAATCCGCTACCTTGACAACCCCCTAGTGTCGGCCCTATGAATATGGATGGAGATAAATATAAGTACACAAGTGTTAGGCGCATAGTGAGGTAACCCCCAGGTCATTAATTCCTGAGAATTGATCGTCGATCATCTGAGAACACTTTCACAAAAAAAAAAAGGTATATCCACTACTTTAACGACCCCCCTAGTGTCGACCCCACAGATAGTTGGCCCTATAGATATGGAGGGAAGTAAATAGATGTACATAGACATTAAGCATATAGTGGGATAAATAACAGGTCGTCAATTCCTGAAAATTAATCCCTGGCCATTACGCCAGAGATGTCATATGCCCACCATCTGTACTACGCACTAAGGCGACTGAGAGCTCTTTTACAAAAATATGGAACCGCCACATCAGCGGCCCCTAGAGCCGGACAGAGAGCTTTTTCACAAATGTAGATCCGCTACATTAACATCCCTCCTAATGCTAGTCCCACAGATATGGAGGGAGGTGAATGCAGGTACATGAGTGTTAGGTGTATGATGGAGTAAATTTTAAGTTATGAGTTTCTGAAAATCGACCCCTAGTAATTACGCCAGAAATGTCATGCACTTACCATCTGTGCTATATCTTAGGGGCGCTTAGAGCTCTTTCACATGGCAAAAGATAATTTACTCGCTCCCAGTTCTATCAATCCGGCGTTCTTTCACAAAAAAAAAAAAAAAAAAAGTGGAACCGCCACATCAGTGGCCCCTTTTGAGTCAGTCACACGGATATGAAGGAAGATAAATACAAGTACATAGCTAAAAGTGCATGACCAAGATGCTATACCATTCTTTCACGGAAATAGGTACATATATATATATAAATCGGTTTGAGAGGTAAGACTCTCAAACCGCATGTTAAAACCATATAATCATTAATAGTTTAATCCTCAACAATTGAGGTAAACTCCATAATCAGCCCTCTCTCTTGTCACAAGACCAACACCACATGAGTACATGACACCCAATGTGATGGACACACATCACACTTGCATCCAATCAAACACAAACCACACATGACATTACACGTTCTTAAGCCCATAATTGGACTTTGCATTCACACTTTCATCAAGGAAACTACTAAAACGTGCAAAATCAAACTCATTGTAGTTACAAAGCCATGCATGGATGCAAGCCAAAGACACATGCAAAATTCGGACAGCAAGCCAAAGCCTTGAATGCAAGCCAAATCAAGGTGCAGTCTTCGAACAGCAAGCACAATAAGTTCCAAAATAGTAACATTAGCAATGTAGCATTTGTTTCATTCTTGTTCAGTCAACATTACACCTTCAACATCATCCAACAGTAAGCCTTCAACCGGTGGATATGTATTTGGACCTTCCAAAACAATTAATCCACATCTAGTGCAATGTCTTGGCACCAGTACCTATTTCTAGCTTCTCACATATAATAAATTGAGCTAGAGATGGCTAGATGTCGGGCCTTCACCTTTCTACTACCACCTATATAATGTCTCCCAAAAATTTGATGCAACTCTTCAAAGGATTTGAAGTTGTGTTTGATCTCCAACCATTGCTTCACCTTGCACCAAAGTTCACAAACCACCGAGCATTCAAAAAAGACATGTTGATTTGATTCTTCTTGTTGTTGGCACATGACACAATCCTTATTTGGCTCATACTTCATTCTATCCTTGGTCCTCAACCTCCCATGAGTTAGCATCCATAGTGTAAAGAGATGTTTTGGTATGATTTCCGACTTTCACACCATAGATTTCCATACAACTTCCAGTCCCCTTGTCATGAAAAAATTATATGCATTTTAAACTTCATTTTCTTTCCCAACAAACCAATCTATCATACTCATTTTTTCACATGTAGATTCGCTATATTAACAACCCCACGGATATTAAGGGAGGTACATGCAGATACACAGATATCAGACGTATAATTGGATAAACTCTAGATCATCAATTTTTAAAAATCAATTTCTGATTATTACGTTAGAAATATCATATGTTCATCATTTGTACTACGCCCTGATATATTGTGATAGAATGGTAAACTACAAAACTCGGCAACTACATGAGAAAGGGGGTAATTCATCCTAGAAGCACGCACCCCGGGCTTTTTGTGACAAGTAAACTTACTAGGGCGCTCCCTACTATACTATGATACAATTGCACCAGCACAACAATCATTATTTATTAGAATAAAAAGTGATAATACTTTAACTAAGCAATCTATTCATTAACTTTGAGACTAATACAATTTTCAAATCTATTCCCTCCGTAATCTTAAAAAAAAAACAATAATAGAAAACGCATAAGCTTCGTGATTATCTAATAATTTGTTTCCTCTCCCAGTGCTCTGCTTGCAGAAGTTCCATCGAGCAATCTTGCGATCGAACACCAATCAGCTTCCACCACTGCTCTAAAATTCAACTTAGAAGGTGGCAGCCTTGCGAACAGTGCTTCCTTTATGTTCCTCAGAACTCCCTTGTCGTAAGGATTGGCAGCATGGGCATACCTCTGCTTAAAATTCTCACGAGCAGTCTGAGTTTTTTAATTTTGCATAAATTAATTTAACCACTCAGTAATCATCGAAATCTATACAACATGTTCAAAGAAAACTCGCCTGATTTGAGGCAATAAGATAAGAATGGAAGATGATGATTCCTCCGAGGAAGCAGATCACCATGAAGCTAAAAAGAGCCAACAGGAAAGTTTCAGGTGCGTCCCCAAGTAACTGAAGCAAGCCCATGCGAGCGTTGAGCCATTTTTTTCTAATCTCCCACCATGCGAAGGCGAATATGTAGACGAAGAGCACCAAAGCTGATGATACAGACACCAGGTAATACCTGTAATTCCTCTGCAAAGAAGGATCAGAAATCAATGTTTTACCAAATCTTTTCATCTTTGAGAAAAGCCCTATCTATCTACCAGTCCAATGCATTGGTTGATCCATGGGCAATGGTGATCGAACTTTTCGACACAATTGTCACATACAGCACAGTGGCAGCTTCTCGGGGGCCGATAAATCTTGCAGATTCTACAACATTTGATCTTCACCATGGTGCCACCGATGCTGACCATCCTGCTCCTTGTCCCAACACTGATGCCGAGTTCTTCCAGTGAAGAGGCTTCATTCCTCGCCACAATTCCAGGGTCTTTGGTGCTGGCCAAGATCAGATTGGCCATAGCCTGTTCGATCATATTCCACTTCTAACACTCAGAGTGGCTGATTGAATTAATGGGAGTGTTTGGTAGTGCTTACAATTGCGGTGAGCGCCAAGGAGATAGCCGCTCTGATTGATCCACAATGTGCTGTGCCATTTGTGTATGCACAAAAGACATAGTCGGAGAGGGCGATCGCGACGACGGTTAAGATGAGGCCTCGCGGGTCGGGGCCGCAGATCATGTGTCCCCGGAAGAAGAATACCTGAAGTAACATTGAATGAAGAAAGTATTCATTTGTAGGGGGGTATCAAGTTTGAAGAGGATTGCCTACATTTTTCCCTGGCCAGACTTGATACAGTCTGGTCGCAGAACTGTAGGATCCCAACTGGAAGAGGAGACTGCAACAAGGAGGGACTGGGACTGAGGCCTTCAACCATTTGATGAATTTACTCGCTTCCTTTCTGGTGCAGTCGTTTGGGGGAGGGCAATTTACTTGAGGGCTTTGGTTACTGATGCTGTCTTGATGAGAAGAAGCCAAGTCTATGGTCTCAAACTCACTGGTAACTTCCATGGCCTTGGCTTTGAGAGAGTTCTTTCCCTGCTGTGGCAATTCAATTTTGAACTTATTAACTACCACTTGGAACTGCAAGCGAGAGGCAGTTACACATTTATTGCCGGCACTAGATTTCCACCCAATGAGAAGAATGACAGATCATAATTAATGAAATGATCTAACTAATATGGGCACTTGAAAGTCATGATAATCAACTTCAAGTTGGTTTCTGTCTCTATCTATGGCTTAAGACCTATTTGACCATGCGTAACCACTGTATTATTAATCTTAATTAGCTTCCAAACTCAAACCTAACTATAGGAGAGGTTTCTATCACTTAAAACTGCCCTCTCGTGGGCCATGCTGATGCAGAGCCAGATTTGGAAGGCATGTGGGCCCCCAAGAAGACTATTCTGCTGCCAGGTCACTCACATTCCGGTGGTCCATTCGCTTGGATTTTCTTCTCCCTGCCGTGGACTTGAAAAGGCAGCCGCTGGTCTACTCCCCCTCAAATTTCCAAAGCCTTGGCTTTCTTCTCCACCTCTAAGCATGGTGTTGCGAGGTCACAGAGATTTTGATTGCGTCCTTAATGGCCTCGGGCTTCCCAAGGCATCGCCCTCTCTCTCTCTCGGAGATCGTAAAGGGAAGCGTTCGTGAAATGGTATTGGCACTGCTCTTGCTATTTACTCCTGTTGGTCTTAATTACACAGGGAAGATAAATCGAACCAATTAAAGCTTTGTTGTTGCGTGTGATGTGCCATGGCAGGAGGAGGAGCGTTGAAGGAGCGGAGGCGAGCAGGCGGAGCAGAGGAGAAGAAGATGGAGAAGGAGAGGATGCCCGGCGCCGTGTGGTTTGCGCTTAAGAAGTCGCTCCACTGCAAGCCCGACCGCTCCGATGTGTACGACCCCAAGAGCAGGGGGAACGGCCATCATCAGCTGGGCAATATCCTCACCAGGAAGCCAGGCAGGTCCGGCTGCTCTAGATCCATAGCCAACCTCAAGGACGTCATCCATGGCAGCAAGAGGCACCTCGAGAAGCCCCCCAGCTGCAGCCCCCGGTCGATCGGCAGCAGCGAGTTCCTCAACCCCATCACCCACGAGGTCATCCTCAGCAACTCCAGGTGCGAGCTCAGGATCACCGGAGGCTTCGGCGCCTTCCCGGACGGCGATCGCCGCCATTCCTACGTGGGCACTCTCCGCCCGGGCACGCCCGGCCCTGGCTACCCTTCCTGCAGGGGCGGACCCAACACCACTCCTCTGAGGAAGTGCTTTGGGGATTCCTCTGTTTCCAGCTCTGTACTGCTCGGCGATGGGGGAGGAGGAGCTCACCATGCTGCTGTTCTAGAACAGAGATTCCCCCACGAAGCAGAGTCAACAGGGCAAGCGAAGAGGGCTTCCAGTGGGTTGACGTGCCACAAGTGCGGCGAGCAATTTGGCAAGCTGGAAGCTTTGGAGTCGCACCACCTCTCCAAGCACGCAGGTGCAGTGCAGTTTGTTCATCGATTAGCACTTCAGTTGTTGGATCTTGTCATCGAATTGATGAACGTGCAGTGACTGAGCTGGTGGAAGGCGACTCGTCGCGGAAGATCGTGGAGATCATCTGCCGAGCGAGCTGGCTGAAGGCGGAGAGCAGCAGCATCCGCATCGACCGCGTCCTCAAGGTCCACAACACGCAGAAGACGCTCGCCGGCTTCGAGGAGTACCGCGAGGCGGTGAAGGCGAGGGCGAGCAAGCTGGCGAAGAAGCACCCGCGCTGCCTCGCCGACGGCAACGAGCTGCTGCGGTTCCACGGAACCACCATCGCCTGCGGCCTCGGTGCCGGCGGCTCCTCCACCCTCTGTTCCTCCGACAAGTGCGACGTCTGCCGGATCGTCCGCCACGGTTTCCCGTCGACCGGGAAGGAGGACGCGGCCAAGGGCGGCGGGGTGGGCGTGTTCACGACCTCCACCAGCGGCCGGGCCTTCGGGGCGATCGACGACGCCGGCGAGGGGGACTCGGGCGGCGTCAAGAAGGCGTTGCTGGTGTGCAGGGTGATCGCCGGGAGAGTCCACAGGCCGTTGGACAACTACCAGGAGCTGACGAGGCAGACCGGATTCGACTCTGTGGCCGGAAAAGTGGGGCTCTACGCCAACATCGAGGAGCTCTACCTGCTGAACCCGAGGGCTCTGCTTCCCTGCTTTGTGGTGATCTGCAGAGCATGAAGCCATTAATCGGTCAAAATTTTTTCTGTTTTTTTTGTTCTCAAGGATCAATTCGATCGGAAGAAGGTCACAGAATCGTTGGATTGTAGGCACGCAGTCAGATTTGTATTTATTACTTGTCACTTTTCGCCAGAGAAATCAAAACGGCAACGCTATGCTTGTCCAGATGCTGCAAGGTCCTGTCTTTTTCATCGACATGATGCTGCTGTCGCCTCTGTTTGATTACATATGGTATGTGCTCTTTGAGGAAGAAGAGACATCACACTCACGAGCAATTTTGAAAAACTAAGTTCTGCAACTTCTGCCGAGTAATGATGCCTCGGCAAGGACATCAAAGTCTATGAGATTTGAAAATGTCAGTTTTGCAAAGAGTATCGACAATTGAGATAAAATCTGTTCTTATCAGACAGTTGACTTGAATAGCGATCCTAGAAGATCTTCCGCATGGGCCCTCTTAAGAATTGTGTTTTATAAAAGTGGGAAACAACTAAAGTTTAGGCCCTCCATTGACCTTAATATCTTACAACATATATGACGCTGTCCGTGAGGAGAAGATATAGTCGAAACAGACCGTTGAAAATTGATAGAGGCATTTTAGCTCATTGAAAAAAGTTTCAGCAAGCTGCACCTCAGCAAAAGGGGTAGAAGAGCAGACGATGAACGCGAGACGGAAACTGGAGAGTCGTCCGACTGAAAGGTGAGCTCTAGGGCTGGACCATTAGAGGAAAGAGTGGACAAAGTCCACTCGAAAGATTTCAAGGCCGGAATATATATATAATTTTTTTTAAACCCCAATTGATTCTTTTTTTTTTACACTTTGATCTTTAAAAAAATATATACCCTAATAATACCCTTTTATTTTCTTATAGGTGTTCTTATGTCCTTTTTCACTCACTTGAGTCTTTCTCCTCTCTTATCAATACGCCCTACGCTCAAAAGACAAAATTTTATTCATTCGATTTAATATAAAATAGTATATTATTTTTTAAAGCATCAAATTGATTCCGGATATTAAAAATATATTATTTAATCAAAAATCTGAACTATAGATTTATTATTAATATTAAAAATAAAAACTCAAAAAATTAATTAAAAATTTAAATGAAAAATCACTTAAATTTTTCTTAGAAATTAATACTTTAGAAAAAAATATAAATAACAAATCCAAAATAAAATCAATACTTGAAATATTAAAAAAATATATTTTTTATACACAAATAACATATTGGATACTACTAATAATATTTCTTAATATAAAGTGATTGGAAAAAAGTTTTCAAAATTAAAATTAATAAAATTTTATTTATGTTCAATAATATCTCATAAAAAAAATAATTTAACAATTTTATCTAAAAATATATATTATCAAGCTTAAATATAAATTTTTAATTAATTTGTTCATTAAAAAAATAAATTGTATATAAAATAAATTAATATTATTTTTATAAAAAAAAAAATCAAAATTTGCCTAAGGCCTCCGAATCGATTAAAACGACCCTGGGCACTCCAATTGGAGATACTCGCCTTTCAGGAAATTGGGTCGAAGGGTTGAGTCGGCGCCTCTTATGCCTCCTCTTTAGTGGTGCCTCCAAATCTTATGGGGAATCTTCGAAGACCGAAAGAGGATCGAAGGGCAGCTCCTTTATTATAGTCGTTGCACTAGATTGAGTGGTCCAACTACTAGACGCCTCGCTAGTAGGGTTAGCTGGTTGTTGCGCTCGCTCGGACAAAAGCAATTGCTCCTGCTAAGCGAACTCTTCATCCTCCAATTGAATGTGCTCGGAAACTAGAGTCTCATAGAAAGCATCCATTGTATAAAATAAAAAACACCTTAATTAGGGATAATATAATGGACAAGTTGGTAAGGCTTATTGAAGGAACAGCGAAGAGACGCTTGGACAGGACGAACAAATAAAGCAGACCCTCTCTCAGTAACCTGGGGGCCTTAAATTGTATGTCGTTCAGCTTCTTCGAGTAAGAAACGAAGGCTGAATTTTGTTTAAAGTTCCCAATATCTGGAATGGGTGAAAGCGTAGATTGCCATGTAGCCAGCCAGGAAACGGACTTAGGTATTTAAATAAAAAAGTAATGAGATTTTCATCCCTTATTTGAAGAAGATTGCTCCTTGAGAAACACTACCTTGAGGTGAGATTTAAATAGAAAAACCCCGACTCTAATTTTTTAGGGTAAACAAAATAATGGAAGTTGT
Source organism: Zingiber officinale (assembly GCF_018446385.1). Lineage (NCBI taxonomy): Eukaryota > Viridiplantae > Streptophyta > Magnoliopsida > Zingiberales > Zingiberaceae > Zingiber > Zingiber officinale. The sequence continues at coordinate 134,213,398 of NC_055996.1, read as the reverse complement.
GGGGAGTAAGGAAAATATCATACAGAACAAAATGAATATCTCGCACATAGTGTCGAATGAGTTCAAGGCAAGCTGCTGAAGGGGAAGGTGGAAGTAATGACTTATCTCAAAAAGAAAAAAGGGGATGGGAAAACATAAATCGGCTAAGATTTGATCTTTAAAGAAAGTTATATAGCAGGGAGGAGGTCGATGAGGACAATCTTGGGGAGTTGGAATGCGGATATTATAGTCATTGAGAATTTTTTATTGAAGGCGAAACACCTCTCGATCAGAATTATCAAAATCAGACTGAGTGAAGGCATACCAAGGAACGAATGTTTCTTGTGCCATCAGGAAATATGAGGAAAACATAGGAAGATCAAGGAAAAAACTTACTAGCACCGGGTACAAGAAGGTTGTTGGTGGAGATCACCGGAGAGAAGGTCAAAAAAGATGAATCACAAGTGATTGATTTCCTCTTCACCTAGGGTTTTTAAATAAAAGTCATGAGCTACTTTCCAAATCTCAACCGTTCGATCAAAACTGTCTACTCACTAGTAATCCTTGGATTACAAAGAAGGGAGTGATGTTGGCGGAAAGGTGTGCATTAGCTGTCGCTTCGAAGAATAAGATAGTGGTGCACGTGGTGCTTACCCATAAATGGATATTTATGATGTACAAGATAATCGCATCATTATGCTGCAAAATATCTTTCCGCACATCATTAGCGCATTACATGGTTTGTCAAAAGCACGGTATGCATCTTTCCAAGATAAAAGCTAATCGCAATATTTAAAGTGCAAGCAAGAACATGGTTGGACAGTCGGATTATGTTTAGTCGGTTGGACCAATAAGTTGGGCGATCGGACTATGATAGGACTCGGGTCTATAGTCAGTCGGCATATTTCGAGTATACTTGAAGGGGAGGTTAATGATATAGGATGTTACGAGTAGACCCAAAAGTGACGTGGAAGTCAAAGTTAAGATGAGGCGGCAATTAAAGTCAAGATGACATGGCAACGAACGCGTCACCCTCATCAGGACTTAGCTCCTCACTCGGCGCTAAGGCCTTCAATATAAGGATGGTCGGTCTAAAGGCCAGTCGTGCTTGAAGGATCCGATGCTCCACTTGTGAACAAGGTCGGCATAAAGGCCACTCAAAATTAACACCCGCACAATATAATTATGTTATATATCCAGTCGGCCTAAGGTCGACTAGACTTATCTATCTAAGATGGGTCTTCACTCTCAATATATGGTCGAAAGTCCATGTACTCGAGCGAGCTTAAAGACCTATCTCTTTATTTAGTGCCAAAATATACAGATTAAACCCGAACGACCTCGAAGTTGATTGAGCATATGAGGTTCAGTTCTCCACGTACTTTTGTAATATTACTTTCAGCTTATAAATGTCGTCCTACAGTGTAGTACAATCTCCAGTATAAATCAGATCGTCACAAGGCCAATCATACCTAAAAGTCTAAGCGCCTTGTTATCGAATAGTTAGTCTCCAATTATATAGTCTATCGGTTAGAGTTGACCGGACCTGCAGGACTTGACTCCTCATTACTTATCATATCTTCAACATGAGCCTATGAGCATATTGCTAATCGAGCTTATGACCGGTCTTACTTATGAGATTCAACTTCCTCTTCAAAGGGAAATTATATAAGGTTATTCTCATTACAAAGCTAGTCGGACATAGAGACAATCGATATACCGCGTTCTTCTAAGTATCCATCCAGGTTATAACCCAGGAGACAATATTATCAGAGAATCCAACAATTTGTCAGAATAACAGCTATCCGTCAAATAATTTTCTTCGGTCACAACATATGCATTTAATGGAACCTTATTACGAAGGTAACTATTGAACTTCTATCATTATTGTGAAGATTACACGAGACTGCTCATATACATATAATAGAAGATTTTTTGAAGATTAACTATACAAATATCAGACTGTATATCTTTCATTATCCGACATCTTCTAACATTGAATATTCTTTGTCGTCTCGTTATTACGAGGTTATCGAAAATGATATAAAAAGGAAGGTGTTCTGTTCGTTAGAGATACGTTTTATAGGCTTACTTACCAAAGCATAAGATTTCTTTCTATTACACCCATTCAATTTTACTGTAGTTCCTTTTTATTTTTCGTTCGATCATCTGCTGTCTTGAATATCTATGACTTACTTTTTCACATGCGCTGAGAAAAAGGACCTTTTTTTTTTCCCTCCGATCAACAAGACTGTTACTTCCATACCGGATCAATATACATTACAAACTGCTGAAGGAGAGCTGAGCTCGCTGCCATTCGGTCTTCTCGAGCAAAATAGTCTTTATTTTTTTTATAAAAATTAAAAAGACGTCGTAAATTATATAATTCGTCAAAAGACGTTCATTAAAAAAAAAAACATGTCGTTAGATATTTTATAGAAAAAATATGTTTTTGGTGACAGCTACACGATAAATTAATTATTTTATTTTAATGAAACTTATTATATATAAAATATTATTATATCAAAACTTCTTAAACAATATCTAAACTTATTTTAAATCATCAAAATAATTTTAAAACAGTTTGAACTATCTACTACACAATTATAGTTAAAATATAAATTCAAAAAATTTAAACTTTAAATATTAAATTACGAAGACTATTATCAAAATTATTTATATTTTATTAAAATTATTTTAAAATCATTATAATTGCCACAACTACAAAAATATTATACTGAGACAATACTAAAAATAAACTAGAGCATTGGAAAAAAAAAAATAGACCGTCCCCCTAAGTTAGTTCCATCGGTCCCCTAAGTTGGTCCCATTAGTATCAAGATAAATTAAGATACACAATCGGAAGGCGAATGGTAGGATAAATTCTAGTTTATGAGTTTCAACAAAATTTAACTCCTGACTTATACGCTCACCTAGGAGTGTAAATGAATCAAGTCGTTCATGAGTTATTCGAAGCTCGATTCGATAAAAGTTCATTTGAGCTCATTTAATGAGGCTCGTTAAAATAAACAAATCAAGCTCAAGTTTCATAATATTCAGCTCGTTAGCTCGTGAACATGTTCATTAAACTCATGAATCAACTTTTAAATAAAAAAATAACAATTTTGATATTGAATTTATAGATTTTATACTTTACTTATGAAATATATAGACAAATATATTAAATTTATTTATTAGAATAGAATAAATTTATAAATTTTAATAAGAATATTATAATTTTCTCTAAATATATAATTTAATTTTTAATGAATATTTAAATTTATAATTTATATTTATTAAGCTCGTCTAGACTCGATAAAAGCTCAAATAAACTCATAAGCTATGAATATATTCATTAAATAAAACTCAAACTTGGCTCAATTATAAACGAGTCAAACTCAAACATCTAAAAATTTAACTTGACTCGACTCGATTACATCCCTACGTCCACCATTTATACTATGTGATCCTGTCCGAATAGCTGAATCAACGGACGCTGGGCACGTGGCGCTCTCCTTGTCGCTGACATAGATCTCCGACCGATCGTACGGACCTCCGGCGAACCTGCAAAGAAGTCGGGTCGGGAAGGGGTTCCCGGCGACGACCCTCCGACGCTCAAGTCAGGTAAGTGGGCAACAAAGAAGTGGCTCCGAATATGCCAGAATGCGTACCTCCGGCGAAGGGTGAGGCTCCTTATATAGAGCTGGGAAAGGGCTCATGCACACACACCGAAGCTAATACGTGTCCCCAGCCCATACCTCAGTAAGGGCTTGTCAGAAAGCTTACCCGACACCATAATGCTACAGTCCAAGCACGTCTTTGATGGGACAGCGGAACCCCTTGTCGTAAGGTTTGGAGTATGGCCTGGTCATAAAGCATGCCCGCTGTCAGAAGATGTTCCTTGTCCTTTTCTCTCCTTACTCCCTGCCGGGCGTCCGGTCGGCCGACACTCACCTCATGTCCGGCCGGTCCTATGTAGTGATCCACTTGGGAAATTCCAATGTGCTCTGTGGAGACTTTGCAGTATGCTACTTTATGCCTTCAGCCAACGGGCTATCCGTTCGGCCATATGCCTCTGTTCTGTTGGTTGCTACTCGGAAAACCTATAGGTTCCACTGTACAAAAATTTTGTACAAAGGTCTGAACCTTTTCCTAGCTACCATGTGTTCTTTTAAATTAAATTTTGGATCGCCTGCGGAACTTAACACGTTTGATCCAAAACTTAATCTATTTGTTCTTTTAGGTTTTGACTTGGATCTCCTGCGGAACTTAACACGTTCGACCCAAGTCTCCTTAAGTTATTAATTCCATTAAATATTAATTTTCATAATTGGTTCCCAGTACTGACGTGGCGAGGCACATGGCCTTCTTGGATATGGGAGCAACCACCATCGACTAGACAAAACCTTTTATAGAAAGATAATATTTAATTTCCTAAAATAACTTTAGGTTAACCAAAAAGAACAATCAAATCACAAGGAAAAGAAAAAACAAAAGAACACAACATCGAAAAATATATTCGAAATTCTAGAACGTAAGCCTCTTGTATTTGGTATTATTTCCATAAATAACTAGCATGATGCGGAAAGAAAAATTACTAGTTATACCTTGTAGAAAAACCTCTTGATCTTCTATCGTATTCCTCTTCTAACCTCGGACGTTGTGTGGGCAACGATCTTCCGAGATAAGAAATCACCAACCACCTTCTTCTCCTCCTAGCTAGGTTCGGCCACAAAGAAAGAAGCTTCACCAAGGAAGAAAATCAAAACACTAACCAAGCTCCAAGAGATGCTAGCTTCCTCTCCTTCTTCTTCTTCTTCTCCAAGTAGTATCCGGCCACCACAAGAGCTCCAAGCCTTTGAGAGAGGTTCGGCCACCACAAGAGGAAGAGAGGGAGATGATAATGATGATGGCCGGCCACACCAAGGAACAAAAGAGGGAGAGAAAATAATAGAGGTTGTGTCTCATGAAGGCACCCCTACCCCTTCTTTTATATTCCTTGGCCTAGGCAAATTAGGAAATTTAATTATAATAAAATTTCCTTAATTTCCTTGACATGATTTAATTGAGAAAAATAAAATAAAATTTCTCAAATCAAACTCCAATGGCCGGCCACATCAATGAAGGAAAAAATTAGACAAGTTTTAATCAACAATTAAAACTTCCTAATTTGTTTCCGGAAATTTTAAAAAATAAAATTTCTCTTTAAAAATCTCTTCATGGTTGATAAAAGGAAATTTCTATCATTTTAATTTTATCAACATGTGGATAATTTTAAAGAGAAAATAAAATATCTCACCAATCTACAAATTAGGAAAGAGATCTAATCTCTTTCTTTAATCTTTTGTAGATCTTTTACAAGAGAGATATTTTAATTTTAATTCTCTTTAATAAATTATTTCTTCCACATAATAAAAATTAAAATTAAAATCCCTTTTTAATTTAATTTGGCCGGCCCTACTAGCTTGGGTTCAAGCTAGGGCCGGCCACCCAATTTTATACCTAGGCCGGCCCTAGCTTGGTTCCCAAGCTAGCTTGGCCGGCCCCCAATTGGTGGGTATAGAAGGTGGGTATAAGTGGGTATATTAGATTTCTATAAAAGGTTTTGTCTAGTCGGTGGTGGTTGCTCCCATATCCAAGAAGGTCATGTGCCTCGCCACATCAGTACTGGGAATCGATTATGAAAATTAATATTTAATGGAATTAATAACTTAAGTTGATTTGGGTCGAACGTGTTAAGTTCCGTAGGAGATCCAAGTCAAAACCTAAAAGAACAAATAGATTAAGTTTTGGATCAAACGTGTTAAGTTCAGCAGGCGATCCAAAATTTAATTTAAAAGAACACATGGTAGCTAGGAAAAGGTTCAGATCTTTGTACAAAATTTTTGTACAGTGGAACCTCTAGGTTTTTCCGAGTAGCAACCAACATGAAGCCGATCGGCCAACAACGCCCGAGCACCTGATTACCATGAAAGGGCCCTTAGCATAAATGTGGGCCGATGCTCAGGCGCGCGTCGCCCTGATCCCCCTCAGTAATCTGGCCAACAGTCATATGCAACAGGCCACGGGGGTAAGTTTATTTCATATAGTCCGTTACGCATTATTTCCGATCGACTTCTAACACCTTGCTCGTGACAGAGATGGGTGGAGGAGATCGCCGTTTGCAGTCGTCTGGCGATGGTGGACGCGGAATTGAGACAACTGAAGGCTGCAAGCGGTCCGTCCGGCTCTCAAGGCCCTTCATATGCCGAGCTGAAGAAAGAGCTTAAAAAGGCTCAGGATTTACTAGCGGCCGAGCAGAAGAAGACAGCCGACCAGGCTCACAATCTGGCCGAGCTCGAGCGAGTGAAAATGTCACGCCCCCAGAGGAGTCCCTGCCAGACAAAAATCCGGCAGCATCTCCCCTGTACCGGTGACAATATGAAGCATACATACATACATCACACTATATAAACATAAACAACATATTCATCAGCCACACGGCTGGAACATACATAAAATAGAAACAACATAACCACGAAATGTATCAACTATATGTATATGTCATAGTTTTCATAAACTACAATTACTATACAGATAAACGACATCTGTAACAAAATTGTAAAATGTAAATACAGCGAAACAAAAGTAAAACAAACCAGAAAATCAGCACGTCGAGATCTCTGAGCAACTCTATGAAAGTCCAAAATCAACTATAATATCAAAAGGATCCCTGTGTCTGCAAAACTGGAGACCAAGGAATGTAGCAAATTAGCCAAATGGCTAAGTGGATACTCAAAAAAGATGTGCATGAATTTAATCATATTGAAAAACTCAAGGAAGTAAAATAAATCATCATCTTTTGTTACAACTTTAGGATTATTCTTAAAGTTCTACATTTAAACATATATATGTATAATCATCTTCTTATTATCTTTAATCAGGTAAAATTTTTAGATAGAGTTTGGGATCTTCACCTTATCATCACTTGTCATCATTAATAAAATCAATTCTTCAATCTTATTATTTAATCACTCAATTATAAGTTATCATGGTAAGATCAACATGTATATCAATAGTCTGAATCTGGTAAATCAACTAAAAAGTGAATCACTGGAGCCAATATCATCAGAGTGAAATATCATATGGATAGGCTAAAAGTCTCCTAAGAGTATAAACTGTCGCATACGTCATCTGACGTACGGGCTATCAGCCCTCACCGGTGGAAGACATAATAAACACTGACCGAGGGCTACATCACGCCAACACGCCTCGGGTGTACGGTCAGATACTCTGGACCGCGGTCGCCGCGCTACCACAATAACATGTGGGAGGTCCAGTACTCTAATATAGAGCTCTGGTATAAAGCTAGGCTCATGGTCTTCACTTTTTAATTCTTCATTTACTATCTTTATTAATTCACCGTTATGATTATATTCATCCATTTATCATGATTATTCTCTTTTCATATTAATTGGTCAATCAAGGTAATATTTTCGTATCAAATCTATTAATTTATCATTATAGGGTCCACAGATAAAAAGCTACAAGTATCAACAGATAGAGTATCAAAAGCATGAAGTATGAAAGGTCAAGCAAGTCAAAAGAGACAAGGTATCAATAGAAGAGTAATTCAGAATATTTCTTTAATTTTTAAAAAAACAACCCTTCCCATATCAATCTCAATATGAACCCACATGTGAACAAGAAATAATATTAATTATTTACCCTCCAATAATTTTAATATTTTAACCCATTTCACTATTTATAATATCAGTTTAATCCCCATTTTGAAAACAATAATACAACATATACATATTCCAATTTATATATTTATTCATGCACAAGGAAATAGACAAGAGTAGATGTATCCACCTTATATACAGCAAAATCTCCGAGTATCGGCAGGTCACCGTGCTCCACTCGAGCTCGGATCTACAAACACAATATCAAACATAACTTAAATAATCAAAATACTATCTAATAATAATAATGACCTAAAATCTACACATTATCTCTAATTCAAAATCAGTGAATTATTTTGATCTCGATACCTTGTACCACTTCGCATTCCTAAATACAACATCTGTTCTAATATAGATAACCCTTCTAACTACACATCAATTTAACCAAAAGCAACCTAAAATATACCTTCTAAGGGTTTTGTGTGGCTGCTGGAAATGAGGACAGCAACTAGGGTTGCTTTCCCTTTGTCGTTGGCCACCTCAGCTAGCTCCGGCGAGCTCCGGCGAACTCCAACGGTACTGCCAAGAATAGTGCAGCAGCTAGGGCTGCTGTTGGAGGAAACAAAATGCAGCAAAAAATGCTGCTGTTGGTGGGGAAAAAGGAGAGAGCAACTAGGGTTTTGTTTCCTCTCTTTTCCCGGTGGTTTGGCGAGCTCTGGTGAACTCCGAGGAGCTCCAACAGTGCTGCCTAGAAGCAGAGAAGAGGAAGCAAAGGAGAAAACAGTGCTCTGCCCTTGCTGGAGGAGGAGAAGAGGTGCGGGAGGAGAAAACGAGGGCTGCTTGAGAAGAAGAACGGGAGAAAAAAAATCTATCGTTCGTCGCCGCTAGAGAAGAAAACGAAGAAGAAGAGAGGGGTTTTGAGGCTTCGGTGGGGAAGAGAAAAGGGAAAAGGAAAAAGGGGGGTGTGGGGGAGGGCAGTGCACGTGGGTGAGTGGGCATGGGTGTTTTTTTGGTTTTTTTTTTCTCACACTTACCAGAAAAAATCTCTGGATCACAAGATAAGCTTGGCGACCGAGCGGAAGAACACGGCTATCTCCGACCTGGAGAAAAAGAATGTGGAGGCTCGGGGCCTAGAGCAGAAAGTAAAGGAGCTCATGGACCAACTAGCTAAAGAAAAGGTCTCCCGAACGGACGAGGTGGCAAAGCTCGAGGCGGCTTTACAAGAGCACAAGGCAGTCGCCGATGCTTCCCGAGCGGCCTTTAAAGAATACCAAGAGGCCGAACCAAGCCGAGTTGCTGCCCTGCAACAGAAATACATCCGTTCGGCCGAATTTTCGGAGAAGGTCTGCGAGCGGATGTATACTGTGTTTGACCTCGCTATGACCGCCACGATGACATATTTGAAGTCCAAGGGGCAACTTCTCGAGTCCGCCACCATCCCGGCCGCAGATCAAGTGGCTCTTCTTGACAATATCCCGAAGGATCTGTACGATTATCTTGAATAAGAAATTTAGATGTAATTCGGCCGCTCGGGCGAAGACTACCTTTTTTGTAATTTGGCCGCTCGGCCTTAGTTTCTATAATGCTATGTCTTTCTCTTTGCTAATCCATATGCGTGTTGTCCACTAGGCTCGCTAACTACCGTTTATATTCGCCTGCTTCTCCTCGTAGTTCTCCCTTTCATCCCACCTTGTATTCGAAAGGGGTTTTTATGAAGTATTTCGCGTGGATAGTCTGCTCGGATGAAGGTATACTTTTTCGCAAAATGGAATTTTTCGCAAGCTATCCGCCAAGTACCTTTGGTTACTTGGCCGCTCGGCAAAACGATCCCTCAGTCGTCTTTATCATCTTAGTCAACGTGACCTGATATTTAACGTCGGAGCTCGACGGTCTTCCGCTCGGAGGGTTTATAGGCGCCGCCTCGTCTCTTGATTTTTAACGTCGGAGCTCGACGGTCTTCCGCTCGGAGGGTTTATAGACACCGGCTCGTCTCTCGATTTTTAACGTCAGAGCTCGACAGTCTTTCGCTCGGAGGGTTTATAAACGTCGGCTCGTCTCTTGATATTTAATGTTGGAGCTCGACGGTATTCCGCTCGGAGGGTTTATAGACACCGTCTCGTCTCTCGATTTTTAACGTCGGAGCTCGACGGTCTTCCGCTCGGAGGGTTTATAGACGTCGGCTTGTCTCTCGATATTTAACGTCGGAGCTCGACGGTCTTCCGCTCGGAGGGTTTATAGACGCCGGCTTGTCTCTCGATTTTTAACGTCGGAGCTCGACGGTCTTCCGCTCTGAGGGTTTATAGACGCCGGCTCGTCTCTCGATTTTTAACGTCGGAGCTCGACGGTCTTCCGCTCGGAGGGTTTATAGACGCCGGCTCGTCTCTCGATATTTAACGTTAGAGCTGGACGGTCTTCCGCTCGGAGGGTTTATAGACGCCGACTCGTCTCTCGATATTTAACGTCGGAGCTCGACGACCTTCAAGGCTAATTTCAACACGGTCCGAGCGGCACGTGGTCTTCGTGTAGTCGGTCGTTCGGCCAATAATTCCAAAATGTGTTTTATCACTTTGCCTCCTGCATTAAAAGGACACGGGCGACCAAGACATACATAAAATGAATTACATCGGAAAACCTTTCACCCAGCTTGGTACGGCTGGAGGTGGTTCGCTCGGCCATCCTCTTTCCCCTTGAATGCCGACCGGATCTTTATCTCGGCCCCATGTTGAGATATTCTCCGGTCGGAACTCTGATACCGCTCGACCTCTTGACGTTGACGTCGCTTATTGCTCGGAACTCTCGGCTTGCGCCTTCTGTTTCTGTTGCTCCACAAGCTTAGCCGCTCTTGCCTCGATCAGAGCGTCGAGCTCCTCCGTGGAGAGCATCACCGTATGCGGTCGTCCAGCTTCGTCCATTGCTTCTGCTTGGATGCAGGTGCGTTCCCACAGACGGCGCCAAATTGATCCTGTCCGAATAGCTGAATCAACGGACGCTGGGCACGTGGCGCTCTCCTTGTCGCTGACGTAGATCTTCGGCCGGTCGGACGGCGCTCCTTATATAGAGCTGGGAAAGGGCTCATGCACACACACCGAGGCTAATACATGTCCCCAGCCCATACCTCAATAAGGGCTTGTCAGAAAGCTTACCCGACACCATACTGCTATAGTCCAAGCACGTCTTTGATGGGACAGCGGAACCCCTTGTTGTAAGGTTTGGAGTATGGCCTGGTCATAAAGCATGCCCGCTGTCAGAAGATGTTCCTTGTCCTTTTCTCTCCTTACTCCCTGCCGGGCGTCCGGTCGGCCGACACTCACCTCACGTCCGGCCGGTCCTATGTACTGGTCCACTTAGGAAATTCCAATGTGCTCTGTGGAGACTTTGTAGTATGCTACTTTATGCCTTCGGCCGAACGGGTCGTCTATGGTTCAGCTGGGACCCCGTTTAGCCGACCGGGCTACCCTTCTCCGGTCGGACGTCTGGTATTTTGACACCACGTGGCGTTGACTCCCCCGAAAGGGGGTCCCGCCTTTCTTACCTCCGGATCATAGTGGCCGTTACTCAATCAGACCGGCAGTCCATTCAGTCGGACTTTGACGCCTCTTTCGACTAGACTTGAAGGGGAGGCAAGTGATCCGGAGGTAAGAAAGGGGGACCTCCTTTCAGGGGAGTCAACGCCACGTGGGGTCAAAATACCAGACGTCCGACCGGAGAAGGGTAGCCCGGTCGGCTAAACGGGGTCCCAGCTGAACCATAGACGACCCGACGGGACTAGGGATTCCGACGCTTGGGTTGAACAGAGGCATATGGCCGAACGGATAGCCCGTTCGGCCGAGGGCATAAAGTAGCATACTGCAAAGTCTTCACAGAGCACATTGGAATTTCCCAAGTGGACCAGTACATAGGACCGGCCGGACGTGAGGTGAGTGTCGGCCGCCCGGACGCCCGGCAGGGAGTAAGGAGAGAAAAGGACAAGGAACATCTTCTGACAGCGGGCATGTTTTATGACCAGGCCATACTCCAAACCTTACGACAAGGGGTTCCGCTGTCCCATCAAAGACGTGCTTGGACTGTAGCAGTATGGTGTCGGGTAAGTTTTCTGACAAGCCCTTACTGAGGTATGAGCTGGGGACACGTATTAGCCTCAGTGTGTGTGCATGAGCTCTTTCCCAGCTCTATATAAGGAGCTTCACCCTTCGTCGGAGGTACGCATTCTGGCATATTCGGAGCCACTTCTTTGTTGCCCACTTACCTGACTTGAGCGTCGGAGGGTCGTCGCCGGGAACCCCTTCCCGGCCCGACTTCTTTGCAGGTTCGCCGGAGGTCCGTACAATCGGTCGGAGATCTACGTCAGCGACAAGGAGAGCGCCATGTGCCCAGCGTCCGTTGATTCAGCTATTCAGACAAGATCACTATACCCTACAGCTAAACTAGAGTATGGTAGTAGTTATTATTATTCGTTGTACTAATTAATTGCAGTGGTTATAATAATATTAAAAATAAAAATATTTTTATAAATAATGAAAGGATGTCTATTTAACAATTTTATTAAATGTTAGGTATCATTTTATTTTATATTATTTTAATGATAAAAAAGTCATATGTTAATTTTGGACATATTGATTTATAGAATGGTAAATCATAAATGACTTTTTTACTTTTAAACCGTTACCATTGTAGAATTGACCTTTAAATTTTTTTTTTGATGGTAACACCTTGACCATCCGCCGGTCCCGCAGGTGCATTTTCATTTTATTTTTCTTCGGTAAGAGACATTTTGTCATTGAGACATTTGTTATTTCTCATCCCTCACCTCCATTATTGCGACTGCACAATCTACTCCGGGTCAGGCGCTGGCAATAAAGCCATATTAAATGTTCTTGCATGCCACTGCAAACTCAAATCTTATTAATTGAACAATTAGCCGATTGCCAAGAAAAAAGAGAGTCTACTTTTTTTAACTTTTTTTTCTGAAAATGGTCCATTCCTCAACCTCCAACCCTCTACTTTTATACGTAAACCTTTTCTTCCATCTAATCCGAAGAAACTTCGATCGAGAAGTCCATAGACACCCCTAAAACAGCAACCAGTGTTAATTGGATCCCAATGATCGATCCAAGCTTGCAAAACCAACGAAATTTATATATTTCAACCAAACGGAGCTAGCTTTAAATTTGTTTGTACACTATCACGCATGTGGAAAGGAAGACAAGGGAAGAAGGAGACCACGTTGAATTCTGCTACTCCAACAATGGCACATGAAAGATTGCAGTGGAAGGACGAGTACGCTGACAAGATTCTGGAGTTGTAGGGGGGATCTAGTTATTATTGTCAACGCTGCCGGAATCTATCTCTCCTCCGGCCGTCGAGCTAGCTCTGCAAGGCGAAGATTGAAACGATTGAGAGATATGGTAAGGTTTTGCGTTGAGTGATCAGTTAAATCATTGTAACTCGATGCATAGCACAAAATTGATGCGAGGAGAGGGCAGCTCTGAAACTGGAATTTGGGAGGAGAAAATGCCAAATTCTGATCGGAAAAGAGGAGTTTTCTGGAGTTCGGTCGAGATTCGATCTTTAATTTTGATTTTTGACTGAGGTTCTCTTACCTTCTCCGACGAGATCGCCTCGGCGTCCGGCTGGCAGTCCGGCGGATCCTCGAAGACCGACGCGGAAAGCTGCTTGTGGGCCATGCCGATGTCGAAGAGGATGACGCCGGAGGCGGGATCGTCGACGAGGATGCCCTTCACCGGGAACCACAGGAAGAGCTCCTCCTGCGACCACCCGACGACTTCCCCGAGCGCGCCGTAGCTGAGGTTGCCGCTCACCACGCTGTCGAAGTAGGCGAGGTCTCCGCCGCCGCCGCCGTAGCGTGCGTAGCAGGCGCCGCGGAGCCGGACCTCGAGGAGGCCAGAGGCAGCGTCCAGGTCGAAGGAATCGACAGCCTTGGGGAGGAGCCCGGCGGGGAGGCCGTAGCTGCGGAGCAGGCCGCGCAAGGACCCACCGGCGTCGGCGCCGCCGCCGGAAACAAGAGCGAGCAGGATCAATAGAGGCAGAAAAGCCGGACGCGCGAGGAAAGGCGACGCCTTTGCCATCGAATTGGGTTTAAGGAGGGGTTTGGAGTTCAGACGTGGAATCTTTCATCTTTGCAAGAGAAGGAAGGATTCAAAGAGGAAGAACAAAGAAATCCTGAGGCAGCTTTTGATCAACTAACTTGTTTGTCCATTTCACATTAAAATAATAATATTCCCCACACAAATAGCCAATTACATCAATAAATGTCAGTCACTCCAATTGTTAATACTAATGGAACTGCTCAACTATTTGTGATGTATATCTCGACATACTATTGAAGCAATCATAGTACTACCTTCCTTGCATTCCAACAAAAAATTATAGCAACTTTTGTATTTGTCATTATTAACAGAGTAAAGAAGGTGAAGAAAGGCAAGATCAATTAGTTATGATTCTTCTTCACCAAACCAATAATAATCAAGTAGAGAAAGGGTGCCCTTGCTCTCCTTCACATGTCTACCAGTGCTTCTTCCACTGTAATAGACATAATTTTAAGTAGCAGTGTGTTTACTAGCTTTTGTGCTGAATGAGGGAAAATAGTTTTGGTGAAAGGGGAGTGAGTGAAGGTACGAGGGAGATGGGGGGAGCAGTGTGGGGCACATGGAGAGCAAAGTGAAGCACAGAGACAGTTGAGGGACTTGATATGAACCATTTTGTCCCAACTCGCAAGAGAATCTTTTAGGGATCACTTCTGAGCTAAAACGAGCTGGAAGCCCAATCCAATTTGATTAAACAAGCCTTGCTGGTCGGCTATTAATCTAATAACAAAAGGTACCTCCTTTCTGAAGTTGAGGTGGGTCCTCCGGTGCGCTCGTTGTCCGTGTCTTGCGAATCGAAGAGCGGTAACCTGGGGCCTGTGTTGACTGCGTGACCCTTCGCTGAATTAAAAACTCTTTATTAATTTAATAGAAAATATTTAAATTTAATAAAAATAATTAAAATAAGCTCAAAATAATTATAATATTATTGGTAAAACATTATTGTAGTCACTTAATTAGTCACTCCTTGTTTTGAACTTAGCAATCGTTATTGAATAGTTGTTATAGTAATATTATGATAATTTCAATCATATTTTCATAATTTTAATTGGATTAAAACAATTTTGATTAAGTTAATATTTTTTAATTAAGGATTATGTGTATAAATTTTAAAAAATATGATTGATTTGGTTTGAGATATTGACTCCTGCTGAATTGTCTCATGTCGGGGTCAATTTTGTCCCTAACAGATGTATCTTTATATCTAACCCATCTCCTTCTTTAATTAGTGCTATTATTATTATTATTATTATTATTATTATTATTATTAATCTTGTTCGAAGTTTGAGTCAGACGAAGGTCGGATGAAATATCGTTGGCATTGACGAGGAGGAGACAGTGATGCTGCAATCGCACGAGCTTCAGAGAACGGACCCTCACGTGACCCTGAAAAACTGCTGGGCCTGGGCAGGCAGTACCAGATCTCTGCACACACCCAGACAAGCACACGGAATGTTAGAAACCAAGAACCAGGGAAAAAGTCCCCGGAGCAGGCTCTCCGACGCTCAAGTCAGGTACTTTTTTTTCAGAAGAACAGTGTACGAAGGAAGAAGAAAAGTAGACAAGTATGCGAGTGAGCGTACCTACGCAAGGGAGAGAACGCCCCCTTTTTATATGACAATACGTACCTTCTGGAGACTGATCCCTGTTAGAGCATGTCGGGTGTCAGGACCTGTCGAGTGGTGGAGAGCACGTGGTCTTCTCCTATAGACTGGAGGAAGGTTCTACTTATAGATGATCCCAACCGCTAGAATATTCCCTGACATACAGTAGATATTCTCTAACAGGTGGTTACGATTTACTGACCTGTTGTTGCGTAGTGCCTTCTATCCCGTCCGGGTGCGATTAAAACAACCTTGGCTGATTTGTTGAGTGCTGATGAATAGACTGGTCGGGTGGAGGGGCGTCATCAGAGTCCCCTTCTGCCGGACTTTATGACTTCGACCCCACAGAGGGTGATAAGTTTACTTACGTAGGCTAGCTTGACAACCCTTGGTCGGTAAAGTCAGGTCGGGCTTGGTCCTGATAGCACTTCCTGCCGCAGACCTGGTTTCTCGACCGGTAGGGCCCGCTCTGGCTTCGTACACCATATGGCCCTGGGTGGTCCCGCTTTGTATATCGACGGTCACCTCTCGTTGTCTTCTGACTAGCATATCCCCTTGACTTTTGACTGTCATGTCCCCTTGACTTTTGACTATCACGTCCCTTTGACTTTTGTCTGTCATGTCCCATTGACCAGACCCTACCATTATGCGCCGTATCAATTATTATTATTATTATGGGCTCTTGAAATGGTTATCTTTCCTATAACAGGTGACTCTTCAATTCTCCCATCAATCATCTTATTAAGGGGGCGTTTGGTTTAAGAGAATAAGAGTAGGGAATGAGAATAACAATCATTAATTGTCATTGTTGATGTTTAGATTATAGGAATGGAAATACAAATAATGGAAATCCTTATAATTGGGTAATGACTCATTCCCATGTCTTCCTCTTTCAATGAGTCATTACTCTATTTTCAACAATCAAAATATTTCCTTATTCCAAAAATATCCTTGACTCAAAACTAAAATTTCTCCCTTAATATCAAATATCAAAATATATTTATTTAATTTTTTCTTTCATATCACTTTCTCTCTCCTTATTCTCTCGCCTCATTTTATCACCTATTTTCTCTCTCCTTAATCTCTCTCATCACACTTTCTCTCTCTTTAATTTATTCCATCACACTCTCTTCCCTCTTTTTTTTTCTCATCATGTTTTCTCTCTCATCATACTTTATCTCTCCTCAATCTCTCATATCATATTATTTTCTCATCACACTTTTTCTCTCATCATGATTTCTGTATGATCATGTTGGCACAGCGGGATCGACAAGAGGGGGTGAATTGTCTGCAAATAAAAACTATACCCTCCTCAACCAATTTAAACTCAAATAAATGCAATAGTTATAAATTTAAACAAAACTAAACTATGAACAGAAAAGGAAGACTCAGCTATTTACTTGGTTACAACCAAGAAGGTTGTTAATCCAAGGCAGTAATAAAGCGTTATGAACAATCTCCTTCTCTAAAGGCGGAGAAGCCTTTTACACACTTGGAAGCACAGAACTATTGCTTGAATGTAAGTACAGGAGTTGTAGTTCTATTTCGTTGTAATGAACAGCTATTCGAGACCCCTTTATATAGGGGTTCCAAGACTTATTAGATAACCTGATCTTCGGGATCAGGTTTTGACTCGAAAGGGATTGGTCGACCGATCCCCATGTTCGGTCGACCGAACCTGCTGTACCTGCCCAGCCTTCCGTCCAGGTGCAGTCTCTTTGGATCGAGTTTGGGTTCGATCGACCGATCAGCCGACGGTCTCTTTGAGCTGGCCCGATCAGTACGTTCGACGAAGTCTTCTGGTCTATCTTCGGTTCGGTCGACCGATCAGAAGGTTCAGTCGACCGATTAGCCATTGGTTGCTGACGTGGCTGCTAATGTGTCTCCAACGGCTGGCTTCTGTTGAAAAGGGGTTCGGTCGACCGATCAAAGGGTTTGGTCGACCGAACACTTGTCAAGTCAACTTCCCGGTTGACTTGCTCTGGTTCGGCTTGCTTGGGTGATTTTGACCATCCGGAATAGGGCTCACCCGAACCCAGTTCCTGGTCTTCTCCTCGAGCAGTCTTCCGTCCCGGCTTACGTCCCTCGAACGCCGCGCACGTTCTTCATACCCACTGGTGTACTCTTCCGCAGCTCTCTCATCCTTCGGACGCACTGAGCCCGTCGGTTCCCTTCCCGTGCCGTCCTTCTCGCTAGCTGCGTCTTCCGCTCGACTTCATATGCTCCTAAGTTCCTGCACACTTAGATACAGGAATCAGACAAACAGGACTTAACCTAAACTTGGTTGATCACATCAAAACAACCACGGGGCTCAACAATCTCCCCCTTTTTTATGTGCATCAATCCAAGTTAGGGTAAAAACAAACAAATAGTAATTTTAAGAAAATTACTAAACTTGCATTTTATGCACAAAAATAATAAAATTTGCAACATAAGTTAGAAGAGAAAGAAATATTAAAAATTTAATTTTTTCTAACTCCCCTAAACTTGTTACTTAACTCTCCCCCTTTGATCATAGCAAAAACGGGAAAAAATAATTTTCTAAGTCATTTGAAAATTTCTAAAAAATTTCAAAGTTTTTTTAAAAAAACAAAAAAATCAACTTAAACCAAAGACTTTCTAACTTTAGAAAAAATAGTTTTAAAGATTTTTCAAGTGTAAATAAAATAATTTCTAATTTCAGAATAGATTTAAACTTTAAAAAAATTCTATTTGAGAATTTTTCAAAATTCATGTGCAGCATTTAAAAATAATAAAACATATTTAAGTAACCTTTTAAAGCATTGTCTTATTCTAATTTTAATGTTTTTACCAGAAAGTTAATTAAACATTTTATTTCGATATTTCGGCTTCCAGGTCGTGGCGAGGCACTTGGCCTTCTTGGTTATTAGAGCAATAACCACTTCCTTAGACAAAGCTTCATAAAGAAATTCATTGTTTAATTTACTCGCTATAAGTTCTAATTCATTAAGTTTTACTCTAACAAAGATTTTGGAACCCAGTAAAGGTTCATTCCTACAGGGTTGGTTAAAAACTTAGGAGGTACATATACTTTTGGTATTTTTTAAGTTGACCCTGATGTTTTCTTATATACCAATTTAATTTTCCGTAGACCTTAATTTTTGATTTTTGAAATCGATTTGATCTTAAGCATGCATTTTCAGTTTTCAATTTTTCAAGTTCCAAATTTAATTTCTCATTTTCTAAATTCACATTTTCTAACATTGTTTTTAAATTGGCAATTTTTTTTCTGATTTGACTAAGTCTTTAGTAAGTACTTTAATAAACTTAAAAGACTGAGAGGGAGTGAGATCACGTACCTTAGTTACCTCACTTGGTGATGCTCCCCCTTCATCGTAGCTTTCTTCTTCTGATTCTCCCCCTTGATCAATGCTCATCTCTAAGTCTGAGTCACCTTTGAAGAGATGGTTGGCCACCAGTGCTAGTCCCGAGAAAGCTTCGGCTTCTGACTCGGAGGATGAAGAATCATCCCATGTGGCCTTCAGGCTCTTGCGTGTAGAGGACGTCGATTTTTGAGGCTTCTCTTTATTCTTTTTCTTCAGTTTGGGGCAGTCATCCTTGATGTGCCCTTCTTCGTTGCAGTTGTAACATCGGACAGTCCTTCTGTTGCGTTGATGCTTCCTCGACTGCGACTTAAATTTGTTAGATTTAAGAAATTTATTAAAACGTCTTACCAGTAGTGCCACTTCGATTTCGTCGATCGATGCTTTGGAGTCGAGATCGTCCTTTTCGGCTTGTAGGGCAATGTTGAGGTTCGTCTTCTCTACTGGTTTCTCTGCAAGTCAAGACTCGTGAAGTTCGAAGGTAGAAAATAACTTTTCTAAGCTACTTACCTCAAAGTCCTTAGAGATGTAATATGCATCTACTAAGGACGCCCAGTCTGGAGTTTTAGGGAAGGCGTTGAGCGCGTATCGGATGGAATCCCGGTTCGTTACTTCTTCTCCAAGATTGATTAGTTGAGTTATTAGCTCCTTAATCCTTGCTTGGAGTTGCGCTACCTTTTCGCCATTGTTCATCCGGAGGTTTGTTAGTTGTGTCCAAAGGATGTCGCGTCTCGCTAGCTTTGCTTCCGAGGTACCCTCGTGGAGCTCTAGGAATTTATCCTAGAGGTCTTTTGCGGAGTTGTAGCTTCCGATCCGATTTACCTCCTGGGCGAAAAAACGCTGAGCAAGTGGAACTCAACCTTTCCGTTGGCGACGAAATCAGCCTACTCCTTCTTCGTCCATTAGTTTTCTTCTTTGTCTTTTGGAGCTGCAAAACCATATTTCATTGTAATAAGAATGTCAAATATCTGTTTTAAAGAATACCTCCATTTTTCGCTTCCATGTAGCGAAATCTCCGTCGAACTTCAGGGGATGAATGTTCGCGCCGGCCATTGTTCTGATCTTTTGTGCTTCAGACGACGGTTAGTCCTTCTGAGGCTATTGGACTCTGATACCACTTGTTGGTGCAGCGGGACCGGCAAGAGGGAAGTGAATTATCTGCAAATAAAAACTATACACTCATCAACCAATTTAAACTCAAATAAATGCAATATAAATTTAAACAAAACTAAACTATGAACAGAAAAGGAAGACTCAGTTATTTACTTGGTTACAACCAAGAAGGTTGTTAATCCAAGGCAGTAATAAAGCACTATGAATAATCTCCTTCTCTGAATGCGGAGAAGCCTTTTACACACTTGGAAGCACAGAACTATTGCTAGAATGTAAGTACAGGAGTTGTAGTTCGATTTCGTTGTAATGAACAGTTATTCGAGACCCCTTTATATATGAGTTCCAAGACTTATCAGATAACCTGATCTTCGGGATCAAGTTTTGACTCGAGAGAGATCGGTCGACCGATCCCCAGGTTCGGTCGACTGAACCTGCTGTACTTGCCCAACCTTCCGTCCAGGTGCAGTCTCTCTGGATCGAGCTTGGGTTCGGTCGACCGATCCTTGTGTTCGGTCGATCGATCAACCAACGGTCTCTCTGAGCTGGCCCGATCAGTACGTTCGATGAAGTCTTCTGGTCTATCTTCGGTTTGGTCGACCGATCAGAAGGTTCAATCGACCGATCAGCTATTGGTTGCTGACGTGGCTGTTGACGTGTCTCCAACGGCTGGCTTCTGTTGAAAAGGGGTTTGATCGACCGATCAAAGGGTTCGGTCGACCGAACACTTGTCAAGTCAACTTCCCGGTTGACTTGCTCTGGTTCGGCTTGCTTGGGTGATTTCGACCATCCAGAATAGGGCTCACCCGAACTCAGTTCCCGGCCTTCTCCTCGAGCAGTCTTCCGTCCCGGCTTTACGTCCCTCGAACGCCGCGCACGTTCTTCATACCCACCAGTGTACTCTTCCGCAGTTCTCTCGTCCTTCGGACGCACCGAGCCCGTCGGCTCCTTCTCGCTAGCTGCGTCTTCCGCTCGACTTCATGTGCTCCTAAGTTCCTGCACACTTAGACACAGGGATCAGACAAACATGACCTAACCTAAACTTGGTTGATCACATCAAAACAACCACGGGGTTCAACAGATCACACTTTCTCCCTCCTTAATTTCTTTCATCACACTCTCTTACTTTTTTTTTCAACATATTTTCTCTCTCATCATGTTTTATCTTTTATCATACTTTCTCTCTCCTCAATATCTCTCATCACATTCGCTTTCTTATTTTTTTCTCATCACACTTTCTCTTTCATCATACTTTCGCTCTCCTCAATTTCTTCCATCACACACTCTTTACTCATTTTTTCTCATTACACTTTTTCTCTCTTCATCCTCTCTCGTCATATTTTTTTACTTATCATATTTTCCCTCTCATCTTTTATCATGATGCTCTCTCCCATCACACTCTCTTTCATCATTTTCTCTAATTGTACTTTCTCTCTCTTCATTCTTTCCCATCCCACTTTCTCTCTCATCATTTTTCTCTCCCATCATATTTTTCTCTCCCATTTTACTTTCTCTCATATATAATTTTTTCTCTTATTTTCATAAAAAAAGAAATTTTGATTTATTCCGATAGAAAATATTCAACTAACCAAACATTATTTTTAAAAGTAATATCCATGCTCATATTTATTCCTATTTCATAATACTATGATTCTCATTCCGATTTCTATTCCTAGGAAAGAATTAAACGCCCCCTAAATTAGCTCGGCAAGAACCATCCAACCTGATCCGAGTTCATCACAACGTAGCCTAACTTGAACTGTACTCTTCTTTGAAAATGAACTCGGGAGGACTAGTCTGACCCGAACAAGCTCCGCCGAACTAATTAAGATTCATGGACATGCGACGTCAACCTGATGATTCCCTCCACATTAATGATAAAAATGCCCAATAATTTTTTTTTAAAAAAGGAATTCGTTAGGTGCAGTTTTTTTATTTCCATTTGTAATTTTTTTTTGCACAATTAAAAATGGTTTTGATTTGAGAATTATGTGATGGCCTTTTATGTTTTTCTATAAAATTGACATGGAGTTCGTTTGTGTCTACAAACAGGGGCCGGGCCATAAGTCTGACGCTGCGCCTGAACTGGGCATGAATATAAAAACTAAAAAGCCTGTCGCATGCAAAAGGTCTCCCTCTTATCTAGTGATGACAACGATGAATTGCATTTGATCATATTTTATATATTTCATATTTATCTTCGTGTATTATACTATTTTACCACGTGTATCATAGTATTTAATTTCCATCCTCATCTTCATCGTAACGTAGCTATTAAAGGATTAGACATAAGACATCCATCCTCATGTATCCTCCATAATAATAATTTTATTTATTTATTTATTATTATTGATAAAATAAAAATAAATAAATTTATTATTAATCAGATATTCGGATGAGACATGAGTAAGATTTTATTAAATTGTCTCCTACCCGAATTTTAAATTCTTCATACCCAATTATCCATTATTTAATCAATTTTATTTTTTTAAAAAAAATCTAAATATACCCTACTCTATTCGATTGAGAATTAATTCGATTCGGATAATACCACTTATATGTTTTTTTAAAACAAATGAATCTGATGGTAAAAAAAAATGATTATATTGATTGAAGTACTTTTTTTAGTCCATTCTTATGTCATATAAAAGAAGATAAATAATGGATGATTATTAATTTGAGTAGTGATTAGTGCATAGGGAGAGCAGGATCCTATTATTAGTCAGGAATTGACCCAGATGATAATATCTCATATACCAATCAACTATTCGTCTCGATGAGACAAAATCAATGGATCCTACATGTACACATAGCTCCTTGACTGGAGTATATGTTGGAAATATAATGTGAATGAAAAATTAAATGTAAATCGTTAGATAAAGATTGATAAATCTGGATCGTCGATTTGAGAAGGTATAAGTATCCTTTGGATGATTTAATCTCAACCATTGATTGTCATTTAAATGAAGAGACATTATATTTCTTGGGAAGGGATGCAAGCTAAATCATCCAATTTAAGTTTGATTGTTGAGATCTAATTGAACTAAAAAATTCTTATAGCCTTTCTTTTAGTATAAATAAGATCTCTCTTCTTTTTATTTCACTTACCTAATTCATTTCAATTCAAAATAAGCATTACATTTCATACTTACATTCGAAGAGTTCCAAAAGTTTTTTTCAATTTGGAGGGTTTGTGATTTACAATGCTGTTATCATAAGATAAATTCGTAGTATCTTGAGAGATGATTACTATATTCCGTGAACACCATATACGAGACAAATTCTTCTAAAAAGATAAAATTTAAGTCTAACCTCACCTCATCAAAGTGGTGTTATACTATTATTCTATTTCTACTCAGATTACATTACTATCAAATCCCAATAATATATTATAATTTTCAGGAGATAACATAAATGATGGGCATCTTTAACATAATAATCATAAGTTGATTTTTAAAAATTGACTATATGTATCTATTCCATCATACATCTAGTACTTGTCTCCTCGGGGCGATGCGATGGTTAAGACATGGAGTGTTATCACATGAGGTTTTGGGGTCGAAACTCGGTGTGATCGAGCATAACCTCCCCCATGTCTTGGCCATTTACACTAATGGCTAGTAGTCACCCATGATTTACCTCTTTCGTATTGGTCTAGAGACAAATTGATAAAAACACTAAGGACAAGTGAATTACCTTTTGCCAGATCATACGTCTAGTACTTAGTGTATGTGTACTCAGATTATACGACTATCAAATCCCAATACTATTATATTGTAGTTTTCAATAGATAACATAAATGATGGACATCTTTAACTTAATAATTATAAGTTGATTTTATAAGTTGATTTTTAAGAATTGACTATATGTATCTATTTCACCATACGTCTAGTACTTATGAATTAGTATTTATTTATTTTTATATATTATATGTGTGGAGACGGTACTGCCGTAGCAGAACATTTTTTTTTTTTAATTGTTGGTGGTGTACATAGTAGTGTTTGAGTGGGGGCACAGACAGTTACGAATGGAATTTATCCCTACTGGGATACTGAGGAAATTGACATTCACATCGCTCTCGCTCTGCCTGCCCAATTCAAACCGACCCACATGGTTTGACAAGACTGATCATGGCGATGGAAATATATGGCATTATTGGCTATGGCGGAAGACTTCTGGTCCTGGAACACAAGAGAAGAAAGCACTGCAAACCAAAGACAGCAGGCAAGCTGTTTTTCCTGGCTCGATGTTACTGCAAACCAATTCTCTACAAAAAAAGGCCATGGTCCGCTTGCATTTCCTTGTGTCTAGTCTAGTATCATCATCACAGAAACAGTTCGATTCAATCAAAAACTAGCTAAGTGACTTTCATGTCATGTATCGGAATACTTCTATCTTCCTGTGAGCATAGTGATTGAAACGCTTGCTGATGATATGGCCTTCAGCTCTACGGTCGATGACTCCTCAGTCTCACTGAAGCTTCTATCCGTGGCGAACGTTGGCGGTCTCGGGGGTGTAGGAACCACAGTCTCACTCTCCAGCATTACCACGACTGCTGCCATGCTCGGTCGGTCATTCGGGTGATCTTGCAGGCATAGAAGTGCTAGGTTCAAGCATTTGGTCACCGATGATTTGAGAGAAGCCGAGTTAGCTGATTCCTTGATGACAGGGTCGATGAATTCCATCGCTCTTCCTTCATTCCAAAGCTTCCAGGCCTGCATGAAGGTGCGAGTGTGACACTCACTCACTGAATGAATGAATGAATGCTTGAGGGAAGAAGAATTATAGGAGAAAAAGGGTGCTTACTAATGTTATGAGGTTTAAGCCCCATTCTGGATGACGATATGAGTTGTTTCTTTTTCCACTGAGAATCTCCAGTACTAAAACTCCGAAACTATAGACATCAGATTTCGTCGAGAAATAGCCTTGCATCGCGTATTCAGGAGCCATGTAACCACTGTGTTTGTGCAAGGAGTAACTAGTTAAGTTTACATGAACAAGGTGATTGAATGAACAAGATATAGTGTCATGATCACTCACAATGTTCCGACCACTCGCTTTGTGCTAGTCTCATCGTCGTTTCCGAATATCCTCGCCATGCCAAAATCTGATATCTTAGGATTCATCTCTTTGTCAAGCAAGATATTACTAGCTTTCAGATCGCGATGAATGATTCGTAGCCTTGAGTCCCTGTGGAGGTACACTAGCCCCCGGGCAATCCCTTCGACGATGTTGTACCTTGTGTTCCAATCCAGAAGGGTTCTCTTCGTCGAGTCTGCATCGATCTTAATGAGTGATCAAGACAAATGAAGTTGAAGGAGCTTACAGCGAGCAGTACACTAACCAAACAGGAAAGCATCTAGGCTTTTGTTGGGCATGTATTCATAGATGAGTATCCTCTCCTGCTCATGAATGCAACAACCCAAGAGCCTAACAAGGTTCCTGTGCTGAAGCTTGGAGATCAGCTTCACCTCGTTCTTGAATTCCTCGATCCCCTGTCCTGAGCTCCTAGAAAGCCTTTTTACTGCTAGTTCTTGGCCATCGAAACTTGTTCCCTGTAATCTCACAATGATAATTTAATCACAAGTTTTTTTTTTCTTTTGCTTTTGAAATTAGACAAACAAATGCAGATGCACCTTATAAACAGGGCCGAAACCTCCTTCACCGATCAGTTCAGAGTCTGAGAATCCCTTGGTGGCGAACAGGACAGAGTCGAAAGTCCACAATTGTAACTCAGACAACTCCTCCTCGTTTCTCTCCTCGTCGATTCTGATCGAGTCTGAGACACTCGCAGCTCCGCCGAAGCTCGAATACGTTGATACTTGTTCTGTCGAGGAATTATATATTTTGAACATCAGTTTAAGCTGATCGAAGGAGTAAACGAGTGGAATTTGCCATGGATACCTTGAATTCTCCTCCTGCGCTTCCATAGAAAGAAGAGGGATCCCGAGAAAATCGAAACCACTAATACGACGATCACCGCTATGATTATTGTCTGAGTTCTTGTTTTGCTGGTTGCTGCAACAGAGAGAATGAAATTGGTTAGAATTATATGATTGTGAGAAGAAGAGCGAGCTGGGGAAGGTGACTCACTGAGTTCCGATCCGGCGAGTCGGAGAAACAAGTCCTCTCCGCCGTCGCCGGAAAACATTTGGATGTCCAACAAGTCCACCCCCCAGATCAAGCACCCGATGCCGGTCACGTAGGCATAGGCCGTGCAGGAGCAATTCCTCAAACACTTGTCGGGGCATGAAGAGGTGTCCAGAAGGTCAGGGAACCAGTCCGAGGTGTCCGGCAATTTTATACTCCTGAGTCGGGTAAACCCATCTCCGCCGCTTCCGGCGGCGGAGCAACCTAGCGCCGTCTTCCTCACGCAGCCACTCGACCAATTGCCGGCGTCCCACTCGTCGCCGGAGGCCGGCTGGAACCCTGCGAGGCAACTGCAGATGGGAGAGGCCTCGTCGGTGCAACCCGCGTTCTTGCCGCACTTGTTGTAGATGTCGCACGGCGTCGTCGGCTGCGACCAATACAGTAACCACTCGCTGGTGTCATTCCTCCAGATCATGTGCTTCACGAGGCCGTCCCAGGAGAGGACGTAGCGGTGGGAGCTGTTGAACTGGTCGTAGTAGAAGTACATTCTGTGCTCCTGGACGAAGTTGTTGAGCTTGAAGCCGTAGATGTACTGCGGCACCATGTTCTTTATCCCGATGAAGATCTGTGAGTTCCACAGCCCGGAGCGCCACCGCGGCCGGTCTCCGTCCCACATGAATATCTGCGTCGACCCCCGCGGGTCCATGCTCAGCGAGAAGTTCCCCGGCGCCGGGTCGTTCTCGCTCTTCCAAGAGGTCATGTTTTGGTTCTCCCTCGTTATGAGATCGAGGCCCACCTTCATCCCCGGCATGTACGTGTCGCTCGGATGGTCGAAGCTCTGCCACCGGACGCTGCCGGAGTTATTGAGGACCAAGTTGCCGGAATCCGTCAGCTGGACCATGGAGTTGTTGAAAGGCAGGGTGGCGCCGCCGGAGGACCAGAGGGTGCGGTTGGCGGCGTCGAGGACGACGAGGTTGCCGTCGGCGGCGATGCCGAAGGCGCCTCCATGGTCGAGGACGGGCTCCCGGCGGTTGGCGACCCAGAGGACGGTGTCGGTGGAGAAGTCGTGGTACCAGATTCCGACGTAGCGGTGGGACGACTGCCCAGGACTGAAGAATCCCAGCTCGAAGATGCTCCCCGGCGAGATGAGCCTATCCACGTCGCGAAGGAACTCTCCGGGATTGATGGTGTCCGCTGCTTGCGAAATCAGCGGTGACAAAAATATTATCGCAAGCGAGAGCAGCCAAGCAGGAGTCATGGGGGAACACGACAGCGAATAAATTCTACTGAAGCACTGATCGAGCTTCTTCTTCTTCTTCCTCCTTTACGATGAGGAATCTAGCAATCTTTCTGATCATAAAGGAAGAGGTTGTGCAGGTATGAACAGGGCGAGGACGAAGTCTTCTCCTATCTAAAAGCGGCACAAATAATGGCCATGAACCTTTTTTTAAACCAATTCTTTTGCATAAAGAAGCTTCCTTTATCGGTATCTCGATCTAAAAAGACAGTATTTGGTAAGAACAGGAAGAATTTCGATAATTTATTCATGTTTACCGGGACAGAACAATATTTTTCTCATTTGGTAAAGTGAAAATGATAGAGATTGAGATCTTTAAAAAAGGATTATGTAGATAGGATTCCGCCTGTGGTGCGCCTAATCAACCAGTCGGAGCTGAGAGAAAGGAAGAATCGTACCCTCGTGCCCAATGTTTTGACCAATGGTCAAAACCTAACAAGGATGGAAGAACTGGAGCAGTCAACAATAGTCAACGCTTGTTTCTCTATCATAGATTTAGATTTTTTTTGTTTTCTGTGGCAACTTGTGGCCTGTGCAGATTGCCCTGGATCACAATCTGGCGAGTGCAATTTAATGCTCTCCTGATAATGCAGTTTTGCAGAACAGACCTATGCAATTATTTAATTTAGTTTAATTTAACTTAATTAATTAATTATTGGGAAATTTGAACAATTCTTGATGGGATTATGATTGAGACTGCTGGGAATGCCTGCCCTGCGATTGCTCTGTGGTTAGGGTTTATCCTTGAATCGCCCCCATTAGGTTTTTTCCATAAATAGCCGCGGCTGCCTGTCTTCTAAGCGAATTCTCCTCGCTCACGTCTCCTATTGTCGAATCCGCCTCGCTTCGTTCTCCTCCCTTCGCGATCCAATCTGGAGGAGGTTAGTGCGATCTCTTTTCTCCGTTTGCGATTCTCTTTTGATAATGATTTTGTTTCGAAAGGATCCTGTTTTTGCCAGATTTTGATTAGAGGATATCTATTTCGTCATAAAATTTAATCTTTTGTTAGTTTTTTCTGATTGAAGTTACGAAGAATCTGGTAAATCTTGGGCGGAGAAGCTCGACATAGCTCTCAAGGGTTTTGCTCGCCTCCGGCGACTTTCCTGCTTAGTTTTGTGAACTTGTATGCTATTGGGGTACGCTTGTTCATCATGGAAATAGTTTGACAGTATTTCATGTAGAAAATCAATCAATTTTTTCCGTTTAGAAGTTTCATGAGTCTATCTACAATCTTGTGTTTATTTAGAAATTGCGACATGATTGTTGCTATCAGCTCCTTGGTTTTAATCATACCTCACAGATTTTGTGGTTGCAGGATTTTTACTGGTCCTTCTTGTTGTTTAGCCTTCTCTAGTTGATAAAAGCCTTCCTACACTCTGGCCGCTGTTGAAAAACCATATTCTTCTCGCACCTCTTTGTGGGTGTGGGGTTTTGATGGTAATGCAAGCATACTGATTTCGTTGTGGGTATCAAAGGCATCGAGCATTTGGAGACTTTGCCGTGCGCTAGTAGGCCGCTCTCTCGACTACGGCTAATGTCGAGATGGGCTAAGAATCGATTCGGGCAGTAGATTATTTCCCTCCTTTTAGTTAGTCGCATATAACTTATACTACGTGATCTTGGTCCCTCCATTGTGCACTAGTGAAATGGTCAAGTTTTCCCGACTCTTCAGTTCTTTGCCGATTCATAAATCGAAGGTACATGGAAAAGATCCTTGTTTTTGTTTCTTATAGATTCTGTCTTGCATGTGTGTCTATATTAGCACTGAAATATATGTTCTGAATACTAGAAAGTTGTTCAAGAGGCTAGTGGAACAATGCAATGCAATTCTGCAAAACATTCTGAAGATCAAGAAATTAAGCTTACTGCAGATGAATTTAGCAGTTCGGTATCCCAACTGGAGAAAATAACAGCCCCATGTTTGCTGGATACTGATTGTAAAGAAGATGATTGTTCTGAAGATAGTCAAGAGCTCCATTTCAAGGCACAGAAGGCAGTTGTTCTTAAGGCAAAAATTAGAAAAAGTAAATCTGTTGGAAATATCTTGGACGAGGAAAGAGGTTCTCCCTATAATATTATGATTCAGAAGAATGAATCAGAAGCAAGGTTTTTATCTCATGGGATAAACCAAACTGGTAGCATTAGTGGTAAGAAACTAGATGAATACCACACTGATTATGAAAATTGCTCACAGAAACAGATTCTTGAATTCACCGAGTTTGCTGAACCAGTTCAACATGAATGCCTCTTTTCCATTGGGATCCATGACCAGTCCAATGCAGAGTATAATGACTATGCTGACGATGAATCTCCTGACTATGTTTCATATGAACAATTATCATCAAATGGCCAGTTCATTAGTAGAAAGTCTTGTTCTCTAACTAACCTTGGAGGACAGACTATTGACATCAATGATGGCACTCTCAAGCTGGAGCCAATGGGGCCTCATTCGAACTCAGTTGAAAATCTATTATCTGTAGATTTTGGGAGAGGCCTGTTTTCAGATGGCAACGCAGCAACTGCGTCTAGAGTTGTGCAAAAAACTGAATTACATTACATTTCTGATTGTAGTGAGAGTAATGAGCTTTCAGATTCAGACAAAGATGGTAAATGCTCAATTATGAAGTCTAATAGTGGTAATCAATTGGTCGACATCATTGGTTCACCTTGTGATATGGATTCTGGAGAGACATGCCACCATTCCAACTATAATCTCGAATCCAAGGAGATTGAGGATCAGGAAAGAGAGGGGGGAAGTTGTTCTGAGAAGATAATTTTTGATGTTTCTTCGGCTGATGAGAATTGCCCTGATTGCAGTGATCAACCTGATAGTGCAGTGACTTGTGGTGTTGAAGAACCTTCTGTTGAAAATTTGAATGGGTCGAGTCCTGAAAATTGTAATATTAATCGGATTGCATCTTGGATTAGTCAACTTGATGTTCAGAATTGTAACTATGTCAAAGAATTGGGTAAAAATCCTCATCTAATTTCTGACAAGGTGCCAAGTAAGAAAGCTAGCAAAGTGGGAAGCAAAAAACTTGATGCTAAAAGTAGTATTGGAATGATAGCAGCTTACAATTACATTTCATCCCTTAGTCCTGCTTCATCGAGTGCACAGATGACAAATCTTGGTTTGGTTGCAACACCCGTTCTCAGTTCTTTTGTTAATTTAAAGATGCTGAATTTATCAGGCAACTTTATAGGTATGAATTGGATGCATTCAAGTTCATTGGACCATTTTTGTTTTGCCTTTTGGCACACAATATTTTTATCTGGCACTTTTTTTCATTCTATGTTTAATAATTTGCCATTTTTTTCCAGTTAGGATAACTTCAGGATCTCTTCCAAAGGGTCTTCACATGTTAAATCTATCAAAGAATCATATATCAGCCATCGAAGGTCTCAAAGAACTTACACGTCTCCGTGTACTGGATCTGAGTTATAACAAAATAAGTAGGATTGGCCATGGTATGAACTTGTTTGTTTGTTTAATAATGTTTTTTTTTAAAAAAATATATATATATATGACTCCGTTACTACATTCTTATATCATTGAAACATGTATGTACTCATTCATCGTCTTGATACAATTTACATAAAATAAAAAGAAACTAAAGATCAACTTAGCATATTTTGCATCTTTACTTGCAAGGAAGTGTTCCTCAAAGAAAATGCTTATTCATTCCACGTAAAGTGAAAAACTTAAAAAAAGATACATTTAGTACAAATCAATAAAAATTGCCTGCAATAAATGTTTTGTAGTAGTTATGTGCTTCATGAGATCTATGGTCCTCTCTGCTAAACCTGGAATTCATTAATTTTTTTTTCTGTTGTGATTGAGAAGTAACTTTTTTACGCCAACTTCTTGAAATCATTGTATTTCCTTAGCAATTTAATGTTAGTTCCTGTTTATTTTTTTTTTCTTTCGAAGGTTTGGCTTCTTGTTCATCACTAAAGGAACTGTATTTAGCTGGGAACAAGATCAGTGAAGTTGAAGGCCTGCATCGTCTCCTCAAACTAACCGTTCTCGACTTGCGTTCAAATCGAATAGCAACTTCAAAAGGTCTTGGTCAACTGGCAGCTAATTATGCTTCCTTGCAAGCAGTTATCCTGGAAGGCAATCCTGCCCAGAAGAATGTCGGGGACGAGCAACTTAAGAAGTGCTTGCATTATCTTCTGCCTCGTCTTGCTTACTACAACAGGCAGCCCATTCGCGCAAGTGGCTCAAAGGATGTCACAGACCGTTCAAGTCGATCCTTCTCCACTCATCAGTTCGACCGTGCTTTTAGATCAAAACACAAAGATTTGCTTCATGGAAACAAGTCATCATACGGGCGAACGAAGTCTGTCAGCGCCCTGAACTCATTGATTACATCATCCAGGAACAAGCACAAGTCTGTAACCTCCAAGCCAACCAATAATCTTCCGAGTGCGAAACCGCAAGGTCTGGTTTCGGATAATCCTTTACGGAGAATCCAGAGTGAGGGATCGTTCTGAGAATGATTAAGTTCATTCTGCAGTTCAAGTACCAATAAAAGGATACTCTAGGATCGAGTTATCGCTTGTGGAAAATAATTTCTTGCCAGTCTTATTGAACTGAGCTGTTAATTTAGTTGTTTCTTCATATAATTGTGCTTTTATCGACTTTTAAGTAGAGTTGTTGATGGAATTTTTATGTAGTAATGAATTGTCAAGTATTTGTTACTTCTTCACGTCTTCTTCGTTATCATCATCCTCTTCTTTCTTGTTGGTAAACAACAAAGAAGATTCTTTTAACTCTATCTTGCTTTCCCCATTCTTTACTATTATTCTTCATCTGTTTACCTCTCGTCTCCACTATGAAGTATGCATGTTTTTAATTATGTGGAATGAAAATGTGATTTTTTGAATGAAAAGGTCCTTTCAATCTATTTGAAATACTGAAACTTGTAATACAAATGCTGATTTGTTTTTAGTTTTTGCAATTTAAACAATGTAAAGCCATTTTTAATGGGCAAAAATAAAAAAGAAGCGTTTTATTGTCTACTTTGATTGCCTTTTTTTTTAAAAAAAAATAAAAGAGTAATTTATTTTTATTTTAAAAATATTCTTATTTCCTTTTTTTGTAAAAAATATCATTGTTATGAAATTACTTTAATATTATTATAACAGTTGCCAAAGAAGTATTTATTCCTTTTAAACTAAAAACAGTAGTAAAATTCACACATATAATGGCCGTTTCCTATCATCATTAGCATTTAATATTGAAAAAAATATCAAAAATATATTTCACTTTAAAAATATTCTTTTTTAAATAAAATAATATAGTAAACATAAAAATTAATTTAATTAAAATTATTGTAATATTAGAGATAAGTTATTGTTCTGAAATTCTTTTATGGGGAATATACATTTAACTTTCCTATATTTCTATCCAGTAGTATTTTATTCTTCTGTATTTAAAAAATAATATTTAATCTTTTTTCCTAATGTAAAATGTTAAAAAATTTATAAAAGATAATTATATCTTTATCTTTTGATATTTTTTTTATAATAGAAAGAGTAAAAAATCATATTAAATTTATTAATAATTTAGGCCTATTTCTATTTCGTTTGTTGATATCTAAATTAATTATAGACAATTCAAGACCTAATTGATATTTTTAACCTGTGCATGACGATTTATTTACTAATTAAAATTAATTATTGTATGTAACCTCTGGTTATTTACTAATTAAAATGAATAATTGTATGTAATCTCTCAATATATATAAAGATTAATATTTAATTATATAAATAAAATAAAATTAAATAGTTTAAAATGTATATTTTTGTCGCCCCATTTTTTAAAATTTTAAAATAATGTATAATAATTTTTTTTCACTTTTATCTCAATTTAAAATTTTATCTAAAAAATAGATGAATATATAATCTTCTTTTTTTTCATGAATATAAATTTTCTTCGAGGTATTTTTATTTTCTCATACACACATGTGAATTTCACATCATTCATGACTTACTAAATAGTAAGGGTAACACCAATAATTTCAAACCTTGATAAATTTTATTTTACAGGACATCAAGAATGGACATATCGATAAATCGACATAATTATAGATCAGAGCGAGCGATGAAGGACATCATCCGATGATTCTATTTTTCTTATAAAATTAAATTTTTTTCACATTTAACTTTTAGTCAAATAGATTAAGTATTATTTTTTAAATACGAAAACTAAAATATTACTAGATATTTTCCCCCTCTTTTAACCTGAAACATCATTCTTTTAATTTTCCTTAGCAATAATAAATTTTTAGCTGATACGGCAAACAATAATAAAAATTTTATTTGTTTCATTGACATGAAAATCTTTGACTTAACTATTAATCTTTAGAAAAATTAAAATCTGAATTATAAAAAGAGAAAATTATATTTTCAGTCCTGTAATTTACATCTTTTTCAATTTTAGTCAGGTTATAAGTTAATTTATGTTTTTAGTCCTATAACTTATAATATTTTTCAATTTCAGTCTTTTTTTTTCCTAAATTGAAATTTTTCAACGAATAATGTCTAGTTTGTGGTTGGAATATAAAAAACACATAGGTCATAAAAAATCAAAATCCCCAAATTCAATTTACAACTCATCATTTTTTGTTGAAAATTTTTAATTTTTGAGAAAGAAGGATTAAAATTAGAAAATATTATAAATTACGAAACTAAAAATATAAATTAACTCATAATAAAATTAAAATTAAAAAAATTATAAGTTACACGACTAAAAACATAATTAAAAATATAGAATATATATATTGTTATTAAAAATATCTCAAGTTTTGCGTAATTAATTTTATCACAATTTAATTAATAAATGGTCTAAATCAAGTGCAACTCTGCCAGCCTGTCTCGTGTCGTACCTCCTTTAACGCTCTCCCCTTCACTTCTCTCTCTCCCTCTCTCTCTCTCTCTGCTGCTCCATCGCGACGAAGAAGAAGAAGAAGAAGAAGCCGAGGAAAAAGCTCGACGGATTCACAGCGGACGGTTCCATGGACCGATGCCCTTTTATTCGGATAATCGTCGGCAACCTCGCGCTAAAGGTTCTTGTGCCGCCGGCGCCCTCCGCCTCCCCCTGCTTCGCGAAGATCCGCTTTGGCAAGTTCCCTCAACAGACCGCCAACGTTCCGATCATAGCTTCCGATGGAAACTCCGTCTTAGACAACACGGATTCCATTGCCGGCCTGTTCCACCTATCCAAGGCTGATCTTGATAGAATCGCTGGAAAGTCGTCGCTTTTCGCCTCCTCCGCCAGCCGCGATAAACTTAATGTCTCCGTCTACACCGGCTCGCAGTCGCAGGGGGGTTCCTTCTGGTTGAGCTCCGGGAAGCTTCTTGGCAAGTTCACGATGCGGCTGGACCTGAAGGGAATCGCAAAGGACGGCGGGACGAGGGAGGCGATGGAGTTCCACAGCGGCTGGGTCTCCATCGGTAAGAAGACGGCAAAGATTGGAAAAGGCTCCCCTTCTTCCTCCTGGTCATCGGAGGCGCAGTTATATCTGACGGTGAAGGCCGAGCCCGACCCTCGGTTTGTGTTCGAGTTCGACGGCGTGCCGGAATGTAGCCCTCAGGTTCTACAAGTAAAGGGTAAAATGAGGCAGCCGGTCTTCACCTGCAAATTTAGCTGCCGCAATGCCGTCGATCGCGACATATGCTCCAGGTCTCGCCGTCACTCGCCCCCTCCATCAATCCTGTGTTCCTATCTTTCCTTCAAAATTTAATTTTGATTTCTTGGTTCGTCGCAATTGGTCGCAGGGCGGCGGTTTCGGAGTCACGGAGCAGCAGGAAATGGCTTTCGTCGTTCGGGTCGGAGCGGGAACAGCCGGGGAAGGAGCGGAAGGGCTGGTCGGTGACCATCCACGACCTCTCCGGGTCGCCTGTGGCTCTCGCTTCCATGGTGACCCCCTTCGTGGCCACCCCCGGGACCGACCGAGTGAACCGCTCCAACCCTGGTGCATGGCTCGTGCTCCGCCCCGTGGACGGCACCTGGACCCCGTGGGGGCGTCTCGAGGCCTGGCGCGAGCGCGGAGGCGCCGGCGCCGGCGACAACCTCGGCTACCGCTTCGCGCTCCTCCCGGACGACACCGTAGGAACCAGCATCAACCTGTCGGAGTCCACCATCAGCACCGTCAAGGGAGGGCAATTCGTCATCGACCTGACTGGCGCAACCGGCCCCAGCCGACACTTCTCGAGCCACCGCGGGTTTGTGATGTCGGTGACGGTGGCGGGGGAAGGGCGCGGCGGCCGGCCGACGGTGGAGGTGGCGGCGCAGCACATCGGGTACTCGGAGGACGCGGCGGTGTTCGTGGCGCTGGCCGCCGCCGTGGACCTGAGCATGGACGCCTGCCGCCTTTTCTCGCAGAGGCTGAGGAAGGGGCTGAGCGCGCCGGACTTGCTGCGGTGACCCAAACCCCACCACGAACACACCAACAAACAAGTAGCTTCTCTATCATCTCCTCCTCTCCTTGTACAGTACAGTCATGGCGTCGGCAATGCTGCTAACAGAAGCTCTTCATCTTGTAATCCGCTTTCTTTCTTTGGCCAATTTTAATCAACCAGTTGCAATTGCAAACTGTAATGGATAAACGTACAAAGTTACTGTAATATTTTACTGATTAATTTGTAAATTTAGAGAGTAATTTTTTTGTTTGCTTGTATATATCTGAAAACTGATAATAAAGAAATTCCTACACCGTCACTTGCAGTGCCATTAAAGACGCACACTTCTTTGTCTCTGCTGTAAATCCACTGTAGCAGGAAGCCATCTCGCCCTCTTCCCCTCGCACAGTGTTGACCTAAATCCCAGCATGGATGGAGAAGCTCTGATAGGAGAAAAGGAGACTTCTTCAGGTGAGGCATCTCACTCTGTTGCGTTTCTCTCTTCATCAAGATGCTTCCTTTTCTTCAGCTCAGAAAGGTCCTTTTGCTGCATCTGTCTTATGAGCTTCATGGATCTTTACCCTTTTTCTTCTTTCCGTAGACGAACAAGACGTGATCTGATCGATTTGGGTTATATTCCTCCTGTTCTGTGAGAAAAAAAAAAACAAAGAGCGATTTTTTTATGCAGCAAGTTTATTCATCCTGGTAACATTTTTTTCTAGGTTTTTATTTAGGATTGCTGTGCGTTGGGTGACTCTAAAGCTAGAATCTGGCATCACAAAACCTTCCTGGGCATCAGTGATCTTCATGATGCGGCAGGCTTCCATTAGGAATCAAAGGAACAAAGGAATGAGGTTAAACAGTTTCCTTCAGATTTGCATCTTGACTCTTGTGTTCTTCTGGTTGCTTTATCAGTTGAAACACTCTTTTGACAAGAAGAAGGGACCGGATGAACACGGATCGAGAAGTTTAAACAATGCCGTCGACAGCCATCCAGAATTTACAGTCCTTGGCCGGAAAACCCTCCCCCCGCATGACCAGGGCATCGTTTCTGAAGGTAAAGTCAGTAACGAGGATAAAGAACATGAAGAAGAAGTCGAGAAAGGCGAAGAAGACGCAGAATCCCAGCACACAATGGACGACGAAGTGGCCAAAGAGATTCCGGAAGATGGGATTGATGAGCTAGATAATGAGCAAGAAGATGAGCAGGATTATGAAGCTGAGGATGGAGACGATGCTGGAAATGAAGAAGAAAAAGATGAACAAGTCGAGGAGGCTGAGTTCCTGGATGACCAAGACCCTGAGGAAGATTCTTTACTAGAGGCACATGAAAAAGGCCATCGGGACCGATCGAACGGAACTGGAGATAGGAATAACCGCAATGTCGGTAATAATTCTACCATCACTGATCTTGCTGATCTACAAAATGATATCGACTATAACAATAGCCTAACCACAAGTGGATCTTCTGTTGAGAAATTGGAGCAAGATGTTTCTCCTATCAATCATTCAAAGCTAAAGGGCAACCTTCTTACAGCAGGAGTGTTGGATGTTCGAGTGAATCGACAAACCAATGAAAATCTAGGAAAGAACAACCTTCTTCCACTTGACAATGAAGCTCTCATCCAGAGCATAGGTAATGCTCAAAATAGCGCGATATCTTTGCAGAGAAATGATAACTCAAACACAACTCTGGCATAGACTGTCTGATGTTTCTCTTGCTGCAAATGACAATGTAGCAGAGAGCCATTCAGCTAAAGATTCACGCAATGTTCTATCGACCTTAACCCGACGAGTAAAGAGTGCGGCCGGGCGGGTTGGAATATGGATTGGAGTCCATTCTGTCATGTAAAAGATCTAAGTTAGTAGACTCTGCTTTCTTACTAGTCTTTCTCATTCAGGTGTGCTCATGCTCTACTTCAATTATGCTTTGCTTATGTGTTGGGTTAATGCCAAGCATTCCCAATGGCATGTTTTCTCTAGATAAGATCCAGATGTCAATGAAAGAGTAGCTTTAGAAGAACATTCTCATGTCCTCTTCTTCTTCTTAATATTCAAGCAAACTACTGTTGTGGAATTACTAGAACTTTTGCCTGCTTGTGCAGCAGTGTTGGAAGAAAGTAGAATGGATACCATTCCATGCCTTTGATGTCAAAATGCTGTTGGATATAATTATCTTTATTACGTGGATTTATTTGTAAGTTGCATACGTGAATACGATCCGAATCTTTTAAAATGATCTAATTTATGTCTAGTGGGTTCGAGTAATTGGATATGGATCTCATATATGTAGAATCTATAGTCCCATATTTATTATCATCTATTTGTTGATAATAAATGTTCAGTATATATATGGATGTATAATCCCACATCTATTATTATCGATGGACTAATAATAGATGTGTACTATATAATGGGTTGGTCCCCAGATGATTAGGGCATCCTTGAGATGTCTCTTCGTTCCCTATTGACGAAGAGGATTTGGCATCGTCAATCCTAACTTCTCCGGAAGGTCAACATTCTTCTTCTTCCGTAGGATTATTGGATCGATGAGTTTTACCTGAAGAACAATGATAATTCCACTG
Organism: Zingiber officinale; assembly: GCF_018446385.1. Classification (NCBI taxonomy): domain Eukaryota; kingdom Viridiplantae; phylum Streptophyta; class Magnoliopsida; order Zingiberales; family Zingiberaceae; genus Zingiber; species Zingiber officinale. The sequence continues at coordinate 134,175,212 of NC_055996.1, read as the reverse complement.
CATTCAAGTATTCTTTGTAATTATAATATTATTTTTTTGTCATGATTTTGATAAACAAAGATTCATGTTCATATATTCTTAATTTTTCTATTCAAATTTTTATTTTGATTGTCTACAATTCATACGGTTTAGATTTTTTCAAGAACTAACAGATGCAACATATTCCTTCACAGTTGGATGTGCAAGCTGATGAACGACTAGTTCAATATATTATCAACTTTTATGACACTGAATACTAAAAGTAGTTACTCAAATGGCTTTATTATTAGATTTGTGTTTAGTTGCATGACAGTAATGCATTTGCCTAATGGGCTCGGCCCAACAATGGCCCGGCAAATACAGTATCAGCCCATCAGCTGATGTTAATTATTTTTTATCCGAAACCTTGACCAAGAAAGGCAAAGCATTCATCTACAATATTTAGAACTTTAAATGATTTTTACGTGATTTCATTCATAATATGTAATTGTATGACTACATGTATATTATATAAATCTTAAGATAAAACAATAATTTTAAAATTTTACTACTTCTCTTGAACCATCAACTTCAAACCTTATATCCATAATGATTTTTTCCATTTCAGAGACTTATTCAAAAACTTGGTATTGGAGATACTCTCATTCTAACTCTAGATCCTCGTGCATAGGCTAGGCTATTGGGAAGATGGCTCCATGATTCCATCATTTTCTATAGTCAAAGCCGAGCTAGTGGCCAAACTTTCGCGAAGCATGATGAAATCCAATTAGCTAGAGATTTCATAAAGTTAAGTTCGTGTAGGACGTTGGGTGGTTACACTTACACCCTTGTTAGTTCTTGGTGAGTGCAATCATATCGATATCGATCGATATTGTTGTGAGCTGGTTCCCATCCACCTTTTGAGGTTGTTGGAGATCAATATCAATCAATATCTAATCTAACACGCCAACTTAACACATCCTTTCTTAACCCACTAAACTATACACATATTCAACTCTATCTAATTAACATTTTCATGTTCTTTTTTCTCAATTTCATAGCAAAATATATAATTTTGATGAATGAAATCTTTTAAGGCACCCAACTAATTAATATGACTTCCATGGAGAGGTTTGGAAGGTAATAATATTAATAATTAAATTGGATGGCGTATTAAGGGGAAAATTAAATTAAAAGGGGCATCGTGCCTGACATTAGCCAATTAATTAAAGACAAAAATAGGTTTGTGCAATCCAATTATTATGTTGGCTATTAAATTATTATTCAAACACGATAAACATGGTTCCAACTTCCACGTATGGAATTAATCCTTCGAACACTTATTTAATTATAAAAAAATAACCCAATAAATACATAATTAATCGCCGGGTCGTCCCGTCTAAATAGGAATAGGATGTGTGTCTTTTTTTTAAAAAAAAAACAAACTATTTGGAAAATATTAATATAACAATTTAGAATAAAATTAATATAATAATAGTTAAGCTCCATTTAAAAAAAAAAATTACAAAACCAATATTAGGAAAGGCAGTGTCGGTGGCGGTGAGAATATTCGCTTCTGTCCATTTGTCTCCACGTGGAATGCATGTATAATTGTATATTTGAGAATTAATAATTGTTGTCGGTGATTATATGCAAGAGAAATTTGTTATTGTTATTAGTCGAGTGTTAATGAATGAGTTAGTTAATTAGATTCTTAATCTGTTATTTAACTCCAGGTGAAAAGAAATAACGAAAAGGTTAATTAATCGCTGATGCCATTCTGAAAATTAAAATCAAGAGTATTTTTAAATTTTTTGAAAATAAATACGGCCTAAACACTATATATTTTGATGTGGTGGGTAATGGAGGTTTCCATGTGGAAGGGTTAAGGTAGAAAGCCAAGTCTGTGGTCAAGAGTCACATAGATATGGAGATCTAAGGTTCATCCAAATCCTTCTAACGGGGCATCCAACTCTCGCTACACGATTAACCCGACTCCCTCAAACTTGTGGCCTGACTCTTGTAGCTCGGCATAAAAATAATTTTTTCAAGTTGATTGGAAAAATATTAGAAATATCTAATCATTGTATCAATCAATTGGAGCTAATAGTAATAGATAGTAATAATTTAATAGTTACAATTTGACACCAAACTAAAAGTATCGTTGAAGTCAATATCTGATTGTTGACTAAAACCTTTTGTAACAAGACGAGCTTTGTAGCGTTCAATAAACACATTTGCGTGATATTTAATTCGGTAAACCTATTTAGAGTCTACAATATTCATAGACGAAGTACGAGGAACTAAGGTCCATGTTTTATTACAGAGAAGAGCATCAAACTCTATCGCCATCACAGCATGCCAATTTGGGTCTTTGACTACCTGTGTAAAACTAGTTGGTTTAACAAAACTTGAAGGAGCAATTAGAACTTGTGAAAGAGGATAGTGGGTAGAAACTGGTTGGCATTGAGCATAAATTTTGCTTAGAGGAAGCATACGACGAGAAGTATCTGTTGTTGTACGAGAGTACTAAACAGTAGTAAATTGTACTAAAATAGCAAGCATGCAATAAACAGGTAAATAAAAGAGTAAAATTTAGAAATTGGTATCTTCCGGTTGAAGCGTCGGCGTGCCGACTATTTTTAGAGAATTTATTGTCGCCCACGGTGCAGAGGCTCTCCGGCAAAATCCTCCCAAGATCCGACAACCACTCGCGTCGTCTCAGACTCAGAACAAGGAAAGGAAAGGAAGGAAGAAGAGAAAGCAAAGCAGCGCACAGATTGCTTGAGTGAAGAATCAAAAAGCAGACTGCATATTTATTCACTCTGAAGCACTGCTTCCCAAAGCGTGCGTCGCTTCCTCACGCTGACAGAACAACCAGGTGCGTCGCTTCGCTTTGCTTCCTCACACGGACAGAACCAAACCACTAGGTGCGAGGGACAGAACCAAACCAGAGACTAACAAAAACTAACCAGGTCGCCTGCAAGCGTGAGGCCCACGAGCTGGGGATTTGCACCCCCCCATGCGCGCGATGATCGATTGCGTCGCACCCGGTTTATGGATTTCTAGCTCGAACCCCCCGAACCCACCTGATTTGGGCTCGGCCAGCGCATGCGTGTAGGCCCCCTTAACTTTCCTAAGCAAGGATGGAAGGACTCCATATATAAGGTCTTCCAACCTTCTTAACTTAGCAATGTGGAACTAAATGCATACACATATGCATTACCAAAAAGAAACAAAAGGAATAGTTTGAATTAAAACTCAACAATCTCTCACTAATTCAAATTATTTTTGGTCGAAAACAAAGATATGTTCTAAGGCTTGGTTGCAATGAGCTTTTAGTGAAAATACCTTCCGGTTTGAATTTTCACCTAAGTACACCAATCTTATTCACATAGGTTTGAAGAGAACTCAGTCTTGATCTTAAACTTTTTATATGTGAAAATCAATTGATAACAACTCATCACGGGCGACGGTTGAATCATTCTGGGTTGGTGCATTACGGTCATACCACCGAATCTTGTTTCATAAGTGCTAAGGAGAGTTGCCTAGACCCCCCACACTGCGCCCACACAATTACACTTACATAGGTGAGTTCTCCAAGGATGTACTGCGAGCATCCTGTCATTAAGACCTTAAACTCATTAAGAGCTCCTAAGCTCATCCTTACTAGCAGTCAAGCATCTATCTAGGGAAAAGACTATGAGATTACATCTCAATCAATTTGATGCCTACGGTTCACCCTTATAACTTGTTTATACCACATTGAACCTACTTCTTGGGATCTCCAATCAGATAGGTTGGGTTGCAGTTATAGATGAAACCAGGATAGACCTCAGTCTCATTCCCTTATTGGATCTCTTGATTTTCTCAAAATCAAGTCCTTTAGTGAGTGGATCAGCAATATTGTCTTTTGAACTTACAAAGTCCAATGACACCACTCCAAGAGACACTAACTCACGAATAGACTTTAATCTTATTTGTACAGGTCTCTTCTGTTTCTGGTTATACTTGGAGCTTCTAATCTGAGCTATTGTTGTTTGATTATCACAGTGTACTGAAATAGAAGGTATTGACTTTATCATCAAGGAAATTTCAAAAAGAAGACCCTTAAGTCAATCAGCTTCAGTTATTGTGGTATCCAAAGCACACAATTCTGCCTCAGATGTAGAACGGGTTATAATCGTATGTTTAACAGACCTCCAAGCAACTGCACCGCCTCCAAGTGTAAAGATATAACTAGTAACACCTTTATGCTCAGCAGTGTCAGCTATCCAACTAGCATCACTATATCCCTCCAGGACTACAGGGAATCTCCCATACCACAAGCCTAAGGATATAGTGCCTTTGAGGTATCTGAGTACTCTGTCTAATGCATCCCAATGCATTCTGTCCGGACAGCTGGTAAACCTGCTCAATTTCGTTATAGCAAAAGAAATATCAGGTCTAGAACAATTTGCTAAATACATTAGACTACCTATTATTTGTGAGTATCTTAATTGAGACACTGCCACACCACTCTTATTCTTGTGGAGAGTTTTTGAAGGATCATAGGGTGTGACGACAGATTTAACTTGGCTATAGTCATATTTCTCTAATACTCTCTCAATATTGAGTGACTGAGAAATTGCTATTCCATTAGTTGAACGAGTCAACTTCAGCCCTAAAATCATGTCAGCACAACCCATATCCTTCATATCAAACTTACCACTTAAGAGGGCCTTAGTCTCATTAATAATAGAAAGGTTAGAACAAAAAAGTAGAATATCATCTACATATAAATATAAGATAATACAATTATCACCTTTCATTTTAGCATACACACATTTATCAGAGTAATTCATTTCAAAGCCAAACGATAGCATAACTCTATCAAATTTTTCGTGCCACTGCTTTGGGGCTTGCTTCAAACTATAAAGAGATTTGACTAGCCTACAGACTTTATTCTCGTTTCCAGAAACTACATGTCCCTCAGGCTGATCCATATATATCTCTTCTTCAAGATCTCCATTAAGAAATACCGTTTTGACATCAATTTGATGGACCTTAAGATGATATATGGATGTCAACGCTATTAATACTCGGATTGTAGTAATTCTGGTAACTAGGCGGGCTTTGAATTTATTTACTGACCCATCAAGTTTTAGTTTTCTCTTAATCACCCATTTACATCCTATAGTGGTACACCCAGGAGGTAAATCTACCAACTCCCAAGTGGCATTAGAGATAATAGACTCCATTTCACTTTTAATGACCTCTTTCCAGTGCTTAGCTTCAGGAAAAGTCATAACATCTCTATATGTCACAGGGTCACCTTCTATATTATTGGTGATAAAATCCTGGCTTAAATTCGTCGACACACGTTGTCTCTTGCTCCTTCTTAGTTCTGTACACTCACTAGATTCATCTAGTTTAGAGTGACTTGAGAAAGGTGTACCTACCACGGATAATGGGACCTCTACGGCAGCAGGCTTATCTCTAGTAGAAATACTAGATATAGACTGAGGTGTTATGGTCTTCATAGGTGATCCTGTCCGAGCGCTGAGTCGATAGACACTGGGGGCGTGGCGCTCTCCGCTGTCTCCGATTGGTGATATGGATCTCCGGCGAACCTGCAAAGAAGCCAAGCCGGGAAGGGGTTTCCGGCGACGACCCTCCGACGCTCAAGTCAGGCGAAGAAGAAAAGAAGCAGAGTAACTGTGACTACAGTGATGAGAATTCTGCATACCTCCGTCGAAGTTTGGGGTCCTTATATAGGACCCCGGGGAGGCGCGGGCACGCTTCTCGATGCATGCACGCTTCCCCAAACATGCCTCCAAATGAGTGTGTCAGAAAAGCATGCCTAACACAATTCCGTAATCGTCCGAGCATATCCCTGACGTGACGGTGGAAGCTTCTACCGTACGATACTCTGTCCGGTCCGGCCGCCGACCATGCTGTTTGTCGGCGGCAGGCGTCTCGAGGATGATGTTACCAGTTGCCCCTTTCGTCTTTTTGCGTCTCTTGTCGGTTCCAGGGCCAAGCGGTCCGGCCACTTGGCGCTCCCAGCACTCGGGTACAGGTGTGTATTGGACCGAGCAGGAAGATCATCGGTCCTGTGCTCGGATGGGATCGTACCTCAGTGATCTGTGCTTTGACCGAGCGGCTTGTCCGCTCGGGCCATAAGCTCCTTTACCTTAAGCGTCGGAAGCTCGACCTGTGGTCGAGCTATATTCCGATCGGGCTGGAGGACATCCTGCCGACCGGTTAGATATTCTGTCTGCTCGGTAGGACCTTGGGGCTGCAAAGAAAAGGCAAGGGGCTTGAGGAGAAAGATGAACGTAACAGTAACTGAAAAACACGACTACAGAGAGGAGTGCAAAGAAAAGGCGGGAACCAGGGAGCAAAAGGCAAAGGATCTTACAGAAAGTAGGGCGGGCGAAAGAAGAAGACAGAAGATCGTCGGAAGGCCGAGAAATCTGGTTCGCCGGAGCATTGAGCACAAACGAGAGCTCTGCAAGCACGAACGCGAAGATGCGGCTGAAGGGGATGGCGAAGGCTTTATAAGGTTGGGCCCGATCGTCCCGAACCGTCGGATGCAGGTCACAGGGACCGAGGCTTGTATCTGGCTGCTCATTTATAACTGCCAAAGGTCCCATCGGACGTGACGCCGTCGCCGTACGATGACGAAAGAGGTGCCACGTGGCGTCAGGTCATAGGAGTGCATTTAATAAGCCCCATTACGGCGCATAGCTCGCGTGCTCAACCATAATGGCGGGGATTTGCACGTATTCCAAGGGAATCCTGAAGACGTCAGTGGTGACAGGCGACAGACTGACCGGACCATCATTAGTAATAGGCCAAACGACCCCACTTGACATCATACTGACCGAGCGAAAGGGCATTTTAGAAAGCGGCAGAGTGATGCCACCTAGCCAGACTCACGGTCCAGTCAGTCGGACTTAGCGCCTCCTTCGACTAGACTTGAGGGGAAGACATGTGATCCGGTGGTAAGGACGGGGCGCCCACGTCGGCGGCGGTCAACGACACATGGAGGTCAAAGGTCAATAAGGGCAACCCCAAGGTCCTACCGAGCAGACAGAACATCTGACTGGTCGGCAGGATGTCCTCCAGGCCGATCGGAATATAGCTCGACCCCAAGTCGAGCTTCTGACGCTTAAGGTAAAGGAGCTTATGGGCCGGGCGGACAGGCCACTCGGTCGAAGCACAGATCACTAAGGTGCGATCCCATCCGAGCACAGGACCAAGGATCTTCCCACTCGATCCAATACATACCCGTACCCGAGTGCTGGGAGCGCCGAGCGGTCGGACCGCTTGGCCCTGGAACCGACAAGAGACGCAAAAAGACGAAAGGGACAGCTGGTAACATCATCCTCGAGACGCCTGCCGCCGACAAACAGCATGTTCGGCGGTCGGATCGGACAGAATATCGCACGGTGGAAGCTTCCACCATCACGTCAGGGATATGCTCGGACGATTGCGGAATGACGTCAGACATGCTTTTCTGACACACTCATTTGGAGGTATGTTTAGGGAAGCGTGCACGCATTGATAACCGTGCTCACGCCTCCCCGGGGTCCTATATAAGAACCCCAAACTTCGACGGAGGTATGCAAAATTCTCATCACTGTAGCCACAGTTACTCTACCTCTTTTCTTCTTCGCCTGACTTGAGCGTCGGAGGGTCGTCACCTGGAACCCCTTCCCGACTCGACTTCTTTTCAGGTTCGCCGGAGATCCATATCGCCAATCGGAGACAGCGGAGAGCGCCACACCCCCAGCGTCTATCGACTCAGCGCTCAGACATGATCAATAGGAAATATATCCTGAAAAAATGTGGCATCGTGAAGTTCTACAATAGTATTTGCATCTATTCCAGAAATTTCAGATTTAATAATCAGAAACTTATATGCAATACTATTTTGAGAATAATCCAAGAAAATATCATCTATGGTCTTTGGACCAAGTTTTTTTCTTCTGTGTTTAGGTACTTGTACCTTTGCAAGGCACCCCCACACTTTAAGGTATTTCAAACTTGTCCTCCAGCCTTTCCAAAGCTCTTATGGGCTTTTATCCCTAGATCTCATGGGGACTCTATTTAACACATGGCATGCAGTATATAGAGCTTCCCCCCACATGAAGTTGGGTAACCCAGAACTGCCTAACATGGAATTAATCATATCTTCAAGGGTTTGATTTTTTCGTTCTGCAGTTAACTCGTGAATTATACCTGCATCTTGACAAAATTTTTGAAACAGGTTCGAGGTAAACTCTCCACCCCTATCAGACCTTAACCTCTTAATAGTTTTATTTGTTTGATTCTCAGCTTCAGATTTAAAAACCATAAATTTATCTAAAGCTTCATCCTTAGTTTTCAGCAAATAAACATAACAATAATGAGAGTGATCATCAATGAAGGTAATGAAATACCGTTTATGGTCTCTCGTTATTACACTGTCAAACTCACAACAGTCAGTATGCACACAAACTTCACATTTTTTCTTATCACTTATAGCATACTTAGAAATCATGTCTAGATTCATCGTCCTTTTTACGGTATTAAAATTGACATGTCCTAATCTGTCATACCATATATCATAAGACTCAATGTTGTATGAACAACCAATATCAGTAGATTTATTTAAGGTAGCATTTTCTACATTGAGTTTGAATAAACCTTCATTAAGGTAACCTTTTCCAATAAAGGTTCCTAAATGTAATATTACAACTTTATTACATTTAAAGTTCAACTCATAACCAGTGCGGACTAACTTTGACCCGCTAATCAAATTCCGACGGACCCCTGAAACATGATGCACCTCATTCAGTGACAGGACTTTTCTAGAGGTGAGCCTCAGGTCAATTTGTCCTATCCCAAACACCCTGGCTGCAGAATGGTTCTCCATGGTCACGGAAGTGCCTTCAATTACCTGATAAGTAAGGAAGGCAGAGCGATCAGCACAACAGTGCACATTAGCACCTGTATCAACTAACCATTCATTGGGTTGATAGATCAAGTTTAGTTCGGGTTTGAAGATAACAAACCTATCGCTGGTGCCGTCACTAGCAGTGACAACATTTGCTTGTGTCTTGGTGTTGGACATATTGCTCTGGTTTTTCTTCTTGTCCTTTTGCTTAGGGTAGAATTTGACATAATGTCAACCTTGTCCACATGCCCAGCACGGCTTGGTTCCATTTTTCTTTTGAATCTTTGGTTTGGGTTTCATCTTGTTCTTCATTTTCTGATTTTTGAATTTTTTCTTATCAGATGAGACTACTACGTTTGCCTTTGGAATAAAATCCATATGCATTCTTTTATCATCATCTTTATATTGCTTCCGATGTTCTTCTTCGATATTTAAGGCAATCATCAAATCTTCTAGAGAGATTTTACCTCTCCTATGTTTAAGAGTCATGCCAAAATCTTCTCAACTCGGAGGCAATTTTTCGATGATAGACAAGACCTGAAATTTTTCGGGTAATGACATATCTCCTTCAGCAAGATCATGAATTTGAACTTGGAATTCATGTGTCTGCTCAATCACATATTTGCCTTCAACCATTTTGAAGTTTAGGAATTTTGTCATAGTATACTTTTCTAAACCAGAATCTTCGGAGTTGTATTTTTTATCCAAAGATTTTCACAGCTGTTTAGCCGAAGCAGTTGAGCAGTATACATCAAATAGTGCGTCTGAGAGGGCAGACAGGATCCTCCCATGGCAGAGATAATCCCTTTGCTTAAACCTCTGTAAGGCAGCACTATAGGCAGGTTCCTCTTCATCAGGTGAAGGAGGATCTGTTTCTATAACGAAAAATAGTCCTAGCGTAGTAAGCCAAAATTTCATCCGTTGTTGCCAACGTCTGAAATTTTCTCGGATCTAGCGCTAGCCTCATCAGAATCCGTTACCCTATCATTCATCATGTCTATTGATGCTGGTAATAAATTCTCTAAAATTATTGTTGTACGAGAGTACTAAACAGTAGTAAATTGCACCAAAATAGCAAGCATGCAATAAACAGGTAAATAAAAGAGTAAGATTTAGAAATTGGTATCTTCTGGTTGAAGCGTCGGCGTGCCAATTGTCTTCCCAAAGCGTGCGTCGCTTCCTCATGCTGACAGAACAACCAAGTCCGTCATTTCGCTTCCTTACCCGGAGAGAACCAACCTGGTGCGTCGCGTCGCTTCCTCACGTGGACAGAACCAAACCACCAGGTGCGAGGGACAACACCAAACCAGAGACTGGCAAAAACTAACCAGGCCGCCTGCAAGCGTGAGGCCCACGAGCTGGGGATTTGCACCCCCCTGGGCGCGATGATCGCGTGCGTCGCACCCGGTTTATGGATTTTCGGCTCGAACCCCCTGAACCCACCTGATTTGGGCTCGGCCCGCACATGCGTGTAGGTCCCCTTAACTTTGCTAAGGAAGGATGGAAGGGCTCCATATATAAGGCCTTCCAACCTTCTTAGCTTAACAATGTGAGACTAAATGCATACACATATGCATTACCAAAAAGAAACAAAAGGAATAGTTTGAATTAAAACTCAACAATATCATCATCGGAACTACTCGAAGATGAGTGATCAGATTGATGGGAATCGGGACTAGAGAGGGGAACATTGCAAGATTTTGACGATGAGTCATAATCCTGCCACGTGAGGGAGCAGCATGAGTTCTCTCCAATGTTTGTCATGCGTCTTTAGATGAAGTTGATGAAGAAATAAACTGCACAAGAGTAAGAGACATCGAACCTATAATAGCGTTGATAAGAAGTTGATCCAGACGGAGCCAAAGAATATGATCAGGATTCGCCTAGAGGAGCGTGGCGTCTGTAGGCATGATCTGCGCAAGGGGGCAGGGACGTGAGCCATCAACAAAACCTACTAAGTCATATTCGAATAGAAGAGACGTGAATTGTAAGCGTAAGACAGAGTAATTAGAGGTGGTGAGTTTCAACGGTTCTTGAGCATTAATGTTGAGAGCCATAAGAGCGGCTGGTGGATATTGTGGAGAAAAGGAAAAAAGATTGTTGTTAAGGTTAGTGCTTTGATACCATGTCGATTATATAATTTATACACTTTATTAATGATAATATGTAGTATATAAATACTATTACAAACTTAAAAATAGGAAAACACATAAAATAGAAAAACATATAAAATATTATAAAACAAATAAGTATTTCTTAATATTAATTATTCTCTAATAATTAGAAAATAAATAAATATTTACTAATAATAATTATTCTCTAATAATTAGGAAATAAATAAATATTTATTAATAATAATTATTTCTTAATAAAAAGTACTTGTGAAGTTTAAGGAAAGAAAGAGAGATAATTAAATAAAAGAAATAGAAAGAGAACAAAAGAAAGAATTCACGAAAATAGAAAAAAGATTGGTGATACCATGATAAATTCGAAAGAGAAATAAAATAGAAAACAAATAATTATTTCTAACTGTTTGAGAAAGAAAATAGAAAAGAAAATAATTATTTCTAAATAATCATATTGATGAAGACAAAAGTTTAGTTATATAAATTATCTAACTAATAATAAAAATATTAAATGTAATAATAATAATAATATAAATTTAGAAATATTATGTTTTACTGTCAATCTTTTTGATTATGATACTAAATATGATAAATCTTAATTGAATAAAATCAATTTGATATTATTTTTCATAACTGACTTCTTTGTTATTGTTAGAATAAGTATACGGGTAGTTTGGTCTTTTGATTTATTTCTTCTTTTCTATATAAAGGCATAACTCGTGGTTCCTAAGAAACACACGAGATTTTAGGTTTTACTTTGAACATGGTATCAGAGCGAGGTTAAAACCCTAAACCTAATTTTCTTATCTCAGCGCCGCGCGCCTCTCTCACCGCGTCTCTCTCTCTCGCCGCGAGCATCCCCTTCCTCACACCGCCTCCGTCGAACGCGCACCCGCTGCCGCCTCCAACAAGGCAACGACTCCTTCCGCGGCTTCCGCCTCTCCTGGACGGTCGACGACGTGCCGCCGCCTACGGCGCCTCGCTGCCCTCCGTCGAACGCGCACCCGCTGCCGCTGTCTTCTCGCGCCGCCTCTCCTTCCGCGCCGCCTCCTTCCTCGCACCGCCTCCTTCCGCGCCGCCCTCCTTCCTCGCGCGGCCTCCTTCCATGCGTGAGTTCTCTAGCAGCGACGGGCCTCTCTCCAGCAGCGACGGTCCTCCAGCAACGGCCTACCTTTCTCTGCTGTGAACTCTCATCCAGCGGCGCCGTCTCTTTCTGCCGCGGCCTTTCTCCAGTGGCGCCGTCTCTTTCTGCTGTCATCAGCAGCCAAGAACTGACAGCAGCCAAGAACCTCCACCTTCTGCTGTCATCTGCTGCGAACTCTCATCCAGCGGCGCCGTCTCTTTACTTTGAACAATCTTCATATTTGTAATTCAATTCTCTTTGTCAATAAGTTGAAGCAGCCCTTGCCTTAGATTAAGTTGAAGCAGCTCTTTCCGATTGAGGTGGAGCTCCTTCCCGTTGTTGTTTCCGATTTGAGAGTTCAAGCAAGCACAGTCCGGTTCATAGTTCTATTCATGGCTACATCTGGCGCTCCAAAGCCAGATACCTCAATCTTTACCAACCATATTACTGCGCCCCTCTCTTCCGAGCAGTTGGATGGTAAAAATTATATCTCCTGGGCATCTCACATTAAACTTTGGCTTGTTGGACAGGGGTATGAGACACATCTCACTCAAACTGAAGAAGATGTTCAAGACGCCGATCGTCCTCTGTGAAAGAAGGTTGACACTCAGTTGTGTTGTATTATCCGAGCCACCATCCATTCATCTCTTAGGAATGTCTTCCGTACTCACAAAACCTGCAAAGCTGTTTGGACACAAGCTCAACAACTCTTTATAAACACTTCTCGGCGACTCTATCAAGTTTGTGAAGATCTCATGACTATCCTCAACGCCAATCAGATTAAGGATTCAATGTCAACTTATCTGGGTTCAGTTTCTAGCCTTCTTTGTGACTTCAATGAACTGCTCCCACCAGCGGTCGATCCTGTTGAAGAGCTTGAAAATCGGAAGAAATTTTTTATGTCTTTGGCTTTATATGGTCTGCCCACAGATTATTCTTATGTCCGTGACCAGATCCTGGGCAGCCCCACAGAAGTTACCATGGAAAATACCTGGGCGACTCTTCTCCGTGTCCCGGCCAAAGTCTTGATGATGCCTTCTTCTGTTCCTGTCGACTCGTCAGCTTTGGTCTCTCGACACAAAGGACCTCCACCTCGCAAGGGTGGAAAAGGACGCCCTTGGTGTGATCATTGCCATCGACCGGGACACACGATTGATAAATGTTGGAGTCTACATGGTCGTCCTCCTCGTGCTGCTCAAATTGTTCAGAGTTCTGCTGCTCCTTCAGCTTCCACTTCACAGTTAACACCTGATTCGACTTCAACACTTTCTTATACTGACTTTCTGAAATGGTTTGAGGATCGACAGGCTTCGGGTTCCACTGCTACCATTGCAGACGCTGGTACTTCCTTTGCTGGCATATCTCATTCTTCGGGTCCTTGGGTTCTTGATTCTGGGGCCACCGATCATATCACTGGTAATAAATCCCTTTTTTCCTCTCTCACTACTTCTGGTGATTTACCAATGGTCACCATGGCCAATGGTTCCCAAACTCAATCCCAGGGTATTGGTATTGTTCATCCTTCTTCATCTCTTTCAATTCATAATGTTCTTTATGTTCCCGACGCTCCTTTTAATCTATTGTCGATAAGTCAACTTACTCGATCTCTTGATTGTGTCATTTCTTTTAATAACACGTCTGTTTCCTTACAGGACCGGAGTACGGGGAGGATGATTGGCTTCGGATGTGAATCTCATGGCCTATATCGGCTTCAACAACCCTCTTTTGTTGGTTCGGCGGCGGCATCTCCACTTCTTATTCATGCTCAGTTGGGACATCCAGGTCTTAATAAGTTGAAACAGTTACATCCTAGTCTTTCTCACTTAGAGTCTTTATCTTGTGCGTCGTGTCAGTTAGGCAAGCATGTTCGTAGTTCTTTTTCTCCTCGTATTGAAAGTCGGGCTATGTCTCCTTTTGCTTTGGTTCATTTTGATGTTTGGGGTCTGAGTCGTGTTTCTTCTACAATGGGGTCAAGGTATTTTGTTACTTTTATAGACGATTTTTCCCGTTGTACATGGTTATATCTAATGAAGGATCGTTCAGAATTGTTTTCTATTTTTGAATCCTTTTTCCTTGAAATAAAAACTCAATTTGGTACTTTCCTTCGAACTTTACAAAGTGATAATGCACGCGAGTATTTGTCTACTCAGTTTCGTACCTTCTTGACATCTCATGGTGTGCTACATCGCACGTCTTGCCCTCATACCCTCAACAGAATGGGGTTGCAGAACGCAAGAATCATCATCTCCTTGAAACCACTCGGACTCTTCTTCTCCATTCTCATGTCCCTCATCAGTTTTGGGGTGATACGGTACTTACTGCGTGTTATCTCATCAATCGCATGCCTTCTTCCACTCTCTAGGGTAAAATACCTCATCAGGTACTTTATCCACATCAGTCCCTTCATCCTCTACCACCTCAGGTCTTTGGTTCTATTTGTTTTGCTCATGCTCTTGATCCCGGCATTGACAAACTCTCTCCTCGGTCTCATAAGTGTGTCTTCCTTGGGTACCCACGGTCTCAGAAAGGGTACAAGTGTTATTCCCCTATTCTTCGTCGGTACTTTATCTCTGCTGACGTCACATTCTTTGAGTCGGTTTCTTTTTTTGGTCCTTCCGCTTCACTGGCCGAGGTTTCTCCCTCTCCATCTGCACCAGTGACTATCTTTTACCCTCCGGAGGCGCCTCTATCACCTCCAGCCTCGTCTCCTCCTTTGCAGGTTTATCAGCGTTGTCCTCGTTCTGCTTTGCCGCCGACCGACACTGACACTGCTGTGGGCACATCTTTGGAGCCAAGTCCTTCGTCGTTTCCTCCGGTCTCATCTCCTGACTCTGATGTTCCTATTGCACTTCGAAAGGGTATGCGTTCCACTCGTAATCCTTCTCCTCACTATGTTTCTTTAAGCTATCATCGTCTTTCCCCTTCCTATTATTATTGTCTGTCTTCCCTGTCGTCTGTTTCCAAAAATAACTAGTATGATGCGGAAAGAAAAATTACTAGTTATACCTTTTAGAAAGACCTCTTGATCTTTTACCGTATTCCTCTTCTAACCTCGGACGTTGTGTGGGCAACGATCTTCCGAGATGAGAACCACCTAGCACCTTCTTCTTCCTTACAAGTTTCGACCATCAAAACTTCTCCTAGGATGAAGAGGTTCGGCCACCACCACCATGCTCCAAGGGATGCTAGAAAAGAGGCTTCTTTTCTCTCCTTCTTCTCCTTCTTAGTTCCGGCCACCAAAGCTATCTCCACCATGAGAAGGTTTCGGCCACACAAAGGAGAGGAGAGGAAAGAAAGGGTCGGCCACACCCAAGGAAGAAAAGAGGGAGAAAAATAATAGAGTTGTTCACCTTGAAGCCCCTTGGTCTTGACAAATAAGGAAAATTTAATAAAAACTTGTTGGGATCTTAGATGGCTAAAGGGGGGGTGAATAGCCCCTTGAAAAACTTAAACCAAAACTTCTACACAGATAATTGTTAGCACAGCGGAATTAGACAACTAAAGAAAGGAAAAAACTCAAGCACACTAACACTAGGATTTACGAGGTTCGGGGATAACTTGCCCCTACTCCTCGACGTGTCCGTAAGGTGGACGACTCCTTGATCTTCGGTAGATCGCACCCCGGATAACTTCCGGCTACAAATCCTCCTTCTCGGTGGAGCAACCTCCCCACAACGTCTCAAGAAAGATCTAAGTTAAAGCACGAGACTTACAGAAGCTCGGTGGCAAAGGAGAATAGAAATGCTTACAACCACGCGAGGATCAGTAGCAGAAAACAGAGATCGCGAACACCCGAGAGCTCAAGAACTTCGCACAACAGCACAGACTTTTCTTTCAAGCTTTCTTGTTGTTGTTCTTGTTCTCCTCTCGCTGTTTTTACCTGATCTCTGCTGTCACAGATCTGGTCCAAACTGCGCAAATCAGCGCTGCAGCCAATCCCTCTTCCTCCTTACCTGGTTCCCTGAACTCACACCAATGATATCACAGTCAACACTGGCGTCTTCTGAGCTCGAACCAATCCCCAGGAGTCAAGCAGATCGCAGCCAGATCACAGCAGTATCCGTTGATGCCTGAAATGCACCATGCGCCGCTGAAACCAGTAGAAAGACCATTTGTCGCATTCCTCTTATGAACTTAATTTGAAATTAGGCTTGGAATTATACCTGTTAACCTGCAAACTCAAAAGCTAACAGCACAGAGGATTCATCACATAAATGAATGAGATATATCAAAAGCAGTGAAGGAATCGCTGATACAGCGAACAAATGGGTGTGGATCGGTCACCGACCGATCCAAATGGTCCCGATCAATCGATCGGTCGAAACTTCCCTGATCGGTCGAGTGACCGATCAGATTGAGTGTGGATCGGTCCACACCGATCCACCTCTTCTTTCTTTGCGCCTCTTCTCGATCGGTCTCCGACCGATCGATTGCACCTGCATCGAGTGTTCTTCGATCGGCCGCATCGATCGATTGAGTGGATCGGTCCACGCACCGATCCACCTCTTCTTTCTTCTCGCAGCTCTTCTCCCGATCGGTCTCCGACCGATCAGATTGTGCATCGAAGTGTCATCCGATCGGTCATCGACCGATCCATGGAACTCGACGGATCGGCCGACCGATCCATCGATTCATAAACATCGATCGGTCTACCGACCGATCCAATGTGCCATGGAATGTCCACTTAAGTCTCTCTCTGACTTAATCCGGAGAACGAGCTACCGAGCCCTCTCCGACTTCGTCCGGTCCAGAGAACGAGCTACCGAGCCCTCTCTGACCATTCCGTGCCAAGTCACCATACTTGGACTTTTCCCGTGCCAAGCTCCCTGCTTGGACTTTTCACCAGATGTCTTGACCCATCTGGATTTCCCTTGCCTGGCTTTACTCATCAGGACTCTCACCTAGCTTCACTCACTAGGGTTTTTACCTGGCTTCACTCACCAGGATTTCCAACTGCCTAACATCCCAGTTAGGACTTTCTCAATCAGGTCAACCAAGTCAACCTATATTAGTAATCAATCTGAGTTAAATATCTGATACAAACTTAAATCAGTGTTAACAGCAAAACAACATCCAGGTCAGACTGTATCAACAAAACTTCCTTAATTCTTTTGCCATTAAAAAGGAAAATTTATTTAATTAAAAATAATTTTTCTTTTCAATTTTGCAATGGCCGGCCACACCAAGAAATCTCCAAGCAAATAAAATTTTAAACACCAATTAAAACTTCCTTATTTGCTTCCGGAAATTTATAAAAATTTCTCAATAATTTTTATCCCTTCATGATTGGTTTATAAAAAGGAAATTTAATAAATTAAAATCTTTCTTTTAAACATGTGGATAAAAAAAAAGTTATCTCTAAAAATTAAAATCTCTTTTAATCTACAAATAAGGAAAGATATCAAATCTTTTCTCAATCTTTTATAGAAACTAATAAAAGAGAATTATTAATTTTTAAACTTTCTTTTAAATCATGAACATGGTTAAAAAGGAAAGTTTTCTTAAAATTTAAAATCCTCCTTTAATCAACAAATAAGGAAATATTTCAAATTTTAAACTCTCTTTTAAACATGTAGATGATTTACAAATAAGGAAAGTTTTTACCAAAAATTAAAACCATCCTTTTAAACTACAAATAAGGAAAGAGATTAATCTCTTCTCTTAATCTTTTGTAGAAAACTATAAAAGGAAATTTTTAATTTTTAAACTCTCTTTTAAAATCATGATATCCACATAAGAAATAATTTTAATAAAAATCCTTTTTAATATTCTAGTGGCCGGCCACCTAAGCTTGGGACCCAAGCTTTGGCCGGCCACCTACATGGCTCATCCACTTGGTCTTGGCCGGCCCTAGCTTGGCCGGCCCCATTGGATGGGTAAGAAGGTGGGTATGCGGTGGGTATAAATCTCTATATACTAGAGGCTACGATAGGGACCGAGAGGAGGAATTGGTTTTGGTCTCCCGATGAAATTAAGCATCCCGTGTTCGCCCCGAACACACAACTTAATTTCATCAATAATAATTCATTCCACTAAAGAACTATTATTGAACTACCGCACCAATCCCAAATTACATTTTGGGCTCCTTCTTATTATGAGTGTGTTAGTCTCCCTGTGTTTAAGATAACAAATGTCCACTAATTAAGTAAGTTACTGACAACTCACTTAATTAATATCTAGCTCTAAGAGTAGTACCACTCAACTTCATCGTCATGTCGGACTAAGTCCACCTGCAGGGTTTAACATGACAATCCTTATGAGCTCCTCTTGGGGGCATTCTCAACCTAGATCACTAGGACACAGTTTCCTTCTATAATCAACAACACACACTATAAGTGATATCATTTCCCAACTTATCGGGCTTATTGATTCATCGAACTAAATCTCACCCATTGATAAATTAAAGAAATAAATATCAAATATATGTGCTTGTTATTATATTAGGATTAAGAGCACACACTTCCATAATAACTGAGGTCTTTGTTTCTTTATAAAGTCAGTATAAAAGAAACGACCTCTAATGGTCCTACTCAATACACTCTAAGTGTACTAGTGTAATTATATAGTTAAGATAAACTAATACCTAATTACACTACGACCTTCCAATGGTTTGTTCCTTTCCATTATGGTCGTGAGCTACTGTTTATAATTTATAAGGTACTGATAACATGATCCTCTGTGTGTAACACCACACACCATGTTATCTACAATATAAATTAATTGAACAACTTCATTTATCATAAATGTAGACATTTGACCAATGTGATTCTTATTTCTAGATAAATGTTTATACCAAAAGCTAGGCTTTTAGTATACACTCTAACACTAAGGTTGCCGCCCCTTAGGGTTTTCCCTCACCTAGGGTTACCGCCCCCTAGGACCTAAGGTTGCCGCCCCTTAGGGTTTTCCTCCACCTAGGGTTACCGCCCCCTAGGACCTAAGGTTGCCGCCCCTTAGGGTTTTCCTCCACCTAGGGTTACCGCCCCCTTGGACCTAAGGTTACCACCCCTTAGGATTTTCCCTTTTCCTAACCGCAGCTAGTACTTTCCTGAAACACTTATTCAACACGTTAGATCACCACTAACTTAACTTTGAATCCTTTGCCATTATCAAAACTAAGGTTCGATCGTCGCATGCTTCCCGCACCAACAGGCTGATCATTCTGTTTTTTATCGCCACTCGTCTACTGGTTGCATCTATGTAGTGGTTTATGTTGATGATATTGTTATCACAGGTAATGATCATCTTGGGATTTCACAAGTATAACAACATCTCTTCAAACATTTCCAGACAAAGGATCTTGGCAAACTCAAATATTTTCTAGGGATAGAAGTGGCACAGTCTAAAGATGGGATCATTATATCCCAAAGGAAGTATGCAATGGATATTTTGGAACAAACAAGAATGTTAAACTCAAAGAGAGTCGACAATCCCATGGATCCTAATGTCAAGCTCCTACCAAATCAGGGGGAGCCTTTTTCAGATCCTGAACGGTATAGGCGATTGGTAGGGAAACTAAGCTATCTTACTGTCACTCGTCCGGATATCTCATTTGCAGTGAGTGTAGTAAGTCAGTTTCTTAGCTCTCCATGCAAAGAACATTGGGATGCAGTGACTCGCATTGTTCGATATATTAGGGGTAGGAGTGTCAAAAATGAACCCGACCCGACGACCCAACCCGAGTCGACCCGAAAAAAATCAAGTTCGGGTTGGGCATTTTCGGGTTCGGGTCGGGTTCGGGTTGGAGGGTTGGAGAGTAAAAAAATTTCGGGTTGGGTCGGGTCGGGTTCGGGTTGACCCGGGTTGACCTGGGTTAACTTAAATATAGGGTTTTGTTGGTTTTTTGGGGGTTAAATCAAATTTTATTTTAAAAATTTAGATGTTTTTATGTATATTTGTATGATAATGATGGAGTATTGAGATAAAAGTGAAGAATTATAGGGAAATAGCCCAAAAAAGTCGTTTTGAATCGGATTTTCGGGTTATATGGGTCGGGTTGATCGGGTTGGTCGGGTTCGGGTTCGGGTTTAGGTGTTTTGGGTTGAACTCGGGTTCGGGTTGGGTTAAAAAAAAAAAAAACTTAACCCGACCCGACCCACCCGAATTGACACCCCTAATCAGGGGTGCATCAGGAAAGGGTCTTCTATATGAAGACAAAGGACATACTCAAGTCGTGGGATATTCTGATGCAGATTGGGCAGGATCTCCCTCGGATAGAAGATCCACTTCTGGATTTTGTATATTTGTCGGAGGTAACCTTGTTTCTTGGAAAAGCAAAAAACAGAATGTTGTGGCAAGATCCAGTGCAGAGGCAGAATATCGAGCTATGACTATTGCTAGTCAAGAACTTATATGGTTAGAACAGTTGCTTCAGGAACTAAGGTTTGGAGATGTTACACAAATGTCACTCATATGTGACAACCAGGCCGCTATGAATATTGTCTCAAATCCAGTCTTCCATGAGAGAACAAAACATATTGAAGTTGACTGTCACTTTGTCAGAGAGAAAGTCATATCTGGAGATATATCTACTAATTTTGTCAATTCAAATGATCAGCTAGCAGATATATTCACTAAATCACTTAGAGGTCCTCGGATTGACTACATATGTAACAAGCTTGGTGTATATGATCTATATTCTCAAGCTTGAGGGGGAGTGTTAGAATAAGTATAGGGGTAGTTTGGTCTTTTGATTTATTTCTTCTTTTCTATATAAAGACCTAACTCGTGGTTCCTAAGAAACACACGAGATTTTAGGTTTTACTTTGAACAGTTATCATTATTTGGAAGGTGTATAATTGTATATTTTTAAAAAAATATATTCTACATCTAATTATACTTTTTCAAAAATAATATAATGTAAAATTATTTATACATAATGTATCATGAATATGATTAGATATATCTGGAATCAGTAGTCCAAGTCTCGATCCCTCTGTCGAAACACCGAGTATTAAAGGTAAAGGTGAGGCTCACGGCTTTTAAGTGTTATTGGGATGAATAATTGCGGAATGCAATGACAGAATATGCTTATTAGCTGGTGCCCACACTCAATACTGAATTTGAGGTGGACGAAGATCCATATCACTCCACCTACCACAATCCAATTCTAGAGATTACCTCCTTTTTTATATATACATAAATTCCTATCAGAAAACAAAAAATTGTAATAAAATGTTAATAGAAAGAATTTATTAAAATAGGACACTTAATTTGTCTAATTATTATAGTAGGACGCTTAATTTTTTGAATTTTTTAAAAATTCAAAAAAATATATTAGATTAGTTGGTCTGCATTAATGATTATAGTAGTTTTCACAAAAATTACTTTAATATTTTCAAAATTATTAAATACTTGTAGTCAAAATTATTACTTTAATATTTGCAGAATATAAATTCTTTTAATGAGAGATCCAATGATAAAAAATAAAAGAGGTTCTTTAAAATTTTCAACTAAAACAATAAAAATAAGAACAGTATTACAAATACAAAAATATTAATCCATGAATGTCAATGACACGAAGGCAGTCAACAAGTAAACGACAAAACTGGATTCAAAATCCATCACCAAATGTAAACAACAGGCGAAGGAGGGGAGTGGATGGGCTGTGTTAATTTACCAAAATTAAAAATTCATTCCTCGTTTTTATTTACGCGCAAACAAAAAAAAATGAAAATAATAAAGAAAAGCACCGAAACGGCAATAGTAAACGGGGAAGAGAAAGCGACGGCCGTGGTTTCCGCCACGACGAGGAGGCGACAGGCCGCCTGCAAAACCGGGCCGGCGGGAGACCGAACCGCCGACCTGGAGCGAGATCCGCCCTCGAGTCACAGCACCGAACGCGGAATGAGATTATTTACTTTTGGGCAAAAAAGTATGTATTAAATAAAAAGGCGTTCCTTTTTTTCAAATCGTACATGGGTCATCTAAGCCCCACTGGCAGGAGAGTTAACCGAGGTCCGAGAGAGTGTCACGTTTTAATCCTCTTATCCCGTCTCGAAGCCGGAGTAATGCTGTACTGATCACAGTGGCGGATAAAAAAAAAAAGAGTGCTTGTAGAAAAGAGTTAAAGCTTGTCTTTTATCTCGCTATCCCTCGAATTATAGTATATTGATAAAATTTTTCGGGAGCAAGAGGGTACTCAAGTAAATTCCCACTCCCCTCTAGATCCGCCACTAACTTATTAGGGGGCATCGAGATGGGTTAAATGTTGACCGTGTAAAAATTGAGTTGAACAAAATGACGCTAAATGATCATAGAGCTAAGAGCTGAAGACTTACGCACATCACATATAGAATTAATGGGAAAGTAATCCAAGAGTAGATTTATGATACAGTCATTCTGACGTTCAAATTAGAATAATAACCGAGCAAAAATAAAGAAAATGATCAATAATAAAACAAATAATGACATGTGGTAGTGAGACTTAGCATCTGTGAGCACGAGTGAACATACCTGACTAACGGAGAAGACTCATTTTTATACTGTCTCTCATAACCTCTGTCATAAATGAGATGGTAGAGAATATATAATGTCAAAATATATCGAGTAATGGAGTGTGTACGACAGCTTTTCTATAGGTGAAGAAAGATTTCATTGCATGTATATGCCAGAGTAATTACATATTCCCTGAAAGATTGTTACGATTCTCTAATAATATTATCTCCTAAATAGAGTCGGACCGGCTCTGAACTAATCGATTGTAGACTAGGAGTAATGTTCATGTGTGGGGAAATTGGATCCCGAATGTTCGACTAGCTCTGGGGCCGGACGGATATAAGCTAAGGGTCATACCCATAAGTGGGAAGCTGAGCCCTGGACGTCAAATCGGCCTTAGGGCCAAGCGGATGTAAGTTGAGAGCCTTACATTTGAAAAGGTGGGGAGCTGAGCCCCTAAGGTTTGACCGACCTTTGAGCCGACCAAATTTATGTTGGGGATTCAACATCCGCTTGGATGATATTTCTGGTTGGACTTTATGTCATGGGTTCATCTTGCACTCGACTGTTATTCTTGAATATAGAGTTCGATCTAATCGAGCGATGTGTCTAGTATATCGAATTGACCCTTTGATCTGATTAGCCAGAGCACTCGATGGAGACATTAGACTATTCAGCATGATACTAATACAACCTGAGGGTTGACCAATTTTTGATTTTAACTATCACACCTTACTTTCCTCCACATTTTTCAAATGGTCATGCTATAGATAAAAACGACCGTTGATAATTATGAAGATGGTATCTTTCCGAATGGGATAAGAGAATTCCTACTATTCTCTTTCTCTCAATTGAAGAAATAATTAGAAAATAAAATAGCAAGTACAAAAATGAGTAATAAACCCCAGTATAGACTGGTAATTCAACATTTTGTTCATTCGGATTTGATTATGTCATAACTCTATAATTCGAATTAGGTTTATCATTGTATGAACTGCATTGCTGATATTGATCCCAAAAAAGAAACAGTAAGTACAGTTAGTTCGTGAATAACCAACCATCGTACTGTAAAAATAAGATAGGTTTGATCTATGGTGATTGAGGGCCTCCTAAAAGGAATTTACCTTACTCGACGTATTAAATTTAATGGAAAAAATTTAGGCTAGAGAGCCGTGGGCTGAAGTATTCGTGGATGGAAAAAATCCACGAGTTTACCTGCACCAGCGAAGTATAAATTTAATATTGGATACTCTTATTAGGACGATAAAGATCGTGAAAATTACTCCCAAGATTAATTGGATGGTAAAAACAAGACAACTTAGTTAAAAAAAAATAAATGGATAATCCAATTCTTATATAAATCCAATTCTAGTTTTTAATGAAAAAAATGTATAAAATGATATAACTATTTTTTAATATTATTTTTATTATTATTCCATCTATATCTTCTGATTAAATTCTGGATCAATTAGGTGAGTTATAACAGTTTGGAAATTGCAGGTGTAACTATAATTTCATAATGGTTAGCATAAAATAATACAATGGAGAGTAATTGAATGTTTTTGATAAAAAAATTAAACTAGGAAGTCGTCTTAATAAGTCATCTTAATCATTTCAAAAACTAAAGAACGCCCGTTTAATTTTTGTATCTATTAAAGATTTTGATATTCTTCGCGACTAAAAAGGAAATTAGACGCTGGGATGCATTAAAAGATAAACTCTTTTTAAAAATAAATCGTTGCTTATTTCTATTTTTACTGGCCTACTCGGCTTCTTCTCCTTCTTCCTTCCTTCCTATCACTGTCCAGACGTGTTGAGCTGTTCTTTTTATTCGCATCTTCTGGTGCCCTTTGTCGTGCTCTTCTTATTGCGGGAAACAGCGCGGCAGCCTCTCTACCTCCTCCAACCTGTACTCGGTTCCCACACTCCGCTAGATCACGCCTCTGACCAATCCCCTGCTTCCTCCTTAAATCTCCGTCTTCTCCCTCGCTCAAAAATCCCTCCTTGGCTTTGCTAGCCCTGCCGGAGTTCGCCGCATTGCTGCCGGAAGCGTTTTTCTACCCGAATTCGCTTGGTTCTTGCCCGGAACCGGTCGGCGGCGCCGGATTTACTAAAAAGGCGGGATCTTGATTGCGGTTTAGAGGTGGTGTAAGTAATGGCTCCGCCGTTCGGTTGGTGGGATACCGAGGGCCAAAAGGGGACGCCGGTGATCGTCAAGATGGAAAACCCCAACTGGTCCATCTCTGAGATATCCTCCCTTGACGACGAAGACGACGACTACCAGTTCCCCGCTGCGTCCCCGGGGAAGAAAGGCGCGCGGGGGAAGAACGCAAAGCAGATCACCTGGGTGCTCCTTCTCAAGGCCCACCGCGCCGCGGGGTGCCTCACCCAGCTGGTATCTGGCGCCGTCGGGCTCGCGGCCGCCGTGCGCCGCCGGATCGCCTCCGGGCATACGGACTCTGACGCCGTCGCCTCCCCACAGGAGGAAAGCCCCGTGCTGCGCTCGCGGTTTTACTCCTTCATAAAGGCCTTCCTTTGGCTCTCCCTTGCCTTGCTCGTCTTCGAGGTCGTGGCGTACTTCAACGGCTGGCACTTGACCGCCGCCGAGATGCCGCGCCTGGTTCTCCCCTCATCCTTTGATTTCCAAGGACTCTTAATGTCGCTCTACGCCGGTTGGTTAAGCTTCCGGGTGGACTATATCGTGCCGCCGCTTCAGTTCCTCGCCGACGCCTGCGTCATTCTCTTCCTCATACAGAGTGCCGACCGCCTAATCCTCTGCCTCGGCTGCTTCTGGATCCGCTTCAAAGGGATAAAGCCAGTGCCCAAGAGCGCCACCGGCGACTCCAAGGATCTCGAGTCCGGCAGTGACGACTACTGCCCCATGGTTCTGATCCAGATACCAATGTGCAACGAGAAAGAGGTAAGCCATTGTTTGTGAGATTTGGGAAGCATTGCCCTAAATTTGCCGTCTTCTCAAACTGTTTCTTGCTATTTGTAGGTGTACCAGCAATCGATCGCTGCTGTGTGCAATTTGGACTGGCCAAGATCCAATATGCTGATTCAGGTGTTGGACGACTCCAGCGACCCCGCGACGCAGGTTTTGATCAGGGAGGAAGTGGAGAAGTGGAAGCAGGATGGTGCCCCGATCTTGTACCGCCACCGTGTGCTTCGCGATGGCTACAAAGCCGGCAATCTCAAGTCAGCGATGAATTGTAGCTACGTCAAGGATTATGAGTTCGTCACCATCTTCGATGCTGACTTCCAGCCGTCGCCGGACTTCTTGAAGCGCACCGTGCCTCATTTCAAGGTGCAATTTAAGATCTGATCGATTCATCATCAACACGCAGACTTAATTTCTCAGGAAGGAACTAAATTCATCAACTGTCGTGATTTACAGGACAACGAGGAGTTGGGATTGGTGCAGGCAAGATGGTCCTTCGTCAACAAAGATGAGAACTTGCTGACCAGGCTTCAGAACATTAACCTCTGCTTCCACTTTGAGGTGGAGCAGCAGGTGAACGGGGAGTTCCTCAACTTCTTTGGGTTCAACGGAACCGCCGGAGTTTGGAGGATCAAGGCACTGGAAGACGCAGGAGGGTGGCTGGAGAGGACGACAGTCGAGGACATGGACATTGCTGTCCGAGCTCACCTCAACGGATGGAAGTTCATATACCTCAACGACGTCGAGGTGCGACGAAAAGGATTTCTTTAAACTTACAGCATTGATCGTTCATCTATCTCACGATTGAATCATCTGTTCAGTGCCAATGTGAGTTGCCGGAGTCCTACGAGGCTTACAGGAAGCAGCAGCACCGGTGGCACTCCGGCCCTATGCAGCTATTCAGGCTTTGCTTGCCGGACGTTATCAAATCCGAGGTATAAATTCAGTCAAACAATTGAACTTGCCGATGTTCAAACAGTTAAACAAGCAATTTACATGTTGTTTTTTGATTTTCAGATTGGGTTCTGGAAGAAATCAAACTTGATATTTCTGTTCTTCCTGCTCCGGAAACTGATATTGCCATTCTATTCCTTCACGTTGTTCTGTATCATTCTCCCATTAACCATGTTCGTCCCGGAGGCAGAGCTCCCGTCATGGGTCGTCTGTTACATTCCGGCGACCATGTCCTTACTCAACATTCTCCCCGCCCCCAAATCCTTCCCTTTCATCGTCCCTTACCTTCTCTTCGAGAACACGATGTCCGTGACCAAGTTCAACGCGATGATCTCGGGTCTCTTCCAGCTCGGCAGCGCCTACGAGTGGGTGGTCACCAAGAAGTCCGGCCGCTCGTCGGAGGGTGATCTTACTTCTCTCACGAAGGATGAACCCAAGCAGCAACGAGGCTCCTCCATGCCCAACCTTGAATCCATTGCGAAGGAAGATCTCAAGCCCAAAAAGGAGTCGAAGCGCAGGCATAACAGGATCTACAGGAAGGAGTTAGCCCTCGCATTCCTTCTCTTAACTGCCGCCGCTCGCAGCTTGCTATCGGCCCAGGGCATCCACTTCTACTTTCTCATGTTCCAGGGGATCGCTTTTCTGCTCGTCGGTCTGGATTTGATAGGCGAACAGATCGACTGAGAATTGGTGTGAGTTGCTTTACAAGATCCAGATCGAATCTTAGTTCGGAGCAGCAAGAACACAGCTGAATGCTCCTTCAAGAGAGTTTCTGAAAACACTTTCCAATTAAAGATGTAGATAGTTTCAGTCTTGAGTTGTTCGGTGCCGGAATTCCTTCGAGTATCATTCATTTTATATCAAAATTTTGCTGTTGAGAAGGCAATTCCAGGTTACCTTTACAAAAGATTCAGTTTTTAATTTTTTTAAAGTGGAACCAATGATTTCTTTCATATCTTACTGATGTAGTTCTCATTGTTTGTCATTGTTCTTCGATCTGAGTAGACAAATATACAACTCCTTCAATTGACCTGCAACCTGGAGTTGAGATTTACTTAAAAAAAAAAAAAAATAAGGTGCTCATATTCTATGGGTGTAAATTGAGTCTGTCATGCCGATCGATCTCGACGGCATTCAGAACGAGGAATTATGTTTACAATCACAGCACCAACACTACCGTTCAACCATGAAAAACACGAACGGAGCGATCGAGAAAATTATATCCAAAAATCGAAAGAAAAACTTGAACGATTGAAATTTAGAGGCGTGCGTAACCCAGAAACTATGATACAGAAGTTTAGGGCCTTAAGCGCCTCCCATCCATTTGGGAGTCGAAGCATTAGACTGCGCCTTCGATTGCAGCAGCGAAGAGCAGGCGGATGATTCACCGACTCCATTACAAAATCAGAATAAAACAGAGAAAACAACTCGATCGAGCAGTCGAAGGCAAATCGAGTGGAGGCGACGAAGAAGAAGATGGCGACGACATGGTTACGATCTGGATTGCAATTCTCTTCGTGGTGCCATTTAAAGAGGCCAAGGAGGAAAACCTAACCCTAGATTCGGTTTAACAGGTTGTTTAGTTAGTTGGGGCGTAGCCAATTTAGCAGGCCGAATAAGATTAATTGGGCCTAGCAGATTGATGCGTCAGCAATCAATTCAAAATCAAATGACGAATCGAACCAATTAAATTTAACCGACCGATTAATTCCATCAACAATCAAATTTCAGTTTCCATTATCAATTAATTAATTAATTTGTAACGGATGACATTATCAATTGATTATTTATAAATAAAAGTCGACTATCAAGTTTCAGTTTAATTGATTTAGTCATTTTATAAATTTAAAATTAAAATCGAAACAAATAAATTTAAAAAATTAATAGAATTGATCATGAACTTATCTATAATAATACTCCCGTATGAATCATCGTCCCGCGGGAGCTTAGGTGACGTTTGATTTAGAGGTTTGAGAATGAGGGAATGGATTCATTCCCAAATCTTGTGTTTGGTTGATGGGAATGGAATCAAGATTTTGAAATGAAATCTAAAAATTTGGGTATGGATTAAACCCACCCCCTCCCTTGGTTTTGATGAAATGGAATAAAAATTAAGTTTTTGATGAAAATACTCTTAGTATATTTGTTCAATTTTTCTTTCATTTCACTCTCTCTCCTTGTTATCTCTCATCATACTTTCCCTCTCCTCATTATATCATCACATTTTCTCTCTCAACATACTTTATCTTTCCTTATTCTCTCTCATCACACATTCGCTACCATTTTCTCTATGTATTCTCTCTCATCACATACACTCTCTCATTATTTTCTCTCTCTTCATTTTTTCATCATACTTTCTCTCTCCATATTTTATCTCATCACACTTTCTCTCACTTCATTATCTTCCATCACACTCTCTCTCCTCATTCTCTCATATCATACATTCTCTACTATTTTCCCTTTGTATTCTTTCTCATCACACACACACTCTCTCTCATTATTTTCTCTTTCTTTATTCTTTCCTCATTTTTTTCATCATACTTTCTCTTCTCAATTTCTCTTACCATAATCTCTCTCCATATTTTCTCTCATCCTACTTTATCTCTCTTCATTCTATTCCATCACATTCTCTCTCCTCATTTTCTCTCATCACACTTTCTTTCTCTTCATTTTCTCTCATCACACTTTCTTTCTCATCATTTTTTCCCATCACACTTGCTCTCTCTTCATTTTTTCCATCATATTTTCTCTCTCATCATGTTTTCTCATCATACTTTCTCTTCTCGATCTCTCGCTTGCTCTCTCTTCATTTTTTCCTATCACTCTTTCTCTCTCAACACACTTTCTCTCTCATCATATTTTTTCTCTTCTCAATCTCTCCTATCACGCTTTCTCTCCTCATTTTTATCTCATCACACTTTCTCTCTCATCATATGTTTATCTCACATTCAACTTTATCTTCCATCTAATTTTTTCTCTTATTTTTCTCTAAGGATAAAAAAGGAAATTTAAGTTCATTCAAATTGAAAATATTCAACTAACCAAATATTATTTTTAGGAATGATATCCAAGCTCATACTCATTCCCATTCTATAATATTATGATACTCATTCCCATTCCAATTTTTTAGGATAGAATCAAACGTCATCTTAGTCTTTGTTTATAGTGTGTATACAGTAGTGCCAAAGACAATCCAGATTTGCCTCTTTATCATTTAATTTGCACAAGGTTTGATAGAGCTCTAGATGATGACATGACTAATTAACTCTGTGGCCATGGCGTGGACCATTGTGTTCTACCCTTGCTCACCGTCATACGACACACAATGTTAATGAAGAACTCACGTCCCTTGTAACCATGAGGGTGTCCATTTATTAGCTTCATCTCGTGCCTTGCATTCCGGAAACTGATTTATCATCGAATCACAAACAATTAAGCAATAATAATAATGATAAGAAACAATTGGCAGAGGTGCAAGGGATTAATTATTGTATTCTACTATTTATGGCCCTGTTACATGTTTGGAGTTTGTACTGAGCTTGAGGAAGTTTGCGCATCTTGCACAGTGATTCGGAGTAATCTAAGAAAGCAATTAAAAATAATGACTGGAATCGACAGGAATTTGCATCGTGCAGCTACTACGATGCAGAAGAAGATGCAGTGCAGTTTCTCGTCTGATGTCTTCGAAGATGATGTGCTCAATCGCAGTTCCGACCTCCCTTCGCTCGTGCTCGAATTGGGTCCATTCTTTCTTCGATTCGGAGAGATCACGATCTATCAACTCGGAGATGGTGATGTTTTCGTCACAACCAGGGAGGTTTTCTTCGAACTCTAGCATCCTGGAATTCTTCGTCTCTTCTGTTGACTCAGAACTCGAAGGTGATGTCGATTCTTCCTCGACTGCGTTAGGATTAACGGAATTATTAATCAACAGAGGAAACAAAAAGAAGAAGCAGAAGATCGAAACCTTCATGAGAATGCAGAGCAAGGACCGACACGGGGCTCCTCTCCTCCTTGTTCATCTCAGCATCGTCGGCGACAGCTGAAGAAGAGAGCCTGTGGAATTTTACACCGTGGCTGTTGCCCTTCGTCACCCTGTCAATGGCCGCAGCATGCCATCTCCAAGCTCTCTTGATCAGAAGCCTGATGGCCTCGGCTTTCTTCTTCCTCTTGAACCCGTAGTCGGAGAGCCTCTTCAGCCTTCTGCAAGCACTGCCAAACCAGCAAATGCACGCAGCAGAATTAACTGCTCTGTCTGAGTATCCATCATGCTCCAGGAGCTCTTGCTGATCTTCCAATAGCTCACACAGCCTTCTTCCATGTTGGCGCATTGACTCCGGAGGAACAGCATCCATGCAGATAGACAGAGAGCAGCTCGCAGCATTCCTTTTCAGTGAAAGCTGATTAATAAGGCAGAGGCAGAGACTGCCCAAATGGCCGAACCCGGACAAAGAGGAGGCTCGTCAAGCACCTGCTTGTCCCCACTTGGCTCTTGGATGGCAGCAGCAACCATGTGCCATGCCAAGACCCAGTGGAAAAGATTGAATTGATTTGGCGTAGGGAATTGTGTTTAGCATGCCTTCCCTACTCGAGGACTACAAGTAGTAGTAGTAGTAGTTCATCACTGAGCTCCTATCCTCTCCTCGTGGACGAGGACATGGACAGTCCAATCCATCCTGTTTTCAATCAGCCAATGTAGCTCCCACAGAGGCTACACGACAAGGGGAGCTGCACCTCGCTGGCTTGCACGGTCCCAACATGCTCAACAGATTGCTCGAGAAAGAATCCTATGTTCTTATTAGACCCTTCTCTGCTTCTCTATATCGGCACCGTCTCTGTTCTCTTGGCAAAATCTGGCTAGCTGAAGCTCCAAAAAGGCTAGAAGACTGAGATCTCTGTTTGGACTAACCGGAACGATGATCGCATCCCAGGAATCAAGTCGAAACGCAGAAGCGACAGCATACTGCTCAAACGGAAAGGATCTGCTCCTTGTGTGGCTCCGCCAGGCAGACGTATCTCGAGGCTTGTCGTGGGAAATGGGAATCAAGGCGACGGAATGCGGGTCCCAGATGATGTCACATGCTCGTCAAATCACGGACGGTGGATTTTGCCCGGGTTGCGCGTTTAGATTCGTGAGGGCGATAGCGTTTTAATGTTGCGACGGCGGTCAAAACCCTAGTTGGTTCGAGGACGAACGGAGTCGCTGCTCCGCTGCTCTCCGAGGGATGGTACCGCGGCATGCTCTCTTCTCCCTCAGGAGATGTGTGCATACCTTCGACGGCCTCGAGAGCATCGTCTACAAGCAGTCAACGGTCCGCCGTCCTTCGACGGTGGCTCGAAAGACCGTGTACCCACTCCGACACTCCTGCAGCCTCATAGGAACTGTGATTCTCGCTCCGCGGAAGTCGGACAGATGTCGTCCATTTGTTTACACTTTTCTGGAGGTGGAGGGGCCTTCTGTCAGTTCGACCCCTTCGAAATTCCAGTGAGATTCATGTTTTTTTTTTCTCATCCGTCTTGCGTTTTCTCCCTCAGTGCCGTTATTAATCGATGCGTACGGTAGGTTATGAAATCCAACGAAGATAGTTTTTTGGTCTATATTAATTTTTGATTTCACAAATGATGTTATTGACGCTGTGTAATTGGCAGATTTCAAGGTAACTTATGAGGATCATATATTACTTTTCTTTGATCCAAAAATCCTGCTCGCGGAGACTTTGCGCATGACCATGTGTTAGCCTAACGATGTTTATCGCTTAATTAAATTCAGGATGCCTATTTTTTTTGCCAGATAATAGTTAATTAGGGAATGAAACAGAAGCATGTGATTGAGCAGGACTAACTTGAATCAATTGCAATCTATCTGATAATTCTTTGGCGGATGTCAATTCGCTCTGTTCTAATGTTCATACCTGTAGTTCCTTCTGCAATCTGTTTTGATATGTCAACATGGGAACTCGTTTCACTCAAGATATATTTTTTAGTTTTGTACTTTGTTTCATCTTTATTGTTATATTCTTCAAAACTCAACTCAAAATCATAATTATGGAACTGATCTTGCAGGTTTACTTTTTTATTCAGTTTTAGCATGTAACACGCCATCTTCCCTTTTTATTAGTCTGGCAATGTGTGTGTATCTGCATAATGTTTGTAGTAGAAGACGTTATCTCAGCTACTTTCAACTGGTAATTCTGGAACAGGATATTACTGAACATGTTTGACCAGCTAGCAGAAATCTCTTTTAAACACTTAAAAGTAGACGATTTTATATATGTTCGCGGCGCTTTAAGTTCTTACGAGAAGCTCAATGTAAATGGACAGCTTGAAAATATGTACAAGGTACTGTATCGTTATCATTCCTTTTAATATTCCCTCTTTTTGTTTTCTTCTTAAGTACTTACAGGGCATATATCAGGAACACTTTTTTTTTTTTTGATGTTTTAGGAATTTGTTTAATCCTTTGCTGGCATGTCTGTTGATTCTCAATCCTCTTAAAATTTGAGAAGTATTAACTTTCTATATCTACAGTTCGTTCTTCATAATTGCTTATATTATCATGGCACATCTTCTTGATTAATTTGTTAATTGCTAAATGCTAAGTGCTAAATGATGCCTGTCTTAAATTGCTTTGGAGCTAATTTAATGTGCTTAAAGTACTAATTTTGGATTGTTTGATTGTACTGTATTCCATTTCCAAGTGCTTATCTTCCTCTATATACACTCAAAAGAGCTCCCTTTTACCATTGCTGAAGATTTGAATTTAATCTAATATTATAGACTCTTTCTTTGTCAGGTAGTTGTTGAAGATCTGAATTTCGTCCATCGTATTGGAGAAAATAAAAAGCCTACGAACCCCGACAAATTAATAAAAGAAGAATCCACAGCACCCATTTCCTGTATGTTTCTTCCTTTTTTAGAAAAAATGGTCTCACTGTTTTCCAGTGATAGAAGTCATAATAGTGCTGTACTTTTAAAAGGTGTCTGCCATATATCTAATATCTTTGTTTAATAACCATGGACATACAATTTTGTGCAGTTGACAGTGCAGAGGAAACAATGGATCGCCTGCGACTATGGCAGATATTCTTTGCAAATCCACATGAATGGTGGGACAATAGGGAGCATAAACTATATCCAACTTCACCCGATTTTAGACACAAGGACACTGCTAAGTGCCTGCGGCTCATGCCAAATGATCCTCCTTGGATACAAAGGCAGCTGCAACGGTATGACTCAAGTACAGCAACTCAATCTGACAAAGAAGATAGAAAATACTCAAAGGTGCGTCAGTGGGAAATACAGGATCTAGAATGAAGTTGTTGCTATGCAAGAATTGGTTTATCAACTCCTATTTGTTGAGCCAAAGGTTGATACTGATCGGCCTTCCATGATGGAGTGGGATTTGATTTACTATGCTGATAAAGAAAAGAAGTATGCTGCAGTTGTCGATTAGGCAAAAGGATATAAGTCTTGTTAGGTAACCATCCTATCTGTTAGAACAGTGGCTGTAAGTTGAAGCTGAATTAAACACTGAACAAAAGGAACATGACAATACATTTTCTCTGAGAGAGGCCAAATAGCTCATCTTATTCATGAGTATCAAGATGAACTCAGGATGATGCTATTTGTTTTTTTATAGGACCATGGAAGGACGTATCTGCATTGAATGTATAGTTTCATATAATATCAGCTCTATATGTTGATCCGTAACAAATGGTTTTGTAGTCAATTTTGTTGAATTTATTATTCTATATTCTTAATTGCTGAATTTTCATAGATGCCTATAAACTGACCAACGGAATGTTTGACCTGAAACTACAAAAACTTTGCTGATGACCTGATTGCACTTGGTGAGGCTCTACTTCTATCTCTACAAGAACTATGCAGAATAAGTGCTACATGCGATGGTAATGTCATCATTTTACTTCTAATTTTTCATTCAACTTATTTTTACTTTCACATTACCATTTTGTTTCAAATTTGCATTTTACCTTTATTTATTTCCTTGCAACTTCTCTGTGGATCATTTAGTGTTGGAGCTATATTTTTGAACTTGCTTTATCCAAATTAGGGTTCAATGGAATTGCAAAGTTCTAGCTATAAGTTATATCCTTATCCAATTACCAATGTCAACCAATTTGACAATTAATGTTCTATGTTGCCTAAATAGTGCAATCAAAGCCCCAACCTAAAGCATAATCCATAGGTGATATAATAAATAAATAAATAAATAAATATTTATATCTATAATGTAAGTCTATTCACAAGTTTTGGTGCCTAATGTTTTCCACATCTTTAGATGGATGATACTCTTCTTTTATAATACTTATAACATATATTATACATATAATTAGTCAATTTTAATTTGACAGTTTAAAAATTGACCAGCATAAATAACAAAAAGTGTGAGATAATTATAATCAGATATTTTAAAAAAATATTAATTATTTTTATTTATTTGATTCGGTCTTAATCAGATAATTAATTAAATTTGATTAATTCAATAATTATTCGGATTAATTGATTTTATATCCATTTTAGTGGTAACATTTTATCGATTTTGTTTGTCAAAATAAATTTGATTAGTTTAATTTCAATTTGTTCAAATTGATGGGTTGAATTCTCCCTCTTAGTCGTCGTACGCTTTCTAAAATCTAATAAAACTAAAATCAACTCTGATGTAGTTGAGTGAATTCAACGTCTGGTTGCACCTAACAATTGTAGGTGAGCGAAGTCATCACACGCATGACATTCAATTGCTTTCCTTTCTAGAGACAACCAAAATCTCTGAGCTCACATGAATGTTCTAGTTTGGATTCTCTGTCTCGAAATCTCTTTGTTTTCATGTCTCACTGTCGATCGGACAATTCAGATTATATTTTAAGATATCATGACATTTTAATATGTGTGCAATATCCTTGTGATGTACAAGGTATCCTTGAAATGTAATCTGGACCGTCCGATCGACAGTGAGACATGAGAACAGAGAGACTTCGAGACAGAGGATCCGAACTCTGACGGATTTCTCATTTTCTTTGGAAAATATTTGGATATGCAATTTTATTATGGTAAATTAGAGAAAAATATCCAATCACAATGTTAACTTTACATGTAATTTCCATGTCCAAAAAATTCTATTTCCACTCCCTGCATGTAAAGTATTACTTATTTCAGTTCCCTCATACAAATATTGTTACCTAAATTGTCTCTCAAATTTTGTAGGTACAACAAGTCCAAAATTGAATACAAAAAGTCCAAAAACGAGTATAATTTTTCTTAAAGTCAGCACTTTATATTAAAATCGAGTATATTTTCTATTAAAATTGTTCCTCTTATTTTTTAGGTATAAAAAGTCTAAACACAAGTATAATTTCTATTAAATTCAACACTTTACACTAGAATCCAACACTCTATGCTAGGATCGAGTATATTTTTTTATCGAAATTAACCCTCGTATTTTTCAGTATAAATAGTCTAAAAATAAGTATAATTCCTATTAAATTCAGCGCATTAAACAAAAATCGAGTATATTTTGAGATGAAAAAAAAATCGTACTCAATTTGATAGAAAATATACTAGATTCTGAGTTAATATACTCAATTTAAGAGGATTTATACTGATTTTTAAATTTTTTTGTACATAAAAATATCATGGGTAATTAGGTAAAGATGTTTGATTGGGGAGTGATCCGGCGGTTAGAACACGGGACCCCATAGCGAGGGGTCAACGCCACGTGGAAGTCAAAGGGCCAGGTGGTCGACCGGAGAAGGATGAGTCGGCTTCCCAACCGGCCGACCGATGAACATCCGATAGTAAAAGGCGCCCTGACAGGGATCGGGGGTTCCGGCGCTCGATTGAATAGTAACGAAGGGCCGGGCCGAGCGGACGTCATGATCGTCCGAAGACATAATGTAACACACTGCTAGTAGTCCCTACATAACATCTTACCGAAGATCTCCCCAGCATGCCAATGGAGAGAGAAGGCCGGACGTGATGTAAGTGCCGTCCGGCCAGGCGTAAGAAGAATGCCGGCCGGACGGACGCCCCGTCCCACCGGCCGGACGGACACCCCGTCCCGCCGGCCGGCCGGACGGACACCCCGTCCCGCCGGCCGGCCGGACGCCCCGGCCTGTGGTCGGTAGAGGAAGACAAGAACATCTTATGACAGCTGTCAAGTCCTATGGCTAGGCCATACTCCAAGTCTGACAACGAGGTGTTCTGTTGTCCCATCGAAGACGTGCTTCGACTGTAGCAGTATGGCGTCAGGTAAGCTTTCTGACAGACACATACCGAGATATGGGCTGCGGATACGTATGCGTCTCGGTGGACGTGCAGGAGCTCTTTCACCGCTCTATATAAAGAGCCTTATACTTCGCCGGAGGTACGCACGTTCAACACCTTTGGAGCCACTTCTTCCACGGTTAGCTTGCCTGACTTGAGCGTCGGAGGGTCGCCGCTGGGAATCCCTTCCCGGCCCGACTTCTTTGCAGGTTCGCCGGAGGTTCGTGCAACCAGTCGAGGATCCACGTCAGCAGCCGGGAAGCGCCATGTGCCGAGCGTCCGTTGATTCAGCATTCGGACAGGATCAGGGAGTAAAACAAAGATTTTCATGGATGACTGCATACAAAAATTTACTTATGAATAGGGACTGCATGCAAAATTAGTCATTTTATTATTACTAAATATATTTTTTATGCAATAAATTATATATTATATGTATAATTAGATATTTTTGTTCACTTTCTATGCTGCTGCCGAGAGAGAGAGAGAGAGGAGGAGGAGCCGGGGAAGCGGATCAATCTCAGCTGCTGGACGATTCACGGGGACGGCGCTTCTCTTTCCGGTGCAGAAGGTTCCGTACTTCCGTTGAGTAGCCGAATCGAGGGGGCGCTTGATCTGATCGGGCTCCGGTTGGAATCAGGAGGAAAGTTGATGCCAAACCCATGGATCGGTCTGCGCTAACGGTCGGTCCGGGGATGGACCTGCCGATAATGCACGACAGCGATAGATACGAGCTGGTGAAGGACATCGGGTCGGGGAACTTCGGGATCGCCGGGCTGATGAGGGATAAGCAGACCAAGGAGCTCGTCGCCGTCAAGTACATCGAGCGAGGCGAGAAGGTCGGTCGCCTGCTGATTCCGTACCCTTTTTATCTTTTAACAAATTCCTACCTTTGATGGATTTGCAGTTAGTTCTGTTGATTTAGAGAGTTGTGATACTTCCTTCCTCGTTGAATGCTATTTTTTTGGGGTAATTTGATGCTAAATGCACTAATTTCTGGCAAATTAGATCCTGGAGATTAGCAGTTGCAGTGTTTGAGAATTCTTTTCTATCTAGTTAATTATTCTGTTCAGGTGCTGCTACTTTGGTTAAAGTCGATTATCATTGTGTTTCATGTACCTTGTTGAATCTGGGTGATAGTGGTAGTAGTAGTAGTCTGCTTTCTGAGAATAGCAAACCTTCTGTTCTGTCCCTTTTCAATTAGCTCGTTCGAGGTGTAAGGATCATGTCATGATAGGTAAATTCTTCTTTTCTCTTTGCGCAAGTAGTTAGGGTTTTTCTTTCCGGGATATTTGTTTTTCTTCTTTTTGTAGGACTTGTAGGCTTGAGCTATATATAAAGAGCATTGTATTTAATCTTTAACTGCAAGGTCTAAATATCAAGTGCACACTGTCTTTGATTAAGTTATGTTTGATAGGTTTTAGAATTTACTTGACCAAGAAGCAGTGGTAGTATATTTACTGAAAAATGAAGAATGGTTTATGTATCACGGTCCTTTGTCACAATTTAACTTTCATTTTTCTCAATTTATGAAGAAGTCTTGGCCCTTAGGTTCATGAATCTTGATGGTATCAAGGAACTAACACTTGTATTATTGATACTCATTTGTGCTCGATTGCACAATCATTGTTAAACCATTTTGATTGTTCTCATATCATGTTGAAATCATTATATTCTTCACTCGCTATCACTATTCTTCTGTGCACAATCATTGTTTTTTAATTTAATTTTCTATTACATGATGTCCAAAGCATATAATTTTGTATCTTGTCGGGAACTCAACTGCTCTTCTGCACAAAGTCTCTTGAATAGTGACATGAGCTTGTCAGAGCAGGGACCGACACGGGGCTCCTCTCCTCCTTGTCCATCTCAGCCTCGTCGGCGACAGCTGAAGAAGAGAGCCTGTGGAATTTTACACAGTGGCTGTTGATCTTCGTCACCCTGTCAATGGCCGCAGCGTGCCATCTCCAAGCTCTCTTGATCAGAAGCCTGATGGCCTCGACTTTCTTCTTCCTCTTGAACCCGTAGTTGGAGAGCCTCTTCAGCCTTCTGCAAGCACTGCCAAACCAGCAAATGCACGCAGCAGAATTAACTGCTCTGTCTGAGTAGCCATCATGCTCCAGGAGCTCTTGCTGATCTTCCAATAGCTCACACAGCCTTCTTCCATGCTGGCGCATTGACTCCGGAGGAACAGCATCCATGCAGAAAGACAGAGGAGCTCGCAGCATTCCTTTTCAGTGAAAGCTGATTAATAAGGCAGAGGCAGAGACTGCCCAAATGGCCGAACCCGGACAAAGAGGAGGCTCGGCAAGCACCTGCTTGTCCCCACTTGGCTCTTGGATGGCAGCAGCAACCATGTGCCATGCCAAGACCCAGTGGAAAAGATTGAATTGATTTGGTGTAGGGAATTGTGTTTAGCATGCCTTCTCTACTCGAGGACTACAAGTAGTAGTAGTAGTTCATCACTGAGCTCCTATCCTCTCCTCGTGGACGAGGACATGGACAGTCCAATCCATCCTGTTTTCAATCAGCCAATGTAGCTCCCACAGAGGCTACACGACAAGGGGAGCTGCACCTCGCTGGCTTGCACGGTCCCAACATGCTCAACAGATTACTCGAGAAAGAATCCTATGTTCTTATGAGACCCTTCTCTGCTTCTCTATATCGGCACCGTCTCTGTTCTCTTGGCAAAATCTGGCTAGCTAAAGCTCCAAAAAGTCTAGAAGACTGAGTTCTCTGTTTGGACTAACCGGAACGATGATCGCATCCCAGGAATCAAGTCGAAACGCAGAAGCGACAGCCTACTGCTCAAACGGAAAGGATCTGCTCCTTGTGTGGCTCCGCCAGGCAGACGTATCTGGAGGCTTGTCGTGGGAATCAAGGCGACGGAATGCGGGTCCCAGATGACGTCACATGCTCGTCAAATTACGGACGGTGGATTTTGCCCGGTTTGCGCGTTTAGATTCGTGAGGGCGATAGCGTTTTAATGTCGCGACGGCGGTCAAAACCCTAGTTGGTTCGAGGACGAACGGAGTCGCTGCGAGTCGCTGCTCCGCTGCTCTCCGAGGGATGGTACCGCGGCATGCTCTCTTCTCCCTCAGGAGATGTCTACATGCCTTCGACGGCCGCGAGAGCATTGTCTACAAGCAGTCAATGTTCCGCCGTCCTTCGACGGTGCCTCGAGAGACCGTGTACCCACTCCGACGCTCCTGCAGCCTCATAGGAACTGTGATTCTCGCTCCGCGGAAGTCGGACGGTGTAGGGGCCGTTTACACTTTTCTGGAAGTGGAGGGGCCTTCTGTCAGTTCGACCCCTTCGAAATTCCAGTGAGATTCATGTTTTTTTTTTCTCATCCGTCTTGCGTTTTCCCCCTCGGTGCCGTTATTAATCAATGCGTACGGTAGGTTATGAAATCCAACGAAGATAGTTTTTTGGTCTATATTAATTTTTGATTTCACAAATGATGTTATTGACGCTGTGGAATTGGCAGATTTCAAGGTAACTTATGAGGATCATATATTACTTTTCTTTGATCCAAAAATCCTGCTCGCGGATACTTTGCGCATGCTGTCAGCGTAAACGATGTTTATCGCATAATTAAATTCAGGATGCCTATTTTTTTGCCAGATAATAGTTAATTAGGGAATGAAACAGAAGCATGTGATTGAGCAGGACTAACTTGAATCAATTGCAATCTATCTGATAATTCTTTGGCTGATGTCAATTCACTCTGTTCTAATGTTCATACCTGTAGTTCCTTCTGCAATCTGTTTTGATATGTCAACATGGGAACTCGTCCGACACAAGATATATTTTTTAGTTTTGTACTTTGTTTCAACTTTATTGTTATATTCTTCAAAACTCAACTCAAAATCATAATTATGGAACTGATCTTGCAGTTTTACTTTTTTATTCAGTTTTAGCATGTAACACGCCATCTTCCCTTTTTATTAGTCTGGCAATGTGTGTGTCTCTGCATTATGTTTGTAGTAGAAGACGTTATCTCAGCTACTTTCAACTGGTAATTCTGGAGCAGGATATTACTGAACATGTATGACCAGCTGGCAGAAATCTCTTTTAAACACTTAAAAGTAGACGATTTTATATATGTTCGCGGTCCTTTAAGTTCTTACGAGAAGCTCAATGTAAATGGACAGCTTGAAAATATGTACAAGGTACTGTATCGTTACCATTCCTTTTAATATTCCCTCTCTTTGTTTTCTTCTTAAGTTCTTACAGGACATATATCAGGAACACTTTTTTTCTTTTTTGATGTTTTAGGAATTTGTTTAATCCTTTGCTGGCATGTCTGTTGATTCTCAATCCTCTTAAAAGTTGAGAAGTACTAACTTTCTATATCTACAGTTCTTTCTTCATAATTGCTTATATTATCATGACACATCTTCTTGATTAATTTGTTAATTGCTAAATGCTAAGTGCTAAATGATGCCTGTCTAAAATTGCTTTGGAGCTAATTTAATGTGCTTTAAGTACTAATTTTGGATTGTTTGATTGTACTGTATTCCATTTCCAAGTGCTTATCTTCCTCTATATACACTCAAAAGAGCTCCCTTTTACCATTGTTGAAGATTTGAATTTAACCTAATATTATAGACTCTTTCTTTGTCAGGTAGTTGTTGAAGATCTGAATTTCGTCTATCGTATTGGAGAAAATAAAAAGCCTACGAAACCCGACAAATTAATAAAAGAAGAATCCACAGCACCCATTTCCTGTATGCTTCTTCCTTTTTTAGAAAAAATGGTCTCACTGTTTTCCAGTGATAATAGTCATAATAGTGCTGTACTTTTAAAAGGTGTCTGCCATATATCTAATATCTTTGTTTAATAACCATGGACATACATTTTTGTGCAGTTGACAGTGCAGAGGAAACAATGGATCGCCTCCGACTATGGCAGATATTCTTTGCAAATCCACATGAATGGTGGGACAATAGGGAGCATAAACTATATCCAACTTCACCCGATTTTAGACACAAGGACACTCATGAGTGCCTGCGGCTCATGCCAAATGATCCTCCTTGGATACAAAGGCAGCTGCAACGGTATGACTCAAGTACAGCAACTCAATCTGACAAAGAAGATAGAAAATACTCAAAGGTGCGTCAGTGGGAAATACAGGATCTAGAATGAAGTTGTTGCTATGCAAGAATTGGTTTATCAACTCCTATTTGTTGAGCCAAAGGTTGATACTGATCGGCCTTCCATGATGGAGTGGGATTTGATTTACTATGCTGATAAAGAAAAGAAGTATGCTGCAGTTGTCGATTAGGCAAAAGGATATAAGTCTTGTTAGGTAACCATCCTATCTGTTAGAACAGTGGCTGTAAGTTGAAGCTGAATTAAACACTGAACAAAAGGAACATGACAATACATTTTCTCTGAGAGAGGCCAAATAGCTCATCTTATTCATGAGATCAAGATGAACTCAGAATGATGCTATTTGTTTTTTTATAGGACCATGGAAGGAAGTATCTGCATTGAATGTATAGTTTCATATAATATCAGCTCTATATGTTGATCCGTAACAAATGGTTTTGTAGTCAATTTTGTTCAATTTATTATTCTTTATTCTTAATTGCTGAATTTTCATAGATGCCTATAAGCTGACGAACGGAATGTTTGACCTGAAACTACAAAAACTTTGCTGATGACCTGATTGCACTTGGTGAGGCTCTACTTCTATCTCTACAAGAACTATGCAGAATAAGTGCTACATGCGATGGTAATGTCATCATTTTACTTCTAATTTTTCATTCAACTTATTTTTACTTTCACATTACCATTTTGTTTCAAATTTGCATTTTACCTTTATTTATTTCCTTGCAACTTCTCTGTGGATCATTTAGTGTTGGAGCTATATTTTTGAACTTGCTTTATCCAAATTAGGGTTCAATGGAATAGCAAAGTTCTAGCTATAAGTTATATCCTTATCCAATTACCAATGTCAACCAATTTGACAATTAATGCTCTATGTTGCCTAAATAGTGCAATCAAAGCCCCAACCTAAAGCATAATCCATAGGTGATATAATAAATAAATAAATAAATATTTATATCAATAATGTAAGTCTATTCACAAGTTTAGGTGCCTAATGTTTTCCACATCTTTAGATGGATGACTCTTCTTTTATAATACTTTTAACATTTATTATACATATAATTAGTCAATTTTAATTTGACAGTTTAAAAATTGACTAACAGAAATCACAAAAAGTGTGAGATAATTAAAATCAGATATTAAAAAAAATATTAATTATTTTGATTTATTTGATTCGGTCTTAATCAGATAATTAATTAAATTTGAATAATTCATTAATTATTCGGATTAATTGATTTTATATCCATTTTAGTGGTAAAATTTTATCGATTTTGTTTGTCAAAATAAATTTGATTAGTTTAATTTCAATTTGTTCAAATTGATGGGTTGAATTCTCACTCTTAGTCGTCGTACGCTTTCTAAAAACTAATAAAACTAAAATCAACTCTGATGTCTCAATCTCGGCCAATTGTAGGTGAGTGAATTCAACGTCTGGTTGCACCTAACAATTGTAGGTGAGCGAAGTCATCACACGCATGACATTCAATTGCTTTCCTTTCTAGAGGCAACTAAAATCTCTGAGCTCACATGAATGCTCACGCGATTTGGAGGGAGCTGCGTCACGTGCTTTCCTTCAGCTCCACATCAATGCTCAGGTGATTTAGGGTGACGTGTCACGTGCTTTGTCTGAATTTATGGATGGGAAAAATAAAGTTTCAAATTTATCATCAAATCTGTTTTTTTTTTGAAGGAGCTTGGGCGGCACTTGCTGCAAACTACGCAACAAAGAAGGGTGTTTTTGTAAATTTGCGCATCGAGAGTCGAGACAGAAGGACGCAACGAAATATCTCGTTGACTCGCTTTTTATCGCATTGCCACGCAACA
Organism: Zingiber officinale; assembly: GCF_018446385.1. Lineage (NCBI taxonomy): Eukaryota > Viridiplantae > Streptophyta > Magnoliopsida > Zingiberales > Zingiberaceae > Zingiber > Zingiber officinale. Next base: position 134,131,524 of record NC_055996.1, on the reverse strand, counting down.
CCGCTCGTACTTATCTTAAAGCATGATTTTTATTTTTTAAAAAAGAGATTTTTTGCACACCCCCCAAAAAAATCTTATTTAATTTACTGACGGATTTCTCATTTTATTTGGAAAATGTTTGGATATGCAATTTTATTATTACTAAATATATTTTTTATTCTTTATCCACTAAATTATATATTATATGTATAATTAGATATTTTTGTTCACTTTATATGTTGTTGCCGAGAGAGAGAGAGAGAGAGAGAGAGAGAGGAGGAGCCGGGGAAGCGGATCAATCTCAGCTGCTGAACGATTCACGGGGACGGCGCTTCTCTTTCCGGTGCAGAAGGTTCCGTTGAGTAGCCGAATCGAGGGGGCGCTTGATCTGATCGGGTTCCGGTTGGAATCAGGAGGAAAGTTGATGCGAAACCCATGGATCGGTCTGCGCTAACGGTCGGTCCGGGGATGGACCTGCCGATAATGCACGACAGCGATAGGTACGAGCTGGTGAAGGACATCGGGTCGGGGAACTTCGGGATCGCCAGGCTGATGAGGGATAAGCAGACCAAGGAGCTCGTCGCCGTCAAGTACATCGAGAGAGGCGAGAAGGTCGGTCGCCTGCTGATTCCGTACCCTTTTTATCTTTTAACAAATTCCTACCTTTGATGGATTTGCAGTTAGTTCTGTTGATTTAGAGAGTTGTGATACTTCCTTCCTCGTTGAATGCTATTTTTTTGGGGTAATTTGATGCTAAATGCACTAATTTCTGGCAAATTAGATCCTGGAGATTAGCAGTTGCAGTGTTTGAAGATTCTTTTCTATCTAGTTAATTATTCTGTTCAGGTGCTGCTACTTTGGTTAAAGTTGAGTATCGAAGTGTTTCATGTATCTTGTTGAATCTGGTTGATAGTGGTAGTAGTAGTAGTCTGCTTTCTGAGAATAGCAAACCTTCTGTTCTGTACCCTTTCAATTAGCTCGTTCGAGGTGGTAGGATCATGTCATGATAGGTAAATTCTTCTTTTCTCTTTTCGCAAGTAGTTAGGGTTTTTCTTTCCGGGATATTTGTTTTTCTTCTTTTTGTAGGACTTGTAGGCTTGAGTTATATATAAAGAGCATTGTATTTAATCTTTAGCTGCAAGGTCTAAATATCAAGTGTACTGTCTTTGATTAAGTTATGTTTGATAGGTTTTAGAATTTACTAGACCAAGAAGCAGTGGTAGTATATTTTCTGAAAAACAAAGAATGGTTTATGTATCACGGTCCTTTGTCACAATTTAACTTTCATTTTCTCAATTTATGAAGAAGTCTTGGCCCTTAGGTTCATGAATCTTGATGGTATCAAGGGTGTAACACTTGTATTATTGATACTCATTTGTGCTCGATTGCACAATCATTGTTAAACCATTTTGATTGTTCTCATATCATGTTGAAATCATTATATTCTTCGCTCACTATCACTATTCTTCTGTGCACAATCATTGTTTTTTAATTTAATTTTCTATTACATGATGTCCAAAGCATATAATTTTGTATCTTGTTGGGAACTCAACTGCTCTTCTGCACAAAGTCTCTTGAATAGTGACATGAGCTTGTTTTCATCTTTGAAGAATACCAAGGCTTGTATTTTTCTGAATCTCTTTATAGATGTATAAATCAATTTCTTAAGTGATTTATTGCCTAATAGATGGTGGTCAAATGAGATGGACAGTTAGATTGGTTTGTAGTTTTGGCACGATCACTTCATTTTGGTTTGTAGCAATAGCCCTTCCATTCCTATTGTATTGATATCATGAAAATCCCTAAAATTACAATTACACATTCCTGAATTTTATGGGAATAGTGATTTCTTCATTTAGTTGCAAAATGAACTAGAGAGTTGTTGTTATCCCTAGAATTATTACTTTCTCACTCTGGTTCAGTAATTATTATTCTTTCTCAATCCTTCGTAGCTAATCCTTGAATAAAGTCTAAGAATATTTATCCTTATATGTTGAAATTCTTATTACATGAACCACAGGAGTATTTATCCCTATTATGTTCCTACTTTATTCATCTCCTAAGAATAAGTATCATATTGCTTGTCAATTCCATTAAGAAATTTCTTTTTGTCAAGTTTTTTGCTATATGCTTGATTATTAGCTAAATCATGGTGTGATTTCAATTACATACATAACAAACACATTTTTATGCTGCCTTGGTTACAATTTTTTTTTTCCTTTGTGCAGATAGATGAAAATGTTAAAAGAGAGATAATTAACCATCGGTTGTTGAGGCATCCTAATATCATCAGATTCAGAGAGGTAAGTTTATATTTTAGATTATAAAATTCTTTCTTTTGGAGGAAATCTAACTCTTCATTAGTTTTCTCTTCTCCAAATATCCTCAGGTTATTTTAACTCCAACCCATCTCGCTATTGTAATGGAATATGCTTCCGGTGGTGAGCTTTTTGAACGTATTTGTGACGCGGGGCGCTTCAGTGAGGATGAGGTTCTATTTCATCATATTTTTGTAGTTTCGTATATTATACTTCATCATGAATTGGTCCCAATTTCATTTTTCTTGAAGGCACGGTTCTTCTTCCAGCAACTTATATCTGGAGTAAGCTATTGTCATTCAATGGTATGTTAATGAAACTATTGTTGAATTCAATATATGCATTATCAGCCCTAACTGTTTTTTTAATCTTTTATTTTCTAGCAAGTATGTCACCGGGATTTGAAGCTTGAGAACACTTTGTTAGATGGAAGTCATGCACCTCGTCTAAAGATATGTGATTTTGGATATTCAAAGGTACAAATCAGTATTAGGTTATTTTTTTATAGGATTAGTTTCTCAAACAAGGGACTATATCTTCTCTAAAGATATGTGATTTTGGATATTCAAAGGTACTGGATATTCAAAGGTACAAATCAGTATTAGGTTATTTTTTTATAGGATTAGTTTCTCAAACAAGGGACTATATCTTCACTCAGTAGCCAATATTCTGTATTTCAGTCATCGGTTCTGCATTCACAACCAAAGTCAACTGTGGGTACTCCTGCATATATCGCTCCCGAAGTGCTACTCAAGAAAGAATATGATGGCAAGGCAAGTTATATATATACTTGTATATAATTTGTCATGACTGTATTTTAGTTTTATGCTAAATAAACTAATGAATGCCTCAACTATTTGGATCTTATCCCTCCATTAATCTCCTCTAATGAAAAAGATATATCACTTATAATATTCAGATCGATAATTATGTTTTATTATATAAACTAAAATTCTATTAGATTAACTTCTATCCTTTATACTTTTCACTCTAATTGATTCAAATTGTCTAGCTAGAGAATTGAGTTTATATGTTTTTTTGTTAGCCTTAAATGTACTTAAAAAATGCCTAATTCTACATTGTTTTTGCTACCTACATTCAGTGCATGATGAAAGCATTCAAATCAAGTAGTTGAATAAGTAAATTGCAATTCATCACCAGAAAGTTCTCTAATATATCCTCCTGTTTTATAGACGTATTATTATGTCGCTATGAATTCAGACCCTTGGGCTTGCAAATAGGAATGCTGCTATTTTTAGATCATCATGTCATGAACTCTTTCAAGAATCTAGTGTCGTCCATCCCTAAATCTCTCAATAGACTTTATTGACAGTGATATTTCGTCAGAAAATTTTGTTTTATTCCTTGAGGTTGAACCATGTTAAAGAGAGAACCGCCTTAAGCAACTTCTTAGAAGCTCTGATCCATATGTTTGCAGCCTTGTAATAGGAAGCATTAAACATCTTATTCTGCTTAATGATCGGAATACTGATTCTCTCTCATTGTAGTGATATTTTTATAGGACTGATAGCTCTATAAAATCGCAAGATTGAAATCTTGCAGTTATTACAAAGTAAAATTTCAACTTAAGTTTGTGGTTATACTTATTGCTAAGCATAATAGTTTTCCTTTTTTAATAAGAAAAAAATATCAGCGCATAAAGATAAACAAATTTGCAGTGTTGAAGGTGCCACATTTCTCGGTTTAATATCTCATGTTTCATAAGTTGTTACTTGGGAGCTAATGTTTTGTCCTTTGTTTACTTGGTGACTTGAGTTGTGTCACCTCTTTGTTAGTTTAATCCCTCAATTCTAACTTCTACAATCTTCATAACATCTTGACGACTTTCTGTAGATAGCGGATGTTTGGTCTTGTGGAGTTACTCTATACGTAATGTTGGTTGGGGCATATCCCTTTGAGGATCCAGACGAGCCTAAAAATTTCCGAAAGACGATACAGGTAAAATTTGTTTACATGTTCCTACATGGATACAGGTAAAATTTGTTTACATGTTCCTACATGGATATTTCATTTGCATCATCAAACTTAATCACGATCCGTTGCAGCGTATATTGAGTGTACAATATTCGATTCCAGACTACATTCACATATCGCCGGAATGCCAACACTTGATCTCAAGGATTTTTGTTGCCAATCCTGCCTCGGTAAGTTCTTTCGTGACCGTAATTAGTTTGGAACGCAAGCTATGAATGTTCTTCGCATTCTTGACGATCACTAATCATCCATCAGAGAATAACAATTCCTGAGATATGCAACCACGAGTGGTTCCTTAAGAACCTTCCAACAGACCTGATGGACGAGAACACAATGAGCAGCCAGTACGAGGAGCCCGACCAACCAATGCAAAGCAGCGATGCAATAATGCAGATCTTAGCTGAAGCTACAATCCCTGCAGCCGGTACCAGTGGGCTAAACCAGCACCTGATTGGCAGTCTTGATCTTGACGACGATGATATGGAGGACTTCGACTCTGATCTTGACGTCGACATCGAGAGCAGTGGAGAGATGATCTACGCCATGTAAAAAATTTGGTTGCACTGTGACACTTGAAGAAGTCCATCAGAGCTAAAATTGGGCAATAAGATGCATGTTTGGGTCTTTTTGCAATGAGTGAAATGTCCGTTAGTTTTCCCGTAGGATGTCAAGGGACAATGTATTAAGACAGTAGTGTTACACAACCTAGATTTCTATGTGCTGGGAATTGTTTGTTTACTACCATGGTTGCTTAGTATCGTAAGTACTGTAATATATCAAATATAAACTACTTTGTTACCCCTCCAGTGTTGATCATTTTGGGCAGTGGTTTTTGTTTGTTTCCAATCAAACTATTATGTAAGAAACTATGGAACCATACTTGCTAAAAGAAATTGTACGAGAACAAGATGGAATATAGGCTGAAAAAAGGGACTTTAATAAAGCGAGATATAACTTCTTGTGTCTGCTATTTGAAACAATGCTATTGGTGGCACACAAAGAAACACCATAATTCTTTTATTGAAGTGTAGAAAGAATGCACACTGCTACAAAAGGAAATAGCAGGCACATGTAATATAATTCTTTTATTGAAGTGTAGAAAGAATGCACACTGCTACAAAAGGAAATAGCAGGCACATGTAATGTCAAAGTTAAAAACAAAAGTACTCCTACTCTTCCATTCCACAAAATGATAATCCAGATCTCGCCGCCTCTTGGAAGCACAGCAAATCCTTAATTCCTCAAGTACCTGCACACATTACAACTTGTTTTCAGGGGGCAATCACATTGTTAGCAGAAAAACTTGCAACTGAATGTTTGACTATTTTTTTTTAATATCATTTTTCATTTTTTTTTGTTAAAAAAAAAATACAAATTTGTCATTGAGAAGCTTCTTTATTACATTAAAGAAATAGGCACAACCTACATCTATGACCTTCGTTTCCTGATTCAGTCAATAGATAGGAGCCTAGAACATTTTGGAGGATCCTCTTAAACCAGTCAAAAAGATAAATTTAAGATGACTTTACAGTTACACTGAAAAAAACTGAGCTTCCAATGTAACAAACTTAAAAGAAGATGAACCTTTTTAGGATGCGAAAGTGAGACAACAGGCATTCTCATTGTTGTGTAAGCTCATGAGATATTGTGCCTGAATGTTTGACAGAAAGACAACAGTTTCCCTAGATGCTCTTATTATGGAATCGAACTGTTGTATGAGCTCATGAGGTAATCTTTCCTCTAGCCTTCCAACTTTCCATAATATTGTTGAATGGAAAGGGACAAATGTTTGACTGCTGTATTTGAGGTCACAGTTAGGTGTCCAAGTACAATTCAACTAAATCATGATCCAATAAGGATATAGAGGATTGACTTGAAAGACAATGAAGCATCACATGAATATGATGAAGAAAGGGAATATTCTGCCTCTACAAAATGTTACACTAGATATTTTCAGTTTCAGTTGGTCATAAATGGAATTCTATATGTTGAAGAATTTGCATAAACTGCAATAAGAGATTGGCCAAATCATCTGTTCAAATGTATGTTAGTTTTTCCATGATATTTAATGAGTTACCCAAATCCTATGCAGAACTAATTCCAGAAAGACCTCCATTCTCTCGTATTTGAGAATTCTGAAAATATGGGCATTAAATCTAGATAACTAATAGCTACATTAATGATTTGGTCAATTGCTGAAGGCAGATAACACAATCTTTTAAAGATAACAAATAGCTAGATTAATGGCTTGGTCAATTGCTGAAGGCAGATAACACATAATCTTTTAAAATCAACATTATATATGATTGACCACCAGTTTGCCTTACTACCATAATACCTAGATTACTCAGTTGCTAAGTCATGGGCTTCCTACAAATCTGAACAAAACGAATTTAAAAAAAAAATCATCTATATTTTCAGATACTCATAATCTATATCTACTGGTGTGTGGATAAGCAATAGGCAAAATAGAGTCTCCTAAACACACGTAAAACAATGTCACATATGAGACAAGTGAGCATCAGTCAAGCATGTTAGTTCTTGCCAAGTGAGCAACTTAACAGGGCACTTCCAGCGAAATGCATATTGAGATTTCCTTATTGAATAACTTGTTGTCACTTAATAATATGTGATCTGCTGCCTCAAACTGATAAGTGCTTAGTTCATAATTACATTATTTTCTCTCTCCCTTCAGATCATACATTCAGTATAGTCTAACTGCTTGCTCTTCCCTTCTTAAATTTTTGAAGCACACATTTTCTATTCTTTCCATCAAATTTGGTAACACATAGACACAATGATGCATAGAGGAAAAACAAAAACAAAACATCAAATGGATACTTAAGAACGCAACTTTTCATTTGACAATTAGTTAAAGGTAATAATTTCCAAATCCAATCATCATCAAATACTGCTATCATATGTGAGAGTGAGACTCAAAAGTCAAATTCCATGTAACTGTTAGATACAAAGATGATTTTTTTCGAACATAAGAACCCTGGTTACCCTGCAAATAACTAGCATTGATACTAATTTGGGATCTCAGTGTCTCAAGTGTCTTAAGACTAGTTAAGATTATAGATTACAAACATATGCTTAGAGGTGAAAAAAAGTTCTTGATAGAACTAACTTTTATTTTGTTTCCAGTTAATGTGAAAAATGTTAAAATCATGCCTTGAACAAGAAAACGATTCTTGCTATGACCAAAGCTATGCAAAAACATGTCACTGCTCTTTTCTTCTACTTGACACATCACAAACTATCATAACTTAGTCAAAAGTTGAGTTTTCTGGGTAAAAATATAGCATTTCTTTAATAATATAATTCACACTAGTAATTATCAAAATCATTATGAGAAATCATTTTTACTATCGCAAATTAATAACTAACTAAACCAGTGAATGAAAGAAGAATACATGAATTGTGAAAAAGAAAACATCTAACTGTGATATTATCAATCACAACATTGACATTAAAATGGGAAAAAAGAATTTAGACCTAATCAAGTAAAAAAGAGCTTTGTAGAAAACGTCAAGAAACCGTTCCTTAAAAGAATTGAATCTTCAATGATTCCCCGTAGAATAATTCTTTTATTCATTCATTTTTGGAGATCAGTTGGAAAAAGAGGAAACCTACGTGGGCTTTCACATTGATTCCCACTGAATGACGCCCGTCTCTTCCATCAACCATCTTTTCCATTTTTCCCTATCAAATCTCAATTGCATTTTCTTTCGATCAACCAAAACACAAAGTCCAACGAAAGGAAGCAGGGGAAAAAAGTCAAAGCATGCAGGGTAAATAATCATGGCAATACAGGAACCACAGGTATCACAATGATCAAACTGGAACTAAAATAAATATTTCTTTTTTATAAGGACAAATAAAACATCGAGGGGACTAACTAGCGATCCTGACAAGTGCGACGGAAGGTACCCTGAGAAAGCTCACAGCACGCCCTCACGCTGGCCGAGAGGTGGGAGGTGAGTCGAGGAGCGGCCACCGTGCTGTAAAGCGGAAGGAAGGACTGCATGCATCCCAGCTCTCCCAGATTCCTACGACATTTTGAAAAAAAAATAGAATAAAAAGAACTGGAGCGTAGACAGCGAACTAGCGAGGCCTTCAGGTTACGAGGATTACCGGGGAGAAGCGAACGAAGGCTGGCGGCGCTGGAGGCGAGGTACTGCCGAAGGCGGAGCTCGCGCCGCCGCCGGCGTCGACCGGGCGGCGGAGGACCGCGCGGCGGCTAGCAACGATCGCGAGAAGGAACCTCGCCACGCCATCCGCAGTGTGCGCGAAGCGTGACTGCGCAGGGGAGGGTTATAGGGTTTGCGAAGTGGCTGCCAAGCCACGGTGCTTTAAGATTGATAAAGAAGATGATCGTAATTCGTAACGGGAGCACTTGTGATCCTAGCCGTCCATGTGAATTATGCGCGTGTTTCAGTTTCTCTTTGAGCCGTGGGCCGCGATTTTCAATGGGCCAAATAGAGACCTTAAGTTGTGCTGGGCCCAGTCCAGTTATTATTGAATCAAACCAAGCATAATATTCTAATATATGTATATATAATTTAAAAAATATAGGAAATAATTAGAAAAGTATTTTTTTTAATTATTAAAGTGACGCCGGTCTTTTATCTTTCATAACGCCACCATCCTTCAGTAAGTTAGTTGGTCCATTGGCACTGCCAAAGTATTTATATTAATTATGATATATTTAAGGAAAAATTTTAATAAAATATTTAAGGATAGATATATAAATTTATGATCCACATTTTATTTTTTGTGGATCTTAACATTTTATGTGTTTATCCTTAAATATTTTATTGAGATTCTTTCTTTGAACATATCATTTTTTTCATTTATATAGTCTCCCAATATCTTATAATTTGATTATCAGTTATAACATATTACGTTTTTGAATTTACCTTGATCAAGAAGATTCATAAGATTGAATTGATCATCCTATTAATCGGCTCGAAGAAAACCTAACGCTGGCTAAAAATAAAATCACTAAACCCATCTTAGATATTCCAAAAATAATTAAGAAGATGTTGCCATTTGATGTCACATGCTTACCGGTACAATTATGTGACTCCAAAGCTCTCCAACTGTTTATAATTATTAGCAAAGAAAGAGCCTACAAGAACCACACACCTCACTGTCCAATCGAATGTGACATGCCACTCTCCACATGGTGGAGATAAAGACTCCGTGGCTGTTTTCTCCACAGCTCAATCCATCTGTTCCTGAAGAATTTTGTGGCAGCCTAAGCCCTAAAGTCAGTGGTATTGTGAGTAAATTAGAGATAAAACTCCAAATACAATTTTAACTTTATATGTAATTTTCATTTTTATAAAAATTTTGTTTTCACTTCGTAAAATTTTATTTGCTTCAATTTTCTCGTATAAATATCATTATCTAATTATTTCTCATATTTTTTAAATATAAAAAAATCTAAAAATAAATATAATTATTCTTAAATTCAGCCCTTTAAAGTAAAATCAAATATATTTTCTATTAAATTGAGTACAATTTTTTCCCACTTAATATAATTTCTCTTAAATTCATCATCATTTAAATAAAATATAGTATATTTTCATCCAATTGAGTACTATTTAAAAGAGAATCTATATATTTTTCATCTAATTGAGATGGAAAAAGAGTCGTGCTCAATTTGATAGAAAAATATACTAAATTCTGATTTTAGGGTGCTGAATTTAAAAGGAATTATACTTATTTTTAGACTTTTTATATCTAAAAAATATGAGAGGATAATAAATAGGTAAATGGTTATCCATTATGTTTAGTTAGGGAGTGGAAAATTGAGCGTGGTTATTTTTCTACTTAATATAATTCCTTCTAAAGTCAGTACCATTTAAAGAGAATTTAGTTTTTTTTTTTTTTATTCACTTGAGTATCATTTAAAGAGAATTTAGTATTTTTTTCCATTCAACTGAGTACCATTTAAAAGAATTTTGTATATTTTTCATCCAATTAAGGTGGAAAATAAGTCGATTTAATTTAATAAAAACCCATTCGAACCAAACCGAGCACGCCATCAGAATTGCCCATCGGGTTTATGACTAACTTCATGTACCACTGAAGGTCCTTTCAGCGTGCTTTGTCCTCACTTGCACGTACACTGGGAAACTTCCCAGGAGGTCACCCATCCTAAGATTTCTCCAAGCCAAGCATGTTTAATTTTGGAGTTCTTAAGTTTGGGCTTCCGAAAAGGAAGGTGCACCTTGGTGATATGGATAGTACCATCTAACATTTTTAAGTCATACTTACCAGAATCTTAGAAAACCAGGGTATTACAATCACCCCCACTTAAAGACATAACGTCCTCATTGTGTAACCACGAATCACACCACAAACAAATCCCAGAATCTCCCTCGCTAGGTGGTGCCTTGGGTGCTCCTGTCACAGGCGCACTAACGGTCGTAAGGTCGCTCTGATACCATCTGTAATGCCCTGGTTTGGGTGGGCCCCACTCGAACCGAACCGGGCACGCCACCCAAATTGCCCATCAAGTTGACGACTAGCTCCACAGACCATCGAAGGTTCTTTCAGCGTGCTTTGTCTTCACTCGCATGCACCCTGGGAAACTTCCCAGGAGGTCATCCATCATAAGATTTCTCCAAGCCAAGCACGCTTAACTTTAGAGTTCTTAAGTTTAGGCTTCCGAAAAGGAAGATGCACCTTGGTGATATGGATAATACCATCTAACCTTTTTAAGTCATACTTAATCAGAATCTCAGAATCAGGGTATTACAATTATATTCATTTTTAAATTTTTTATATAAAAAAAATATGAGAGACAATTAGATAAATTGATATCCATTATATTTATATTTTGTTAAGGGGTGGAAATAAAATTTTTTAGCAATGAAAATTATATGTAAAATTTAAATTGTGATTAGGGAGTCCAAGCAAATTTTCCCTTGTTTTACTCCATTCACAATGAAAGAGAAGAACAGTAGATCTTTATATTCATTATTATATGTCAGAGAGTGTCATTCGCTGTGATGCTAATAAAGCTACAGGGAACAGATTCCTGAGGGAATCCAATCCACTTCACGGTGTAGTTTTACTGAATCTAGCTCGAGTTGACAGAATCCGTGAGGGATCGAGATCGCCGCCTTTTGACTGAGCTCTTGCTGTTCTTGGGAGGAGCTGAAACCCTGCACAAGGTGATTGCCATTCTTAGAACCATTGTTCTTTGCTTAGTTTCCGTGCAATTTAGTGAGTATATATGAAGATTTGGAATGATTTCTTGTTGCCAGAAGCTCTTCTTTTAGGTTTACAGAGGTACATTTGCTATGTTTAAGATGACTGAGGATTGTTAGACACAAAACACACAAAGAAGGCGATAAATGCTTTGTTTTTCAAACTTCACACTAGTTTTTTTCACTTGCAGTATCAAAGCATCAGAATTGAAAGAATATGAACTTTCTATTAACTCTTCTTCCCTTTCCTTGTGTTTACCAAAGCAGAAATATAATGAGATCTCAGTTTCTGTTCTTGCCATTGTTCCTCTACTTCATCGTTCAAGTTCCTGCTCAAGAACACCCAGATGTGGCAATCAAAGTGAAGGGGTCTGATCTAGTGGCCGAAACCAGTGATACTTTTGTTTGCGCGACTCTCGATTGGTGGCCGCGCGAGAAGTGTAACTACTATCAATGTCCATGGGGAGAATCCTCAATCCTAAATCTGGTGAGAATCCTTTTAGTACGGTTTTAGGCAATCTCACAACTAATCAAGTTTTTTTTTGGCTCCATGGTCGTGCTTCAGAACTTGTCTCATCCATTTCTCGCAAAATCCATTCGAGGTAATCCCTTCCTGTTCTTCATGATCTTCCAATTATATCAATCACAGTTGTTCCATCTTATTCAATTCAGCTTTTAGCCCATTGCGGATAAGAGTGGGAGGTTCCTTGCAAGATCAAGTTGTGTATGGCATGCCGAATCCAGGGACTCCATGCCTTCCTTTTTCGAAGACCGACGACGGTCTCTTTGGCTTCTCTAGAGGATGCTTGAGCACCTCAAGGTGGGACGAGATAAACCACCTATTTCAAAAGACAGGGTAAGCTCTTCTAAAGTTAATTCGATCACTAATGGACAATTTTCTTATAGTGAAAACCATTACAATTACCCAGAGTCGTCACGACATTCGGTCTAAATGCACTATACGGGAGGCACCGGACACAAAGCAATCAGTGGGTAGGAGCCTGGAACTCCACCAATGCTCGAGCATTCATCGAGTACTCGATATCGAAAGGATACAATGTAGATTCATGGGAATTCGGTAATCCCTCTTTCTTTCTCTCTTTTAACTTTACTTGAATTTCTAAGAGAAGGAAAGATTCTGCAAAGTCAAGTAAATGTCTCCTTTATGTGTTATTAGTAGTCGTCTATGATTTATTTTCTTCGTGTTGATCCTGAAACAAATTGACGGAGACATTAGAGACGAGCGTATTCGTCTTTTGCCACGTAAGAGAAGGAAAGATAGTTATAACGGCCGATTCTCGATGATGATCAGGCAATGAGTTGAGCGGGCAAGGTGTGAGTGCGAGTGTCAGCGCCGATCAATACGCCAGAGATTTGATCGCGCTCAAAGCTGTCCTGAAAGTGCTGTACAGAGGTTCGCGACGGGAGGCGTTGTTGGTCGCTCCCGGCGGCTTCTTCGATCAGCCATGGTACGCGCGGCTCCTGCAGGCCTCCGGCGCCGGCACGATCGACGCCGTCACGCATCATGTCTACAATCTGGGTCCAGGTAATGATCCAAACATACGAGAAAGGATCACGGATCCAGCGTACTTGAGTGGGGAAGCAGATACGTACAGGGCTCTGCGACTCACAATACAGAGGAATGGACCGTGGTCCTCTGCTTGGGTCGGCGAAGCCGGCGGCGCGTTCAACAGCGGCAGTAGGCTGGTCTCGAAGGCATTCCTCAACAGCTTCTGGTACGTAGGTTCGCATTGCATCTCTCCTTGCAGATTAGTTTGTAACTGCTCGCTAAAGAGGAACGATTCAGGTACTTGGATCAACTCGGCATGGCGTCCAAGTACAACACCAAGGTGTACTGCAGACAGACGTTGATCGGAGGGAACTACGGTCTCCTCGATTCGAATACTTTCGTTCCGAATCCTGATTATTACAGGCAAGGGCAAGGCATTCGGATTACTCGATCGAAAACGATTTCTTTCTTGTTTAGAGAGTGATAATGTCCTTTTTGCGATTTCTGCGTTGGTAGTGCTCTGCTGTGGCATCGGCTGATGGGGAAAGGAGTGCTTTCGATCGATGTCACTGGTTCATCGTACTTGAGAGCCTACGCGCATTGCAGTAAAGGGAAAGAAGGCGGCGTCTCTATGCTGCTGATCAATCTGAGTAGGTACACCAAGTTCAGCGTGCGCGTCGTCGACGTTCTGTATGGCGATGGTGAAGGCGGCCGGAGGGATGATGGAAAGAGAGAGGAGTATCATCTGACGGCGAAAGACGGCAACCATCTGAGCCAGACCGTGCTGCTGAACGGCGCTCCGTTGGAGATCAGTGAAGAGGGAGACGTTCCTCCTCTGAACCCGGTGAATGCTGCTGTTCGATCGCCTGTCGAGGTGGCTCCCTTGTCCATTGCGTTCGTTGTCCTCCCAGACTTTGAGGCAAAAGCATGCTTGAGATAACGTCGCAGGAGGTCAATTAATAGAATAAATCCTACTTTAATTTCAGCAAATCAATATTGATTTTCTTTTTTACAAAAATTAAAAGGACGTTCTAAATAAAATCTACCGACTAAACGTGTAAAAATTATTGGATAACTTTTATAATGTATTTGGATGAAACTTTCACGTTGGAATAGCGAATGAGTACCCGTTGTTTTTAAACTCTAAATTCTATCATTTTTTCAAACACTCAATTCTAAATCTTAAACACTTATATTAAAATACTTTTTTATCAACTTCATTACAATTATTTAAATTCTATTAAAAATTATTTTAAATTAATTAAAATCATTTAATTTTTATTAAAAATAATTTTAAATTAATCAAAATTACTTTAAATAATAATAATAATAATAATAATAATAATTACTAAATAGCTACTTCAATACTCCAACTATATTATATTAAATGTTACATATTATAACAATTATATAATAACTTCTATTTAGTAAAGTATGTAATCATGAGATACTGAACTTATAGGTCATCCGTTGTAAACACTTCCCTATTTATCCTGATGATCGATGAAGAATTTTTATATGATCAAACCGATCACTCCATATTTGGTGTTACTATTCAATATTTTTAGCCCGAGGCTACGGTATAACAAAAGGACGCCAAGTTGTTACCTAAGCATTCACGATTCGATCCTCAGCTACAATGTATTTATTGAAATTTTTCTTCCAAATAGATAGCACAATCACAAAATAATGGACTTCTAAGACACCCACTGTTAGTTAGAGCACTAGAGTCAATCATATGATGATTGTTGTATGGACTCGATGTATCATATTCCTATATGTTTATAAAGACATTTCTTTGATGGTTATTATACTTGTATTGGTGTCAAATAACTAAGTATAATAGCGTCCATGAGTAGAATGTTCTTATCTATATCAATCGATTGGTTGAATCGATAGTGAGATGATATAGAGAACACTACTCTTAATTATTCCTAGTCAAGTATTAACATTCAGGGACAATGTTAATGCGACGAGACTAGCATGTAGGTCAACTCGATGACTTGCTCTCACAAGTCATGGATATAGAGATATCAAGTTGACACATGGGTATGCATTGGAGAATGTATACTGAATGACTTGCCATGAAAAAGTATCATGGATCGTTATATAAGTGTCATATACTTTCTCATGTGACTATTAGTATGACTATCAGTCTTTGGACCTGAAGTCACCATGATTCCCTACATAAGGAGTTACATACTTTGGCTTTGTCAAATGTCACTCGTAACTGGGTGGACTATAAAAGCGATTACTGGGTATGTAACAAATTATGCGGAGGGATGTGAGTGATGTAGATGGGATCTATCCCTTCTATATGACGGGAGTGACATCATCATTCTTGATAGAGTGAGACCACGTACTAAGTGCATGGCCATGCCCAAATGAGTCAATATGAGATATTGAACTCATTTGATTAGAGTGAGTCTACTTGGAGTTCAAGATATAGATTGATTAGAGGATGACACGGTCTATGCCTCATTTGATCAATCTAGATGTCAAGGATAGAAGGACATTATCATATATTGTGAAGGGTCACAATTAGTGGTCACAAGGTGATGTTGGATCTCAACATTCTTATAACTTGGGTAGTAATGATGTTTGCTAGATACCGCTCATTACTTATGCTTCTAAATGAGTTTAGGAGCATTGCCAACGTTACAAGAACCTATAGGGTCACACACAAAGGGCAATTAGATGGAGAATAGGTTCATATGATGAACCAAGAGGATTAGGTTCATATGATGAACCAAATTGGATCAAGAGTAATCCAAATTAAACTAATTGAGTTGGACTCAATTTGATTCATGTGTCCAATGAGTCTAATTTAGATTATGACTCATTCAATCAATTTAGTTTAATGAATAGAGATTCATTAAATCAAATTGGCTTGAATCAATGGTTATATTTGATCAACCATGGGAGAATTTAAGTTAAGTTTGACTTGACTTGAGAGGGAAGATGAAGGGTCAAGTTTGACTTGACCTTGACTTGACCAAATGTCATGTCATTGTGACTTGGCATAGGGCCGACCAATGATGATGTGCACATCATCAAAGCAACTTCATGGTATGGCACCTCAGAAGGGAAACCAAGAGTCTTGACTCTTGAGATTCCATGGAGGTTACAAACCTCATTGAAGTGGTCGATCACTTTGAGTGATGGAATGAATTGATTTTCATTCAAGGCATCATCTTCTTCCTCCTCTCTTCTTTCTTGCTCTCCCTCTCATCCTTGCCGAGACTCTTTGGGGTGCTAGCACACTCTAAGGTTTCCTCTCCATCTCTTGTTCGTGTGGATACTTCTAGAGGTATGTACACTTGAACACACTTGAGATCCGAAGAACCTTGGACGAGCGGGATTTGCGAAGGGCTTCGCTTCAAAAGTATAACTCACTTTCTTGTAGATCTAGGATAGGAAACATGTACACGGAAAAATTTTATTCTTCGCACAGATCCAGTAGCTAAGAACTTCGGAGTTTCCGCAACGCAAAAAGTGATTTTTACGGTCCGAAAGTTCTAACACTCGCCACAAACGTTTCCCGATTTACTCTAACAACCAGTGAAAAATTTTCATATGACTAGACTGATCACCTTAGATTCAGTATTACCGATTCATCAATTTTTTTTTTATATAATAACTTTTAGACAATATATCAATTGATCATAATTACTACCACAGCATTGAAAATAATCAACAATGTTATAATAGTTACTCCATAGCTTTACGGATTATAACAATTAACGATGGAGGAGATATTTTGGAAAATAAAAAATAAAAAATAAAAAATCCGATGAGGCACCCTTTTGATTTTTTACGTCAGTTTGAGGAATAAATTTGGCCAAGGAAAGATAGAATCACAGGGAGGTGAAAAACACAATTGAACATATTAAAACTGAAAGAATAACTGCACATTTCAATATCGTATGAATTAAGACATTTCCTAGGGTTCCCCAATATTCAAAGGGGTTGGAATGTTAAACATCCATGGCCTCTAAATTTAGAGGTCAAACGAGGAACCGGCAAAAAAAGTTTGAGTAAATTAATAAATAAAAGCCAAAATAAAATTTTCAAAAGAAAAAAGAAACACCCACACAAAATCCGCATCCTCCAAAACAAGTTGTCTCTTCAGTATATACTGGTCGTGCAGCTGGATGCTCCTCCTCTAGCAACAAGGAACAGATTGAGCCTGTTTGTTCCATAGCAAGAATACAGAGCTACCTTTAGAATGCCCAATACTAATTATTATAACCTTAGAATGAATCTAATTCCCAGAGTTTCCAGAGTCGGTCACAAAACAGGAATTTGCCAGATGCATCCCATTTTTGACTGCACCACTATGCAACTGAGTTCTTGGTTTACGAAGTGGTTCTTTCTTTGAGGTGAGATTCAGAACTTCTTCCCTCAATTTTCATGCAGTCCAGATATTTGACTATTATTGAGGGTCCAAGATATGGCAATTCCTGATGAAGTCGTTGGAATAGTTTACATGCAGCGTCCAAAAGGGCTGTAAGTGCTTATATCCAATCTCCAGCCAAGGCTTGCACTGCCCGTTGTAGTGGATCACAGCAGCCTTCTTCACGCTGTCGAGGTCAGTCTTCTCCTGATAGCCCAGACCTAACAAATGCCAGGATGATTCTATAGGATGCACATAACCTCTGAATGCAATTAGAGCTGGTGGTAATGTCCCCAGCTTCCATAGTGTCATATTTGATTTCAGATTCTGCATTGAGATAGAAGAAGAAGAGGAGACGTTAGGAATGCATGCACAAATGAGGGAAGCAACTTCTGCCGATGGATCTTCGAGGACATGAAAATTTAAAAAAAAAAAACAAGTTGCATTTTTCTTATGCATGTGATTCGACAGGAAAACAAGAATTAACTTTCGCCAATATGAATAAGATACAATAAGAAACTGAATGCCTTGACAATAAGAATAAAGGTGCTACACTTAGCATAGGCCCAGATTTCATAGGCAATAATATGGTCACAAGGAAGAATTTGGAACCTCAGTTCCACCTGGGTACATGAAACTGTAATGACATCCGTAGGATTTTATAAAGACTCCACATGCTATTGGCAAAATGCACATAAAGAAAGTTGAAAGTATATGATGAGCATTTGTTTAAAACGACAAAGACTGACACAATAATATAATTAGATCAAGGACATCAATTGTGGATATTCATGAAAAAATTCATATTCTGGTTACAGCTTACGTGACTGCATATCTTATTCCATTATTGAAATGTATGTTTAACTGACATGGTGAAACCGGCATAAGCATTAGCTTACAAGTGATTTATCTGATTATTAGTTCATCAAAAACTGCAACATGCCCAAAGCTATGGTCTGTCCCTAAAACACATGACTAGCTGCAGGTTACTAATGAAATATACATAATGCAATTCGATGAATTTAGAAATAGCAAAAATAAAAGTTATCGAGTATAGAGTCTAGAGAGAAAAATGAAGATAAAACTTAGATTCAAGGTTCATTAGATTCTCTTAGAATTTGGAACCAGCTTCCATTAATTTTGATGGTTCCTCAAAATTGGTTAGAGTTGGATTGGTTATTTCTGCATGGTACAACAAGAATGTTCCCAACAAATGGGTTTTGGTAAATACATCTTATTCCTCCATAAATAACATCTTGCCATGGGTTGGCCCAAGTCATTTGTTTATTTGATTGTCTTTTATTGGTCTACCTCATACTCTAACACCTCCAACTCCAAATTATCAACACACTAATTTTGAGATCCTCTTGATCATTTTCCGATATGTTCATACTACAATATATTTTCTCTCAACTCATCTATCAAAACTTCAAGCTGCTCAATTATATATATAAAAAAATCTCCTGATAAATTCACAAACAAATCCAACATTCTCATCCGTATCACAGTATTCATTTGCATGTGTTTGTCAACAACAACTATGCGACAATGTCTTAGAACTTTTCTCATAGCACAACATGATGGCATGGTCTTCATCCTCTACAAACTACCTAACAGTAATCCTGTAGGTTCTTGTCAGTGGCAAAAGGTGTATAATTGAACTTTCACTTAAACGTGGAGGTTAGCAGATTGTTTGATTGGTTCTGTGAATGATGAATCTAGAATGTTTTTACTGAAAATGACTTAAATGGGAACCAAAGTTCAAAATCCAAGCAAACTCCATTTCTATTATGGAAAATTATAAGTGCATGTGATGCATTTAATCTTGCTTCAGGAACATATTATCAAGAACATTCCCAGAGAATTCAAGATGCATGTAAGAAGTAGCATCGCTGGCAAGCAAACACCATTTGGATTAGGATATTGTAATATTCAACAAGAGTATTCAAAATTTATGATTTTTTTTCATCACACCCAATGTGTCTAAATGCTATGCAATGCATTCGATCTTGCAGCCAATCAATGATTTTACATCTGTAATCAGAGTGATGCATCTATCTAAACCAATCAAAATATACCTGAAAACACCACTCCAATATGCAACAAGAACTAATTTAGTTAACAAGCAAAAAAGAAATGGGAAGCAAATATTTTATAGTTCTTTCTAAAAGGAAAATTTAAGGCACTCATTAGGACAAAGGATTAGAAGATAACAGAGGTTAGACATTACCTCCTTCACCCAGTAATGGTATGTTTCTCGAATATTAGTCTTCCTCCAGGCATTCAAGTCAAAAATATTCATCCCATATGCCCAAGCACATTCATCAGGATCCAATTTATTAGCAATGAGGGGATGCGAGAAGTTGAAATATGTCCTAAACCTTTTACCCATCACCCATGAATCTTCACCTTTGCAAGTTAGGACAGCACCATTTACTTTCCCAGAAAGATCAATTTCCCATAATGGTGACAAGTCACGCTGAACAACAATGTCATCATCTAGAAACACCACCTTGTTGAGATTGGGGAATAACTGTTTCAAAATTTAGAACAATCACATTATTGCCATTATTCAGGAAACATATTACGAATAAAACAAATCTGTACATCAAATATGGGAATGAGATGACAATCACAATCTGACTGGCATGAATGAGAAGCCTTCTGGCCATCCTTCATGCCACAAACATGAACATTAATATGCATACGTGTATATTATTCTTGTGGGATGATACTAAATAATAGTCGATGCATTTCATATATAACAACCACTGGAAGTCATGGTCTTAGGGAAACTTTAAAAAAATCCAGAAGGTAATGTCTGTGTACAGCTCATGAAAAAAGAGACAATCAAATTACAATACATTTTCCACCTTTATTCTCCCAACCTTATTTTAAAGGATGAAAATTTTGAAGAGCAGTAAAGCTTACAATATTAAACCTATAATACGACAATTGAAGTAATATTGAGGTAAGGTGGATGATGCAGCCAATAGCAAAGATACTGTATAAAAGTCGAAGCCATGAAAGTGCTTAGTATGCATGCCTGGACCCAACAACCTGATTCTTTAGTCCACACTACACAACATAGCAAGCATAGACTGAAAAAAAAGTAGAGGTATTAAAATTCAACCTTTTTCGTGTTTGGAACAACAGAATTTCTGTGATTTTTTTTTAACAGGAGCTGGTATCACAAAACAAAATGTTCACACTAACTAAATTACCTCAGGCAGGTATATGCGTAAATGGTTGAGCAGAGAAATATATTTAGGACTCCTAGCCTGCAATTTAGATGCAAAAATCCTCGGAGTATCTGTGACATCAGCTCCCGTGATATGATTCCCATGATAGTGATTTCTGACACCATTGTGATTCTCAATAGCTTCAAGAACAGGCACATTTTCTCTCGTTAACCAGCCAAACTGATGGACACCTTTCACTTCAACAATAGCAGAGGGAAGAGGATTCAATGCAAACCATGAATGCATTCCGGGATAGGTCTTTTTGTCAGTTATGACATGGAAGACTACTCTTTTCGGATTTAGTGAAGATGAAACAACTGAGTTGACCACTACAGAGGCTGCAAGAATATTATCAGTGGCTACGACAAAATGATGGTATGAATTATCTGCAAGCAGCGGTAGCAACTCAGGTGATGGCAACTGTTTACGTGCTTGTGCATTGGATGAATATTCATCAGTAAGTCGTAAAGAGAGACAATGCAAGCCTTTGGGAATAGACGTTGCTGCATAGTGTTTGTGCAGTTGCTCCGCTAGTCGAGATCTTTTCAACTCCCTGTCCATGCTTTCCATCTGCACATAAAATGACAACTGATAAGAATACACCTCCATGAATATTCACTTAACAAATGTTATTTAAAAATGGTTGACAATGGTTTTTTGTAATTAAAAAATTTACAGTAGACTAATTGGTACTGTGAACAGAAGAGTTGTTAGTCTACATAGTTTTCCCCTAAATTTTTATCTTAAAACATGAAATTTCTTCAGTAATGGCTAGTCAGTTATTGATACAAGATAATTCAATTTCAAAGTTTCTAACCTAATCCACCGTTCCTAATCAATTCCCCCAAAGGTCACATAATTGAAGATGACCAGATTCTTTCTAATAAATAGACACACCATAATCTGTTGAAAGAGGAAATGCACCTGGTAGATTTTAACAGAAATGCCTTACACAATAACTTCTAGAAGGACCCAACTAGAAACCATGGTTATAGGATTGTAGGTCTGCTGCTCTTGATGCTCTCACTCATTGATTCTATTATACTAGATGCTAAACTGCGTGATGTGTAGTATTTTTAATTAACTATATTAAAATCAATAAACATTTATAAATTAAAGTTGTGAGAAAAATAATCAAATGATTATTAAAAAAAATGGCATACAAATTAAATTTTATAGTAGAATTCAGAAAGCTAGATTTATAAATTTAAGAATTTTGACAGAATAATTAATTTCAAATTTATGGAATTAACTAATTCTAGGTAGAATAAATCATAAAAATTATATGTTTAATCTAAAAATCATTTTCCTTAGCTGCCTTTATGACAAAAAATGTATCTGAAAATAAATATTATAACTGAAGTAATCCTAAAAAATTGTAATGAGATGGCACCTCAATTATTCATATGCCCCAAGCTACCTTTGTCATACGTATAAATCAACAACAAAGATATATATATATATATATATTCTAGTTTACATGCATGTTTAACTTGATATTCATTTGGAAAATGATAAAAAACTTTCAGCCTAATACAAGAGGTTACATGAATTCAAACCTGAGAAAGCAAATAATGCAGGGATGCTTTCGTTTTACTATAAAGATTATTAACAAATGTCCAATTAATGCAAATGAATA
Organism: Zingiber officinale; assembly: GCF_018446385.1. Lineage (NCBI taxonomy): Eukaryota > Viridiplantae > Streptophyta > Magnoliopsida > Zingiberales > Zingiberaceae > Zingiber > Zingiber officinale. The sequence continues at coordinate 134,109,219 of NC_055996.1, read as the reverse complement.
TTTGCACGACAAGTAATAGAATTTTCCTTTTTTACAATGAAAAACTGTCTAAGTCCTCCTATCCGTTCATACTTTTTTATTTAGACACTTGCAGTCTAATCAATTGCGCTTTTGATTTACAAAACTGCCATTGAATCCTTCATTTCTTATTATGCATACTAAGACCTTTAAGCTGACCTAGCAAGCTAAGAAACCACCTCAGAATTGTTTTTCCTCGATCTTACTTACAAAAGGAGATGCAGTGGCACTATTTTCAACATTTCTTGTATCATTTCACAACTTGTCTTAAACTGCAAATATATAAGTGAAATCTTTCATCTAGTGTCTCTAGCCCTTCCCAGACAATCTTGAGTGTGAGGATTTGGAAGGAACAGAGATAAGCAAGAATATGTATTGGTTTAAAAGTCTTTAAAACAACTCAATGAAACAAAATTAAGTCCTTGAGGTTGGATGGAACAATATAGGTTGATACCAATTGGCATATCTGGATCTCTCAGGACAAAATATGTCACTAAACCAGGCAACACAGCATACAAATCCCTAGGAGACCAATAGACCCAGTCTCTGACCATCATCGACTGAGATTTTAGTCCAAGATCAGAACAACCCCTAGTTGTGTGGAATTTTTTTTTTAATAAAGTTCAGATGATACAAAGTTATCAATTGTTTTTCATATTTAGTTTTGTTTTTTCATGACTTAGTTTTGTAACTCTGTACTGTAAGCATAGAAATGGAACTGTTTGAACAAAATCAAATGCAAACTAGGTTCCCTTCTGTGCCTGCATTTGTATCAATATGTACAAACCAGATTGCCTGATTACAACCTCTTTTTTATTAGAAGTTTATGAGAAACCACATCTTTTTCAAACACATGCATCAACACTAGGCACTTCTAGCATGAAGATTGCTTATTAATGTATCATATTCATTTTGGTATTTAAAGACCTCTGCTAAAAGAGGAGTTCCTGTTATAGAACTTAAACTAATTTGATCATATCAAAGTTACCGATTTGCTAGTAGTAGTAAAAACACACACAAAAAAAAAAATAAAGAAGAAATGAAGTAAAATAAAAAATTAAGCCATGAATCTGTTTCTTATAACCACTTTCTCTTCTGAATTTAAGGAAACCAAAACAACCCTATTAAGCTTTAAAATTTCTCTTGGTTTTGAATCTTTGATACTTTAAACAACAAAATTGTAAAGACACCATATTTATTTAGGTTTCTACTTCAACCAATTTGTTAATCTTATGATAATGATCTATGAATTTTTCCAAGGCAAATGTTGAGGAATTTTAATACAGACGTGGCTACTACAAAATAATGATAGATGGATTCTAAATGATAGTAGTCTAAATGAAAACAGATTATTCATGATCTACCAAAATGTCACGAACAGTGAATGTCCAATGATCATAAACAATTACTGTTACCAAGTTTTGTTAGTCCCGGCTATTCCATCATAATCATCAAGCAATGCAAGTTTCAACTATTTTGTGTCAGGTACATGGATCATATCCCAACATTGGGATCTATGCATTTTGCAATTCTATACAGCTACTAATATTCAGATCTCTTAAATCATTTGATTACATTAATTTGCTTTGCTTGGTCCTCTCTATTCCTTCAACATCAACTAGAAAAAATTCTACTTGCCCAACTACAGAATCCATTAGTCAACTTTTAACATGTTCATATCATCTTCCCTGACTCTACCATTGATTCAAGTTACATTCTTTGTTCAATTAACACAATAGCAGCTTAGCATTGACATTCTGCTACCTTAACATTTTGCAGAACATTCTTATAATATATAATGGATTATAGAAAAAAAAATTATAAAAAAAACTTTTAGCCGAAGGGACACATGATAATATCATAAAACGTAAAAAGTTTTTATTTTCATTTCCCATCTTGTATATCTCTATCAATATCTTCTTTTTGAATAGTATATTCAAGGTATCTAAATCTCTTATTAAAAATGCATGCCATCCATCTATTTCATTTATTCAGGCAGTTGTACTTCTGCACTTGAAACATTTGGGTTTTTAATTATCTTTCCACAATTCAAGCTTTGAGCTTAAACTCTACTACACCAAGAAGATTTATCTTGAATATAATTGGTAAGTTCAAGATTAGTCTCAATTCTGTGGGAATGGCCAAATATTTGAAACCAAATAAAAAAGAAAGTATGTGAAATTATAATTCAACTACAGAAAAATATCCATGGAACAGACCCAATAACTCAAAAGAGCATCTCCACAAAGTTCAGAGAACCGGAAGCAAACAAGAACTAGATCCTCTCTTTAAAAGAATTGCAATAACATGGTGAATATTTATTTTCTCAAACAAACAAACAAATGCTAAACTACCATAAGGTGCTTTTGGGATGGGCATAAAAATAAGTAAATGGCATACCGTTGCCTTCAAGCTTATAGCAAATGTCTTGGCATCATCCTGGTTATTCTTCATGTCTGAAAGAAACTCACTGAAAGACTCTGGCACTTTTAATCCAGCTGGAATTTCCTCAGAGTTTATTTGGTCAAGTAACTTGTATAGATCTTTAACAAGTTTCTGCATATACATTTAGTTGATTCAGTGTATGATTCCATTTTCACAACAAGAAAATGCTTGTTAATCATGAATTTAAGTAGCAAAGAAGAGAAAAAACTACCTCAGAACCATCACCTCCTCGACCAAGAAACTTTGGACCCAGTCGTCTTCCCAGGCAATCTGAAACAAATAAGTTTGATTCAATTTATTTGCCAATGATGAAGTTCTGCAGTGATTTATACCTTCTGGTAATATACATTACATTTAATAAAGTGAAGATAGTCAGATACTCTAATTTAAATTATTTTGTAAAATATTCACATTTATTCACTCGTAGAACATGCTTGAAGAATACTCCAGAGAAATCTAACATAAAAAGTAGTATTTAAGTTTCATAGCAGCTCATTTGGAAATCCGTAACATAATAACATAAGACAGAATGCACGAGGGTGAAAGTGCCTCTAGAGGTTAAGAATGCAAATATTCCAGAATGAAGAGTCAAGACAATCAATTGAAGCATTTCCATAAGTAATCTCAATTGTCATGGAGCTCTTGCTTATTCAAAGATTTGAAATCATTATTACACAACTGCTTAATAAAGAGCAGGTGGCTGAAGAAATGACAAAGAAAACTTACAAGACAGTACAAATGAAGAAAAAAAATATAGGTAATCCAACAAAATATCACATGCTTTATAAGGAAAATGATAGCCCAAACATCATCCACATCTCACTGCTAACAAGCTATTAGAGAAAGCTTATATAAGTTGCAATCCACGAACAAAAGGAGCCATGCAAATGTCGATGGCAAAGATAACAAGGTAAATACTTGGCATGAAAACTAAAGATCATGATATATATACAGAAATTGATTAGCATTTATAAATTGCTTCAACATGACTATCCTGAGATGATAAGAAAATTGAACAAAATAAATCTAACAATATAAACAGAAGTAAAATATAAAGGTCCTTATTACTATCGATAATCAAATAAAAGAAGAACAGAAATGTGAACAGGCATTTTGAGGAAATTCACAAACAGTCAATGAATTGTGCGGAGAATGTTGACACACAAAAGAACTTATATATGCTACTGCTAAACTGTATTTGACTATAATGGTAGAAAACATACATAAATAGGTTCAAGATTTTTTAGTCCTCGTACATTTCCCTTTCAAAATTAGATAGAGGTCGTCATTGAAAAACAATCAAGAAGATCAAGTTCACAAAAGCTTCAAGATTGTGCACAACGACCGTAAAGTTCGTCCCAAAGAATTGAAATCCTGTGGCATTCTCAACAGTGGAACTACATTTAATCCTAGATCCATAAAAAAGAATTGGGATGGATAATTTTGGTAAACCACCAATTGGAGGAACAGATGCAAGAAATATGTCTATCCAAAACATCAAAGTCAAATTCATAATCTAAATATAACGAATTTGGATGAAATGATACAGAAAATCATCAAACAGAAAATTGAATGACATGTATTGATAACTAAAAATGAAAGGGAAAAAAAGTAAAGATCGAATCTTGCAGTCGGCAATAACATAAGCTGCATCTGGCGACAAATTACAACCATTTCGAGATCCAGAATTTACTTTTCCCGAACCTACCCAAGGAGGAGCACTTGTTGACGCCCTCGAGGGTGACGAGGGCGGTGAGAATGAAGACAAATGGCAAAAGAAATGCGAGGATGAGAATGGTGTGGAAGAGGGTCCGGTAGGAGAAATGACGAGCCGCGACCTTCACCTTCATCAAGTCCAGAAACCCATTGCTGCTCGATATCGTTATGCTTCTCATGCTAGGCGAAAACCTAATCTGCATCGTGGCCACTGCGCCAGCTGCGACTTGCCGCCGGCCCTCACCGCTGCGGCGTCACCGTGGCGGCGCCGGCCAGAACAGATTCCCAGCCCACACCGCCTCCAAGCAAAAGAGCACGCTAACAAATCGCGAGGGCCGCAGGAGAACGAATCAGAGAGGCAGAGATCAGGTACCGGAAGCTGAAAGATCGGATGTGGAAAGGCCCCTACGTGCCAGCATAGAGTCCGCGATCGGAATCGCTAAAGAAGGCTGAGAATTCGTGTTCTTGTTGGCTTTGATCTCTCAAATGTGGCGAAATATTGCGCGATTTGATCATCCGCCCTGTTCAACGAAGAGAGAGAGAGAGAGAGAGAGAGAGATGTCTTTGGTCCTCGAATCAAATGCAAGATTTGTTACTAGTTTGGGGATTAATTTCTGTCATCCGATTATTTATTAAATTTCTTTTTCCCCCTTTGATTGATTCAGTCCCCTTTCTAATTGATTGTCATAAAAATTAAATTGTTATTTATTTTAGATTATTCGAAAAAATTTAGGACGGCTAAAATTCTAAATATTTATCTTCTACAAAATAAAATTTTGTCACGTAGCAATCGAATGAGAATAAAACTAAAAGGGATATAACGTTTAATATTAAAGTGATAAAACTATATTAATCTTAAAATTTAAGTAAGATGAAAATGTGCCTTGCATTCCTTATTCTATATATCACTTTATTTGTCCCTCCGGCTATGAGACAGCGGTAATAGTGCATTGATAATTATAATATATTTATAGAAATTTTTTCTATAAACAAAATTTAGATCTAATGATCCTAGACTTCTCTGCCTATGCTATCAGCATGATTAATCATATATATCTTCCATTTAGATTTAGTTATAATAAACATGTTTATATGTTGTGTTTGTGTTAACGTTAGATAATTTATTAAGGGGGTGTATTCGATTATTTTGAATAACTTTTTGGATTTTAAAGTGTATATGTTTTCAATGTAGACTTTTATAAATTTTATAAAATCTAGTGGTATTCAAATTAAATTTTTATAGAGTTTTAAAAAGTCACGTGATATTAAAATTTGACTTTTTAAAACTCGATGAAAATCTTTGGGTATAAATAAAATAAAAAGTCTTCTCCTCACCCTTTAGTTTTATATAGACCTCAAATCGCCTTAATTTTTTTACAATAGCCATTTCTCTTTCCGCTCCTCAATTTTGATTATTTCTTTGATCTTAAAGGTCCTCTCCTTATTCAACCTCTCGGCAGCCTGCATCAACCTCTCAACATGCATTTCATGCGAAGCTAAGAGTTATCTGAAGGGTTTTGTCGAATGCTTTCGCCATAGTTCGTCGGAACAGAAGTGGAATGGTCGGAACAGGCGTTCCATCACGGGAATGCCTCACGTCTAGGGCTGAAATTTTTTACAAAATTCCCGACCCTTCCCGACTCCCAACCTGTTCTCGTCCCGAACTTTTCCCGACTCGAGTGGTCGGGATTTTCCCGACCCGACTAAAATCGGGAAAAGGATCGAGGACACAAGTTCTACCCGACGGGATTCCTGACCCGACCCGAATATATTAATAATAAATTTTAATTCAACTTTAAAAAAATAATATAGAAAACTAGGCTTAAAAATTAAAATATCTAAAAACTCAAGTACGATTTAAAAAAACACACACACAAAAAGACAAATAGAAAAGTAAGAAAACTAGGGTACTTATGCATCTCAAATTCTTATTCACTCATTCAGCCGTTCACTTCACGCCGCACATGAATCACACCCTTCGCCGTTCGCCGTTTACCGTTCACCATTCACCTTTCGCAGTTTGCCCTCGCCCTTCATCGTTCGCCGACTTATTCCACTGGAACCCTAGCTCACGCCCACCCTTTGTCATTCTCCGACTTATTCCATTGGAACCCTAGCCCACGCCCACACGGCCACACCTCCTTTTGATCTGCTGCTTCCGCCTGTCCATTCGAGAGCTCTCTTATCTCTCTCCCATTTCTCTACGTGTTCGGCTACAGCGTCCCTAACAATAGTCCAAGCCACGCTGCCTCCCTGTTCCCGTATCGGGTCTTCACGGCTGACGTTTCCCTCCCTCCCTTAGTCCGTGCTCTACTGGCCAGTAAACCAAGACAGCAAAGAGTCACATTGATCTATAAAGGTATTTGCCAAAACTTTGTTGCAATTGCTATATTAGTTACAATCATAGTTTATGTTTGATGTTGTTGCTTTCATATGGATTCAATCAATTTGTTCGCCATGATGGTATGTGATCCGGCAGTAAGAACAGGGGACCCCCGTTCTGGGAAGTCAACGCCAAGTGGAAGTCAAAGGTCCAGGTGGTCCATCGGAAAAGGATGGACTGACCGGACGCTCAAGAGAAGGTCGGACCGATCGGCCGACCGGAGAAGGGTGGCTGACCGACCGGATGGCCGATCGGTGTTTAACTGACGGCCAAAGGGCGCCCCGATGGGAGTCGGGATTCCGGCGCTCGATTGAGCAGGAATGAAGGGCCGAGCGGAAGTCACGCTCGGCCGAAGACACAAGGTAACATACTGCTAACAATCTCCGCAAAGCACATTACCGAGAATCTCCCAAGTAGACCATTATATATGTCCGACCGGACGTAAGGCGGGGGCTGGCCGGCCGGACGCCCGGCAGGGAGTAAGGGGAAAAGGACAAGGGACAACTTTTTCTGACAGCGGGCATGTTCTGCGTTCAGGCCATACTCAAAATCCTACGACAGAAGGATCCGCTGTCCCATCAGAGACATGCTCAAACTGTAGCAGTATGGGGTCAGGTAAGCTTCTCTGACAAGCCCACACTACGGTATGGGAAAGGACACGTGTACACCTCGGTATGTGTGCACTCGCTTCTCCACAGCCCTATATAAAGGCTCTCACCCTTCACCGGAGGTAGGCGTTCTACAATTTTCGGAGCCACTTCGTTGTTCGCTTACCTGACTTGAGCGTCGGAGGGTCGTCGCCGGGAACCCCTTCCCGGCCCGACTTCTGTGCAGGTTCGCCGGAGGTTCGTACGACCAATCGGAGATCTACGTCAGCGACTCGGAGAGCGCCACGTGCCCAGCGTCCGTTGATTCAGCATTCGGACGAGATCAGTATGTGTATAAGTGTATTATGTTTCTGGTGAATTGAATTTTCTTATAATGTTCTCTACGTGTTATATAAGTTTTATATTTTTCTTAAATCTTGCTCCCTAATTACTTGAGTATCGTGAACATGCATTTGTATGCTATTTTGTCTGGTACAACTATCTAAATATTGTGTTCTGCCTTATGATAAGTTCCTTGGGGGCTCAGTAAAGTGTTGATTCAAAAGTGTTATGCCTTGCGATTTACTTCTATATACATTTTTAACATGATGTCAAATTATTAATCTCTATTTTTCTTAAATCTTGCTCACCTAGCATTCTCTTTTTAGTATATTTGAATGTTTCTAACTGTGCTATTTGATTCTGAATGATATTCATATTATTGTAGTCGTTCATAAGTTCATTCATGGATGCATCTAGCGGAAGTGGTAGCTCTCCTTCCACCACTCAACCTCACACAGTATCTCCATCCAAAACATCAATCATTCATAAGGAAGTAGTAGATATTGGAGGCAAAAGGAAAAAAGTAGCGGATGTATGGTCACACTCCAAGAAAATTATAAGGAGAAATGACAAAAATGAAGTCACTGTTGTTGTTGCTATTTGCAAGTATTGCAAAACTGAGGTTTCTGCCCATAGCTAAACACATGGGAATAATGACATTTATGGGCATGTGAAGAAATGCAAAAAGAATCCTCATAATGCAGTGAAGTCAGGTTCTTCTCAACTAATCTTAACACAGTCGTCCATGAATAATGCTTTGACACCCCACATCTTTTGCCAAAAAAAGCTTGAAGATAAGGTTGTTGCATTTGTTGTTAAAGATGAGATGTCATTTAGGGTAGTGGAAGGGGCAGGGTTTGTATAGATGATGAAGGAAGCTCAACCTCGATTCAAGATTCCCAACAGAAAGAAAATTGTATCTCTTGTATGGGATTTATATGCACTAGAGGTGGTTAAGATAAAGAGTGTCATTGGTGATCAAAGGGTAAGTATCACGACTGATACTTGGACCTCAATTTAGAATATCAATTACATGGTAATCACAACTCATTTCTTGGACAATGATTGAAAGTTGCATAAGCGAATAATAAATTTCACCAAGATTACCTCTCACAAAAGAGATGACATTGGCAAAGTTTTAGAAATGTGCTTGAGTGATTGGGAGATAGATAAAGTTTTCACTATCATAGTTGATAATGCTAGCACGAATGATAAAGCGGTGGAGTACATGGGAAAGAGGCTAAAGGAAATGTGCACTCTATTATTTGATGGTAAATACTTACATTTGAGATGTTATTGTCATATTATAAATTTAATTGTCAATAGTGGGTTGAAGTTTCTTAATGAGTCAGTTGAGTCCATTAGAAACTGTGTGAAATATATTCACTCTTCTGAGGCATGGTTGGACCAATTTAGGGAGTGTGCTATCCTATTAAAGATGGATAAAATGTCAACCGTTCCAATGGATGTGCCTATGAGATGGAATTCCACTTATACAATGTTTTTTGTTGCATACAAGTTTAAAAAAGTGTTTGGTAGGATGACAGAGAATGTTCAATTTATTGAATACTTTGAAGAGGTAGATGGTTCGGAGAAGAAAAAGAGAGTAGGATCTCCTATGAAAAAAAATTGCGAGAAGACACAAGTCTTTGTGAATTTTCTTAAGAGGTTTCATGATACTACATTACAACTTAGTGTTACCAAGAAAACTACATCACCCTTGATTTGGGAGGAAATAGTTGCAATGAGGATGATCATTGATGAGACAATACTTGACACTACTGATCCTTCATTAGAAGAAGTTGCTTAGAGAATGGAGAGTAAGTTCAAGAAGTATTAGGGTAATCTTGAGAAGGTGAACAAGTTTATTTTCCTAGGTCACATTCTAGATCCTCGTTATAAACTTCAAATGATTGGGATCCATTTGGGAGATATGAAATTGGATGCTAGTAAAATACAATCCTTTGTTGACGGTTTAAAGAATTGTCTAATGGAATTATATCATGCATATAAAGGGAATTCATCTTTGGATCATATTAATGGGATTGATGATGGCGATGCAGACAAAGATTTGATGGAAATGTATAAGAATGATCCCATTAAACTAAACTATCATCTAAAAATGGCTCAACTAAGAAAAGCTCAAAAGCAAGTAGAAATAACCAATGAGGTGGACAAGTATTTCTCGGATCCTTTTGTGAAATGGAGCTCAAGCTTTGATATTTTAGAATGGTGGAAAGAAAATACAACGACATTTCCAGTCTTGTCTAAGATTGCCAAGGATATTTTTTCAATCCCTTTATCTACTGTTGCTAGTGAGAATGCTTTTAGCCTTTGGAGGAGGGTTGTAGATCCATTTAGGGCATCATTGCATCCCAAAATGGTGGAGGCACTAGTGACTCGCTTAGAGGTGAAGAAATTAACTTATACAAGGAGCCAACAGAAGACGAATTCAACTTTTATAAGGATTGTGAAGAAGTGGCCACAAGTAAGTTAATATTTAACTTGTTTATCTTGGTATAGACTATAGACTATATATTATGCTTATATGATATTTGTTGTTTGTAGGTACCCTCATTGCTTAATTGTGGATGCTCCTGCTTACGATAAAGGCAGATATTGAAGAATATGAATATCATCAGCACTAGTGTTTTGTGAATGATGATCTTTAAGACATCTACTTAGTTATCCACTGACATTTTCATAATCAAGTTACTAGTCATTTATGAACATTTGTATCTTTTTATTTTTTGACTGTTGCAGTGTTGCTATCTCCATCAATGTATATCTTTTCATTTACCTGAAACCCCTAAGTTTTATATTAGTTTCTGCATGAAAATTTCTTGTAAACATGGAGTATTGATCCTGGAACATGGTAATATGACATAATCCGTGTCATGATGGTTCACACTGTAATTATTTTGTACTATAGCTTTTCATTTTCATAATTTTATTGCAGCTGGTTGACCAACTCGATGGCGGTAGGAAGCATTCTCTAAGTACAGATCTTGGATAAAATATGTGAAGTATGCTGTTCTGGACCTCTGTTACTGCTAATCCACTTAAAGCTATAATTAATCGTAGGGCCTAGTAATGATTATTATTGGATAAAATATATGTTTGCTTGTAGTTATTTTGGAGGTTTATCTATTTGTTTATTTTTGATTTTCTAGTTTTGTGGATTTGATAGTAAGTTGTCTTGGACTTCATTGGACCAATGATCTCTTGGGAGCCATGATATAAGTAAGTGGTAAATTCTTGCTATTTTTTTCCTTTCTTTTATTGGTCCAAAATGTTTGGTAGGTAAAATATAAGATATAACTCAATCTAAGGCATATCTAGTATTATGCCAAAGTTCAGATATGATTATATGTTTAAGCATTCTAACTATATGAGCCATGATTCCAAGTAGGTCCTTAGTACTTTTATGGTATTTACTATTGGGATGTATACTATAAGTCTAACTTTTATATGAACATCTGGTTTTGAGATATTTTGAAATGAGAATCACTTTGGTCAAATGTCTGTATTTTATATTTGTATATATGTTGATACAGTTGTCCATTTAATTTATATTGTAGATAACATGGTGTGTGATGCCACACAGAAGATCATATTATCGGTTCCTTATAAATTATAAATAGTAGCTCACAACCAAGATGAATAGGGACAAACCATTGAACGATTGTAATGTAATTTGGTATTAGTTTGTCTTGACTATATAATTACACTAATACACTATGTGTATATTGAGCAGGACCATTTGAGGTTGTTCGATTTATATTGACTATATAAAAGAACAGAACTTTTATTATTATGGATGTACGTGTTGGTGCAACATCCCTCAGGTCAAGGTTGACCTGGTTGACCAAGCTTGAGTCTTGGTTTGAGTTTCGATGTTTGACAATACAAGGTTGATTGAAGAAGAGTCAAGTAGGTCAAGGATGACCGGATACTTGACTGAGAAGTCCTAACTGAGATATTAGGCAGAAGGAAAGACCTAGTGAGTGAAGCTAGGCAATGAGGAAAATCCTAGTAAGTGAAGCTAGGTGAAAGTCCTGGTGAGTGAAGCCAGCCAGAAGAAAATCCTGGTGAGTGAAGCCAGGTGAAAGACTTGGTGAGTGAAGCCAGACAGAAGAGAAGTCCTAGTGAGTGAAGCTAGGCAGATTGGAAGTCCTGGTGAGTGAAGCCAGACACGGGGAAAATCCAGATGGGTCAAGGTTGACCAGACATCTGGTGAAAGTCCAAGTAGGTCAAATGATTGACTGGATACTTGGCACGGAGAGATCCAGATGGGTCAAGGTTGACCAGACATCTGGTGAAAGTCCAAGTAGGTCAAGGGAGTGACCGGATACTTGGCAAGATGAAGAAAAGTCCAAGTGGGTCAAAAGTGTTGGTGCGGGAAGCATTCAACGATCGAACTTGTGTTTTGATAATGGCAAAGGATTCAAAGTTAAGGTGTTTTGTTTTCTAACAAGTCTACTTGAGGATTTCAGGAAAGCCCTAGCTGCGGTTAGGCAAAGGGAAAAAACCCTAAGGGGTGGTAACTCTAGGTCATAGGGGGTGGTAACCCTAGGTGGAAAGTCCTGGTATCGCGAACCAGGTGAAAGACTGGACTAACCGGGAAGCGGATGTCCAGCAGAAAGTCCGGAAGCGTCGAGTGCTGAGCAAAAGTCCAGTCGATCTGGAGGATCGCACTGGAAACAGGTAAATCTCCTGAGTGGAGTAGGTGAGGACGCGTTCCCCGTAGAGGGAACAGTAGGTGTCGGGTCGACCTAGGGTTTCCGGACGGAAACCCGAAGTCAGGCTCGGATAGTCCGGAGACTATCATTATCACTTCTATTATGCTTTATGTGCTAACTTTGTGCTGCAGGGTATATTTGGGATTAATGTATCTTGCAGGGACCAAAGTGCAAAGACTAATCTCGGATGAACAGTGTCCGAGGCGTCTCCATGAAGCTTGGAGGCGCCTCGGGTGCAAAAGCTGACCTGGCTGCGGAGCTTCAATGGAGGCGCCTTGAAGGGGGTTTAAGGCGCCTTGGAAGGCACCTTGAGCAGGGTTTGAGGCGCCTTAAGCAGATGAAGTTCGACCAGATCAAGTTTGATCCGCGCGGAAGACTCGGCAGCATGGAGGCGCCTTGAACAGCCTTCAAGGCGCCTTGAACACCCTTTATAAGGGGGTTTCGACCAGCACTTCAACACATCAAGTTCTAAGCTTTCCTTCTTCAACGTGCTGCTAACAAAGTCATTCCGAAGTGCTGCTGCGACATTCCGAGGACCCGGAGCTCCAATCTTCTTCTTTCTTAAGTTGTCGGTACAAGTTTATTTCAATAACTTCAGTGTAATTTGTAATTTCTATCGTGCTTATAGTTGTTGCCCACCGGAAGCGATCAAGGATCGTGGGCCTTCGAGTAGGAGTCGCCTTAGGCTCCGAACGAAGTAAAATCCTTGTGTCCATCTGTTTGTGTTTCTTTGTTCTAATTCCTCTGCTTTAACTCCGATAAGTTTCATGATTCCGATAAACGTACAAAATAGCCACTAGCGCTATTCACCCCCCTCTAGCGCGGTCTCGATCCAACAATTGGTATCAGAGCGGGGTCATTTTGAATCAGTGCAACCACTATTCAAGACAATTTTCTCGTGGTATTTTCATTTTTTTTTGGAGTCGATTAGAATCTAGCCTCATAGCTATATTCTAATTTTTTTTTTCTCGAATCGATTTTCTGCTCAAAGTTGGTCAATACCACTTGAGCTTGTTATTTTTTTTACTTCCTCCCGCACTACTAATCCAAGACACAGTCTTGGAATAGATCTTTTGGTTTTTGCTTATTTAGGTCTAAAATGACCCAACAAGAAGGATATAGCACTGTTCGTCCCCCACTATTCTCCGGAGAAGACTTCGGATATTGGAAGGGGCGAATGGAGATATATCTGAAGATCCAGTTCGACACCTGGATGATCGTCAAGACAGGACTGCAACTACCAACTGATACGGACGGTAAGCCTACATCCTGTGAGAACTGGGAGCCAGCCTTCATCAAAAAGGTGGAAGCCGACGCCAAAGCTACCTGCACCATCCAGTGCGGTCTTACCAAGGAGGAGCTCAACAGAGTCGGTCCCTTTTCAACCGCAAAGGAGCTTTGGGAGAAACTGATCGAACTTCACGAGGGCACCTCGGAAACTAAGGTAAGTAAGCGTGATTTGTTACTTAATAAACTATACAATTTAAAAATGCAGGAAGGCGAGACGGCAAGTTCGTTACACGCTCGAATTCAAGATATTCTGAATTCCCTTCATGGAATCGGGCAGAAGGTAGAAAACAGAGACATAATAAGGTATGCTCTTAACTCGTTTCCGAGGAGTACATTGTGGGCATCAATGGTAGATGCCTACAAGGTCTCCAAAGACTTATCTTCTTTAAAGTTAGACGAGTTATTTTCTGAATTTAAACTTCATGAACAAACTAATGCACAGCCATCCGAGAAGGGTATCGCTTTGGTTGCAGGTACAAGTCAAACACGGGAATCAAGAGTATGACGAAAAATTGAATCAGAATCAGAAGACGAATTCGACTCAGAAGATTCAGAGGATGAACTGACCAGCGAACTCGTGAACCTTGTGAAGAAGCTCTACAAGAAGAAGAAGGGCTTCAACAAGAAAGATCTGAAGAAGGCAGTTCAGTCCAGGGAGGCCCAACCGAACTCAAAGGTAAAATTCGAAGTCACTTGTTATGGGTGCAACCAGAAGGGGCATATCAAAGCCAACTGTCCCAACCAAAAGGAGGCCAAAAAGCAAATAAGAAAGAAGGCCCTGAAAGCAACCTGAGACGAATCTTCTTCAGAGGACGACGACGATGAACTTGATCAAACAAGTCTACTCGCACTGATGGCCCGAGACCAAATCATCGAGAGCGAGTCAGAAGCCGAGTCCGAGCAAAGCCACGGATCCACATCCGTTTCAGAAGGGCCAGACTCCAATGTAAGTATTCCAAGGCTTAATAATATAGTTAATTACTTACTTCGCAAACTAGCTAAATCAAACCTTAGGATTAAATCACTTCTAAAGGAAGTAGCCATCCTTAAAGAAGTGACAAACACTAATTCTTTACCTGATCAAGTTCAAACTGGAAATTCTACTCAAGTTCAAAAACTTGAGGAAGAAAACTCTAGTTTGAAAAATCAGGTAAAAGATTTAAAAAATACGTTAGAACGGTTTTCTCTGGGATCCAAGAATTTGAACCTAATTCTTGGAACACAAAGAGCCGTCTACAACAAAACTGGACTGGGATATAAAAGTAAAAAGAAATATAGATCTTATTTATCCTTAATAAACAAACAAGGTAGTAAATTAGTCCAAGCATGGGTCCCCAAGTCTAAATTGATCAGTCAAGTTGGACTTGGCCAATACTGGGTTCCGAAGGATCAAATATACTACCTCGATAGACCAGATCGAGGCTATGATCGAGGGAAAGCTAAAAGGAAAACGATCTTAAAAACTTAAAATCGAAATTAAAAATTTGAAATTAAAAATTCAAAATTCAAAATCAAAATTAAAATTTTGAAATTAAAAATTAAAAATTCAAAATCAAAATTAAAAATTTGAAATTAATAATTCAAAATTCAAAATTAAAAATTTGAAATTAAAAATTCTAAATTCAAAATCAAAGTTAAAAATTCGAAATTAAATTCAAAATTCAAAATTCAAAATCAAAATTTTAAAAATTCGAAATTAAATTCTAAATTCAAAAATAGATGGTGGATCCAAACTAGCTGGCACCTCCAACTGAACTACTCGACAGGGTAACTGAACCTAATTTACTCGAAATGGGTAAAACAAGAGTAGATTACCCGACAGGGTAATTAAGGCTAGTTTAAAAAGGGCTGAGTTTAACTTGAACCACAATACCGGTGAAGTTTTTGGATGATAGTACGTTAGGGAAACTTGGACATCGCATGTCTAGGAAGATATGGCTTCGACCTGGTGCATTTGGCCAAGTGGAACTGACCGAAGCTACCCTTAAATGAATCATAACAAGTTAGACCAAGGATTAGTATTAAGTTCAATGGGTAGGACTATTTGGAAAACCTCGAAGGCATGGTTACTTTAATGAGCTCCGAGTGACTCACCATAGCCCAAAAGTTTATCCAAAGAATGCTTACTTGTTGAACCCAAAGCTAAACCTGAATCTAACACAAAGTTAAACCAGACCCTCAAATTCAGCAATAATTCATCTCACAACAATTATAGGATTCCCTAATTGACAATCTAGATTGGGTGAGATGACTAAGAAGTTAAAATTTCAAAATTATTTTAAAACTTAAATTTCAAAATTATTTTAAAAACTTAAATTTCAAAATTATTTTAAAACTTAAAAAGTATTTTAAAACTTAAAAAGTATTTTAAAAACTTAAATTTCAAAATTATTTTAAAAACTTAAATTTCAAAATTATTTTAAAACTTAAAAAGTATTTTAAAACTTAAATTTCAAAATTATTTAAAAAAAATCTTAAATTTCAAAATTATTTTAAAAACTTAAATTTCAAAATTATTTTAAAATCTTAAATTTCAAAAGTATTTTAAAACTTAAATTTCAAAATTATTTTAAAACTTAAAAAGTATTTTAAAACTTAAATTTCAAAACTTAAAAATTATTTTAAAACTTAAATTTCAAAATTATTTTAAAACTTAAAAAGTATTTTAAAACTTAAATTTCAAAATTATTTTAAAAAACTTAAATTTCAAAACTATTTTAAAACTTATATTTCAAAATTATTTTAAAACTTAAAAAGTATTTTAAAACTTAAATTTCAAAATTATTTTAAAAAACTTAAATTTCAAAAGTATTTTAAAAACTTAAATTTCAAAATTATTTTAAAAACTTAAATTTCAAAATTATTTTAAAACTTAAATTTCAAAATTATTTTAAAAAACTTAAATTTCAAAAAAATTTCAACTTTAAGACTATCTAATTTTTAAAATTATCTTTATCAAAACTAATCTATATCACGGAAGAAATATGTTGATTAATTCAACCAAAAAAAAAAAAAAATCATTGGACACGTAGCATATGAAGGCGCCTCCATCTAAAAGGAGGCGCCCTCAAGCAGCGGCGGGAAATTTCCCGCCGCCCACTTAAGGCGCCTTAAGGATCCCCTAAGGCGCCTCCAAAGGCGCCCTATAGAGACCTTAAGGCGCCTTAAACCTTTTCTTTTTATCACGAACAGAAGCATTTTTTTTCTGTTCGTGCTCTGCCGAAGGCGATTTCTTCGGATTTTTCTCAACCAAGGCGCCTTCTACCTATTTCCTTCCCTTTAATTCCCAGCTATGCCTCCTAGGTATAATCTAAACCCTCCTTTAATCGTTTAATTCCTATATTCTTCTATAATTTTGCAAATTTTTCTTGTATAATGTCAACAATAGAAAACGTCGTATTGTGGATACCACACCAGCTAGGGCCCCTTCCACGGACCCGAGATTCCCCTCGGAACAGCATAGGATAGATTTCTCTAGGTTTACTTTTGAGTCAATTAAACCTAGGTATATTGGTCGAGAATTTTTGTCCCAATTCTGTCAACCCACTATCGAGATGATAAATCACTATCATCTAGATAAATTGGTTGACTGTACCACTACAGTCAACCAAGATCTGTGTGCCCAGTTCTATCACAACCTTGAAAAGGTTGATGATAAAACTTATTCCACCAGAGTTGGTGGTACTGATCTTCAGCTGACACCCTCCCTACTTCACACCAGCCTAGAGCTTAGGGAGTCTGAGTGTACATTCCTAGATTGTTCAAAAAAAAATTGAAATAGCCTAGGCTTTCCCCCTAGAAATCATGTTCCCCTAGAATTAAGCCAGAGCATCTCACAAGCACCTAGGTATACCCTGATTGTAATTGAAAAACATAGAACAGCGTGAGATGCATAGGGTATAGCCTGGACTCAAGAATGCTTATATCTGTGCATCAATATGAGTCTGGGCGTTAAATACGCAATATACATTAATCAAGTTGAGTCTTCCAGCTCTAGTCAAATCTAACTGGACCAAATCAACTTGACTTGACTAACCATGTGAAAATTGTTGCCCTATAGGCAGTCATCAAGTAACTAAAGGTTAGACAGTTGGTAAAGGATACTCAATTTTCTAGTTAAGAATGTTTTGATCCTTAGTGCTCTAATACCTAGTAAATCAATCTAGTGAACATGACTCATGCTTGGACTTAAGGACCAACTGAATTTGAATGAATAACCTTGTCTTGAACCTTAAATATTATTTAAACTTAAATATTACAATCTTAACTTTCAAACCCTGTTGAACTTAGCTAACCTGTTGAACTTAGTAAATTCCTGTACAATTTTTTCAAAGACTAACAAATAATTTTTCTCTTAAGTGAGAAAGAGATACACTCCCCAACTGTTTTATAATGTTATTCAAGTGTCTATTATTGCCCATTTTTTTTATATATGGCAAAGGGGGAGAGTAGCAAATTGTAAAATTCAAATTAATAGTTAAGGGGGAGCAAAAGTTAAGGGGGAGCATATAGGTTACTTTAGCAAATTTGGTCATTTTGTAAGTAGCAAATTGTAAAATTCAAATTAATAGTTAAGGGGGAGCAAAAATTAAGGGGGAGCATATAGGTTACTTTAGCAAATTTGCTTTGGTCATTTTTGTTCATCTATACTTAGCAGATTTGCCTGTGTTAAAAATGTTTATCTAATCGTTTGTTTACTTAACTTTGAATTTGAGTTGCCATAATAAAAAAGGGGGAGATTGTTGGTGCGGAAAGCATCCGATGATCAAACTTGTGTTTTGATAATGGCAAAGGATTCAAAGTTAAGGTGTTTTATTTTCTAACAAGTCTACTTGAGGATTTCAGGAAAGTCCTAGATGCGGTTAAGCAAAGGGAAAAAACCCTAGGGGGTGGTAACTCTAGGTCATAGGGGGTTGTAACCCTATGCGGAAAGTCTTGGTAGGTCGATGTCTTCAGGCAAAAGTCCTAGGGGGTGGTAACCCTAGATGGAAAGTCCTGGTGTCGCGAACCAGATAAAAGACTGGACTAGCCGGGAAGCGGATGTCCAGCAGAAAGTCCGGAAGCGTCGAGTGTTGAGCAAAAGTCCAGTCGATCTGGAGGATCGCACTGGCAACAGGTAAATCTCCTGAGTGGAGTAGGTGAGGACGCGTTCCCCGTAGAGGGAACAGTAGGCGTCGGGTCGACATAGGGTTTCCGGACGGAAACCCGAAGTCAGGCTCGGATAGTCTGGAGACTATCATTATCACTTCTATTATGCTTTATGTGCTAACTTTGTGCTGCAGGGTATATTTGGGATTAATGTATCTTGCAGGGACCAAAGTGCAAAGACTAATCTCGGATAAACAGTGTCCAAGGCGCCTCCATGAAGCTTGGAGGCGCCTCGGGTGCAAAAGCTGACCTGGCTGCGGAGCTTCAATGGAGGCGCCTTGAAGGGGGTTTAAGGCGCCTTGGAAGGCGCCTTGAGCAGGGTTTGAGGTGCCTTAAGCAGATTAATTTCGACCAGATCAAGTTTGATCCGCGCGGAAGACTCGGCAGCATGGAGGCGCCTTGAACAGCCTTCAAGGCGCCTTGAACACCCTTTATAAGGGGGTTTTGACCAGCACTTCAACACATCAAGTTCTAAGCTTTCCTTCTTCAACGTGCTGCTAACAAAGTCATTCCGAAGTACTGCTGCGACATTCCGACGACCCGGAGCTCCAATCTTCTTCTTTCTTAAGTTGTCGGTACAAGTTTATTTCAATAACTTCAGTGTAATTTGTAATTTCTATCGTGCTTATAGTTGTTGCCCACCGGAAGCGATCAAGGATCGCGGGCCTTCGAGTAGGAGTCGCCTTAGGCTCCGAACGAAGTAAAATCCCTGTGTCCATCTGTTTGTGTTTCTTTGTTCTAATTCCTCTGCTTTAACTCCGATAAGTTTCACGATTCTGATAAACGTACAAAATAACCACTAGCGCTATTCACCCCCCCTCTAGCGCGGTCTCGATCCAACAAAAAGGAGTGACCGGACACTTGGTGAGGGAGTCCTAGCAGGTCAAGGGTGACCGGATGATAGGCATGATGAACTAACAGGTCAAGGTTGATCGGATGTTGGTTTGGGAGGCTTGGGACTTGATTTTGGGCAAAAACCAGAAGCCGAATCGATCAGTCGATCGATTGGCTGGAGCCCAATCGATCGGTTGATCGATTGGGGTGTCCCTGCGAGAAGCCTTCGTCCCAATCGATCAGTGGATCGATTGGGAGGAAGTCGCGAGCGCACAGAATGCCTCTGGATCGATCAGCCGATCGATCCAGAGGTCCCAATCGATCAGTGGATCGATTGGGAAGGTGCTGTATGTCGCGATAAGCCCTGGATCGATCCAGGCGAATTTCCAGAGCACAGAGGTGCTCTGGATCGATCTGTGGATCGATCCAAAGCCTCCCCGATCGATTGGGAGCAATTCAATCGATCGGGATCCGACCGTTGGCGCAGATAAAGGCCATTGGCGTGCGTCTTCTTCGGCAGAACTTCACCGATTCATCTGAGATCACTTTAGCGCTTCCACAGCTTCTCCACAAAGATCAGATCGCCAGTTCTTGAAGGTTCTTGGAGGCTTTCCAAGTCAAGAGGCAGATCTACAACTGAAGAAGAAAGCTAGGGTTAGAGTTTCTATACTCATTGTAAGATTTTGCTTGTATTTGTGTATCCTTTCCCTTTCTTCTTGTAGTGTGAACTTGTAGGGCTTCTCCGCCTTCGGTAGTTACCGAAAAGGAGTGTTTATTAGTGGAGGTGTGTGTGTGTGCATGGATCCTTGGACTAGTCACCTCTTGTGAGGTGGATACCAAGTAAAATCCTAAGTGTTAGCGTTGTATGTTTTTGTTTTCTTGTATTTCCGCTGCACATCTTTGAAGAAACAAGCAACTCCAACCACGAAGCACGCGATGAGCTATTCAACCCCCCTCTAGCTACTTTTCGGTCCCAACAAGTGGTATCAGAGCAAGGTCGCTCTTCACCGGAATCATCGCCGGAAGGGGCAAACAAAACAAGCAAAGCTAGAGGGTGAAGAAGTTGGAGCAAATTCATCAAAGTCAAAGAATTCAAGAAGCTCAACTTCAAGATGCAATTCTAAGATGGACTTGGATTTGATACGAGGGTGGCTCCACCATACACATCTACAAGCTTCGATCTTTGGAAATCAAGGATCGAAAACTTCTTAATGGTGGAGATAGAGCAATGGTTTGCTCTCATGTAAGGTTTTGAAGCTCCCACAAATTCCAAGGGCAAAGTACTCAAGAGGAGCAAGTGGAGCCAAAACCAAATCCAAAGATGTGAGGCCAATGACAAAATGACCAAACTTTTGGTCAATTTATTGCCGAGCAACATCTTGGAGAAAATAGGAGAATTTGAAGATGCCAAAGAGCTATGGAGCAAATTGGCAAAGATTCATGAGATCCCCTCCACTGTACAAGATCAAGAAGAATCCAAAGAGGGTAACTCATTGGATCAAGACCAAGAGGAGGAAGACTCCGAAGTTGAGAGATGCTCAACTTCTGAAGAAGAGGAAGTCCAAGAAGCTTTATCTTCAAAGGAGGGCAATCAAAAGAGCAAGGAAGGAGTATATTCCTTGTTTCATGTACAAGAGGATGAAGAAGAAGGTGAAGTCTCCACCTCTAGGATTGAGGGGGAGTAATCTTCATTGACACCGGAACAAGAGCAAGAAGAATCCTCCACATCCAGATCAAGAGAAGAAGAGGATGATGTGGCTTCCACCTCCGCGAGTCAAGTAAAATCTAATGGAGGAGCATCACTATCGGATCAAGAGGAAGCCTCTACATCCACATCACATGGAGGATCAAGTGCCATCCCTACATGTGAAGGTAAAACAATTTCAATTAATAAAAATCATATTATATGCTTTGAATGTAGGGAAAAAAGGCACTACAGAAGTAAATGCCCTAAATTGGCCAAGAAAAAGGGCCAAATGGCACAAAAGGGCAAGGAGAAGCCCAAGGAGACCATCCCCGGGACAAAGAAGAGCAAGGAGCACATTGTGTGCTTCTCCTGCAATCAAAAGGGGCATTACCGAAGTCAATGCCCTAAGGGGAAGAAGATGGTCAAGGCTCATGGAGGAAGCTCAAGTCAAGGGGGAGCCTCCAAGGTAAAAAGAAAGGTAACCTTCATTGAGCCTACCCCTTTAAATTATGGTAAAAAGCATGATAGGTCTAACTTATATCATTTTAATGCTATTTACCATGAAAATAGGAAGCATGATAGCGTTAAGGAAAAACATATAGCTTTTCATGCTAAAACTACTACACCTAAGGCTAGGAATATAGGTAAAAATCTAGGCAAGAACACTAAGGGTTTTAGTTATAGGCCTAGAAATAAAAATGCTCATGGGTTTAATGAAAAACCAAAATCTAAGGACTTAATGGTAGAAAATCAAGTCTTGAGGTCGAGGCTTGATAAATTGGAAAAGACCCTAAAAAGGATGGAAAATATCCTAAAAGGGTAAAATGAGCATAGCCTAGGTCTAGGAGCACAAAGGTCATCCAATGGCCATAGAGATTTGGGATATAAACCAAAGGCTAAGAAGGATGTGCCCTCTTACCATAGGGTTCCATATAGCTATGGAACAAACCCTAGGTCTAGTGGTCAAGTCAAGAATACTAGGGAGGTCATCTCTAAGAGTATTTTTGTAACAAATGTGACTAAGACTTCTAAGAAGTCTAAGAAAGTCACAAACAAGGTCACAAGGGAAGCAATCCCTAGCGTTGACCTAGAAAAGGTGACCAAGGCTTCTAAGAAGCCTAACAAGGTCACTAGGAAGGTATCTAGGGAAGTTATCCCTAGTGAATACCTAGAGCATCCAAGGAGCACCAATAGGTTTTGGGTTCCTAGGAGCATCTTCTCTACCCCATAGATGAGTTAGAGAGTGTCAACTCTAAGAAGAAGGGTAGTTAACCCAACTTTGAAGAAATTGACACTCAAGGAGCATTTTTAAGGTTATTATTAACCTTTGAAAATGAAATGGGTTTATGGCTACTCCTTGAAAGAGTAAAATGTGCCAAAATTTGAGAAGTATTGATTTTAACCTTAAATGACACATATTGGGAAAATCACAAGAACTACCAAGTTGGGATTTTGGTATGTTCTTAGGAAATTAAAGGCAATTTAAGCCTTAATTTAAAGTGCTACTCTTGTGGAAAAATGAAATATGCCAACAATTTGAGGAATATGCTTGATTTCAATTGGCATAAATTAATCAAGAGAATTAGAAATACAAATTTAGGTTTTGGCATTTTCTTGAAGCACTTTGGGCAATCTAGGGTAGAACTTAAGGATTAGTTAAGGTTTAAGGATACTTAGATAGGTAATCTAGGTTAGTGTATTTATGCTAAACCTTGCCATGATTGTTTGCCCATTTTATGTCATAACATCATGTTTATTTTTGCATTCATTCCTTAAGATGAAAAACACAAAAATACCATGTCACGACATACATACATCATGTAGTTATAGGAATTTTCTTTTGAAAATTATTTCTTTTTGATGTATGCCATAACACTATCATGCATTATGTTTATTTCCTTAAAATTAAGGACAAATGTTTTTACAAACAAGTGGTATTATGTTTTTACAAACAAATGGTATAAAGAAATGACATTTATAAACAAGTGCAAGTGGACTCAACAAGTAACATCCTTGGTGGATGTTTACCACTCAAAATGCCTAGATAGATATGCATGATCCCTAGATTAGGGCAAAACCAAATTTAACATCTCACAAAGACCCATAAGGTGACTTGTATGTGTTTTATTGCACATTAGATACAAGTGAGATGTTAGGATGATGAACAAAACTCAAGATGTTGATCTAGTGCATTCTTTTGAGTTTTAAATTCATCAAAATACATAGTTATGTGTTTTCCCATCATTGGGAAAGCTAGTGTACAAGTTATGTACATTAAACCCAAGGAACATGATGGGATATTGGTTTTGAAAATATTTTAAAAATGATTTTGGAAAATCTTGGTGAAGGCTATCTTTTGATAGTAATCACCATTGAATAGTTAGACACAAACTTGAAGAAAACACTAAAGTTTTTGTAAGTTTTAAAATTTGTGTCAATCTTTGAAAATATGATATATTTTCATAGAAAACTATTTTTCCATGATAAAGTATACCCTAAATAATGTCTACACAAATTTTCACGATTTTTAGATTTTTGTAGAATTTTCTAGGGGCTTTTGAAGTTGACTAAAATTGAATTTCTGCAACTTTCAGACCTCAATCGATCACCCGATTGATTGAAGGGTCTCAATCGATCGGGCGATCGATTGAGAGCAGGCTTTCTGCGAACAAAAGCCGTCTGGATCGATCCACCGATCGATCCAGCCCTCCTGAATCGATCAATGGATCGATTCAGCCAGGTTCAATCGATTGGAACCCAACTCCAATCGATCCAAGTTGCTGATTTTGGCTGGGAAGGCCTGATTTCAGCATCTTTGAACCTATTTTAGTCTAGATAACCATTCCAAACCCCTGAAAATATATTTGTATACATAAAAAGGGTATTTTCATGTGGAAAACAAGGATGGATTGGTTAAGGAAGGCTAAGTTGAAGTTTAGGTTGAGGTTTGTTTCAAATTTTGAATATTTGAACCTCAAAACTTCTAAAATTTGGGTTTCCTAAAGGTCTAGGGATTTCAAGTCATTGTTGGTGCAATGACAGAAGATACGACTGTTAGAGTGTATACTAAAAGCCTAGCTTTTGGTATAAACAAGAATCACATTGGTCAAATGTCTACATTTATGATAAATGTAGTTGTTCAATTAATTTATATTGTAGATAACATGGTGTGTGGTGTCACACACAGAGGATCATGTTATCAGTACCTTATAAATTATAAACAGTAGCTCATGACCATAATGGAAAGGAACAAACCATTGGAAGGTCGTAGTGTAATTAGGTATTAGTTTATCTTAATTATATAATTACACTAGTACACTTAGAGTGTATTGAGTAGGACCATTAGAGGTCGTTTCTTTTATACTGACTTTATAAAGAAACAAAGACCTCAGTTATTATGGAAGTGTGTGCTCTTAATCCTAATATAATAACAAGCACATATATTTGATATTTATTTCTTTAATTTATCAATGGGTGAGATTTAGTTCGATGAATCAATAAGCCCGATAAGTTGGGAAATGATATCACTTATAGTGTGTGTTGTTGATTATAGAAGGAAACTGTGTCCTAGTGATCTAGGTTGAGAATGTCCCCAAGAGGAGCTCATAAGGATTGTCATGTTAAACCCTGCAGGTGGACTTAGTCCAACATGATGAAGTTGAGTGGTACTACTCTTGGAGCTAGATATTAATTAAGTGAGTTGTCGGAACTTACTTAATTAGTGGACATTGTTATCTTAAACACAGGGAGACTAACACACTCATAATAAGAAGGAGCCCAAAATGTAATTTGGGATTGGTGCGGTAGTTCAATAATAGTTCTTTAGTGGAATGAATTATTATTGATGAAATTAAGTTGTGTGTTCAGGGCGAACACGGGATGCTTAATTTCATCGGGAGACCAAAACCAATTCCTCCTCTCGGTCCCTATCGTAGCCTCTAGTATATTGAGATTTATACCCACCGCATACCCACCTTCTTACCCATCCAATGGGGCCGGCCAAGCTAGCTTGGAACCCAAGCTAGGGCCGGCCAAGCCCAAGTGGATGAGCTATGTAGGGCCAAAGCTTGGGTCCCAAGCTTAGGTGGCCGGCCACTAGAATATTAAAAAGGATTTTTATTAAAATTATTTCTTATGTGGATATCATGATTTTAAAAGAGAGTTTAAAAATAAAAATTTCCTTTTATAGCTTTTTACAAAAGATTAAGAGAAGAGATTAATCTCTTTCCTTATTTGTAGTTTAAAAGGATGATTTTAATTTTTGGTAAAAACTTTCCTTATTTGTAAATCATCTACATGTTTAAAAGAGAGTTTAAAATTTGAAATCTTTCCTTATTTGTTGATTAAAGGAGGATTTTAAATTTTAAGAAAACTTTCCTTTTTAACCATGTTCATGATTTAAAAGAGAGTTTAAAATTAAATATTCTCTTTTATAAGTTTCTACAAAAGATTAAGAAAAGATTTGATATTTTTCCTTATTTGTAGATTAAAAGAGATTTTAATTTTTAGAGATAACTTTCTTTTTATCCACATGTTTAAAAGAATGATTTTAATTTATTAAATTTCCTTTTTATAAACCAATCATGAAGGGATAAAATTGTTGGAGAAATTTTTATAAATTTCGGAAGCAAATAAGGAAGTTTTAATTGGTGTTTAAAATTTTATTTGCTTGGAGAATTTATTTGTTGTGGCCGGCCATTAAAATTTGAAAAGAGAAAATTGTTTTAATTAAATAAATTTTCCTTTTCAATGGCAAAAGAATTAAGGAAGTTTTTATTAAATTTTCCTTATTTGCCAAGACCAAGGATTATAAAAGAGGGGGTAGAGGAGGCTTCAAGGCTAACGACTCTATTCTATTTTTCTTTCTCTTTTCCTTGGTGTTGTGGCCGGCCAACCTCTCTTCCTCTCTTCCTCTTGGTGGTGGCCGAACCTTCTCTATTGGCTTGGAGCTCTTGTGGTGGCCGGATACTACTTGGAGAAGAAGAAGAAAAAGGAGAGAAAGCTTGTATCCCTTGGAGCTTGGTTGATGTTTTGTTCTTCGTCCTTGGTGAAGCTTCTTTGTGTTGGCCGAACCTAGCTAGGAGGAAAAGAAGGTGCTTGGTGGTTTCTCATCTCGGAAGATCGTTGCCCACACAACGTCCGAGGTTAGAAGAGGAATACGGTAGAAGATCAAGAGGTCTTTCTAGAAGGTATAACTAGTAATTTTTCTTTCCGCATCATGCTAGTTATTTATGGAAATAATACCAAATACAAGAGGCTTACGATTCTAGTATTTCGAATATGTTTTTCGAAGTTGTGTTCTTTTGTTTTATTTTTTCCTTGTGATTTGATTGTTCTTTTCGGTTAACCTAAAGTTATTTTAGGAAATTAAATATTAGATTTTCTATAAAAGGTTTTGTCTAGTCGGTGGTGGTTGCTCCCATATCCAAGAAGGCCATGTGCCTCGCCACGTCAGTACTGGGAACCAATTATGGAAATTAATATTTAATGGAATTAATAACTTAAGGCGATTTGGGTCGAACATGTTAAGTTCCGCAGGAGATCCAAGTCAAAACCTAAAAGAACAAATAGATTAAGTTTTGGATCAAACGTGTTAAGTTCCGCAGGCGATCCAAAATTTAATTTAAAAGAACACATGGTAGCTAGGAAAAGGTTCAGACCTTTGTACAAAATTTTTGTACAGTGGAACCTCTAGGTTTTCCGAGTAGCAACCAACAACGACCATGTTTTAGGGGGAGTTACTCTTTAAGGACATGAAAATTATTTTTCATACACCTTGGAAGGTGGTTAACCTTCTTTTACGAACATGCTCAAGGTTGAGCGTTTAAACCTTAATGGGGAGTGGATATCCTCATTATACAAGTGGGTTTAAGTGGAAAATGCTCAAGGATGGGCATTTGGCTACATTGGGGGAGAATGTAGGGTTAAGGATAATGAAGGGTATGAGACTTTCATTATCATATTGATCACAACGAATGAAGTTGTGAACAACGATGCACAACTCTTCAGGGGGAGAGTTATCAACAAGTAAATTTTTTTTATGTGTACCCAAACATGGGGCATGAGTTAATGTGTGCCCAAAGATGGGGTTGATGTGTGCCAATAGGGGGAGAATGAAAGGCAGTAAGTCAGGCTTTCAGTACCTAGAGGAAGTTTGCCCTCTTAGGGGGAGAATGAAGGGCTTAACCTATGTATTCATTACCTAGTGGCATGAAGAAGGTTTAGGCTATGGGATTAGCCTAACTTACATGTGGTATTGTAAGTGATAATGTTGGTATTGTCAAACATCAAAAAGGGGGAGATTGTTGGTGCAACATCCCTCAGGTCAAGGTTGACCTGGTTGACCAAGCTTGAGTCTTGGTTTGAGTTTCGATGTTTGACAATACAAGGTTGATTGAAGAAGAGTCAAGTAGGTCAAGGATGACCGGATACTTGACTGAGAAGTCCTAACTGAGATATTAGGCAGAAGGAAAGACCTAGTGAGTGAAGCTAGGCAATGAGGAAAATCCTAGTAAGTGAAGCTAGGTGAAAGTCCTGGTGAGTGAAGCCAGCCAGAAGAAAATCCTGGTGAGTGAAGCCAGGTGAAAGACCTGGTGAGTGAAGCCAGGCAGAAGAGAAGTCCTAGTGAGTGAAGCTAGGCAGATTGGAAGTCCTGGTGAGTGAAGCCAGGCACGGGGAAAATCCAGATGGGTCAAGGTTGACCAGACATCTGGTGAAAGTCCAAGTAGGTCAAATGATTGACTGGATACTTGGCACGGAGAGATCCAGATGGGTCAAGGTTGACCAGACATCTGGTGAAAGTCCAAGTAGGTCAAGGGAGTGACCGGATACTTGGCAAGATGAAGAAAAGTCCAAGTGGGTCAAAAGGAGTGACCGGACACTTGGTGAGGGAGTCCTAACAGGTCAAGGGTGACCGGATGATAGGCATGATGAACCAACAGGTCAAGGTTGACTGGATGTTGGTTTGGGAGGCTTGGGACTTAGTTTTGGGAAAAAACCAGAAGCCGAATCGATCAGCTGATCGATTGGCTAGAGCCCAATCGATCGGTTGATCGATTGGGGTGTCCCTGCGAGAAGCCTTCGTCCCAATCGATCAGTGGATCGATTGGGAGGAAGTCGCGAGCGCACAGAATGCCTCTGGATCGATCAGCCGATCGATCCAGAGGTCCCAATCGATCAGTGGATCGATTGTGAAGGTGCTGTATGTCGCGATAAGCCCTGGATCGATCAGCCGATCGATCCATGCGAATTTCCAGAGCACAGAGGTGCTCTGGATCGATCCGTGGATCGATCCAAAGCCTCCCCGATCGATTGGGAGCAATCCAATCGATCGGGATTCGACCGTTGGCGCAGATAAAGGCCGTTGGCGTGCGTCTTCTTCGGCAGAACTTCACCGATTCATCTGAGATCACTTTAGCGCTTCCACAGCTTCTCCACAAAAATCAGATCGCCAGTTCTTGAAGGTTCTTGGAGGCTTTCCAAGTCAAGAGGCGGATCTACAACTGAAGAAGAAAGCTAGGGTTAGGGTTTCTATACTCATTGTAAGCTTTTGCTTGTATTTGTGTATCCTTTCCCTTTCTTCTTGTAGTGTGAACTTGTAGGGTTTCTCCGCCTTCGGTAGTTACCGAAAAGGAGTGTTTATTAGTGGAGGTGTGTGTGTGTGCGTGGATCCTTGGACTAGTCACCTCTTGTGAGGTGGATACCAAGTAAAATCCTAAGTGTTAGCGTTGTATGTTTTTGTTTTCTTGTATTTCCGCTGCACATCTTTGAAGAAACAAGCAATGCCAACCACGAAGCACGCGACGAGCTATTCACCCCCTCTAGCTACTTTTCGGTCCCAACAGTACGTACTCTTAATCCCGATATAATAACAAACACATAGACTTAATATTTATTTTTTTAATTTATCAATGAGTGAGATTTATTCGTTAAATTAATATGCCCGATAAATTGAGAGATAGTACCATTTATATGATGTGTTGTTGATTATAAAGGGAAACTGCGTCCTATTTATTTAGGTTGATGATGCCCCCTTGAGGAGCTCATAAGGATTACCATGTAAACCCTGTAGGTGGACTTAGTCTGGCATGATAATAAAGTTGAGTGGTACTACTCTTGGAGTCAGATGTTAATTAAATGAGTTGTCAGTAACTTATTTAATTAACAGATATACAATATCTTAAACATAGGGAGATTAACGCACTTATGATAAGTAGAAGCTCATATTGTAATATGAGATTAGTGCGGTAATTCAACAATGACCCTTTAGTGGTTTGGGTTATTATTGATGAACTTGAGTTGAGTGTTCGGGTCGAACACAGGAAGCTCAAGTCCACTAGGAGGCCAAAATCAATTCCTCCTCTAGGTCCCTGTTGTAGTCTCTATATAAAGCCTCACATCCACATTTCCATAACTGGATTTGGTTTAACTTGGTTTGGTTTAACTTAACTTGGTTTGGTTTAACTTAACTTGGTTTGGTCTAAATTAACTTAGTTTGGTTTAACTTAACTTGGTTTAGTTTAACTTAACTTGGTTTAGTTTAACATAGTTTGTTTAGATTTTTTCTTAACAAAATTTTGTTAATTTTTCTTTCCTTGTAACCGACGACAAGTTTATAAAAAGGAGTATGATGTGACCCCTAAAACCTAACTTTCTAATTTTCCCTTCTCCCTTGCTTGTGGACATCTCCTCTTCTCCACCAAGGGTCGGCTCCTCTTCTCCACCAAGGGCCGGCGGCACTTCCTTGTTCTCCAAGGGCCAGCGACACTTCTTTGTTCTCCAAGGGCCGGCGACACTTCTTCTTCTTGGTGGTCGGCGGCTTGAAGGAAAGGAAGAAGAGGAACGCTAGGAAGGAGAGGAAGAAGAAGAAGAAGATTAGAAGAGACCATATTCTAGAGATTCCTTTTGTGGCCGGCGGTTTGGAAGAGAAGAAAAGAAGGGTGGTGTTGTCTTGGTAGATCGTCGCCCACACGACGTCCAAGAAGAGGAGAGAAATACGACAGAAGATTAAAAAGTCTTTAGTGTTGGTGCGGGTAGCACTAACGGTCTAACCCAGGTTTTGATGACTCGAGATTTTCGAATCGATATTCACCCCCCTCTCTATCGAATCTAACGGTCTTACATTTAGCTACGAAGAAAAGTACAACTAATTCTTTAATTTCGGTGCGTAATTGGTTTTGATTTATTCGTGTCGATTTTGGATATCGATTTTGAATACCAACACAAGAGGCCAGCGATCTTGTGCTTCGATCAAGGTGTGCTTGATCAATCAAGAACTTGCTTGATTGATCAAACACATGTCTGATCAAGTATGTGAGTTGCTAGGAAAGATTCTGTGTTCGTACAAATTTTTGTACAGAGGATTTACACAGAACGGAACTCTCAGCGCCAACATTTACAACTACAAGTAGTTATTAAATGCTGACATTTTCTCCTTAATTGTGCAGTTCAGATTGACTTTGAAACTTGATGGTCTATTTCTTGCATCTATCCTTGGTGGAGAAACTTTAAAGTAATAAAATTAATTGATTATTTAATTTTATGATATTTTCTAGTTACTGTATTCTCATAATTTAGATCTTCTGTGACTTTTGTGTTTATGTTTTCTTTACAAACAGGGAATTATGAATAGCATGTACCATTGCTTAAATGGAGCGTGAGGGAGGTATCAGTCGGTCCTCGTTTATCACCTTTGGCACAAGTATTTATTTTCTAACAAATTTAGCTAAATTATTTTTGTCAATTACATATCAACTTATATGCTTCATGAGTGTGTATCTAGATATCATAATAGGAATCTTATTATGTGCTTTTCGCCAAGAAGAATTGATATAAGATCATAAGGCAAACAATTGGTAGATAGTACCATTTATTTAAATTCTAAAGGTTACTTTTGTAATCAGTAGATTAAAAAATAGAGACATTTTTATAATAAGAAAATTTGAGGTTGAGAATACTAACTACAAGGGTTAAGTACTTAAGTGGATACCTAATGGTATGTGGAATATTCAATTAAGGACCGACAAACAATATATAATCAGATTTATAGTACTCTTGCTTAGGGGTGAGCAAAAATTCTGTAAAATCGAATTAACCGAACCGAACTGAACCGACCGAATTTAGGAATTCGGTTCGGTTAATTCGGTTTTTGGTTTTCGGTTTTGTTTTTAAAATTTGGTTCGATTTTCGGTGAATTCGGTTCGGTTTCGATTTTGAGTTTTGTAATTCGGTTAAATCGAATAAACCGATTAAACCGAATAAAAATATTTATTAATTTTTTTATTTAAAAATATAATAAATAAAATAAATTTTTTTTAAAATTAAAATCAAATAAAGTTTTAAAATTCGGTTTAATCGGTTTATTCGGTCAAAAATCGAATTAACCGATCTTTTATCGGTTCGGTCGGTTCGATTTTTGTAGAGAATTCGGTCGGTTCGGTTGGTTGAAAAAAAAAAAATCGATTTATTCGATTTTCGGTCTATTCGGTTCGGTCGGTTCGATTTTAACCGAATGCTCAGCCCTACTCTTACTGGTCTGCTTACACTTCTTTTGATTTATTTTTGGTAGATTTACAATATTTCAGCTGGTAGTTTAATAATATCTCAGTACTAATATAGACTCAAAATGTTGCTGTATAATGAAAATATTTGAACATTCGGGATATCATCTCTCTATCCGACGGGATCCTGAAACATTCGGGATCCCGACACTTGTCGGGTACGGGATCAAGAGAAAAATTGATTCCCAATTTTTATCGAGACGGGAATTGGGTAAGATGGTTACGGGACGGGTCCCTACCCGATTCCACCACTACTTACGTCATTCCAAAGTTTAGGTAAATAATGTGGTTTGCTTTGAAACATCGTTCTCCGACATTATAACGAAAAAAGAACGGATTGGAACAACCAGAACGGAACGGTAGCAACTTGGAGCCTTTTCTCCGACGGTGGCTCATGGCTGCTGGTGGAGATTTTTCTTTGGTTGCTTGTGATGGGAAAGAAAGAAGAGTGTGATCCGGTGAAGCCAGGGGTGCGCCGGAAAGAAGGAAAACAAACAAAAAAAAATTGTTTAATGTGGCCAGTGATGCTTCTGTCGGCTACTCACGAGCAGGTCAAAGTCGAAGTCGATTTGGATGACTGCGCTATGCGTATAGGGAAGAAAAACTTGAGATATTAGATTTTAATATAAAATATATATTAATAAATCAAATTAATTATCCACTTACTTAATAGATAATTTAATAAAGTCTAATAAAATTAGATCCTAAAAATATTCTATAAAATTTATTTAAATTTTAAAAATTTCTAAATAATTTTTAAATATTTATATTTATTTATTTTAAAAATATTATTACAATAACAAATCGAATGTGCAACGATGTTTATACGATGTTTATCATATTAACAATAACGAAATTTGAAAATTTTCTTTCCCACAAATTCATAAATTTCATGAAATCTACAAATATATGTAAAAATCTTATAAAAAAATCTATAGAATTCCATAAAATTCTTTTCACTATATAAAATTTTATAAAAATTAATAAAAATCTATCAACTCTAAAAAAAAAAAAAAACCTATTATTAAAATAAAAATCAATAAAAATCATTCATTCTCTTCGTTAAATACAGTCCCTTTAATTGCAACAAACATATATTTTGATCAGAGTCTAAATGTCCTTGTGATTTAGTTATAATAACGATACCCAGCGTTGTAGACCTCTTACGTCATCATTATTAGAAAATTAAACAAAACATCTGATATATCTCGTAACACCGGTATATAGCACAATTATTAAAGTTTATAAATTACGAAAACGATATATGCTTAGGTACTTTATGCCGAATCCGTATCCAATCGGTGTCCAACCATCATCGGGACCCTGAACGGGTACTGGAGTGGGTTTATTTCGGCAATTGGTAAATGAAAGAACGCGGTCAGAATCAGCTGGTCAACGCCCAGTCGTACCGTTCGTCACGATCCAACCGTAGGAACGACGAACGGTTTAAAAGCATGCTTGCTCCACCATCCCACGGTCAGATCTCGAGCTCCGGTCTCCGTCAAGTCCAGCTCTTCCGCTTTCTCTAAAACTCCCCGACGAAACTTGATATCCGACCGCTAGCTTTCTCCTTATTGCTAGAAGCAAATGGCACCCACTCCAGTCAGTCAATCAAACGGAAGCTACGATTTTGAGTAGCTGAAATGAGTATAAAAAGTAGCATCGATTATCTTCTCTCTGGTTCTTTGACGTTGATGCGGCGGGCTTGGGAAGACAACGACGAAGAAGAAACGAAGCCGAGAGGAAGGTAGAGAGATTCTTCCGGGATCCCAATCGTTTCTCCCAAGCAAGGTGGGATTTGAGCCCCTGGCTAGGTTTTCTGTAAGTAAATTCCTCCTCTTGCTGTCTTCTTGTTGAGATTGGCTCACAACCTCGGCGCTCTGCTTCTCGTCTGCGCTGAATCATTAAAAAAGGAGGTTTTGAGCTGGAAATCATCAGGTTGGTCTCTTACCCTGTTGGCTCTTATTGTTCTCCTTCAGAATCCTGCATTTTCCAGCTTTGATTTTGTGGTTGCATCTGGTTCTTCAGAAACTAGGTCAAATATTCAATTGAGGCAAAAAGAAAAATCAGGAAGACGAATGATTTGTTATTTTGTTTGGTTGTTCACGTCTCTCCTTCAGCTACAACTTCCATAAAGGTTCCCCCTTGTTCCTAACATTTGTAGATTTTGTGGGTTGATTCCTCCTTTTTTTCCAAAATCCTAATTGTATGGAGCTCCAACTGTTTCTAAATCAGATAAAAGAAGGATCTCCTCCTTTGCAATCAGG
Source organism: Zingiber officinale (assembly GCF_018446385.1). NCBI lineage: Eukaryota > Viridiplantae > Streptophyta > Magnoliopsida > Zingiberales > Zingiberaceae > Zingiber > Zingiber officinale. Next base: position 134,075,201 of record NC_055996.1, on the reverse strand, counting down.
ATCCAATAGGCATCTTTCTATGGCTGGTTGTGTGTCTTTAGCAGCTTCTCAGGTAGAAGGTAGGCAGGTTGTGCAGGAAGAGACTGAAAACCTATCCAGTGGTGTGGTAGAAGTGATTGCAGACCTTGGGGTTCAGTTCTCCAACTTGACAACTGCAGAAGAAGTATCGATATCTGACATCGACCAGCAGTTGAAAGGATTACACAACAAGATCCTCAACTGGGAGCCTGAGAAGTCACTGATATCTGACTTGGTACGAGATGTGGATGTAGTCCTGGAGCTTAAAGAGGTCCTTGGATTGTTGCATTCAAGCAGTGACAATGAAAAACACAATGAACTCCTGATTTTTGCCGAAAGCATTCTTCAGATAGGAATGGCAAGAGTTGAGGATGAGTTCGTGGAACTTCTAGCTTATTGTTACCAGCCATTAGAGCCTGGTAACACCTCCTTTCATTCTGCAGAAGATGAGAGCATGGACTTCTCGAGCAGTTCTTTTGGCGAGGAGACAATTGATAGCAGACCAAACAGTGATGTCGCTAGAGAGCCTAACAATGTTGGTATTGCTACAATCCAACATGGTCTAATTTCTGATATTGTATCCATTGCCAATCTGATGTCTCGATCCAACTACAACAAAGAATGTTGCCAGGCATATGTCATGAGCAGGAAATGTGCCCTCGAGGAATGCTTGTCTTCTCTCCAAATCGAGAAACTTAGCATCGAAGAAGTGCTCAAAATGGAGTGGAAAGTTTTGAGTTGCATGATAAGGAGGTGGAACCGAGCAATGTATACTTTTGTTCGGATCTGTGTTGCCAGGGAGAGACAGCTCTGTGATCTTGTCTTTGGGCAACTTCCAAACTCAGTCAAACAGTCTTGCTTTCTCGATATTGCAAAGAGTTCTGTCCTTCAACTTCTCAGCATTGTCATGGCCATAGCCATTTCACCTCCAGATCCACAGAAGTTGTTTGAGACACTCAATACATTTGAGGCTTTAAAAGATCTTCTTGTGGACATGGAGCAGTTCTTCCCGGAAGACGATGGTTCTAATGTTCTGACAGAATGCCATGAAGTTGTAATGAGATTAAAAGAATCTGTGAGAAGAACCCTAGAGGAGTTCAAGTATAAAATTCAATCAAACATTTCTTCCACTGCCTTTGCTGGAGGTGGCGTCCATCATCTTACAAAATATGTAATGAACTACATAAAGGCTCTTTCTGCGTACAGTGAGACCCTCAACTTGATACTTGAGGGCCCTCATGAGAAAGAACATATACTGTCAGAATGCAGTAGGCAGAGTTCTTCCCCTCTGGCTTGGCATTTGAAGCTAGTGACTGCAATTCTGGAAGAAAACCTTGATCACAGATCCCAACTTTACCAAGATGGATCTCTTAAGAATATCTTCATGATGAATAATATCTTTTACATGGTTGACAAAGTAAAAGGTTCTGACCTAAGAAGCCTCTTGGGTGATGACTGGATTCGTGCACGCATCTGGAAATTCCAAATGCACGCACGAGAATATGAGAGGACCTCATGGTCTTCTGTCATCTCTTTACTGAGGGAAGAGGGTATTTGTAAGCATAATTCTAGCTCCCCTTCTGTATCAGTTCTCAAAGAAAGATTCCGAGGCTTCAACCTTGCATTTGAAGAGGTTTACAAGGCACAGACTGCATGGATAGTTCCTAATGAAGAACTCCGTGAAGATCTGAGAATCGCTCTTTCTGCCCATCTGATACAAGCATATCGGACATTTGAAGGTAGGTATGCTACCCATCTGGATGGTGACAGAAATCGTGAGAGATACCTCAAGTACACACCAAATGACTTGGAAGAACTCTTGCTTGATCTCTTCGAAGGTTCACCCAAGTCACTGCAGAGTCAGCGAAGGCGGTGACTTCCCATGCAGTCTTGAAATTGCTTCAAAGTGTCTGTATCATGTATAAGTCTTCAGGAATCTGTTATCAAGTGGCTGCAGACAGATGATGCCCTTCCAGTGTGCCAAATCCTTAGAATTTCAGGTCATCCATATTCCTTTTAACCTTATGTAGATGTATGTTGCTAAACTTTTCCTACAGAGATGCATTATCTTCATTCGTCCTCGAATATGTTTATTTTGGTAATATCATTAAGACGCTGTCTGCATCACTCATCTTGTTATCACTAATGCCATAGTTGCAGTTCAACCAATATTTCAGTGTAACGACTTGTTACCAATGGGTATCCATAGTATATAATGTGTCATACCTTCTAAAGCATCTGACATATGATCCTTTTCTGCCACTCCAGTTCTCCATCAAGATTTGACTGGATGAAGTTGATGATATGTTTAAAAAATTTAGGTAGTTCACATGAATTAAAGCACAGCAGTTGAAAATAGAGACATTAGCTTTTCATGAAGATTGAAGATAAAATGAGTTTTATTTACAAGTGAGTTTAGCATATTAAAGCACATTGTTTACTAGCACAGGCTTCACAATAATGAACTAAACCCATCAGTAACCTCAGTTCAAGAGTAAAGACACTTCCCCTTTGTTATTATGGCAGTAATGCAAAGATCTAACAAGCAGGAAAGCATATTTGAAGATATATTTGAGTGAAGCTTCAAATTCAGTCATGAGAAACACCAGAAAGCTCAATAGCAGTGGCAAATTATCTGGGAATCATTCAAAAGTAACTTTGTGCAGAAATTTATTGTTGGACTTAGTCACAATGCATGAACAGATGGGTTCGCAAAATGCTTTAAACATACATTTGCATGCAATTTTCAGTAGTTTCCTTTTCGACAAAAATGCCTTGCTAGAACATCGATGGGTTCATTGAATACTAGACGATAAACACTTCCAATGAATACCTTGCCAAGAGATAAAAGAGCATACCGAGCGTGATGGGCACTGGAAGGGCTGGCAAATGGCAATGGCTTGAAGTAAACTGCTAAAAGTAACGAAGTGATAATGATGGCAAGAGTTCTGCTCCTGATGAACCTAAACCGATTCCTTCTACATCCTCTTCCTTGTGCCTTTTCAGTTGTTGCTGTAGCAACGGCGAAGTCGCTGCTGGAATAGATGCCACTTCTCTAGCAATAACCAGATTTGCCTCTTGCGATCTTGGATTTGGAATTTCAGCTTCTAGACCATTCAAGCTTGAACTAGAATAGGTAGCGGTATTCCTCCTTTCTCTCCACAGCCTCCTTCTCACCCCCGGATGGTTCTGCTCGCCTTCCCTCGAATGCAGGTAACACCTCATCTCTTGTAATTGCAAGCTCCAAGAGAAGCCTCAAGGGTCCGCTGGGCAAGAGAACATCAGCTAAATTGTACAAGGACATCGCGATCAGAAGCGCCCAGGTGGTCCCACGAGCACCCCTACCGTCACCCAGATCCAGAACTTTTGACATGAACACCGCCAGAGCTCCAACGACCGAGAAATTGAGCAGGGGGAGAGAGAAGGTGACTACATCAATGGCCGAGGAGGAAGGTGAGGACGGTGATTACGGCGACGAAGATGAGGGAGTGGAGGCGAGCAGCTTCGAGCTTGTTCCAGAAGAAGTCGGAGGCTTTCTCGGAGTATGCGATGGACGTAAAGCCGCTTCCTCCTTCCGTCACCGGCTCACCACCGTAGTAGTGGAGGGCGGTGGCAAGGAGGACGCGGGAAGCATGCAGGCGGAGAAGGGGTCGACGATGCGGACGATCTCCTCGCCCAAAGCTTTCGAGGATGCCGGAGTCGGAATTAAGGTTTACATCTTCCATCGGAAGAAGAAATGTTTACCAACAGCTTAAACAACATTACAAGTCTTTTAAAAGTGAATCAAAGCTCATCGTAAAATCTAATACAAAATTATTTAAGACATTTGTTATCATATTTACACCTTGTTAAGTATACAATGGGTCATAGTAGATCCTAATTATATCGCTGTATTAATCAGTGAGTGACCAACAACTGAAAATTTTTGTATGACAATTTCAATGACGAAATATACATTTGATGAATGGATTCACCACTAATTTGTGTATTTTATTATTGTTGCTGCTGCTCTTGATGAAATAGTTCTAACAATTCTTCCAAAGAGTTAATTCTGTTCTCCCGCAGAGAAAATTCTCTTACCACTAGAACAGAATCTCGGGAAAAGCTCAAGCTTTTGATCAATTGATCCTTTTTGGTTAATCGTCATCCATGGAAGACAGCATTCTTTGTACATGTTGTGCGGTTGGTGATCCCTGCCTAGTTTTCTCTAAAATCTGTTTGATTAGAGTATTCATTTCATCGTCTTCATCGTCATCATTATCATACTCATCATCGATCTCATCGCCATCGAATGTTTCCTTGTTCTTCAATTTCTGGATCCCAATTGATTCCCTCCTAGGAGATTTTGGTTCGTGCATTTCCTGTACCAAATTCTCATACGATGAATGCAAGTAATGTTCACATTGGTCTTTCGAGTAAGTTGTCATTGGTCGGTTTTCCTCCATGTTTGATGCCCGCACAAACTCTTCATAAACTTCGTCGTATGCATCCAGGGCTTCTCCGGTGAGGTTCAAGCAAAACGGCTGAACCAAGGCAATGTTTCCTGCGGTGCCAGTTGGGCTATCAAGATTCGAGGAAGATCCCATGTCGCTGCTGGAGAAAGCTCTCTGAGAGAGATGGTGATCTGATTCTAGCAATTGGAGTTGCTTCTGTGTTTGCTTTAGTGTTCTCTCTAGCTGTTCAATGCGTTCTTCAAGTCTGAATTGAATCACTTTGTGCAGACGTAAACTCAACTCTTGTGGTGAAACCGAATAGTTCGCACTGTGTGTTGGGTTCTCTGAGGAGCTGTCGCTGTTGCTTGCATTCATAGCCTGGTCCTCAGAGATTCTACCAGAGAGTTTCTCTGCTTTTAGTTCTCCATCTGTAAAATCAGCTATTAGGTCTGGATCAAGCTGCAATAAGAAATTCCAAGTGTTAGAAAAGTTGCAAACACTATCAGAAGCCATGGCGCACTTGCGTATAAGTAGTGGCATCGTTAGACCAAAATCAATAATCATAAAAACTATCACATGGGTTTCTGAAGAGAGCTAGAAACAAGCACAAATATCATGTACCATTTCTTTGCATTTAGCAAAAATATCAGCAGTTATATCTGTATGTTTGCTAACTCAATTAAGTTAATTCCATATATCAATGTCCCTTGCATAAATTCAGAGAAATCAGTTCTTTAAAAAGAAAAAAAAGAAAAGAAAAAAGGCATAAGATTAGCCATTGAACAATCAATCTGTAGCAAGCGGAGGCATCTGTGGTTAATATTCAATTAAAATAAAATGACTACACATTATGGGTAATGTAAGAGACATCTTCCTTTTTACCCAGGGATCTTAATTAGCAAAGTTTAGCTTTCGATTCATCTTTGACTGTCGAATTAAATGTGAATAGCCCATTCTCCTCTCTTTGAAACAAGGGGCGCTTAAAGTTCTATGCATGCTCCAAACAACTTTGCTTTCTCCATATTAGTATATTACCATATATCTAAAGTCAATAATTTTCTATATCTTTACTTGCACATGCAAAATGCATGTGCTACATGTAGCATATGCAATAGCTTTATGGCCCTCATTAAAATCAGCTTAAGCAGCAGCATTAGTGCCCCAAGTGAGAGTTTTTCAAAACCATGAGCATAAACAAAACTCTAATGATGCTTGAATAACCCAAAAGCAGATCAGACTAATACTATAGGTAAACCACAGCTAAGTAGGTTTAAAAAAGGTGGGAATTAACCAGGGACTCAAGAGAGTGTAATCATGATACATCATATTCAAAAGTAAGAATCGCCATGGAAAAGTGTAGATTATAAAAGTGTTTGCTTTTAGTTGAGAAAGTGCATGAGAACTAGAAAACACATTGGACTTACCTCACCAAGTGCTGACATTTTTCCATCGAGGCTGGAAGAATTAATGCTTAGTTCTAATTTCTCCAGCTCAATCTCAAGCTCCGCTTCTATTTCACTCCTCAACACTTCCACAGGCAAGCATTTATGGTTATTCTCATCCTTCACAATACTTGGTTTCTGGCTCCCACCAGCTTCATGAGCCAATTCTTTTACAGTTACGATATCCTTCATCTCCAATTCCTCTTGCAAATCATGAACCAAGTCCTCTGAGGTCTTCAACATGCCATTTAAATTCTCTATTTCTTTTTTGTTCGATAGTATAGTCGATATGATTCCAAGGCTAACTCCAACAGAGAAGACATGTAACACATCAACTGAATCTGGAAACAAGTACTGCTTATTAATGAGCAGAATATTCTCATAAACTTAATCAATAAAACAACTAAGCAAACTTATGACACAATTAAGCTAAACTAAGTACATCAGCCAGTTCATTAACAAGCCACATCCACATGACATCTAGTGTTGACACAGGGAGCACATGCCATATGGCACATGGTTCACCCATGAGAATGACATGGCACTGATAAACCCCCAACAAAGAATTTAGTTGCTCCATGTCCAATGTGGAATCCAAATGGACGATGCACAGGAAGCATGTGAATGATATGCCATTGGCAACATGCTCATGAATTGGAAATCACTATTTGTTCAACCTAAATATGTATTCATCATCACTCAATACACACGTATATTAGAAAAATGGTGGCAGTAATACCTTTGTGATGAGCAAGCCTCTGTGGCCTTCTAGTGTTGGAAGGATCTAACTTATGAGGCAGTGTCTGTCTGCTCTTTCTTTTTGGTGTTCTAAATTCAGGAAGAGGAGAAACTCCGAATAGACTCTTCATGTTTGTGTTGTCTGCGCCACTATGCAAATTTATGTCGGCAGGTCCATAACTGGATTTGCTAATTACGTTGTTTCCATCAGTAACAACGAGTGGCCTCGTGCTTGATAAAGTGGAAGAAGGAAATGAACTGAAAGCAAACTCCTCAAATTCAAAATTTTCATCGTACAGATGAGGGATGAGGCAGTTTTCCAAGGAAGAAAGAGGTCTAGTTGATTTGCGGTGAGAAGACCTGCTTCTCAAAGAGCTTTGACCTCTATCATGTGTAAAACTCAGATTAACACTCGGGAAACTCTCTATGAGTGAGTTATTACTGAAATCATCCATTCCATTCCCTGTTATCTCATAATGATTACCGTGCACCTTCATCATTTCCTTATCCTTTGGACAACTTCCTTTTCTGAAAATCCATGGTTGCAAACTGAGAAGAGATCCATGGTTCCTGACATATTCCCTTGGATTCATTAAGGAATCTCCATTAACAAGATCTTCAACCGAAGAATGTTCAGAATCTCGTTTAGAAGCAAATTTCTGAAAAATACTACATTCTGAATTCACTATCTTCTGATTGGCCTGCTTGTCCATTTATGCGACTAGCTTGATCTTCTTGCCGAACTGAAAAATATAATAATTCTGACAGAATCCCTCCCTTCTTTCACAATGCTGAAATTAAGAAGGCGCTTGCTATCTACATATGACTTTGACGTGCAGATAAAAACATAAACCAAGATAACCCTCTGATACCTCAAGTTGCATACAGTAGAGCCTCCAAGGACTTAAACATCAGATTGCTGAAATAAAAAAAACACAAAGCAGGCGCCAAAAAAGAAGGTCGGATCTTTAATTTAACCAGGGAAACCAAGAAATGGCAAATCCGGTGCCAAATCTCCAGCTTTCATCACCAACCCCGCGACCTTTGAGCCAAAAGAGACCCGCAAAGGGAGCAAAAACTCGATGACGGCGTGAGATGAAAGCGTCAATGGAGGCAAGCTACACGATCATGATCCAGTGGAGAATAAGACTAGAGGAGCCTGAGGTATGAGGCCGGGATTCCGATAACCCACGGACGAGGACAGCAACATCCGCCGAGGGAGCCTCCTGCCACAGCCCCACCTCTTCCGTCGCATCCGAGTGTAGGGGGAATCCAAAAACCTAAGATAAAGATTTTTCGTCAATTTTCTTCCCTCTTTTAATTGGGCCCCACCGATGGAACTCCCTAGTTTCGCTTTCTGGCTGAGGTATGCAAGAGGGTAACATTAAATAAAGTAACTTTCAAATCTCAAGTCGCCATTTCGAAATTCTATAAGACGTGTTGACATTTTTGCCCTTGAAGAAACGGTGAAAATACAACCTATTTGACCCGTTTTGTAACATTAGAAAATCCGCCAAGCTTAAAAATTAGCTTTTTTGTGCGCTTTAAATTGTGTGCAAAAAACAATATATAGTTTTTTTTTTTAAGGTAACTGACAGGTTCAGAATGGACCAATATGGATCAGGAATAAAATGAATGATTACCAGCCTTGTATATCAATTTGGTGAGGTTCACAAATCAAAATAATAATAATAATAATAATAATAATAATAATAATAGTAAATAAATAAATTGTTGGGATCCTTATCTCCGAATCTTTAATTTTTATCAGAAAAACGGAAATAACATCAAATTAAAAGCACTATCTAATTAATATTGAGTTATAGGAAGGGAAGTAATTTTCAGGATTAATTTATATTCAATCGTTAAATTGACTAAGATAAAAGTTTTTTTTTCCTAAGAATATATGTCTGTCAAAAATTAATCCATTATCTTATTATAATAAATTTATTATCCTCTAATTAGATATAGTATAGGAAAATCTATCTCTATTCATCTATCTATAAGAGATTAGGAATATTTAGAAATGAGGATAATAGATAAGTAATTAATGGGTTTCTGTTAATAGTAAATGAATAATATAATAATAAAGGTGTGAAATAAATTATAGAGGTGTTCAGCATTCAAACAGTATTCTTTTATGCACACTGATTTTATTTAATTTAAGTTTGTTTTCAAAATTTGAATTCGTGATCTTTAGTTATAAAATAATAATTTTATCGTTATGTCAAGGTTTCCTTATAAAGAAGTAAAAATTGATGGATTTAAAAATCCTAGAATGACATGAAAGTTGTGTTCATGAACTGTATTAATATCTAAATCAAGTATTATACCATAAGGAGATGCTTAGTTTACGGAAGGGAATGGAAATGGAAACGAGATTAATAGAAGTGGGGAATGAGAATAAGTTCCATTCTCCCCATTTTACTCTAATGACTCATTCCCATATTTAAGGGATTAAATTAAACATCAATTTTTAATTCGTTTTCTATTCCCCACTCTCATTCCATCCAATTAAACACCCCTAACTATCACTCCAGAAGGATAAAAGTAAAATTAAACATGTAATTTGATTATTTTAAAATTTATTTGAATTGGATATTTGATAATTTTAATTCCGTGGTTTAATAATAATTTACAGTAATTCTGATCTAATTTATTGATTTCATGGTATCAATTTCTCGGAAGGGCGCGATGGTTAAGGCAACAATACAGTGGTTAAGGCATGAAAAATTATCCCATTAGATCCAAATTTAACACGTATTCTTCCTCTATATTTTAATCATGGTACTAATGACTGTAATTAGACTAGTCATCATACCACCCCACGTACCGATCACACCAACAGCTATGCCTGATTGGGTCCCACCGATGGAACGCAATACTTTCGCTTTCTGGCTGAGGTATAAAGACAGTCGAAATTGATAGTTGTGTTGACATTTTTGCCCTTGTAGCAATGGTGAAAATACAACCGATTTGACACGTTTTGCAACATGAAAAAGAAACCTCCCAAGCTTCAAAATTAGCTAAATTTTGTGTTTTAATTGTGCAAAAACAATATGCAGTTTTTTTTAAAATAATTTTTTCTGTCATTCATTTATCAAAAATAAATGAACCTTTTACGTTTAATTCAAAATGAGTAATAAGAAAAAAAAAACAAATTTTCTGCATAAAAACACACACAAGGAATGAATTGTATTAGTCAAAAATGAGTAACTCTAGTAGCTGTGACAAAAGCTTTTTTGTAAAAAAAAAAAGGCCAATTCAATCCAGTTGAAGTGGTCGAAGACCTCAACTTGAGCCAAAAATGGCAGCTATTGCCGGTGACAAGTTGGAAGCCAAAGAAATCCAGAAATATATAAAAAAAATTTATTTGTGTTTGCGATTGTGTTTGGGGTAGCTGAAAAAACTTTCAGGTAAAGAAAATTCAACTTCTTTCTTTAAAACTTCTACATCCTCATCATCTGGTTTCTGCTAGAGAAAATAATTGTTAGCACTTCAACTTTATCAATTTGTTGCCAAATTGAAAACAAATAGTTTACATGGAAGTTAAAAAAAAAAAAAACTAGTAAATTTGGAGAAATGGATACAGATAGACAAAGAACAACAGTCCCTTTTATTTACTAAAAATAGCAACAATACTAAAGAAACACTAATCGAAACTTAACTATGATGATGTCCATCATGCCGCCGAAATTAAAAAAATAAAAAAACTAGTAAGTTTGGAGAAATGGATACAGATAGACAAAGAACAACAGTACCTTTTATTTACTAAAAATAGCAACAATACTAAAGAAACACTAACCGAAACTTAACTATGATGATGTCCATCATGCCGCCCTCCTATACTAATATTTACAAATCTCAAAGTTATACAAGTTGAGTTTGATTTGGTGAAGATTCCAGGAACTGAAAGAAAACATAATTGAGAAGATCTAAATGATTGTCTCAAGTATCATCGATGACATGGCCAAGAAAGCTTAATGACTCAAGTATCACAGCTAATGTCGATCTGCGATGTTTAAACTTAAGACGTTGTGTATGTGCACCATATCTTTCTTTCAAACTATATCAGAAGCAAGGAAAAAGACTAAAACTAAAACACAAGCTCTAGCAACTAAAACTATATCAAAGCTGATAAAACAAAGTAACTGCAAAACAATGCTAACAAAGAATGCTACAGGGATATTTGTATACTTCTCAAATTCCACATATGTATCAAAAGATTGATAGTGATTTTGTCTCACCATTGCTTCTAAATTGTAAAAGCGATCTAGCAACTGCAAAACATCCTCGGCCTTGAACTGCCTATCAGAGCTGCAATAGTGAAAGCATCCATATGTTGTACATTCAGAAACAAAAATTCTTGTACAAGACTATTCATAATCCCCACATTAACATTATGAAACTAACCTCCTTTGCAAATACTCGATCATCCCGTAAAGAACAAAATGACGGTGGATGCCTGTGATTGTTGACAATAATTCGTCATAATGGAAGAACAAGAATCCATATTCATTGTGCATCAGCAATGTAAGGATTGGTATCCACTAACAGTTATGGTAATTGAGGAACTTAGAGCATCATCAATTCATCGATCTGTAAGAGCAACCAATTTTATAGTAATTGGACCGGGTATAGAGTTTGGACCATAATCAATTCACGATTAGTAGAGCAAACAATTCAGTTAATTCTAACTATATTAGACTTAACAATTCAGTTAATTCTAACTATATTAGACTTAACTTATACCAACATCAGTAATACTATCCTTGCGACCTTGCCCAAGTTTGCCAAAGTTTCAAAAGTTATATATTAATATTATATGTTTCCAATCTTCTCATATTATATATTAATACAAGATTGTTGATAAGAATCAGATTACACTTATTACTGAATATCCAGAACCAAGATTGAATCATATTAGGAGATAACTGTTACAAAAATTAAGGGTGCTTCTAATATATTTCTGGAAAACAAGGCTAAGTTTGTAGGTAAAGTAGACAATGAGAAATTAGGACATAAATACTAAGTTTATAGAACAGCAAATACAAAAGAAAAGGTAAGAGAAAGATTTAAGGCAACAAATAATGTATGGCAATTGCAAAATTCTGGTGTTTCCTATAAATATATACAAAATATATGAAGAAGCATCATGTTTAACTTCTATTGTGGGGGATTTTTATAATTCCCTCACAAAGAGCTTAGAGTTTTCAACTAAGAGTAATGCATTTCTTCCAAAAGATTGGGACTCACCATGCTTTCCTCACTCAACCCTGAATCATCACATTAATAATTCCCAAGCAAAAGCAAGGAGTTCAATGCTTTAACCTTTTACTGGTTTAGAGACGAATAAGGACAAAAACAAGTCCAAAAATACTACAAGAAGAAACTCAAAGCCAAAATTTGAAGATAGATTACTACGAACTCACCCAGCAGTCGAGCAGGAGGATAAAATTCCAGAGATTGCAAAAACTTCAATTCCAGTTCAACCTCCGATTGATCCTGACGAAACCCACAATCAACATAAATACACGTAAAGAAAACAATTCCTCATAAGAAACATTCCACATCGACAGGAACAAAATGGACTGTAGAAAACAACAATCAAAGAGACGAGAAAAGGAAAGACAATGAGAAGATTAAGAACCTTGGGCGGGGAGGGCGGAGGCGGCTGGGAGGGCGGAGGCGGTTGGGAGGGCGGAGGTGGTCGGGAGGGCGGGGGCGGCATGGAGGACACCGCCGAGGCAACCAACTTAGTCGAGGGTTCTTCAGCCTTCTTGTCCGTCGATCCTGGACGTGCCCCTGATCCGAGAACTCCACATAAAGAAGGTAAAGAGAAAACCTAATAAATCTCCACAGATCGAATCGGAGGAAACCTTGCTCGCCTTCTTCGTGCTCCTTCTCATCGCTCGTTTTGCCCTGGTCGTCTCCGGCGCTCGACGAGGGTTGGCGCCGTCGCTGCGATTTGGATTTCTTTTGTTTCCGTTTCATTGGTTTCAAAGAAATTAATAACAATTCTTCACGAAGTAATTTACTGATTGGCTAACAGTTTACTATTTATTTATATTAGGTGTTTACTAGGAGACAGAGGGATAAAAATCAAAAAGGACATTCTTCCTTTACTTTTATTATTATAATATACAAATTAAAATAAATAATTTATTTAAAATATTAATTTTTATTTTAAAATTGTTATACCAATTTTAGTCAATACAATATTAAAACTCAAAACAGTTTGATAATTTTATTAAAATCATTTTAAATAAAAAATTACTTTAATATTAATTAAAATTAAATTAGCTTAGTTAACTCCGTCCAATCATGATCGGTCTCAAGTCCAGATAAAAAAAGAGGATTACATTAGATTGTCAGCTAATGTTAAAACTATGATAAATATTAAATTATTATAATAATGCTACATTGTTCCCTGGAAGGAACACGTTGCAGGGTCCCGACTATAATATTTTGGTAAGAACCATTACATCTCCAAAACTCGCGTATAGTACCAAATATATAAGAGTTCGTGTTGCATGGTCGGACTGTAACGAATCGGCAAGGATCAGACCGCTACATCTCTATGAGAACTTGGATATAATGTTAAATATGCAAGAATTCTCACACCATAGGTTAGATAAGAATAAATATTATAGGTGATCCGATGATAAGCACCCTCTACTGTCCGGGCCAACCACTCCTGTAATTCAGTCGTTAGTATGCCTAGACCAGTGATTTGCTCCTCTTGGTGGCTAATATAAAACTCCGACACCTGGGTAGTTAAGTGAGCTTGTTCTGCCTCTAGTGGTGCAAGTCACATTTGCAGCTCTTCCAGCTTGGTTTCCACATACTTGACGTTAGTCAAAGCTGCTTCTAGTTCTCCTCAAAGACGAACTGACAAACTTGTCAACAGTTGACACTCCTCTCGTTATCGAGCTGTCTTGGCTCTCCCCTCTGCTATGGCTCAGGAGGGTATGGTTAGTTGGGTTTCCAATTCTTCAATTCAATTTTTTTTAGTGGCCAAATTTGCCACACTAGATGTGGCACGCGATTGTGGACTTCTAAATGCTTTGACCATAACTATGAAACATCCACGATTAGTGTTAATAAACAACACAATCCATTATTGTTCATTCTAAATATATACCTTTATTATGGAGGCATTTGCTTGGCCGCTGACCTCGAGCGTGTCTAAACCCCTTAGCTCCTCGGAGTACCCACCTTCCTTTATAAGAGCCATTAAGTTGGCTCGACATTTTTTCTCGGCCTTACAGCGGGTCCCAGTCAGTACCCTTATAGCAATGGTGGTTGGTGGTGCCTCAGACGTAGGTTTTGCTGGAGGGGTTGGTATTTCTTGTTACAATCTAATTGAGGCACTCGACATAGGGGCACGGTCAATAAGTTTTTTGGCTCACTGACATGCTTGGGAAAGCCAACGGGAGCATCACATCTCTATGGCAAGGGAAGTCATGCGCTTATGTTTCTTTTCAGAGAAGTAACTCAGGGGCTAAGGGTTAGAGGCATCCCTTGAATTTCTTCGGCTATCTCCTCGATTGGGGATAGGGATCCTACGGGTCGGACTTTAGCCGCAATGGCCGCCCGAGGGAGAGGAGGCGTCGCCTCCCTGAGTACGACAAGGCGATCGAAGGAACCTTTACCAACTTTCTTCGATCGACCAGAGGGTGCTTTGAACCCAGTGCCCATAGGGGGGCAAGAATATAATGGGGCAACTCAGACTCACTCTATGTGACATTGGGGTTATCTTCTGAAATTTTTGGTGTCAGAAGAGCTTGAAGAGCCACCCGATCCTGCTTCATTTGCTTGCACATCAAAATGTTCAATATGGTGACGTCTGCATTAAATAAAAAACACAAGTTAGTCTTCACAAATGTAGAAGGTAGTATGAAACTTACCGAACAACATCTCTATGTCGGCGACATTTTGGCTTTGTCGAGCTTGGTATAGCAAGCCCTCATCCTGGCTATCCTAGTTGCATTAAAGCACATGTCGGTTAATAGCTCCAGGGCCCTCAAGTACTCTGGGTCCTTCCTATATCAACTAAGCGGTGGTGGGTCCGGTAGGTCTACTTGCCATCCAGTCGGGAAACTAAAGGAGGTCGGCGGCTTTAAGTAGAAAAATTGATTTTTTCACCCCTTGTGAGACGAAGGAAACCTATCTAAGAAGTGGCAACCAAACTAAATCATGAAGTGGAAAGCACTTAGCTTTGCTCTCTTGGGATGATAAAAATAATGAAAGAAAATAGAAGTCAAGGGTTTGATACAACTTCAAGATTACTGCCACCCCACTCATAATCCTTAAAGCATTAGGGGCTAATTGATGGAGAGATATGTAGAAATATTCTGACACATCCCTATAAAACTCGGGGACAGGAAAATGGAGATCGTCGTCTAATGGATTGGAGAAGAAAGTTAATAGCCCGGTGGGGGCATATAAGGCATTTGGCCTATGTATACGAATATGGAAATCCGGTGAGATGTCATAGGATAGCTGCATCTCAAGGTGGTGTTCTACGATCAACGAAAAGTGAGTTCATTCATACAAAGGAGAAATCAAAGGGTTATCGACCATCAAGAAAATGACAAGAAAGTAAGAAACTCAAACCAACTTACGGATGGAGGCGGAATTCTAATGCAACCAAGTAGTAGAACACAACAGCAGCTGTCAAGGCACGAACGAGGGTTGAAGATGATTGCATAGAGAAGGTGGCGCTCGCTCCTCATTGTTGGTGCAATATCCCTTAGGTCAAGGTTGACTGGTTTGACCAAGCTTGAGTCTTGGTCATAGTTTCGATGTTTGACAATACATGTAGACACATGGACAATGCAGGTGCAGTTGTTCATATGGGGAGATTCTGATCAGGGACTGATCAGTGTGAATGAAGAAGAGTCAAGTAGGTATACCTGACTGGAAGGAAACCCTGGTGAGTGAAGCCAGGTGAAAGTCCTAGTGAGTGAAGCTAGGCAGATGGAAATCCTGGTGAGTGAAGCCAGGTGAAAGTCCTAGTGAGTGAAGCTAGGTAGTATGGAAGTCCTGGTGAGTAAAGCCAGGCGGATGGAAATCCTGGTGAGTGAAGCCAGGTGAAAGTCCTAGTGAGTGAAGCTAGGTAAAAGTCCAAGTAGGTCAAGAGAGTGACCGGATACTTGGCATGAAAGAAAAGTCCAAGTAGGTCAAGAAAGTGACCGGATACTTGGCATGAAAGAAAAGTCCAAGTGGGTCAAAGGGATTGACCGGACACTTGGTGAGGGAGTCCTAGCAGGTCAAGGGAGTGACTAGATGCTAGGCATGACGTACCAATAGGTTAAGGTTGACCGGATGTTGGTTTGGGAGGTTTGGGACTTGGTTTTGGGCAAAAACCAAGTGCTGGATCGATCAGTGGATCGATCCAGACCTTTCCCAGCGAACAGAAAGCCTCTGGATCGATCAGTTGATCGATCCAGAGGTCTCAATCGATCAGTGGATCGATTGGGACGCTGCTGCTTCGCACGATAAGCGCTGGATCGATCCGTGGATCGATCCAGGCGCTTTTCCAGAGCATAGAGGCGCTCTGGATCGATCCGTGGATCGATCCAAAGCCTCCCCGATCGATTGGGAAAAATCGAATTGATCGGGATCCGACCGTTGAGTCGTATTTGAGCCGCAGGCGAGCGTTGTCTTCGGCACTTCTTCACCAATTCATTTCAGATCTTCACCAGCTCCTCCACAGCCCTTCTCAAGCTCGAGATCGCCAGTTCTTGAAGGTTCTTGGAGGCTCTTCCAAGTCAAGAGGTGGATCAAAGCAAGAAGAAGAAACTAGGGTTAGGGTTTGTGCATCATTGTAAGCTTGTATTTCTTTATTTCTTTACTACCCTTTCTTCTTCTTGTATTGAGAGTCTTGTAGGGCTTCTCCGCCCTTGGTAGTTACCATAAAGGAGAGTTTTATTTAGTGGAGGGTTTGTGTGTAGGTGTGGATCCTTGGACTAGTCACCTCTTGTGAGGTGGATACCAAGTAAACCAACCGTGTTAGCGTTGTGTGAGTTGTTTCTGTATTTTCCGCTGCACATCTTCGAAGAAACAAGCAACGCCGAACAATGGGCAAACGACGAGCTATTCACCCCCCCCTCTAGCTCCTTTTGGTCCTAACAAGTGGTATCAGAGCGAGGTCGCTCTTCACCGGAATCATCGCCGGAAGGGTCAAGTATAACAAGAAGAGCTAGAGGGTGAAGAAGTTGAAGCAAAATCGTCAAAGTCAAAGAAATTCAAAAGCTCAACTTCTACAATGGAATTCCGAGATGGTCTCGGATTCGACACAAGGGTGGCTCCACCATACACTTCCACGAGCTTCGATTCTTGGAAATCAAGAATCAAAAATTTTCTTATGATAGAGATAGAGCAATGGTTTGCTCTTATGGAATGCTTCAAGGCTCCAATAAACTCCAAGGGCAAGCTTCTCAAGAAAAGCAAATGGAGCTCGAAGCAAGTTCAAAGGTGCGAGGCCAATGACAAAGTGACCAAGCTTTTGGTAAATTTATTGCCAAACACCATCCTTTGCAAAATTGGAGAATTTGAAGATGCAAAGGATTTATGGAGCAAATTGGCCAAGCTTCATGAAGAGATCCCCTCCACTGTACAAGAGCAAGAAGTATCCAGAGAGGGTGACTCTTTGGAGCAAGACCAAGAGGAGGACTCCAAGGTTGAGAGATGCTCAACCTCCGAAAAAGAAGTCCAAGAAGAAGCTTCATCCTCAAGGGAATGCATCGAAGGGAACAAGGAGGGAGAATACTCCTTGTTTCATATTCAAGATGATGAAGCCTCCACCTCTAGGATTGAGGGGGAGCGATCCTTGGTGACGCCGGATCAAGAAGAAGGAGAAGCCTCTACATCCGGGTCAAGAGACGAAGAGGAGGAAGAAGATTCTACCTCCACAAGTCAAGAAAAATCAAATGGAGGGGAATCAAGGTCCGATCAGGAGCAAGCTTCCACCTCCGGATCCAAAGGAAAAGATGCCACCCCTACAAGCAAAGGTATAAATATTTCAATTAATAATAAAAATCATATTATATGCTTTGAATGTAGGGAACATGGGCACTACAAGAGCAAGTGCCCTAAATTGGCCAAGAAGAAGGGCCAAGTGGCACCAAAGGGCAAGGAGAAGCCAAAGGAGACCATTCCCGGAACAAAGAAGAGCAAGGAGCACATTGTGTGCTTCTCTTGCAATCAAAAGGGGCATTACCGGAGTCAATGCACTAAGGGGAAGAAGATGGTCAAGGCTCAAGGAAGCTCAAGTCAAGGGGGAGCCTCTAAGGTAAAAAGGAAGGTAACTTTTATTGAGCCTACCCCTTTACACCATGGTAAAAAGCATGCTAATTCTAATTTTTATCATTTTAATGCAATTTACCATAAGAATAGAAAGCATGAGGGCTTTAAGGAAAAGCATGTGGTCCTACATGCCAAAACTACCCAACCTAAGGCTAGGAAGGTAGATAGACACTTGGGCGGGAACACTAAGGATAATAGATACATGGCCAAGAACAAAAATGCTCATGGACCAAAACCTAAGGATTTAATGATAGAAAATCAAGTCTTGAGGTCAAGACTTGATAAAATGGAAAAGACCCTAAAAAGGATGGAAAATATCCTACAAGGGCAAAATGAGCAATACCTAGGGCTAAGAAAATCAAAGCCATCCAATGGCCATAGAGGGTTGGGATACAAATCAAAGGCTAAGAAGGATGTGCCCTCGTATCATAGAGTTCCATATAGTTATGGAACAAACCCTAGGTCCAGTGGTTAAGCCAAGAATACTAGGGAAGTCATCCCTAAGAGTATTTTTGCGATAAATGTGACTAAGACTTCTAAGAAGTCTAAGAAAGTCACTAACAAGGTCACAAGGGAGGCTATCCCTAGAGTTGACCTAGAAAATGTGACCAAGGCTTCCAAGAAGCCAAACAAGGTCAATAGGAAGGTATCTAGGGAAGTTATCCCTAGTGAGTACCTAGAGCATCCAAGGAGCACCAATAGGTGTTGGGTTCCTAGGAGCATCTTCTCTACCCCATAAATGGGTTAGAGAGTGTCAACTCTGATTAGAAGGGTAGTTAATCCAACTTTGAGGAAATTGACACTCAAGGAGCATTTTCAAGGTTTTTGTTAACCTTTGAAAATGAAATGGAATTATTATTTACTCTTTGAAAGAGTAAAATATGCCTAATGGTGGAAAAATTGATTTTATCTTTAATGACATAAATTGGGAAAATCTAGAGAAATACCAAGTTGGGATTTTGGTATTCTCTTAAGAAAGTTAAGGCACTCCGGACCTTGATTTAAGTGCTACTCTTGTGGAAAAATGAAATATGCCAACATTTGAGGAATATGTTTAATTTCAATTGGCATAAATTAATCAAGGGAATTAGAAATGCCAATTTAGGTTTTGGCATTTTCTTGAAGCACTTATGGGCAATCTAAAGTTTAATTTTAAGTTAGCTAAGTTTAAGGACACCTAGATAGGTAATCTAGGTATTTTATTAATGCTAAATCTTGCCATGATTGTTTGCCCATCATATGCCATGACATCATGCCTATTTTTGCATTCATGTTTTATTATGAAAAAAAAAATCCAAAAATACCATGTCATGACATTCATACATCATGTAGTTATAGGATATTTTCTTTTGAAAAATTAGTTCCTTTTGATGTATGCCATAACATTATCATGCATTAAGGTTAATTCCTTGTAATTAAGGACAAATGACATTTAACAACACTTATTAACAAGTGACATCCTAGGTGGAGGTCTAATATCTCTAAAATGCCTAGATAGATATGCATGATCTCTAGAATAGGGCAAAATCAAAATCTCACATCTCACAAGACCTATAAGATGACTTGTATGTGTTTTAGTGCACATTAGATACAAGTGAGATGTTAGGATGATGAACAAAACTCAATATGTTGATTTAGTGTATTATTTTGAGTTTTAAGTTCATCAAAACACATAGTTATGTGTTTTCCCATCATTGGGAAAGCTAATGTACAAGTCATGTGCATTAAGCCCAAAGAACATGGTGGGATATTGGTTTGAAAATGCTTTCAAAATGATTTTGGAAAACCTTGGTGAAGGCTATCTTTTGATAGTAATCACCATTGAATAGTTAGACACAAATTTGAAGAAAACACTAGAGTTTTTGCAAGTTGTCAAGTTTATGTCAATCTTTGAAAATATGAAGTATTTTCATAGAAAACTATTTTTCCTTGATAGTATATTCCCTAAATAATGCCTACACGAAATTTCATGATTTTTGGATTTTTGTAGAATTTTCTAGGGATGTCTGAAGTTGGCTGATTTTAAAATTCAGCAACTATCAGAGCTCCGATCGATCCATGGATCGATTGGAGTGCTTGAATCGATCCATGGATCGATTCAGAAGGCAAGTCTCCTGCGAGCAGAAGCTCGCTGGATCGATCAGCCGATCGATCCAGGAAGTCTGAATCGATCAGTGGATCGATTCAGAAAGGTTCAATCGATTGGAACCCAACTCCAATCGATCCAAGTTGCTGATTTTGGCTGGGAAAGTCTGATTTCAACATCTTTAAACCTATTTTAGTCTAGGTAACCATTTCAAACCCCTCAAAATACATTTGTATACATTCAAAGGGGTGTTTTCATGTGAAAACAAGGATGGATTGGTTAAGGAAGGCTAAGTTGAAGTTTAGGTTGAGGTTTGTTTCAAATTTTGATTATTTGAACCTCAAAACTTCTATAATAGGGTTTCCTAAAGTTTTAGGGATTCCAAGTCATTGTTGGTGCAATGACAGAAGTTACCACCATGTCTTTAGGGGGAGGGACTCTTTAAAGGCATGAAAATTATTTTTTCATAAACCTTGGAAGGTGGTTAACCTTCCGTTAAGTGAATAATGCTCAAGGATGAGCATTTGCCTACATTGAGGAAGAATGTAGGGTTAAGGATAAATGAAGGGGATGGGACCTTCATTATCGTGTTGGTCACAACGAGTGACGTTGTGAACAACGATGAGCAACTCTTCAGGGGGAGAGTTTTCAACAATGGGGCATTTGTTGAAGTGTGTCCAAAATTGAGGCACGAGTTTATGTGTGCTCAGAGATGGGTTGATGTGTGCCAATAGGGGGAGAATGTGTGGTTTAAGTTAGACCTTCATTACCTATGGGGGAGGTCATAGGGGGAGAATGAAGTGAACCAACATTCATATTTTGGCATGAATGGAGTTAAGGCTATGGGATTAGCTTAACTCAGAATGGTCCAAACTTAAAGGTATTATCAAACATCAAAAAGGGGGAGATTGTTGGTGCAATATCCCTTAGGTCAAGGTTGACTGGTTTATCCAAGCTTGAGTCTTGGTCATAGTTTCGATATTTGACAATACATGTAGACACATGGACAATGCAGGTGCAGTTGTTCATATGGGGAGATTCTGATCAGGGACTGATCAGTGTGAATGAAGAAGAGTCAAGTAGGTATACCTGACTGGAAGGAAACCCTGGTGAGTGAAGCCAGGTGAAAGTCCTAGTGAGTGAAGCTATGCAGATGGAAATCCTGGTGAGTGAAGCCAGGTGAAAGTCCTAGTGAGTGAAGCTAGGCAGTATGGAAGTCCTGGTGAGTAAAGCCAGGCGGATGGAAATCCTGGTGAGTGAAGCCAGGTGAAAGTCCTAGTGAGTGAAGCTAGGTAAAAGTCCAAGTAGGTCAAGAGAGTGACCGGATACTTGGCATGAAAGAAAAGTCCAAGTAGGTCAAGAAAGTGACCGGATACTTGGCATGAAAGAAAAGTCCAAGTGGGTCAAACGGATTGACCGGACACTTGGTGAGGGAGTCCTAGCAGGTCAAGGGAGTGACTAGATGCTAGGCATGACGTACCAATAGGTTAAGGTTGACCGGATGTTGGATTGGGAGGTTTGGGACTTGGTTTTGGGCAAAAACCAAGTGCTGGATCGATCAGTGGATCGATCCAGACCTTTCCCAGCGAACAGAAAGCCTCTGGATCGATCAGTTGATCGATCCAGAGGTCTCAATCGATCAGTGGATCGATTGGGACGATGCTGCTTCGCACGATAAGCGCTGGATCGATCCGTGGATCGATCCAGGCGCTTTTCCAGAGCATAGAGGCGCTCTGGATCGATCCGTGGATCGATCCAAAGCCTCCCCGATCGATTGGGAAAAATCGAATCGATCGGGATCCGACCGTTGAGTCGTATTTGAGCCGCAGGCGAGTGTTGTCTTCGGCACTTCTTCACCAATTCATTTCAGATCTTCACCAGCTCCTCCACAGCCCTTCTCAAGCTCGAGATCGCCAGTTCTTGAAGGTTCTTGGAGGCTCTTCCAAGTCAAGAGGTGGATCAAAGCAAGAAGAAGAAACTAGGGTTAGGGTTTGTGCATTCATTGTAAGCTTGTAAGCTTGTATTTCTTTACTACCCTTTCTTCTTCTTGTATTGAGAGTCTTGTAGAGCTTCTCCGCCCTTGGTAGTTACCATAAAGGAGAGTTTTATTTAGTGGAGGGTGTGTGTGTAGGTGTGGATCCTTGGACTAGTCACCTCTTGTGAGGTG
The DNA here is from genome assembly GCF_018446385.1 of Zingiber officinale. Lineage (NCBI taxonomy): Eukaryota > Viridiplantae > Streptophyta > Magnoliopsida > Zingiberales > Zingiberaceae > Zingiber > Zingiber officinale. The sequence goes on along the minus strand of NC_055996.1, from coordinate 134,053,004 downwards.
GATACCAAGTAAACCAACCGTGTTAGCGTTGTGTGAGTTGTTTCTGTATTTTCCGCTGCACATCTTCGAAGAAACAAGCAACGCCGAACAACGGGCAAACGACGAGCTATTCACCCCCCCCCCCTCTAGCTCCTTTTGGTCCTAACACTCATCACCTTGATTTATAGCTTCACTTATTGAACCGCAATCGCTAGATCGAAGATCGGCAAAAGGCAGGATTGCTTTCCTCCCGTTAGATCTATCGCCAAACTCATGGTAAAACTTTGGCCATCATTACCCTAGTCAAAAGTGATCGACCAATTCAATCCTTTTATCTGACGCGACCTTGGTAAAAGGCGAACAACGGTAGCCCCATTCTCGGCCCAATACCTATGATATCATGGAAGCATTAATTATGCATCACGCCTCATTAAGGACATAATACGCCGCAATTAATGTGTATTCTCTCTCAATTATTTGAAGCATGCTCCTAATTAAATGTCAAAGATTTTCACTATCCACATGACACTAGTAAAGTAATCAATGGTTACTTTTCACTCATCTAGTTAGTCAGACTTGGTACCTCCTTCTACTGACTAGATGGGAAGACTTGTGATGTGAAGGAATGATAGAGCCTCCACGTGTTTTTTACAAGTCAAGATATTTGCCTATGTGAATGGAGAAGTCAAAGATAGATTAGCTCAAAACTTGCCGATCGAGACGAGGATAACTCAATTGACTGGGACGAGGATAGCTTAGCCGATCGAAATGAGGATAGCTCAATTGACTGGGACAAAAATAGCTCAACTGACTAGGACGAGGATAACTGAGCCGACCGGGATGAGAATAGCTCGACCAACTGGGATGAGAACTTTGTGTTGGTGCAACCTTAGGTCAAGGTTGACCTGGTTGACCTGACTCGAGTTGACCTGACTCGAGTTGTATTTTGATGTTTGACTTAGGAAGATTGTCGGTGCAACCTTAGGTCAAGGTTGACCTAGTTGAGTTGCATGTTGATGTTTGACACTCGTGGAAGAGTTGTATTCTTGATATGGGACAAGAATAGATGTTTGGGAGATTATTGGTGCAACCGTAGGTCAAGGTTGACCTGGTTGACCTGATTCGGGAAAAAGTCCAAGTATGGAGACTTGGCACTGGAAAAGTCCAAGCAGGGAGCTTGGCACGCGAAAAGTCCAAGTATGGAGACTTGGCACGGGAAAAGTCCAAGTATGGAGACTTGGCACTAGGAAAGTCCAAGTATGGAGACTTGGCACGGAAAAGTCCTAACTGGGATGTTAGGCAGTGTGGAAAGTCCTGTTTAGTGAAGCCATGCAATGGAAATCTGGTGAGTGAATCCAGGTGAAAATCCTAGTGAGTGAAGCTAGGTGAAGGTGAAAGTCCTGGTGAGTGAAGCCAGGCATTCGGGAAAATCCTGGTGAGTGAAGCCAGGTGAAAATCCTAGTGAGTGAAGCTAGGTGAATGGGAAAGTCCTAACTGGGATGGTAGGCAGTTGGAAAGTCCTGGTGAGTGAAGCCAGGCAGTTGTGGAAATCCTGGTGAGTGAAGCCAGGTGAAAACCCTAGTGAGTGAAGCTAGGTGAAAGTCCTGGTAAGTGAAGCCGGGCAAGGGAAAATCCAGATGGATCAAGGGTGATCGGACATCTGGTGATGGGAAGTCCAAGTAGGTCATAGGAGTGATCGGATACATGGTACGGAGAGAAAAGTCTAAGTGGGTCTAAGGGATTGACCGGACACTTAGCGGGGAGTCCTAGCAGGTCAAGGGAGTGACCGGATGCTAGGCGCAATGTACCAACAGGTCAAGATTGACTGGATGTTGGTTTGGACTTGGTTTGGGCAAAAACCAAGCACTGGATCGATCAGTGGATCGATCCAGCGATACGCTGGGTATCTGATCGATCTGGTGACCGATCAGATAACGATCAGTGGCTTACTGACGCTCTTCTGATCGGTCTGGAGACCGATCAGAGACGAGCAAACTCTCACAGAGAGTTGGCTGATCGGTCTGGGGACCGATCAGCCTAGAGCCTGATCGGTCTGGGGACCGATCAGCCTAGAGCCTGATCGGTCCACAGACCGATCAGAGCACGATCAGTGGCTCTGTGAAGATATGGCTGATCGGTCTGGGGACCGATCAGACTAGAGCCTGATCGGTCCCATGACCGATCAGAGAGGCTCTGGACCGATCAGGGTGGAGCCTGATCGGTCCAGGTCCTAGCCGTTGCGACACAACGGCTAGTTTCTGTGTCTTCTTCTTCACAGGTTATAAAAGGAGATCGAGCCTCTGCTTCTACGTCTTCTTCTTCCTGATTACGGCGATTAGAGCTTTGCTGAGCTCTCATTGTGCTGAAGCTCTGCGTGAGTTTCCTGCTGGTTTTCTAGCTGAGTTTGGATCCTAGAAGCTACTGTTTTCATCTGGGTTCCAATCGACAACAAGAGGCAAGCAAGTGTTTTTACATTCCTGTTGTTCTTGTGTTCTTGTTCTTCTTGTACTCCTTATTGCTGTTGCAAAGATTGTGGTGAGGTTTCTCCACCCCGAAGGAGTTTATATTAGCCGGTTCTCCGGGGACTCATCCACCGACGGATTGATAGGGCTCGTCCACCTTACAGACACGCCGAGGAGTAGGAGTATCATCTCCGAACCTCGTACATCGCTGTGTTAAGGTTTGATATTCTTCCTTTCGTTTCTAGTTTAGTTTTCCGCTGCGCTAACGAATTGTAGGAAGAAACGAGCAATTTGGGGCGGCTATTCACACCCCCCCTCTCTAGCCGCGATCATCGATCTCAACAAGTGGTATCAGAGCCAGGCCGCTCTTCATTGGATCAACACCCGGGGGAGCACAAGCGCTAGAGAATGGATCGGTTCGGAGAAGATGTCACAATTCCACCTTTCTACGATCGCGACGACTTCGCGTTTTGGAAGGTAAGAATGAAATATTTTCTTATGACTAATCTTGAAAATTGGAGTTGTGTTCAATTAGGGTTCAAGTCTCCGATGGACAAGAAAGGAGAAACCCTAGAGAAGAAGAAGTGGACCAAGGAACAAGTCCACCAATCCCTAGTCAACGATGAGGTATTGAAAATTTTTGAATTTTCATTACCTAATGATATATTGTGTAAGATAGGTGGTTACAACAATGCCAAGGAATTGTGGAACAATTTGGCCAAGCTCCATGAAGAAAGCTCCATTTCAAGTCATGAAGAGGAGTCAAGTGAGCTAAGTAGCTCACACCATGGGGATGTGGATTTAGAAGTTGAGGGCCACTCAACATCTAAAGAAGAAGAGGAGGAGATTTCTTCTTCAAGTTCGGAGCAAGAAGAAGAAGTTTCTACCTCCGGAAGGGATGAAGGAGAGAGCGTTCATCCATCCTCAAACCTAGGTAACTCAAGCCATTTAATTTCTAGCAAATTACACATAATGTGCTTTGAGTGTAGGGAGTATGGACATTACAAGAGTAAGTGTCCAAGGAGGATTAGGAAGACTCCACCGGCACCAAAAGTCAAGGAAGCCGGAATCCTGATACGCAAAGGCAAGGAGCACGTGGTGTGCTTTCAAAGCAAGCGAAGGGGACATTATCGGAGCCAATGTCCAAGGGGGAGGCAACCTCACAAGGACAAGAGATCGAGCACATGTATAGGGGGAGATAGGGCAAACCCTAAGGTAATCTCTAAGGCACATTCTTGCAATTCTAGTAGGATGCATGCTAGTAGCCTTATTGCTATTGTCAAGAATGATAAGCATGTTAATTCTAGGAACCAATATATGTGCTTAGGTGCCAAAGATGCTAGTCTAGATAAGGATAACACTAGGAAAGCCAACCCTAGGATTAACTCATCTAAGGTTAAGGGAAACCTAGATAGAAATCCTAAATCATCTAGACATATGCCTAGGAATACCTCAAAGAAAAATGAAATATTAAAAATTGAGGTATTAGAGAAGGAGAATCAAGTCTTGAGGTCAAGACTTGATACTTTGGAAAAGGCTCTTAAGAACTTGGAGAAGTCATCTCTAGGGTCTAGGGGTCAAAAACCCAAGTCCAAGGACAAGAAAGGTTTGGGTCACAAACCTAAGTCCCAAGTGGTCAAGCCCACTTATCATAATGTTCCATTCGATTATGGAACAAAATATAGGGCTAGGAAGACCACCACCAAGGTCACAAGGGGAGTCACCCCTAGAGTTGATCTTGATGAGTCCCAAATGACCAAGGCTTTAAAGCCTAAGAGGGTCATTAGGAGGGTTGCTAGGGAAGTCATCCCTAGTGAATATTTAGTGAACCCAATGAGCTCAAATAGGTATTGGGTTCCTAGGAGCGTGATTTCATCACGCTAGATGAGTTAGGGTGTGCCAACCTTACTTGATTAGGTAGTTAACCTAATCATGGCAAAAGGTGGCACTTTAGGAATTTTCAAGGTGTGAACAAGCCTTGAAAATGAACTTAACAATTATTCCTAAGGTGATGTGCCAACTACATTTGAGGAGTTCTCTTAAGTCAATCTAATTGGCACATAGTGATCTAAACATCTTTGATGTATGATTTTAGATCTATTACACTTAGGAATATAGAACCTATGGCAAAATGATCAAAATTATCAAAAATGGCAACTAAGGCTAGAATTAGGTATTTCCTATATCTTTACATGTTACTTGCCATATTTTGTTTGCCATATGCCATGTCATTGTTGGTTGCTACTCGGAAAACCTATAGGTTCCACTGTACAAAAATTTTGTACAAAGGTCTGAACCTTTTCCTAGCTACCATGTGTTCTTTTAAATTAAATTTTGGATCGCCTGCGGAACTTAACACGTTTGATCCAAAACTTAATCTATTTGTTCTTTTAGGTTTTGACTTGGATCTCCTGCGGAACTTAACACGTTCGACCCAAGTCTCCTTAAGTTATTAATTCCATTAAATATTAATTTCCATAAAAGGTTCCCAGTACTGACGTGGCGAGGCACATGACCTTCTTGGATATGGGAGCAACCACCACCGACTAGACAAAACCTTTAATAGAAAGCTAATATTTAATTTCCTAAAATAACTTTAGGTTAACCAAAGAGAACAATCAAATCACAAGGAAAAGAAAGAAACAAAAGAACACAACTTCGAAAAAAAACATATTCGAAATTCTAGAACGTAAGCCTCTTGTATTTGGTATTATTTCCATAAATAACTAGCATGATGCGGAAATAAAATTTACTAGTTATACCTTATAGAAAAACCTCTTGATCTTCTACCGTATTCCTCTTCTAACCTCGGACGTTGTGTGGGCAACGATCTTCCGAGACGAGAAACCACCAATCACCTTCTTCTCCTCCTAGCTAGGTTCGGCCAACAAAGAGGAAGCTTCACCAAGGAAGAAAAACAAAATACTAACCAAGCTCCAAGAGATGCTAGCTTTCTCTCCTTCTTCTTCTTCTTCTCCTAGTATCCGCCACCACAAGAGCTCCAATAGAAGGGTAGGGTTCGGCCACCACAAGAGGAAGAGAGGGAGAGGTTGGGCCACACCAAGGAACAAAAGAGAGGAATAATAGATGTTGTGTCTTGTGAAGGCACCTCACCCCTTCTTTTATATTCCTTGGCCTAGGCAAATTAGGAAATTTAATTACAATAAAATTTCCTTAATTTCCTTGACATGATTTAATTGAGAAAATTAAATAAAATTTTCCAATTTAATCTCTAATGGCCGGCCACTTCTAGAGAAATAAATTAGACAAGTTTTAATCAACAAATTAAAACTTCCTAATTTGTTTCCGGAAATTTTAAAAATAAAATTTCTCTTTAAAAATCTCTTCATGGTTGATAAAGGAAATTTCTATAATTTTAATTTTATCAACATGTGGATAATTTTAAAGACAAAATAAAATAACTCATCAATCTACAAATAAGGAAAGAGATCTAATCTCTTTCTTTAATCTTTGTAGATCTTTTACAAGAGAGATATTTTAATTTTAATTCTCTTTAAAAATTATTTCTTCCACATAATAAAAACTAAAATTAAAATCCTTTTTAATTTAATTTGGCCCCACTAGCTTGGGTTCAACTCTAACACCTAAGCCGGCCCTAGCTTGGTTCCCAAGCTAGCTTGGCCGGCCCCTTATTAGTGGGTATAGAAGGTGGGTATAGGTGGGTATAAAACTTCTACAAATAAGAGGCTACGATAGGGATCGAGAGGAGGAATTGGTTTTGGTCTCCCGATAAAATTAAGCATCCCGTGTTCGCCCCGAACACACAACTTAATTTTATCAATGATAATTCATTCCACTAGAGAATTATCATTGAACTACCGCACCAATCCCAAATTACATTTTTGGGCTCCTTCTTATTATGAGTGTGTTAGTCTCCCTGTGTTTAAGATATCAAATGTCCACTAATTAAGGGAGTTACTGACAACTCATTTAATTAATATCTAAGTCCAAGAGTAGTACCACTCAACCTTATTATCATGTCGGACTAAGTCCACCTGCAGGGTTTAACATGACAATCTTTATGAGCTCCTCTTGAGGATATTATCAACCTAGTATCTCTAGGACACAGTTTCCTTCTATAATCAACAACACACACTATAAGTGATACCATTTCCCAACTTATCGGGTTTATTGATTCAACGAACTAAATCTCACCCATTGATAAATTAAAGAAATAAATATCAAATATATGTGCTTGTTATCACATTAGGATTAAGAGCACATACTTCCATAATAACCGAGGTCTTTGTTTCTTTATAAAGTCAGTATAAAAGAAACGACCTCAAATGGTCCTACTCAATACACTCTGAGTGTACTAGTGTAATTATATAGTCAAGATAAACTAATACCTAATTACACTACGACCTTCCAATGGTTTGTTCCTTTCCATCATGGTCGTGAGCTACTGTTTATAATTTATAAGGTACTGATAACATGATCTTCTGTGTGTGACACCACACACCATGTCATCTACAATATAAATTAATTGAACAACTACATTTATCATAAATGTAGACATTCGACCAATGTGATTCTTATTTCTAGATAAATGTTTATACCAAAAGCTAGGCTTTTAGTATACATCCCAACAATCTCCCACTTATACTAAAAGACTAAGTTGCTATATCTGCTGCCATACATCTGATTCCTAACCCTTCAACATGCCCATCAAAAGCTCTTGCCTTAAGGACCTCAGTGGAAGGATCAATAGGTCATCACCTGATGCAATCTAGGCGGCAACAACTTCTCCTCGTTTATACGATTTCTCGTATTGGGTGGTACTTGCGCTCTATTGTGTTTACTTGCCTTATAGACTTATGGTTTCTTCGAGTTTGCTACTGCACCAACATTATTACAATAAATTGTAATAATCTTTGGACAAACCAGAAATCATATCTAAGTCTATCTTGAGGTTATTGAGTCATACAACTTTTAATGGCTACCTCAGAGGCTTGCCATATACTAAGCTTCTATGGTGGAGTCCAGAAAAACACCTATGCTTATCACTCTTCCATAGTTATGACTTTACCTCCTAAAATAAACACAAAAACCCTGAGGTTGACTTATTATTGTCCCTTTCCGATTGGAGGTCAAAATCCATACAACCCATAGGAACCAAATTAACTGCCTTGTAAGCTAGCATATAATCTTTAGTGCCTCTAAGGTACTTTAATATATACTTTACTGCAGTCCAATGTCCTTGTCTAGGGTTACTTTGATATCTGCTAACTATGCTCTTAGCAAAACAGATTTCTGATCTCGTGCATAGCATACATTAGGTTGTCTAACTGCCGAAGTATAAAGAACTGCCTATATGTCCTCAATCTCCTTTAATGTCATCGGAGACATCTCTTTAGATAAAGACACTCCATGCTTAAAAGGTAAGAAACCTTTTGAGGAGTTTCGCATGCTTAAAACGAGCAAGGATTTTTTCGATGTATCAAGCTTGGAATAAATATATTTTTTCTTGTGATCCCTTATTACTTTGATCTTAAAAAATATATATATTCTCCCAAGTCCTTTATATCGAATTATTTGGACAACCATACCCCTACTTCTGACAACATTTTCATATTGTTTCCAACTACCAAAAATGTTATCTACGTATAGTACAAGAAATACCACCACGTTTCCATCACATCTTTTGTATACACAAAACTTTATCCGTTTACTCAATAAATCCATAGGTGTGGATTACTTTGATAAACTGGATGTTCCAAGACCTTGAAGCTTTGTATCAGTCCATAGACTGATTGAGCTTGCACACAAGATGCTCTTAGCACTTTGCAATGAACCCTTCTAGTTGCTTTATATGGATGCTTTCTTCAAGACTTCTATTAAGGAATGCTGTCTTGACATCCACTTGCCAAATAGATAAAAGAATCTGGATAGACTTAAGCATGGCTACCAGTGAAAAAGGTTTCCTTTTTCATCAAGCCTTGCTTTGAAGGTTTCTACCTTCCTGTCTATCCCTCTTTCTCTATTATAGACCTTTTACACCCAAAGGCTTTTACACCACTTGGTGGTTCTACAAGCTTCCAGATTTTATTAGAATACATATATTCTAATTCTATTATTCATTACTCTTTGCCAAGATGCTTCATATTTATCTTGGAGTGCTTCGTCATATGTCCGGAGATCAGGTTCATGTCCTTCAGGGATCGAGTTCAAAAACTCTCCCAAAACATGAATCTTTTAAGGTTGCTTAACAACCCTCCCACTACGACAAGGCATTTTCTGCAATTGTGTATCATTTGTGATACGTGTTGTAGTTTTCTTGTGGTATCTCATCTTGTACAGTTGGTACTAGTTTAGACATGTCTTTTATTATTTTCTTAAGAACAAATTTACTTATGAGCACGTGGTTCATTATATAGTCCTTTTCTAAAAATCAGTCATTGATGTTATCAATGACCTTCGATTTTAAGACTATAAACCTACTTTTGTTTATCTAGGATAACTTACAAACAAGTGAACTCCTATCCAACTTATCATTATCTCTCTTTAACATATATGTTGGATTACCTGAATCCGAATATGCTTCAAAATAGGCTTACGCCTATTCAGCAACTCTATATGAGTAGAGAGTTATGACTTGGAAGACACTATGTTCACTTTCATTTTCAGAGTTTATCCTTAAAACAAATTTGGTAATTTTCTGAATAACTCATCATCTATCTAATTATTCCATAAGAGTTCTTTACCTTCTTTCTACTACACCATTCTGTTTGGGGTGTACCAGATGCAGTTAGTTGGGATTGAAATCAACTTCTGATAAGTGACTCCTAAAATCTCTCAAGAGGTACTTGCCACTACGATCTTCCATAGTGACTTTTTACTTTAACATTTCTCCGCATCAACCTTGTACTCTTTGAACTAATCAAAGTACTTAGTCTTGCGGTACATTAAGTAAATTTATTTGTATCTTGAATAGTTGTCTATTAAATAGACAAAATATTCAATACTACCTCTTGTCTGGATAGTCATAGGATCACACAAATAAGAATGAACCGTTTTCAACATATCTTTGACTCCATACCCCTTGGACTTAAAAGCTTCTTGGTTATTTTCCTTCCAAGTAAGACTCGTAGGTTGGAAAAATTTCCACTACCAATGAACCCAAAAGTTCATCAGCTACCAATGAATCCTACTCAAGTATAACCTAGCTTTATATGCCAAAGATATAATTGGTTCATTTCCGAAGGTTGCTTTCTCTTAAAATTAGAAGATGTGTTACTAATTTCCATTTGTTGCATCGTGGGAGTTATTGGATTATAAATTGTCAACCATCATACCAGAATAGATAACTTTCCTATTTTTCTTGATAACAACTTTGTTATCAAAATAGACACAATATCTATAATAGTTTAGAAACTGAAATCAGGTTCTTTCTAAACTTGGTACGTAAAGACAATTACTTAAAATCCATATTTTATTCTTATCAAAGGATAAACATCTCCCACTGCAACAGCTACCACTTTTACAGTAGTGCCCATGTGGACGGTGATTTACCTTTCATTTAGTTGTCGGGTTTCATGGAACCCTGCAATGAATTGCAGACATGATTAATGGCATCTTGTATCTACACTCCAGGTTCGTAGATAACACCATTGGACATGTTTCAACTAATGAATTAAATACATCTAAATTGTTCTTAGTTATAAGACGGTCTACCTTAATGTCCAAGTCCTATTTCCAATCATTACAATTGGGACTAATAAGTCTTTTTCTATAGTATGACTACTAGGGATTGACAAACATCCTAAGAATCACAAAAATATTTGGTCAAGATCAACTCCTTAAAATCTCCATGAATTTTGTGTATACAAAATCGAAGAGGAGATTTTATTCATTAATTTTATTATCTCGTCAACTTTACTTTATGACGAATAAAATTAATAGTTGATCTGTTGATCAAATATTTGGTCAAAACTCTTTGAATTTAAAATAAAATATTGATTCCTCAAACAATATTATTTAAATTCACCAACACCTCAAACACCGTGAATTTTGCATGCCACGTTAGTGTGGACGATACAAATTCAACATTTGTAAAGGAGGGTTTTACCCATTAACTATCTTGTCAACGTATCTTTATGACAAATAAAATTATCTCAAACACCGTTAATTTTGTATGCCACGTTAGTGTGGACGATACAAAATCAATCATTTGTAAGAGGGTTTTAACCCTTTAATTTTATTATCTTGTCAACCTAGTTTTATGACAAATTAATAGTTGGTTTCATTTGGTCACACAAATAATAGCAGTGACTCGATGGGAGGATACTATTAGATGTGTCTAAGTGTATACCATTACTTGACACAAAGTCCATTAATAAGATTATGCCCCTTCCGTTGGGAAGATCACACGCTCTTAATTAACTTCCTATAGTCATCCAAAATGGAAGTCCATTCTAGTGATCCACAAACAAGCTCATCCGTTATGGAGGAAGGCACTCGAGCCAACGCGCAAGCTTGTTTGCATCACTTACAAACCAATAATGGAGACCATGGGATTTACTTAAAATCCCTCTCCCACTTAGTTATTTATAAATGAGGAATTTTAACTATGCTAGCCTACTAAATATGTAAACCAACATGCACACAAAGACAATATAAAAGCAATAAATAGAAAATCTAATTTTCAACTATTATGGCTTTTATCTCTAGTTATCCTCCGTGTGTTGTCATCCCAAGCTGCTGCCATATTTGGCCACCGCCATCGGGTCTGTCGCATCCATCTTGCTACTAGTTCCACTGCGCCTCTGGTCCTTAGAAGGTTCCACGCTTTGCAAGATTCGATCCATGACATAAATAGAATTTTACATTTTGATCCTATATTCCATAAAAGGAATGTACATGTATCTAGATCAAAAATAAAATCCTAATAAAACTAAATACGGCTTCTGTATTTTAATACAATCATGCACACATATAAATTGCCCTTGACATGTCCAGGGTCCAATCACACATAATTAACTAAAAGCCATAATAGTTGGATCCTGATCCACAAAGTTAGCACATCCTACTATTATCACCTAAATTATGTATGACATGTGCATAATTAAACTAAATACCAAATACACGAGGCAAAACCCTAGCTCGATACCAATTGTTGGTTGCTACTCGGAAAACCTATAGGTTCCACAAAAATTTTGTACAAAGGTCCGAACCTTTTCCTAGCTACCATGTGTTCTTTTAAATTAAATTTTGGATCGCTGCGGAACTTAACACGTTTGATCCAAAACTTAATCTATTTGTTCTTTTAGGTTTTGACTTGGATCTCTGCGGAACTTAACACGTTCGACCCAAGTCTCCTTAAGTTATTAATTCCATTAAATATTAATTTCCATAAAAGGTTCCCAGTACTGACGTGGCGAGGCACATGACCTTCTTGGATATGGGAGCAACCACCACCGACTAGACAAAACCTTTAATAGAAAGCTAATATTTAATTTCCTAAAATAACTTTAGGTTAACCAAAGAGAACAATCAAATCACAAGGAAAAGAAAGAAACAAAAGAACACAACTTCGAAAAAACATATTCGAAATTCTAGAACGTAAGCCTCTTGTATTTGGTATTATTTCCATAAATAACTAGCATGATGCGGAAATAAAATTTACTAGTTATACCTTGTAGAAAACCTCTTGATCTTCTACCGTATTCCTCTTCTAACCTCGGACGTTGTGTGGGCAACGATCTTCCGAGACGAGAAACCACCAATCACCTTCTTCTCCTCCTAGCTAGGTTCGGCCAACAAAGAGGAAGCTTCACCAAGGAAGAAAAACAAAATACTAACCAAGCTCCAAGAGATGCTAGCTTTCTCTCCTTCTTCTTCTTCTTCTCCGAGTAGTATCCGGCCACCACAAGAGATCCAATAGAAGGGTGGGTTCGGCCACCACAAGAGGAAGAGAGGGAGAGGTTGGCCGACCACACCAAGGAACAAAAGAGGGAGAGGAATAATAGATGTTGTGTCTTGTGAAGGCACCCTCACCCATTCTTTTATATTCCTTGGCTTAGCAAATTAGGAAATTTAATTACAATAAAATTTCCTTAATTTCCTTGACATGATTTAATTGAGAAAAATTAAATAAAATTTCCCAATTTAATCTCTAATGGGCCACTTCTAGAGGAAATAAATTAGACAAGTTTTAATCAACAAATTAAAACTTCCTAATTTGTTTCCGGAAATTTTAAAATAAAATTTCTCTTTAAAATCTCTTCATGGTTGATAAAGGAAATTTCTATAATTTTAATTTTATCAACATGTGGATAATTTTTAAAGACAAAATAAAATAACTCATCAATCTGCAAATAAGGAAAGAGATCTAATCTCTTTCTTTAATCTTTTGTAGATCTTTTACAAGAGAGATATTTTAATTTTAATTCTCTTTAAAAATTATTTCTTCCACATAATAAAAACTAAAATTAAAATCCTTTTTAATTTAATTTGGCCCCACTAGCTTGGGTTCAAGGGCCACCCAATAATATACCTAGGGCCCTAGCTTGGTTCCCAAGCTAGCTTGGCCGGCCCCTTATTAGTGGGTATAGAAGGTGGGTATAGGTGGGTATAAAACTTCTACAAATAAGAGGCTACGATAGGGACCGAGAGGAGGAATTGGTTTTGGTTTCCCGATAAAATTAAGCATCCCGTGTTCGCCAACACACAACTTAATTTTATCAATGATAATTCATTCCACTAGAGAATTATCATTGAACTACCGCACCAATCCCAAATTACATTTTTGGGCTCCTTCTTATTATGAGTGTGTTAGTCTCCCTGTGTTTAAGATATCAAATGTCCACTAATTAAGGGAGTTACTGACAACTCATTTAATTAATATCTAAGTCCAAGAGTAGTACCACTCAACCTTATTATCATGTCGGACTAAGTCCACCTGCAGGGTTTAACATGACAATCTTTATGAGCTCCTCTTGAGGACATTATCAACCTAGTATCTCTAGGACACAGTTTCCTTCTATAATCAACAACACACACTATAAGTGATACCATTTCCCAACTTATCGGGTTTATTGATTCAACGAACTAAATCTCACCCATTGATAAATTAAAGAAATAAATATCAAATATATGTGCTTGTTATCACATTAGGATTAAGAGCACATACTTCCATAATAACCGAGGTCTTTGTTTCTTTATAAAGTCAGTATAAAAGAAACGACCTCAAATGGTCCTACTCAATACACTCTGAGTGTACTAGTGTAATTATATAGTCAAGATAAACTAATACCTAATTACACTACGACCTTCCAATGGTTTGTTCCTTTCCATCATGGTCGTGAGCTACTGTTTATAATTTATAAGCTACTGATAACATGATCTTCTGTGTGTGACACCACACACCATGTCATCTACAATATAAATTAATTGAACAACTACATTTATCATAAATGTAGACATTCGACCAATGTGATTCTTATTTCTAGATAAATGTTTATACCAAAAGCTAGGCTTTTAGTATACACTCCAACAGTCATGACATCATACTTAATTTATCATCATTTGATATGTCATGATAAAGCTTAGGTTCTTTATATGTCATGCTTTAGTTAAGTTTCATACTTTATGCCATGATATCATGACATTGGCACATGTTTTCATTTATGATATTATGTCATGCCATGTCATCACCTCTTGCAGTAATAATCAATGAAATTGATCTAAGGATAGAAACACAATTTGATATTGAGATCAAATTGGTGTTTAGAAAATGCATGAGAACTTAGCCTAAGTTGACCTTAACCCATATCTCACATCAAATTGACTTGAATGTGGTTTGATACACCTTAGATGTGTGTGAGATATTAGGATCATGAGTTAGGATCAAGGTGCATTATCCTTGTACCTAGATGACCCTAATTCAAGAAATTAAGGATCATAGGGAAAGCTTGTGTACAAGTCATCTAGCCCTAAGATTATGGTCCTAAATTCAAATGGTTTTAAAAGCATTTTAAAATTGATTTGAAAAACCTTGATGAAGCTTTCCTAGTGATAGCATTCATCATTGAACATTGTGATACAAAGTTGAGTTAAACTTGAACTATTTCAAAGTTTTTGAACTTTGTATCAAGATTGAAAAATGGAAACTATATTCATAGAAAACTATTTTTCCTTGATAGTGTATGATATGAGGAATGTATCCTCAAAGTTTCGTAATTTTTGGAATTTTCTGTGAGTTTCTGAACCTCTCCCGGAGAGAAAATCAGAAATCTCTGATTTCAGTGGCTGGATCGGTCCGGGGACCGATCCAGGGAAGATCTGATCGGTCTGCGGACCGATCCAGAGTATTGTGGATCGGTCTGCAGACCGATCCAGTGAGTTCCAGTAGATCGATCAAGGCGTGCCGAATTTCTGATTTTTCAGCTGTTGTCTGAAATTTCAGTTATGGAAATGGTGTTTTTGGATTTCTAAAGGTTTGGAACTCACAAAGACATTGTTGGTGCAATGGTCAAGGGGGAGTTTTACCTAATTGTCAAGGGGGAGTTGACTTTTAGAGGGAGTTTTTACTCCTTAAGACTTTTGAGGATTAGTGATATGGGATTATCGCTAAGTTGATTGTTGAGTTTAGTATCAAGGGGGAAATTAAGAGTTTCAATGAAAGGTATGGGACTTTCATTAGGAAGAAACTCTTGACCTTGATACCCTCCTTTTTGATGTGTGTCAAAAAGGGGAGAGTGTTCATTGGAGAATTATTGGAGAAACCCAAGTTAGGTTATCGGGTTAACCTAAGCTAGGGGAAGAATGTCAAGGAATGTTCAAGGAAGAACATTGGAATTCTTTTTGATGTGTGTCAAAAAGGGGGAGAATTATTGGAGAACCCAAGTTAGGTTATCGGGTTAACCTAAGGGGAGAATGTCCAGAGAATGTTCAAGGAAAGAACATTGGACATTGGAAGATGATTGGAAAACCTAAGTTAGGTTATCGGGTTAACCTAACTTGATTATGGGTTTTGTCAAACATCAAAGGAGAGATTGTTGGACCTTGGAAGATGGTTGACCTGACTCGAGTTGACCTGACTCGAGTTGTATTTTGATGTTTGACTTAGGAAGATTGTCGGTGCAACCTTAGGTCAAGGTTGACCTAGTTGAGTTGCATGTTGATGTTTGACACTCGTGGAAGAGTTGTATTCTTGATATGGGACAAGAATAGATGTTTGGGAGATTATTGGTGCAACCGTAGGTCAAGGTTGACCTGGTTGACCTGGTTGACCTGATTCAGGAAAAAGTCCAAGTATGGAGACTTGGCACTGGAAAAGTCCAAGCAGGGAGCTTGGCACGCGAAAAGTCCAAGTATGGAGACTTGGCACGGGAAAAGTCCAAGTATGGAGACTTGGCACTAGGAAAGTCCAAGTATGGAGACTTGGCACGGAAAAGTCCTAACTGGGATGTTAGGCAGTGTGGAAAGTCCTGGTGAGTGAAGCCAGGTGAAAATCCTAGTGAGTGAAGCTAGGTGAAGGTGAAAGTCCTGGTGAGTGAAGCTAGGCATTCGGGAAAATCCTGGTGAGTGAAGCCAGGTGAAAATCCTAGTGAGTGAAGCTAGGTGAATGGGAAAGTCCTAACTGGGATGGTAGGCAGTTGGAAAGTCCTGGTGAGTGAAGCGGGCAGTTTGGAAATCTGGTGAGTGAAGCCGGTGAAAACCCTAGTGAGTGAAGCTAGGTGAAAGTCCAAAGTGAAGCCAGGCAAGGGAAAATCCGGATGGATCAAGGGTGATCGGACATCCGTGATGGGAAGTCCAAGTAGGTCATAGGAGTGATCGGATACATGGTGCGGAGAGAAAAGTCTAAGTGGGTCTAAGGGATTGACCGGACACTAGGGAGTCCTAGCAGGTCAAGGGTGGCCGGATGCTAGGCATGATGAACAGGTCAAGATTGACCGGATGTTGGTTTGGACTTGGTTTGGGCAAAACCAAGCACTAGATCGATCGGTGGATCGATCGGTGACCATCGAGATAACGATCGGTGGCTTCTCGACGCTCTTCGATCGGTCCGAGACCGATCGAGACGAGCCAACTCTCACGAGAGTTGGCGATCGTCTGAGGACCGATTAGCCTAGAGCCCGATCGGTCCGCAGACCGTCGAGCACGATCGATGGCTCAGCGAAGATATGGCTGATCGGTGCGGGACCGATCAGACTAAACTGATCGGTCCCATGGCCGTCGAGAGGCTCTGGACCGATCAGGGTGGAGCCTGATCGGTCCAGGTCCTAGCCGTTGCGACACAACGGCTAGTTTCTGTGTCTTCTTCTTCACAGGTTATAAAAGGAGATCGAGCCTCTGCTTCTACGTCTTCTTCTTCCTGATTACGGCGATTAGAGCTTTGCTGAGCTCTCATTGTGCTGAAGCTCTGCGTGAGTTTCCTGCTGGTTTTCTAGCTGAGTTTGGATCCTAGAAGCTGCTGTTTTCATCTGGGTTCCAATCGACAACAAGAGGCAAGCAAGTGTTTTTACATTCCTGTTGTTCTTGTGTTCTTGTTCTTCTTGTACTCCTTATTGCTGTTGCAAAGATTGTGGTGAGGTTTCTCCACCCCGAAGGAGTTTATATTAGCCGGTTCTCCGGGGACTCATCCACCGACGGATTGATAGGGCTCGTCCACCTTACGGACACGCCGAGGAGTAGGAGTATCATCTCCGAACCTCGTACATCGCTGTGTTAAGGTTTGATATTCTTCCTTTCGTTTCTAGTTTAGTTTTCCGCTGCGCTAACGAATTGTAGGAAGAAACGAGCGATTTGGGGCGGCTATTCACACCCCCCCTCTCTAGCCGCGATCATCGATCTCAACACTTTGAACCCTCCTAACCGAGAGGAAGATTGCTTAAGCGACCAAGATGGTGATCGGTTAAGTTCGCCTTGTCGACCGGGGTGAGAATCGCTCAGTCCTCTTAAATGCTCATTCGTGACTACTCCCAAGTGGCTTTCCCCCCCCCCCCCCCCCCCCCAAAAGGTTATGTTTTTAATGTGAATGGTTCCGTCAGGCCAATAATCTATCAATATATGACAACATTTAATAAATTGAAGATGGAAGGTCAAGGACATTAATGATCATTAGGTATTAATGATAATTACTTTTAGCCATTAATTATAAATCATTAATAACTATTAAAATACTAGGAAGGTGTAAAGTTAATAAGATAAGCGAAGGACCATTAATATAGAGACGAAGATAACATAAAAGGAGGAGCAAGAGGCAAGTAGGTTATTTTTTCTAATTCTAAAAAATAACTCTCAATTATTCCATGTTTCTACTTTGTTCCCCTCCATTGATTGGCTTTGATTTAGGCGTCGGAGTGGCATCACTAATGTATCCCAACACCATTTTAATTCCTATTTTCAGTCTATTATTCTCTAGGTTCTCCAAGGGCAATGGTTTTTCTCTTCGTTCTCCTTCCTTTGGCAGTTCTAAGCAATAGCAGTCAATATACATTTGCCATGTCACCGGTGGATCTCCCTCCGAAAGTCTTGATGCATGATCGATTAGTTTATAATTTTTTTCATAAATTTTATTAGATAAAAATCAAGAAGGCCCCATTTTTTTCTAAATCGTTAAAGGGGCATCTTACTTTTATTTTTTTTTTATCTAAAGAGTATCCCACCCATGTAAAATAACATAACTGTTCTTCATTACTATTTTTATTATTTGTTGATACAGGAAATACCAGACGATCGAACCTGAGTTTTGATTATGTTAAAGGGTCCAAAGTTAAGTTATCTTGTGATCTAACAAGGTTGATTTAACTTGCAGGAAAGTACTAAGTTGTCTTAGGTAAAAGTCCTAATAGATTATAGGCAGGTGGAAAACCCTAGGGGGAGGCAACCTTAGGTCCTAGGAGGAGGTATCCCTAGGTTAAGGTGTTGGTTGCTACTCGGAAAACCTAATGGTTCCACTGTACAAAAATTTTGTACAAAGGTCTGAACCTTTTCCTAACTACCATGTGTTCTTTTAAATTAAACTTGGATCGCCTGCGGAACTTAACACATTTGATCCAAAGTTTAATCTATTTGTTCTTTTAGGTTTTGAATTGGATTTCTTGCGGAACTTAACACGTTCGATCCAAATCACCTAGGTTATTAATTCCATTAAATATTAATTTCCAAAATTGGCTTCCAGTACTGACGTGGCGAGGCACATGACCTTCTTGGATATGGGAGCAACCACCACCGACTAGACAAAGCCTTTTAAGGAAAACTAATATTTAATTTCCTTAAATAACTTTAGGTCAACCGAAAAGAACAATCAAATCACAAGGAAAAAAACAAAAGAACACAACATCGAAAACAAATTCGTAATACTATAATCGCATGCCTCTTGTATTTGGTATTATTTCCAAAAATAACTAATATGATGAGGAAAGGAAAAATACTAGTTATACCTTTTTGAAAGATCTCTTGATCTTCTACCGTATTCCTCTTCTAACCTTGGACGTTGTGTGGGCAACGATCTTCCAAGATGAGGACCACCTAGCACCTTCTTCTTCTTCCTTCAAGTTTCGGCCAAGCACCAAAATCCAAGGATGAAGAACTTTTTCCACCAACTAAGCTCCAAGGGATACAAGCTTTCTCTCCTTCTTCTCCTTCTTCTCCAAGTAGTATCCGACCACCACAAAAGCTCCAAGCAAGGAAGAGTTTCGGCCACTACAAAGAGGAAGAGAGAGAGAGAGGATGGCCGACCACAACACCAAGGAAAAGAGGGAGAGAATAATAGAGGTTGTATCCCTTGAAAGCACCCCAACCCCCTCTTTTATAATCCTTAGCTTTGGTAAATAAGGAAATTTAATTACAATAAAATTTCCTTAACTTTCCTTGACATGAATTAATTAAGAAAAATTAAACAAAATTTCCTAAACATTCATGTCTTGGCCGGCCACATCAACAAGAGCAAACAAGACAATTTCAATCAACAATTAAAATTCCTTATTTGTCTTTGGAAATTTTAAAAAATAAAATTTCCCTTTAAAATCCCTTCATGGTTGATAAAAAGAAATTTCTATAATTTTAATTTTTCTACATGTGAATAATTTATAAAGAAGAAAAATAAAATATCTTTCCAATCTACAAATAAGGAAAGAGATCTAATCTCTTTCTTTAATCTTTTGTAGATCCTTTTAAAAGAGAAATTTTAATTTTAAATATCTCCAATAAATTATATCTTTCACATAAGAAAAAATTTAAATTTAAAATTCTTTTTAATTTAATGGGGGCCGACCACCTAAGCTTGGGTTCAAGCTAGGGCCGGCCACCCATGAACCAAGGCTTGGCCGACCCTAGCTTGATCCACAAGCTAGCTTGGCCGACCCCTACATCATGGGTACGAAGGTGGGTATAGGTGGGTATAGTACTCTATAAATAAGAGGCTACGATAGGGACCGAGAGGAGGAATTGATTTTGGTCTCCCGATAAAATTAAGCATCCCGTGTTCGCCCCGAACACGCAACTTAATTTTATCAATAATAATTCATTCCACTAGAGAACTATTATTGAACTACCGCACCAATCCCAAATTACATTTTTGGGCTCCTTCTTATTATGAGTGTGTTAGTCTCCCTGTGTTTAAGATGTCAAATGTCCACTAATTAAGTGAGTTACTGACAACTCATTTAATTAATATCTTAATTCAAGAATAGTACCACTCAACCTTATCGTCATGTCGGACTAAGTCCACCTGCAGGGTTTAACATGACAATCCTTATGAGCTCATCTTGGGGACATTATCAACCTAGATCACTAGGACACAGTTTCCTTCTATAATCAACAACACACACTATAAGTGATATCATTTCTCAACTTATCGGGCTTATTGATTTATCGAACTAAATCTCACCCATTGATAAATTAAAGAAATAAATATCAAATATATGTGCTTGTTATTATATTAGGATTAAGAGCACACACTTCCATAATAATTGAGGTCTTTGTTCCTTTATAAGGTCAATATAAAAGAAACTACCTCTAATGGTCCTACTCAATACACTCTAAGTGTACTAGTGTAATTATATAGTTAAGATAAACTAATTCCTAATTACACTACGACCTTCCAATGGTTTGTTCCTTTCCATTTTGGTCGTGAGCTACTGTTTATAATTTATAAGGTACTGATAACATCATCTTCTGTATATGACACCACATACTATGCTATCTACAATATAAATTAATTGAACAACTACAAACAAATGTAGATAATTTGACCAAATGTGATTCTTTATTTAAAATAAATGTTTACAAAAGCTTAGACTTTCAGTATACACTCCAACAATCTCCCACTTATACTAATGACTAAGCTGCCATATCTTCTGCCATACATCTGATTCTCATTCCCTCCACATGCCGATCGAAAGCTTTTGCCGGAAGGGCCTTAGTGAAAGGATCTGTCAGGTTATCTATTGATGCAATCTTGGAGAAGACAACTTCTCCTCGCTTCACAATATCTCGTATCAGGTGGTACTTACGCTCTATATGTTTACTTGCCTTATGGGCTCGTGGTTCCTTTGAGTTTGCAATTGCACTGCTATTATCACAATAAATTGTGATGATTTTGGGCAAACCAGGAATCACATCTAAGTCCATTAGAAAGTTCCTGAGCCATACTGCTTTTTTATCCACCTCAGAGGCTGCTACATACTCAGCTTCCATGGTTGAGTCTGAAACGTATTTCTGCTTAACACTCCTCTATGCAATGACTCCACCTCCCAAAGTAAACACATAGCCTGATGTAGACTTTATATCCGATTGGAAATCCGAATCCGTGTAACCCACAGGAAGCAAATCATTCGCTTGGTAAACTAGCATATAATCTCTAGTCCTTCTCGGGTACTTTAATATATGCTTTATGCAGTCCAATGTCCGTCGGGTTACTCGATATCTGCTAACCATGCCCATAAAGCAGATATCGGGTCTCGTACATTGCATACATTAGGCTTCCTACAATTGAAGCATAAGGAGCTGCTTTCATGTCCTCTATATCTTTTGATGTCTTGGAGACATCTCTTTAGATAAAGCTACTCCATGCCTAAAAGTAAGAAACCTTTCTTGGAATCTGTATGCTAAACGAGCAGGATTGTATCTATATATGAATCTTGGGAGACACAACATTCTTTTCTTGCGATCCCTTATAACTTTGATCCCAAGAATGTGTGATCTCCTAAGTCCTTCATATCAAATTGTTTGGACAACCATACCCTTACATCCGATAATACCTTGACATTGTTGCCAATTAATAAAATATCATCTACGTATAGTACAAGAAATACCACCACGTTTCCGTTACACTTCTTGTATACACAAGACTCATCCGGACATTGAATAAATCCATATGACTGGATTACTTCATTAAACGGATGTTCCAAGACTTGAAGCTTGCTTGATCCATAAATGGACCGATTGAGCTTGCACACTAGATGCTCTTTGCCTTTTCAATGAACCCTTACGGTTGCTTCGTATGGATGTTCTCTTCAAGACTTCCATTAAGGAAAACATTCGACATCCATTTGCCAAATCTCATAATCCATATGGGCAGCAATGGATAAGAGTATCCGGATAGACTTAAGCATAGCTACCGGTGAAAAGGTCTCCTCATAGTCGATTCCCTCTTTCTGAGTGTATCCTTTCGCAACAAGCCTAGCTTTGAAGGTTTCTACCTTCCCATCTGTCCCTCTTTTCCTTTTGTAGATCCACTTGCATCCAACGGCTTTTACACCATCAGGTGGTTCTACAAGCTCCCAGAACTTATTAGAGTACATAGACTCTATTTCAGAATTCATTGCCTTTTGCCAAGATGCTGCATCTATATCTTGGAGTGCTTCGTCATATGTTCGGGGATCAGGTTCATATTTACCCGGGATCAAGTCCGAAGACTCTCCCAAAAACATGAATCTATCAGGCTGTCTAACAACCCTCCCACTACGACGAGGCACAGTCTGTGGTTGTGTATCATGTGTGACACGTGTTGCAGTCTCTTGTGGTACTTCATCTTGTACTGTTGGTACTAAGGTAGACGTGTCCTCTCTTAGTTCTTCTAAAACAACTTTGCTACTGGGCTTGTGATCCATTATATAATCCTCTTCTAAAAACTGTGCATTGGTGCTAACAATAACCTTCTGATCTTTAGGACTATAAAATAAACCACATTTCATTCCTCTGGGACACCCCACAAATACGCAAACTTCTGTACGAGATTCTAACTTATCAGCATCTGGTTTCAGCACATGTGCTGGACTACTCCAAATCCGAATTTGTCTTAGACTGGGCTTTCGCCCATTTCACAATTCTATGGGAGTAGAAGAAACTGATTTAGAAGGTACTAAGTTCAGAATGTACACTGCCGTTTCCAGAGCGTATCCCCAAAACAAATTTGGTAATTCTGAATAACTCATCATCGATCTAACCATTTCCATAAGAGTCATATTCCTTCATTCTGCCACACCATTCTGTTGGGGTGTACCAGGTGCGGACAGTTGGGATTGAATCCCGGCCTCTGATAAGTAATTCCTAAACTCTCCTAAGAGGTATTCGCCACCACGATCAGACCGTAGTGTCTTGATACTTTTACCTAGTCGTTTCTCCACATCAGCCTTGTACTCTTTGAACTTATCAAAGCACTCGGACTTACGGCGCATTAGGTAAATGTATCCATATCTTGAATAATCGTCTATAAAAGAGACAAAATATTCAAAACCTCCTCTTGCCTGGACAGACATAGGACCACACAAATCATAATGAACCAATTCTAACACTTCTTTGGCTCTATACCCCTTGGCCTTAAAAGGTCTCTTGGTCATTTACATTCCAAGCAAGATTCACAAGTTGGAAAATTTTCCAATTCTAATGAACCCAAAAGTCCATCGGCTATAAGCCTCTGAATCCTACTTAAGTTAATATGACTAAGCCTTAGATGCCAAAGATATGCTTGGTTCATTTCTAAAGATTCTTTTCTCTTATTAGAGTTAGAAGATGAGTTATAAATTTCCATGTTTTGCTTTGTGGGAGAAATTGGATTTAAAGTATACAAATTGCCAACTAACGCACCAGAACAGATAATCACTTTATTTCTCTTAATAATTACATCATTACTAAAAGAAACTGAATATCCATCCAAAAACAGTTTTGAAATTGAAATTAAATTCTTTCTAAAACTGGGTACATAAAGACAATTTTTTAAAATCAAATTTCTATTCCTATTAAAAGATAAGTAGACATCTCCCACTGCAACAGCCGCCACCTTAGTAGCATTGCCCATGTAGACGGTAATCTCTCCTTCAGTTAGTCGTCGGGTTTCCTGGAACCCCTGCAAGGAATTGCAGACATGATCAGTGGCTCCCGTATCTACACACCAGGTACTGGTAGATAACACCGCTAAACATGTTTCAACAACTAGAGTATGAGATATACTTTGTTGTTCTGATTTCTACGAGGACAGTCCGCCTTCCAATGCCCTGACTGCTTGCAGATGAAGCACTTGCCCTTCGGCTTCTTCATTCCAGCTTTAGGTCCTGTACTTTGAGATTTACTCACTTTCTTTGCTGAACCAACTTGTTTCTTCTTTTTCTTTCCTTTCGGTTTAGAAGTAGAACCATTTTCAGCATAGTGAATATGAGAATTGTGACGAATCAAACCTTCTGCTGCCTGAAGTTCTGTCAGTAGTTCTGCCAATGAATATACCCTTTTGTTCATATTGTAATTCAGGCGAAATTGCTCAAAACTTCTAGGTAGTGTTTGGAGGATCATATCGATCTGGGTTTCCCCATCAATTTCTCCTCCAAGGATCTGTATTTCGTTCAGATAAGCCATCATTTTTAGGATATGATCACTTACAGGAGTACCCTCTTGCATGGTGGCTGTCATTATCTTTCTCATGGCTTCTTGTCTAGAAGCCCGATCCTGATGACCAAAGAGTTCCTTAAGATTGTTCATAATATCATAAACTGTTGGTAAATCTTGATGCTGATGTTGCAATACATTTGACATTGAAGCCAAAATGTAGCACCGCGCCATCTCATATGCCTTTACCCATTTCTTTTGATATTCAATCTCCTCTTGGGTAGATTCACCAGTGGGTGCATCAGGACAAGGCTCAGTCAGTACAAACTTATAGCTTTCAGCAGTAAGAACAATGTCCAGGTTCTTTTTCCAATCTATGTAGTTAGGACCAGTAAGTCTATTATGTTGTAGTATGATGGACAGTGGGTTGAAAGTCATCCTAAGAATCACAAATAACTTTTGGTCAAAACTCTAAATTTAGAATAATATTGATTCCTCAAACAATACTATTTTAAATTAACCAACACCTCAAAACACCGTGAATTTTGTATGCCACGATAGTGTGGACGTATACAAATTCAACATTTGTAAAAGGAGGGTTAAACCCATTAATTTTATTATCTTGTCAACCTATATTTTTGACAAATAAAATTAATAGTTGGTATCCTTTGGTCACACGAATAATAGTAGTGACTCCGATGGAGAGGATACTATTAGACGTGCCTAAGTGTACACTATTACTTGACACTAAGTCCATTAATAAGATTGTGCTCCTTCCGATGGGGAAGATCACACGCTCTTAATTAACTTCCTATAGTCATCCAAAATGGAAGTTTGTTCTAGTGATCCACAAACAAGCTCATCCGATATGGAGAAAGGCACTCAGAGCCAACGCGCAAGCTTGTTTGCATCACTTACAAACCAGTAATGGAGACCATGAAATTTATTTAAAATCCCTCTCCCACTTAGTTATTTATAAATGAGGAATTTTAACTATGCTAGCCTACTGGACATGTATACTAACATGCACACACAGCACAATATAAAAGCAATAAATGAAAAACTAATTTTCAACTATTATGACTTTTATCTATTGTTGTCCTCCGTGTGTCGCCAACCCTGGCTGCTGCCATCTTTGGCCACTGCCACCGGGTCTAGTTGTCGCATCCATCTTGCTCCTTGTTCCTCTGCGTCTCTGGTCCTCAAAAGGTTCCACGCCTTGCAAGATTCGATCCGCAACATAAATAGAATATTATATTTTTCGATCCTATATTCCTCGAAGGAATGTACATGTAAACTAGATCGAACATAAAATAAAAATTTACATCCATCGATCCTATATTCCATAAAAGGAATGTACATGTAACTAGATCAAAAATAAAATCCTAAATACAACTCCTGTGTCGATTTTATAATACAATCATGCACTCACATAAATGCCTGACATGTCCAGGGTCCAATCACACATAAAAACTATAAGCCATAATAGTTGGATCATGATTCAAAGTTAGCACATCCTACTATTAACCTGCCTAAATTATGTATGACATGTGCATAATTAAACTAATACCAAATACAGAGAGGCAAAACCCTAGCTCGATACCAATTGTTGGTTGCTACTCGGAAACCTAATGGTTCCATTGTATAAAAATTTTGTACAAATCTGAATCTTTCCTAGCTACCATGTGTTCTTTTAAATTAAACTTGGATCGCCTGCATAACACGTTTGATCCAAAGTTTAATCTATTTGTTCTTTAGGTTTTGACTTGATTTCCTGCGGAACTTAACACGTTCGATCCAAATCACTTAGGTTATTAATTCCATTAAATATTAATTTCCAAAATTGGCTTCCAAGACTGCGTGGGCACATGACCTTCTTGGATATGGGAGCAACCACCACCGACTAGACAAAGCCTTTTAAGGAAAACTAATATTTAATTTCCTTAAATAACTTTAGGTCAACCGAAAAGAACAATCAAATCATAAGGAAAAAAAAAACAAAAGAACACAACATCGAAAACAAATTCGAAATACTAGAATTGCATGCCTCTTGTATTTGGTATTATTTCCAAAAATAACTAGTATGATGAGGAAAGGAAAAATACTAGTTATACCTTTTTGAAAGATCTCTTGATCTTCTACCGTATTCCTCTTCTAACCTTGGACGTTGTGTGGGCAACGATCTTCCAAGATGAGGACCACCTAGCACCTTCTTCTTCTTCCTTCAGGTTTCGGCCAAGCACCAAAATCCAAGGATGAAGAACTTTTTCCACCAACTAAGCTCCAAGGGATACAAGCTTTCTCTCCTTCTTCTCCTTCTTCTCCAAGTAGTATCTGACCACCACAAAAGCTCCAAGCAAGGAAGAGTTTCGGCCACTACAAAGAGGAAGAGAGAGAGAGAGGATGGCCGCCACAACACCAAGGAAAAGAGGGAGAGAATAATAGAGGTTGTATCCCTTGAAAGCACCCCAACCCCCTCTTTTATAATCCTTAGCTTTGGTAAATAAGGAAATTTAATTACAATAAAATTTCCTTAACTTTCCTTGACATGAATTAATTAAGAAAAATTAAACAAAATTTCCTAAACATTCATGTCTTGGCCGGCCACATCAACAAGAGCAAACAAGACAATTTCAATCAACAATTAAAATTCCTTATTTGTCTTTGGAAATTTTAAAAAATAAAATTTCCCTTTAAAATCCCTTCATGGTTGATAAAAAGAAATTTCTATAATTTTAATTTTTCTACATGTGAATAATTTATAAAGAAGAAAAATAAAATATCTTTCCAATCTACAAATAAGGAAAGAGATCTAATCTCTTTCTTTAATCTTTTGTAGATCCTTTTAAAAGAGATATTTTAATTTTTAATCTCTCCAATAAATTATATCTTTCACATAAGAAAAATTTAAAATTAAATTTTTTTAAAATTTAATGGGGGCCGACCACCTAAGCTTGGGTTCAAGCTAGGGTCGGCCACCCATGAACCAAGGCTTGGTCGACCCTAGCTTGAACCACAAGCTAGCTTGGCCGACCCCTACATCATGGGTACGAAGGTGGGTATAGGTGGGTATAGTACTCTATAAATAAGAGGCTACGATAGGGACCGAGAGGAGGAATTGGTTTTGGTCTCCCGATAAAATTAAGCATCCCGTGTTCGCCCCGAACACACAACTTAATTTTATCAATAATAATTCATTCCACTAGAGAACTATTATTGAACTACCGCACCAATCCCAAATTACATTTTTGGGCTCCTTCTTATTATGAGTGTGTTAGTCTCCCTGTGTTTAAGATGTCGAATGTCCACTAATTAAGTGAGTTACTGACAACTCATTTAATTAATATCTTAATCCAAGAATAGTACCACTCAACCTTATCATCATGTCGGACTAAGTCCACCTGCAGGGTTTAACATGACAATCCTTATGAGCTCATCTTGGGGACATTATCAACCTAGATCACTAGGACACAGTTTCCTTCTATAATCAACAACACACACTATAAGTGATATCATTTCTCAACTTATCGGGCTTATTGATTTATCGAACTAAATCTCACCCATTGATAAATTAAAGAAATAAATATCAAATATATGTGCTTGTTATTATATTAGGATTAAGAGCACACACTTCCATAATAATTGAGGTCTTTGTTCCTTTATAAGGTCAGTATAAAAGAAACGACCTCTAATGGTCCTACTCAATACACTCTAAGTGTACTAGTGTAATTATATAGTTAAGATAAACTAATTTCTAATTATACTACAACCTTCCAATGGTTTGTTCCTTTCCATTTTGGTCGTGTGCTACTGTTTATAATTTATAATGTACTGATAACATCATCTTCTGTATGTGACATCACATACTATGTTATCTACAATATAAATTAATTGAACAACTACACAGATGGAACATCATGATTTAAAAGAGAGTTTAAAAATTAAAAATTTCCTTTTATAACTTTCTACAAAAAATTAAGAGAAGAGATTAATCTCTTTCCTTATTTGTAGATTAAAAGGATGATTTTAATTTTTTAGTAAAAACTTTCCTTATTTGTAAATCATCCACAAGTTTAAAAGAGAGTTTAAAAATTTGAAATCTTTCCTTATTTGTTGATTAAAAGGTGGATTTTAAATTTTAAGAAAACTTTCCTTTTTAAACATGTTCATGATTTAAAAGAGAGTTTAAAAATTAAATATTCTCTTTTATAAGTTTCTACAAAAGATTAAGAAAAGATTTGATATCTTTCCTTATTTGTAGATTGAAAGAGATTTTAATTTTTAGAGATAACTTTCTTTTTATCCACATGTTTAAAAGAAATATTTTAATTTATAAAATTTCCTTTTTATTAACCAATCATGAAGGGAAAATTATTGGAGAATTTTTTTATAAATTTCCGGAAGCAAATAAGGAAGTTTTAATTTGTGTTTAAAATTTTATTTGCTTGGAGATTTTATTAGTGGCCGACCATTGTAAATTGAATAGAGAAAATTATTTTAATTAAATAAATTTTCCTTTTCAATGGCAAAAGAATTAAGGAAGTTTTTATTAAATTTTCCTTATTTGCCAAGACCAAGGATTATAAAAGAGGGGGTAGAGGAGGCTTCATGGTGAACAACTCTATTATTTTTCTCCCTCTTTTCTTCCTTGGTGTGGCCGGCCCTTCCCTTTCTCTTCTCTCCATCCTTGTGGCCGAAACCTTCTTTTCTCTTGGAGATCAAGTGGTGGCCGAATCTTAGCTTGGAGAAGAAGGAGAGAAAGCTTGCATCCCTTGGACCTTAGTTGGTAGAAAAGGATCTTCTTCCTTTGAAAGTCTTGCTTGGCCGAACCTTGAAGGAAAGAAGAAGAAGGTGGTTTGGTGGTTCTCGTCTCGGAAGATCGTTGCCCACACAATGTCCGGGATTAGAAGAGGAATATGGTAGAAGATCAAGAGGTCTTTCAAAAAGGTATAACTAGTATTTTTCCTTTCCGCATCATACTAGTTATTTTTGGAAATAATACCAAATACAAGAGGCATGCGATTCTAGTATTTCGAATTTGTTTCGATGTTGTGTTCTTTTATTTTTTTTCCTTGTGATTTGATTGTTCTTTTCGGTTGACCTAAAGTTATTTAAGAAAATTAAATATTAGTTTTCCTTAAAAGGCTTTGTCTAGTCGGTGGTGGTTGCTCCCATATCCAAGAAGGTCATGTGCCTCGCCACGTCAGTACTGGAAGCCAATTTTGAAAATTAATATTTAATGGAATTAATAACCTAGGAGATTTGGATCGAACGTGTTAAGTTCCGCAGGAGATCCAAGTCAAAACCTAAAAGAACAAATAGATTAAACTTTGGATCAAACGTGTTAAGTTCCGCAGGTGATCCAAGTTTAATTTAAAAGAACACGTGGTAGCTAGGAAAAGGTTCAGACCTTTGTACAAAATTTTTGTACAGAGGAACCATTAGGTTTTCCGAGTAGCAACCAACAATGCTTACCACCATGAACTCTGAGATTCAGAAACAATATGAGAACATGGATGCTTATAATATGGTTGAACATCTTAGACAACTATATCAAGAAAAAGTAAGGCATGAGAGATTTGAGATCTCTAAGACTCTGTTTCAATGCAAAAGGGGCAAAGGCAAATGGAAGCCCAAAGGTAAGGGTAAGACCCAAGCCAAAAGAAAGGGCAAGACTCATGCATTGCAACCCAAAGGTGGGGTTGCTAAGGAAGGAACCTGCTTCCACTGTGGTGAGACCGGACACTGAAGAGGAACTGCAAGTTATATCTAGAGGAACTGAAAAGGAAGAGAAGTGAGACTTCTGCCTCAGGTATATATATTATAGAAGTCAAATCTATCTATTACTTCTTCATGAGAATTAGATACCGGATGTACATCTCACATTTGTACTAATGTGTAGAGGCTGAGAAATGGTAGATCACTGACAAAGGACGAAGTCGACCTACAAGTAGGCAATGGCGCAAGAATTGCTGCTATAGCTGTAGGTACATATTCCTTATATCTTTGCCCACTAGATTTATTTTAGAACTTGAAGAGTGCTTTTATGTGCCTACTTTAACTAAGAACATTATATCTATTTCTTGTTTAGACAAAAATGGTTTTTCATTTATAATAAAGGATAAATATATTCTATTTATTTCAATGAAATGTTCTATTGTAGTGTACATCTTGTGAATGGACTCTGTGTTCTAGACTTTGATAACCCAATCTATAACATAAATACCAAACATATCTCTGACATTATCGCTTAGGTCACATAAATGAGAGTCGCATATCCCAACTCCGTAAGGATGGACTTTTGGACTCATTTGATTTTGAATCATATTAGGCATGTAAATCTTGTCTTCAAGACAAGATGACAAATACTCTATTTAGTGGACATAACGAAAAAGCAAATGACTTGTTAAGACTAATACATACAGATATATGCGACCCTTTCAGAATAGTAGCTAGAGGAGGCTACCATTACTTCATTACTTTTACTGATGATTTCAGTAGATACAACTACGTGTATCTGATGAGACACAAGTTAGAATCCTTTGAAAAGATCAAAAAAATTCAAAAATGAAGTATAAAATCAACTTGGAAAGAGTATTCAGATGCTTCGATAAGATCGAGGTGAGGAATACCTTAGCCAAGAATTTCATGACCATCTCGTTGAGTGTGAGATCATATCTCAACTCACTCCACCTGGAACACCACAATGGAATGATGTATCGGAAAGGAGAAATCGTACTTTATTAGATATGGTACGATTGATGATGAGTCATATAGATCTTACTACTTCCTTCTGGGGGCATGCTCTAGAGATGGTCGCTTTCACACTTAACCATATTCCATCTTATACTGTCATAAAGACACCATATACGATATGGACTAGCAAGAGTCCCAAGATGTCTTTCATGAAGATTTGGGGTTATGAAGCTTATGTTCGATGATAAGTCTCAGATAAACTAAGACCCAAATCAAATAAGTGCTATTTTGTAGGATATCCCAAGGAAACAAAGGGATGCTAATTTTATAATCTCACACAAGGTAAGGTGTTTGTTGCTAGAACTGGTGTCTTTCTAGAAAGAGAATTTGTTTCTAGAAAAACTAGTGGGAGTATAAAGTCGATCTTGAAGAAATTCAAGATGCACAAACTAGCACCGACACCTTGATGGAAATTGAACAGGAACCACAAGATGTTGTAGATCATGATGTTGTTACACCACAAGAAGTTGCGGAGCAATAACCTGTTCAAGTAGCATAAGCTCTACACAGATCTGATAGGACCCATCATCAACCTAAGAGATATTCTTTTCTCTTGTCGAACAATGGTGTAGTGCTAGTTGGTCTCAACGAGCCTACATCTTATCAGGAAACTGCATAGGGCTCAGATTTTAAGAAATGTCTAGAGGCCATGAGATCCGAAATGAAATCCATGTACACTAACTAAGTATGGACTTTGGTTGATCCATCTGAAGGGATCAAACTCATTGGGTGTAAGTGGGTCTTCAAGGTGAAGATTGACATGGATGGACATGTGCATACCTATAAAGGTAGATTGGTGGATAAAGGATTCAAGCAGATTCATGGTATAGACTATGATGAAACCTTTTCACCAATTGCGATGCTAAAGTTCATTCAGATCATGCTTGCTATTGTTGCTTACTATGATTATGAGATATGGAAAATGGATGTTAAAACTACATTTCCTAATAGAAATCTACTCGAGGATGTGTACATGACACAACTTGAGGGTTTTGTAGATCTAAAGCATGCTGGAAAGGTTTGTAAGTTGCAAAGATCCATTTATGGATTAAAGCAGCTTCTAGAAGCTGGAATCTTCAATTTGATGATGCGATCAAAACATTTGGTTTCATCAAGAATGAAGATGAACTTTGTGTCTATAAGAAGATTAGTGGGAGCACAGTCATCTTTCTCATATTGTATGTAGATGACATACTTCTCATTGGAAATGATATTCCTACTCTTTAATTAGTTAAAACTTGGCTTGGGAATTGTTTCCCAATGAAGAACTTAGGTGAAGCAACCTACATTTTAGGCATCAAGATCTATAGAGATAGATCTAAGAGATTGTTTGATCTAAGTCAGAGTATATATATTGACAAGTGCTTAAACGCTTTCCCATGCAGGATTCCAAGAAGGGATTCCTGCCAATATCACATAGTGCGAGTCTTTCGAAGACACAATGCCCCTCTTCTAAGGAAGCAAGGGACTACATGGATAAGATTCCTGATGCATTTGTTATAGGGTCTATCATGTACGTCATGCTTTGTACTTGCTTGGATGTCTCATATGCGTTAAGCATGATGAGCAGATACCAGTTAGATCCAGTTGAAGGTCACTGGACAACAGTCAAGAATATTCTTAAGTACTTGAGAAGAACTCAAGATTATTTGTTGATCTTTGGAGGCGATAAAGAGCTTGGTATAAAGGGTTATAGCGGTTGTTGTTAAGGGTTACAGTGGTGCAAGCTTCCAAATTAACAAGGACAATTTTAGATCACAGTTAGGGTATGTATTTTACTTAAATGGTAGTCCTGGGTATTGGGTACTACAACGATTCCATCTCATTCGAGGGATCATCGATATATGAGATGTGAGGATATGTAGAGAACCAACAATGCTAACATTATGGATCCTTTGACCAAGGCTTTGGTACCGAGGAAGTATGATGGTCACACTAGGTCAATGGATATTAGATATTTTAGTGATTGACACTAGTGACATAATTAGTGTAAGCCCTAAGAGGTAATCAAGAGTTGATTGACTTAGGACATTTTGTATCATATTTCATTATTTCATTAAAGGGCAAAGGTTATGGTTATTATATTTATTTCAGTTTAGTGTCGAATGAATAAATATAATAATGTCCCAGGATAGTAGGTTCTAGTTTATAACATATCAATTGGTTGAATTGATAGTGGGATATTATAGATATATAGAACGTTACTCTTAATTATTCCTAGTTAAACATTAATATACAAGAACAATATTAATGCACTGAGATTAGCATATAGGTCAACAGATGACTTAATCTCACAAGTCATGGATATGAGATATCAGGTTGACACATGGGTATATATTAGAGAATATGTACTGAATTGACCCTCCATGAGAATGTTTCATTGATTGTTATAAGAATGTCATAAACATTCTCATTTGATTATTAATATGAATAATCCTTAGACCTGAAGTCACTATGGTTCCCTACATAATGAGTTGTGTACTTTGGTATCGTCAAACGTCACCTGTAACAAGGTGGAGTATAAAGTCGATCACTGGGTATACAATGAGTTATGCGGAGGAATGTGAGTGATGTAGATGGGATTTATCTCTTCCATATGACGGAAATGATATCTGTGGGCCCCTTGATTAGTAGGACACAAGAATGCATGACCATGCTCAAATGAGTCAATATGAGATATTAAGCTTATTTGTTTTGAGTGTGTATACTTGGAAATCAAGAAACACAAAGATTGATAAGAGGATGACACGGTCTATGCCTCATTGATCAATCTAGATATCAAGAATAGAAGTACTGAGTCATACAAGATAATAACCACGGACAGGTTAGGTCGGATCTCGACTTTATCATCACTTGGGTAGCAATGATGCATTACTAGGTGTCACTCATTGTTTATGTATCTAAAATGTTGATTTGGATATATTGCTAAAGTTACGAGAGCCTTTTAGGTCACACACAAAAAACATGTTGGTTTAGAGATGGATATTTTAGTTTGACTAAAATACTGAGGATCTTAAGATTAATGGGTTAATCTAAAGTGTTGGTATCATCTTTGTAATGATTGACACTAGTGCTAGTGGGAGATTATTAGCAATAACCCTAAGAGCCAATTATGAGATGATTAGATTTATTGGGTTATTGGGTTAATGATTAATCCAATATAATAATTCAACCTATTAAGAGGAAAACAAAGAGAAGTTTAATCTGAATTAGACTCATTGAGTTAAACTCAATTGGATCCAATTATTGGATTAAGTCTAATTTGAATTAGATTCATGGAGTCAATTTGGATTAATTTCCATGGAGTCAATTGAGATTGATAAGGTTCAATGAGTTAGACTCATTGGGTGAACTTGAATTCACCAAGGAAGAGGAAAGGCCAATTTTGACTTAACCAAAAGGGAAGAGGAAAGACCAATTTTGACTGGACCAAAAGGGAAGAGAAAAGATCAATTTTGACTTGACCAAACGACTCTTCATGAAAGATGACTAAGAGCCAATTCATGAAGAAGATCAAGAGGTAAAAGGGAGATCAAGAACCAAATGGACTTTTGGTATTCCATGGGAGTACAAAAGGAGGAATTTTGGCCATTAATTGTAATAAAGTTCATTTTTTGTCTTCTTCTCCTTCCTCCTCTTCTTCCTCTTGATCAATCCTTCCGCATGGCCAAATCACCTTGTGTGGCTAGCACCACAAAGTTGGTTCTTCTCTAGATCGAGAGTTCATGAGATGAACGGAACATGCTCGTGTGGATACCGTAGAGGCATGAACACTTGATCGCGCTGAGATCTACATCCAAAGAAATGTTGCTGTCGGGATTACGAAGGGCACACATCAAAGGTATAACTATCATGAAACTTAGTATAGGTTGTTTATTCTTCCCTTCGCATAGATCCCTTTGATAAGGAATTAGGGC
The DNA here is from genome assembly GCF_018446385.1 of Zingiber officinale. Taxonomy (NCBI): domain Eukaryota; kingdom Viridiplantae; phylum Streptophyta; class Magnoliopsida; order Zingiberales; family Zingiberaceae; genus Zingiber; species Zingiber officinale. The sequence goes on along the minus strand of NC_055996.1, from coordinate 134,018,101 downwards.
TACGTTTGGTTGAGTGTAATGTAATGTAATTTGTAATGTAATCAAATTTGTAATGTAATGTAATGTAATCTTGATTACATTACTACGTTTGGTAATGTAATGTATGTAATCGTTGATTACAAGGGTGATTACATTCTTTTGTTTGATGTCTATTATTTTTTATAAGCAATGTAATTCGTAATATTATTAAATGACAAAAATATCCTGCGACCTCTACCGACGACCGCCGCACCTCTACCGGAGCTTGCAGCAACCAGTGGTCGTCGCCGTTAGCCTCCTTCGCCGGTCGCCGTTAGCCTCCTCCGCCGGCCGCCGCCATCGGCAACCGCTGACTATCGCCGGCAACCGGCGACAACGACAACCGTCGGCGGTGGCGACCAGAGGTGGTTGGCGGGGGTGGGCGGCGGTGGTCGTTGCCGGCGGTAGTCGCCGGCGGCGAGCAGCGACCGCGGTGGACTAGGGGTATATTCGACACTTAAATTTTGGTTAAATGATGACTTCGTAATGTAATCAGATTACATAGTATTTATTTTGTAATTCAGATTACAAAACTTCACTTCCTTTTGTAATCTATATTACATTACATTACAAATTTAAAATTAAACCAAACAAAATAATCAACTTTGTAATGTAATCCTAATTACATTACAAGGTAGATTACACCCTACCAAACATAGCCTAGATGTTTTCCGTTGAACTTTCACGTGTTTAGCGCCCTAGTTCTTTAAATAACCCTAGGTTATGGAAAACCCTAGGGGAGGTAACCCTAGGTCCTAGGGGGTGGTAACCCTAGGTTATGGAAAACCCTAGGGGGAGGTAACCCTAGGTCCTAGATGTTGGTGCAATCATACCCTGGAAGTTTCAATGTGTTGACAATTATTTAAGTTTAGGTTAATACGTTGGATCTAACATACAGTGTGAGTTTGCAGGAGAAGTTCTTGCAGGTCAGAAGACCGGATGCAGGTCAGAAGACCGGATGCAAGACAAGAGAAGTCCAAGAAGGTCGAGGACCAAATTCTTGGCAAAAGAATCCTTGCAGGTCAGAAGACCGGATGCAAGGAAAGAGAAGTCCAAGAAGGTCGAGGACCGGATTCTTGGCAAGAGAAGTTCCTGCAGGTCACAAAGCTGGATGCATGATTCCTCACGTATCATAAATCGATTGGAAAATCGATTTAGACACGGCTGTGAGGCAGAATGCCTCTGGATCGATCAGTCGATCGATTGGAAGGAAGTCATTCGATCGACCGATCGATTGGGAAGGTTCTGCGCGAAGCACAGAGTGCTTCTGGATCGATCAGCCAATCGATTGGGGAAAACCAATCGATCGAGCGATCGATCCAGGAAGCTTCTGTGCGAAGCACAGAATGCTTCTGGATCGATCAGCCGATCGATTGGGGGTAATCCAATCGATTGAGCGATCGATCCAGGAAGCTTCTATGCGATGCACAGAATGCTTCTGGATCGATCAGCCGATCGATTGGGGCAATCCAATCGATCGAGCGATCGATCCAGGAAGCCTTTATGCGAAGCACAGATTTCTCCTGGATCGATCAGCCGATCGATTGAGGTTACTCAATCGATCGGGTGATCGATTCACAGAGCTACGATTTCATGAGCAGAGGTCTGAATCGATTCAAGAACTGCACCGATCGATTCAAACTCAAGTGAAGCAATCCAAGCCGTTGATCGTGACGCGATGGTTTCCAACGGATACTTATGAATCGATCCAAATATGACTCCGATCGATTCACGGCGACGGTTACGTGAGAAACAACTAGTTTTCTCAACGTTTAAAGGCATGGAAGAAAAAGAAAAGAAACAAGAAAACAAAGAAATACTATTCCATTGCTCTCCAATGTCTCAACTCTCTCAAGTGCTCAAGATCTTCAAAAGGTGCTCAAGTTTAGAATCTCCCTCTCGCTACTTTCTCAAATCTCACTCAGCGAAGAAGAAGTCTTTCTAAAGCCTGTAATCTTTCTTTTCTTCTTCATTTTGGTGAGTGTGATCCTTTACTTTTGAGAGGGAGAGTTGTAACCGTGTAAGGTTTCTCTACCTTCGGTGTGATTCCGAGAAGGAGGTTTTTGATAGTGGAAGAGTGTGAGTGGTGTGGATCCTTGGACTAGTCACCTCTTTAGGGAGGTGGATACCAAGTAAATATCCGAGTTAGCATTGCCTTCGAGTTTCCGCTGCGCAAAATCAAGTCGATCAAGAAAACGAAGTGAGCCATTCCCCCCCCCCCCCCCCCCCCCTCTAGCTCAACCGATCCTAACAAGTGGTATCAGAGCATTGATTTGCTTTTGAGGATTCATCGCCAAGAAAGTACAAGTTAAAAGAGCTACAATATGTCTTTGAAGGAGGGACATAGTACTTCACGACCACCATTCTATGAAGGCAGTAATTTCGCATATTGGAAGAGCCGCATGGAATACTATCTTATGACCGAGATTGACATGTGGTTCTCAATCACAGAGGGATTCAAGGCGCCAACCGAAAATGGAAGAATGCTTGAATCATCAAGGTGGACTGTTGAACAAAAAATGAAGGCTCAAGCAAATGCAAAGGCGATTGTGACTCTTCAATGTGGATTAAGCTCGGAACAACTCAACAAGGTTGGGCCTTTCAAGAGTGCCAAGGATTTATGGGACAAGCTCATTGAGCTAAATGAAGGCACCAAGAATTCAAGAATTGCAAAGAGAGATCTCTTGATAAACCAACTCTAAAATTTCACAATGAAGGAGGAAGAAACGGTAAGTTCTCTACATGGGAGGTTCAAGGAACTCCTAAACGGTCTTCATTCAGTTGGAGAGAGTGTAGAGAACTGAGACCTCATAAGGTATGCTTTAAAATTCTTCCCAAGAAACTCATTATGGTCATCCATGGTGGATGCCTATATGGATCTGGGAAAATGGCAGTGTGAGGCTGCAGAAAATGAAGTTATGACAATCCATAATTTGCAAAATAAAATTTAAGAGAGAGAAGAGCAATCAAAGGGAAAAGAAGGCATAGTTACAGGATTGCAAATAGCTTTGTAAGGAGAATCATCTATAAGCAATGTGTTAGATGCAGAGTATTCTCCCTTTTCCCATGGAAGGTCAGGTTCATCTTTGTTCCATAATTTGTTTAGTTCCTTGAGAAAAAGTGGTTTATGAATGTTGTCTAAGGTCCCACGGCCCGTATGAGTGCATTTTGATTGGTCCTAAATGAAACACAGAGAAAACTGCCTTCAGAAATTTAGTCTCTGGACATGAAATAATTTTTTTTGAGGTAATCATCATGTCCTTAGGAAGTATAGAGTGCATAGAAACTAACAATGTCAAGTGACCATTGCAAAAGAGTCGATCTAAAATAATTAAAGAGTCTTAATGATAAAAGTTGGATGGATAAGATGACCTAACAGTAAGTAACAGCCAAGCAAGGATTGTGCATATCTTTAACTTTGGCTGAATAAAAATCAAGATTGGTAGAAGGCCTTGCAATCAAGGTCAACTCCATAATACACTAACAAATCCATCAAAGCATTGAAAGGGCTAGAAATAGTTTATTTTTCTAGTTCTATGCCAACTTCAATATTTTCTTTTATGTTCACCATCATTTTATCATGCTAATCTAAATATTGTCAAAGTCATAACTTCTCAAACTTCAACTATTGAAACATGTTAAAAGACATATTATCTATGTCAATGAATCTTTAAGTTAATACAATTTTAAAAAAAAACATTTACCATATTTAAAAAGATGGCATTACTTTCGTTAAGAAAGAAGAGGACTTCAAATACATTATTAAATAAATTGATTGGCTCTAGTTCATAGAAAATCATATCACAAGATTAAAAGCATGCTTAGACAAAATTTTAAATTTCTCAAGAGAAGAAAGATATGAGATCCCTTACCCAACAAAATAACAGTTTATGTTTCAAATCTCCCATGAGATAGTCAACTACAGGATCCATATTGTTTCTGTCAATGATAAAACGAAGATAAATTCTCCTAGTGTCATGAAGAAAAATTATTGGCATCTCAATCAATGATCACCTACAACTATTACAACCTAAACAAAAGAAAAGTTGAAAAAAGAAAAACAATAAATGATGCACCTTCCCCTCGAAGACCAGACACCTACATTAAATCTCTCGAAACAAAACTTAAGAAAATTATCACAAAAGGGCCTTTTGAAAACTGATACAAAGTGCAAACAAAATATCCATCAGTAGTTGCAATTTCCAAAACATAGTCACAATAATAATCAAAGATAAGAAAATAGGCACCTGATTTCCCTCCAACTCTCTTATGTGCGGTACGAGCATTACCCCGATTGATATCAGCTAGTAACCCATTCAGATCAAGAACAATTAACTTTTTTCTTGAAAATCTCAAAAAATATCCTGTATAAGGTGGCGCAAAATTTGAACTTGCGACCTGGTCCTTGGTCATATAAGACATGATACGTCTTTTAGATGAAGAAGCAAGTAGTTTCTCCTCCTTGTTAAAGTGTTTGTATTTATTATCAATATTTGATTTCGCAGATTCTGATTCATCTTCAGTGCCTAAGGTAGATGTCTTTTTAAAAGTGTTCCCGGATGAATCATTACTAGACTTGTTCTCTAATCCAAATAAGAAATTAGCACATTCTTCATTATGTGAATCCAACCGATTATGTTGCTTCATGAGTAAATTTGGAGAAGCTAGTTCTTGTATTAACCCCCGTGTAATTGGTGATGGAGGCACACTTCTTCCTTCCTCCAGGCCAAACTGAAGGGACTTTAGGCTGGCTTCTAAAGAGTCAACCTCATATTGACGTGCCACACCAGAGTTGTCCACAGTCTGCTCTGCAACTACACTGTTGCCAGCTGCTTCCTTATCTGATACGTATAGCCTAATAGGATCAAAAGACTCAACAGGCACAGAAACTGACTGAGAGATACAAGTCGCACCTGAGAAGATTTCTTGAATTTCAAGTGTGCAACCGCTTACTCTTTCTACTTCCACATTCTTGTCACCCTTGATAGGACTGGTAACTTCCAGCTTGTATGAGTTTGAAGACATCTCTGGGGATAAGTTGGTTTTAGTGTGTAAAGCTAGAGCAACCCCAGCGTGGGAATCACAATCTTCAAATTTGGCATTGATTCCTATGGTGTCAATACTTAGTGAGCCATCTCTCGGGTTGTGTGGTAAAATTTCTAGTGGAAGCATTCCCTCCATCCTAGAATAAGCTTGGATATAAGCCGCATCATTATTGTCTTCTGGGACAGGTGACACTCGAAGGTTATGAAATGATGCCTCATTGGCATGAGTGATGGTTGGGACAATTTCAGAAGCCCCAAACAAATAAGTAGAACAATTGATAACTGATGAGTCATTCTTCCCTCCAATTTTGTTGGTCCTATCACCTTTTGATCTGGTGTCTTTCAACATAGTGAAGATGGAAATACCCTGACCAGCTATACCACTTGTTTGATCAGCTCTATCATTTGCCTGTTCCGATATTTTATTATAGTCAGTCACTAAGATTGGATCAACATTAGCCAATGATTCATCAATATTTGTCCTTGCTGAATCATCTTTACTAACACAGTTCCCACTTTTCTTTGGATCCATATCAACAATATTCAGTATTCAAACTCCCTTATTGGAAACTGACACCGCATTAAGGTACCCACCTTCAAACTGCCTTTTTGGAGGTCCCATCACCGACTTGATGCTCCAGCTTATGTAATGCGCTATGGATCATAGCTGAATTTACTCTTTGGAAAATATCATAAATCACCAGGGAAAGTCACAGTTTCAAGCTTTCATCAAATAGGGTGGTGTAATCTTTTAATTCTCCTGAGATAGTAATATTATAGATTTCTCCCTGGACGGATCAATTCCTCAATCTGCACTTAAATTCCCAAAAACATTATCATTCAGCACAGTAAATCCTTTCTTTGACGACTCATATGCCTTATCTTTGACTTCCGTGAATATCACCCACAACCTAATACAAATAGACAAAACTACCATTACTACCGAAGAATTTAAAAAAGCTCCATGAGTAAATGGTGCACTGGAAGGAGCAGAGATGTGGACATAGACAGCAATATAAATTTCATAGAGAATATAAGAAAGTAATCACGATAACATGGACTACCTAAGCCAGTTGTCACATATTTATCTACAGAACTTTGACCTATGCAATCAGATTTTTCTGAATGCGTCTAAGAAGATGAGATCGATAATAACAATATAAAACAGGTCAAACAAAAAGGAAGATGTATGATGCATAAAAAAGTTCTTCCTGGGAAACATGAATTTTTGATATGCACATCTATATAATCTAGGTAGACATACAAACTGAAACGTCTTGCAGAGTCAATGGCAGAATAATGCTCGAGTATACAATAAAATATGGGTGAAATCTTTACGCAACCAAGATGGTGAAAAAGAATCATTAGCATAAACACATCATACAAGGTTTAATTTCAAACTAGTCTATATTAGTAGGAATACTTTTGAAAGAAGCATAGCAAACTCGAGCTCTTTTGAAACTACTTAAGCAACCAAAAGTGGAAATTAAAGTATACCTTGTTCGCCTGTATAATCATTCTTATTTTTCTATGCCAACGAACACATTCACCCTCTTACCTCACATCCTCCTTGATGTTTAGAAGGTTCAATATTTCTCCACTATAAGATAACTCTAATCATTAAGCCAACACGATAAGAAATTAATGATTTCCGCTACCTTCCAGTCTTTATAATTTAAACATTGATCCATCTCAACCATAACTCTAGACTAGCATAATACAAACTTCCACTTTCAACTTCTTAGTTCTTACATTTTATTCTACCGTATCTACATACAATTGAATCTTCCATCCTCAATTAAGCTCTTGATTGATGTCGATTCACCTGCGAAGCTTAGCGATGCAACAAATTTAAGACACCCATCATGACAAGACGACAAAAGATTCAAATCTGCACCAATTTCGCTCATTCTCCAGATTCCCGACAAGTAAAACACAGCAATAAAACGGAATATTAGCACACCCGAAGCGAGAAATGTAAACGTAAGAACCAGAAAACGGAGGTCAACGTACCTGAATCAGCACCCCAATTGCTAGAAACGACGAAGAACCAGTCGCAAGCGCACGGAAGCGTCAAAGTAAGAGACGTGAGATCCCAGCGATCCACTTGAGATGACAGGGAATCGATCTCCGACTCTGAGGCGAGGGGTTTTCGCTTCTCGCTCACCCTTTTCCTCTTCCGAATGACACTACCCGTAGCTTCCATCGGGCGTTCTTCCTTCTTTTTGCCAGCCTTAATCTGCTCCTCCGCCACGCTGTAAGTTAACGTGTTCCCGCTTCCCCAATGCAGCCACGTGTGGATACCCACTTAGTGATGACGCCAGACATGGACCTCGTGCGGATACGGGCTTTGTGATAGAATCCGATCCGATTCGATTCTCCGCACTTAGATTCCCCTGACTGATCTGTTCATACGAAGTGTTCCCCTCTGATCCTGTTCATACGATGTGCGGCACTGATGTGTGTGAATGGATAGTGTGTAAGGAATCAAATACTTGCTTGTGTATAGCAAATTCTGTTACGGCATGCACCTTAGTTTTTGGATAAAGATGCAGCCCGGGAACCACTCGACACGTCATCCCGAAGGCGAGCTACCAAATCCGAAACCTGCTCGAAATTGGAAACATAAACTAATTAAGATAAAATTTTAGTAAAGTAAGATAGAGCATGTGGGACCCACGCCGTCCCCGTTCAAAACAAAGACCATCCTAGCAGCTTTATAATGACCTCTCCCACTGACCGCTTCCCCAGGCTTATTCGGTTCGCTGCACAAGCTTGTATTGCTTTCAGCCGTTGGATCTCCCCGAATTATATGGAGCCCCAAGGTAGCATCGCCTTTAGCACCGTCGGATTGCCCCAGTACGGTTTCGACGTCTTCTCCGTCCCGGTTCCATCCAACCTCGACGCCGCCGCCGAACACCTAACTGATCGACGGCACACCGACGGCCGATCCGTCAATTTCAACGGTCAGTTCATCGACGAGGGCGACGCCGTCGCCTTTGTCTCCGAGCGGAGCGGGTCGGCCCGAATATACCGTTCCGATTCGGCAGACCACGCGCCAGAGTTGCTAGCTGGCATCTCCGACAGCCTATTCCATGACCGCCCGACGGTGAGAAATGGACGGGTTTTCTTCGTCTCGGCGCACGAGCGCCCCTCGGAGCCGTTCAAGAGCTGGTCCGCGGTGTACTCGACGGGGATCGACACGGGCGAGCGATTCCGGCTCACGCCGACCGGCTTCGCCGACATGAGCCCTGCTATTTCGCTTTCCGGTGAGCTTGTCGCTGTCGCCTCCTACGGCTCTGCTTCCTGGAAAGGTGACTTCCACGAGCTCGCCACAGAGATCGTCGTGTTCAGACCCTCGGACCCCTCACGCCGCTTCGTCATCTGTGACCACGGTGGATGGCCGACGTGGGCCGGAGAATCCACGTTGTTCTTCCATCGGAAGGCTGAGGACGGTTGGTGGAGTATCTACAGGGCAGATATCACGGCGGAGCTCGAGAATGCCGGTGGCCCTGACGCTGCCCGTCGTATCACCCCTCCGGGGGTTCACGCATTCACCCCCGCAGCGGCGCACGACGGAAAGCGAATCGCCGTGGCGACGCGAAAGAAAGGCACAATTTATCGCCATATCGAACTATTCGATCTGGAATCCGAGAAATTCTACCCCATCACAGAACGGATAAACCCTAATCTCCACCATTACAATCCCTTTTTCTCGCCGGAGTCGGGTTTCCTAGGATTCCACCGCTTCCGCGGTGAGTCCTCCGGAGGCGACTCGGTGGTGCCCCATCTCCAACCGGTGCGCTCCCCCGTGAATGGGATTCGGATGCTCCGCCTCCACGGTTCCTTCCCGGCCTTCTCCCCTAACGGCAAATTCATCGCCATGAACGGCGACTTCCTCACCTGGCCGGGCTTGCTCGTCGTCCGATCCGATGGCTTCAAGCGTTGGACGCTCTTGAAGGAGCCGTCGGCGTTCTACACGGCGTGGAGCCCGACGGAAAAGGGAGTCATCTACACATCCCTCGGTCCTATCTTCCACTCCGCCAAGGCGACAGTCCAGATCGCCCGGATCACCTTCGACCCCGCCGATCTTGATGACGAATCGCCGGCAGGGGAGGTGAAAACAGAAGTGAAGGTGCTGACACGCGCGGACGCCGGCAACAACTCCTTCGCGGCCTGTTCTCCCGACGGGCGCCACCTCGTGTTTCGCTCGGGGCGGTCCGGCCACAAGAATCTCTACATCGTGGACGCGGTCGAAGGGGAGTACGGCGCGGGAGGCGCCCGGCGACTGACCGAAGGCGAATGGATTGACACGATGCCGGCGTGGTCGCCGGACGGCGAGCTGATCGCGTTCTCCTCGAACCGGCACGACCCCTCCAACACGGACGCGTTCGGCATCTACCTGGTGCGGCCGGACGGCACGGGGCTGCGCCGCGTGTACGTGGCCGGGCCGGAGGGGTCGGCGGAGGCGGCGAGAGAGAGGATCAACCACGTGTGCTTCAGCCCGGACTCGCAGTGGCTGGTGTTCACTGCCAACCTGAGCGCCGTGACAGCGGAGCCGGTGTCGATGCCGAACCACTTCCAGCCCTACGGGGACCTGCACATCTGCCGGCTCGACGGGAGCGGCCTAACGAGGCTGACATTTAACGGCTACGAGAACGGAACGCCGGCGTGGGGCCCGTTGGGCGGGCCTCTTCCCGACTTGGGTTCCCTCTCGCTGCTAGGGCAAGATGACGAGGCCGGGGAGAAGCTTCGCGGCCAGTTCGATGAACCGCTATGGATAACTTGTGATATCTAAGTTTTGGCTTAATTATGCAGTTTCTAAGTTTTCAAATATACATCTCATGTAACAATAAGTGTAACATCTCTGTCACATTCACGCTGTCAGTTTTCTGTTATTTTAATACTAAAGTACACTGTTAATTGAGTGTTGTTTGCATGCTTAAGTAGCGGAGGTGGTAGGGATCATGTGGCATCGTCCAACTTAAAATTTAATACAGGGAAGAACTCAAGTCAAACCGAGATCGAGTCAAGTTGGACATCACTGGAAGAGCTCAAGTCAAGTTCATCCGAAGCTCGAGTTAAGTCTGTCTGAGTCGCATCCTAATTTGATTCGTCCCCATTTTTTTAAACTCTGATTTGACTCGATGATTATTGAAGCATCGATCAGCACGTCTTGTCGAAGAGGAAAGATTTTTGTTATTTGGAAACCAGAGCCTTCACTCTCTATTTAAAAGTAACAGATGATAGACATCGAGGCAAGCATTAGACAACTTTTCATTCTTTTGCTATTCGTTCGTCTTTCGTTCTCCTACCAGTCTCTGGAAGGATTGATTTATGTCGGAAGAGTCTTGCCAAGGTTGGCCTTTTGCCCCTTTTTCTAACATCTTTGTATTTTCAATTCAAAGACCTACGGTCTCAGTGGTACTCGACATCTAGAGAGCCAACCTACCAAGAAGCATGAGCTGTCGAAGCCAGACCTACCGAAGCCCAACCTAACAGAAGTCTGACCAGACTGATATTCAGCCGATTGGAAATACTCAGCCGTGTTATTTTCCTAAGTCAACCCGTTTCTTGACCTCGATCAAGGGCAAAGATTGTTTTTGGATGATCCAGAAGGAGAGGAAAAGAGGAATTCCAGTACCGCCTCGAACTCCGGCAAGCAAAGGCCTTGAACTAAGAGAGCGGTTTGGCATGAGGCATTTGTCTCAAAGATAATTTTAGCTCCTATGACAACAAATCGAAACATTACTAAATAAATTAGAAAATGTGCAATTACATTATCATGAAAAGTTCAAAATATCAACGACATCCGATTTCTGCCCCTTTGTAGAGTGCTAGTTCAGTCTATATTGCTTCATCATGGCATACCCAAGAACGGTGAGATTGAAAGGATTAAGTTGTTGCGGATGGTGAGAACACACGCATTGTTAAAGTTGCAGTCCAGTTACAATGCAAAAGCATTAAAACTGCGAGGTCCAACCTCTAGAAATGCCAAGTGATAACTTGACATCGTAGACATCTTCAAAAGCACACATTGACACGACTTATTCATAAAAATTGACAACAATGCATCCACAGCAGTGCACACTCTTTCACATTGCCGGGATCCAAGTGAGATGAATCATACCTCAACTCCATTAAGTTTTGCGCCTGTCTCTTCCGCTGTGTCAGATTTGGATCCTTGCAATTGCCTCTTCACGAGTGCAGTGTAAATACCATCCTTGCTGAGAAGATCATCATGGGTACCTCTCTCAGCTATCTGGCCATCGGAGATTACGGCAACTGTGTCTGCGCTCTTGACTGTAGAAAGCCTGTGAGCTATCACAAGAACAGTCCTTCCTTTCATCAGGGAATCCATTGCATCCTGCACCATTTCAATGAGTCGCGTTACTAAAACATAAATGACTCTGAGTAAAATTGATAAACATAAGCCAAGTTTTCACTGTCAAGTTATATTCTAGAATAACCACTAGTTTATTAAGATTTGTTTGAAAAAGACAAAAGACAGATAGTGCAGTTGATATGTACCTGCACTAAATATTCACTCTCAGCATCCAAAGCACTTGTGGCCTCATCCAACAGAAGAACTCGTGGATTCATCAGTAAGGCTCTCGCAATGGCTACTCTCTGTTTCTGGCCGCCGGATAGTCTTATGCCTCGTTCACCAACCAGTGTCTTATATTTGTCAGGAAAGTTGGATATAAACTCGTGAGCATTTGCCATTTTCTGCCATATTGTAGGAAGCTTCAATCAGAAAAATTCAACAGTTTAACTAAATAATTGGACAAGAATGTAAAAACTTACAGCAGCATTTTCAATTTCACTGACAGTGGCTTTTCCATCAAATCCGTAAGCAATATTTTCTTCAATAGAGCAATTGAAGAGAACAGGCTCTTGACTAACTATGCTAACCTGCAATTTTGTAATTACTGGTGAAAGACACACTAGAAATAATGATCAATGCAATATCAATGAAATATTTTGTTCGTGAACTTCTCTTTCTATTCTTTTTGTCACAATGTAAACTATAATCTCATGAAAAACTTCACTGGTTAATACTAGCTTTTATTTCGGTCCTGATGCTGTATGCTGGATGCAGACAAGTTCATATGACTGCTGCATTTGAATAAGGTTGTCACAGATTCCTAGCTTATTATTTGTGAGATCTCTGTTGCATGGTCTAAAAGAAAAATAAAAAATAATACCCTATCTCAAGATAAAAAGTTATGCAATATAGTTCAAGAAATTGTTATTGAACCATGTAACTCCTAGAAATCAAGTAGAAAATAGTCACAACCTAACTGCTATAATGCATAGATAGTTGAAAGGGGTGTCTTATTCGCTAGAATGTGATTCATTGAGATACTTGTGTATTTACAATATCAGAAGATATACTCAAGCAGTCAAGCTAATTTCCAAAAAAATTACCTGTCTGTGAAGATAACGATGTGATATATCAGGTAGTTGAACACCATTAAGTAGGATTTTTCCCATAAGAGGATCATAAAACCTTTCAATTAAATTCGCTATTGTAGTCTGCACCAGGAATAATATCCATCAGTACTGATGTTGCATGATTGATGAAAGAAATGCTGCAAAAGATCCATCAAATGACATGGTCAAACTAATATAATGACATTAAGTACGAAATTATCTATAAATTACTTTTCCACCACCGCTTGGCCCAACAAGTGCAACCTTTGATCCAGGCTTCAACTTTAATGTAATACCCTGGATGAGAAAATTATTTAAATTAGCCATTCTACTGATCTTTCCAGGTTTTTAATGACTTTTTGTAGGTATACAGCCCATTATTCAGATGAATAGCATATTCCAAGAAAAAATAACATAAAATAACTAAGTTCAAAAATATTTCATTACTAAAATTCTTAACCATGTCCATCTAAGTTAGGAAACTACGAGCATGCTTATATTTTAAAGTCATTGCACTGAATCATAGATTTGCGCTATCTTCTGATCTTCACATCAGCCAACAAATAGTCCACTACAACAATTTTATACATTTTTGGAAGATAAAATCATTTCAAAGTCTCAAAATGCCCGTGGATTATTCATCAAAGATTTTAGAATTTAACAAAAACATGGGATATATGTCTGCGTACAGTTACAAGCAATTAATATTTGCGCATGTAGCAACTTAACTTACAAATTCTATTCACTGATTAGTAGTTAGCATATATTAATCATCATTTTCCAGGTGACCTTTTGAATGCAAGAAAATTGAAAAGGTTGTGAAATGGAGTTTCTTATATTTGATAAAGCCGCCAGTAAAAACTTTTTCTGCAAAGCTTTATATGCACTCTCTAAAGGAAAAGTTTGTTGATAATAAATAGAAACAAATTCTTTTTCATTTAGGTTTAAACACACTTCTTCCTTGTGGCAATCCACGTTATACAGAAAAAAGAATAAACAGAAAATTAGATACTTATAACAAGCATATGCTGAGATCTTTAAAAGATGAATCAAATTATTTCCTAGGTGAACCTGAGTGCACATTAAGACTAAATTTAGACTCACTTAAATGTACTAGATCATACCTTAAGCACCATGTGAGTAGGGCGAGAAGGATAAGCAAACCAGACATCATCTATCTCAACATCTCCATCTTGCTCACTAACCAATCAGGAATAATATTATATGAGAATACTCAACTTTCAAACTTGCTTTCAGCATAACACAGGTTCTGGATACTATAATCGACCTGACAGGGCATACATCCCCTGATTTTGGCATGGAGGAGACACGGTCCAAAAGCTGAAAAACCCTTTTGCTTGCACCAGTAGCTTTCATTGCTGTGGTATATAATCCTGACAAGGCTGACACGGATGAACCAACTGCATCAAGAATGGAGAAGACAATCAGCTTTTGATTATCAAAGGATGTCAGCTAGCCTGCAAGGTTAAGTAAAAAGGTGAGTATTCTAGCCAGCCATATTGTTATTTAAGATATAAAATCCCCTACTACTCCTCTAGCTAGGCAACTTTCCTTCTCTGTTGATCTTGAGTAGAGTTGGATTCGTCTCAATAGCTAATATGTAATAAGAATCAATTTAGCCACATGGATTGTGTTGCGCAAGGGAAGCTTGAGGTTTGCGTTGGTAAAAGTTTTCTTGTTCCCTCAAGTTATAAAACTGCTTACATGGCTTGGTGGAACTCATGAATTAGATTACCAAAATGCTGAACAATAAATTTGGCAATGAGAGGAATGTGACTATAAAAACCAAATGTTGAGAACCGGTGGACGATAGGACCAGAAAATTATATTTGGATTTGGGAATATAAGTTCAAGCCTTTCTGTTTCAAGGTGGAACTTAAAAAGTCACACTTCTGAGTTCTGACACTTGATCAAGCTGAAGTGAACCTTACCCCATGAGCTTATTGATTACTTGACTTCTCCAAGGAGTAAAAGGTACCTAATATGGCTTTTAGAGAAAAATAGAACTAGAAGAGCGAAAAATAAAGTGAATAAAACAAGCACCCCAAAATCACATTTGCTACCATACTCATCGCACCACAACTATTTCAACCACGTCCACCATATCATCACTGAATATTAGGCTATTATTATCCACCCCCATTCCTCATAACAAACATCTACACAGGGATGGTACCGGTCCAGCTGCTAATCACTAATACAGCATATATCAACCTTGACAGTTGATAACATCCAATCTTGCTTAGAAATTGGTTTCCACAAGGAAAATCCTTGATTAAATAAATCTGGCTGTGGCTGAGGTGAAGGAATTGCCTTCGGATTTTTTAAAAAGTTGGAGAAAAAAGAAATACAAGTAAGACTTTGACAGAGTACCTGTAAGACTATAAAGGATGAAAGATGTGAGATCTCCTGTTGTCATTGATCCATTTATGGTTAGATTAGCTCCATATATCACTACAACCACAACAGATAGCGTTGATGCTGCATTCAGCCCTCCAGAAAAGAGACCAACAACTTTCTAGAAGGTATGAAATGTTCATTGGTCAACATATAGTTTTTGTTTTTTTTTTTTTGTTATATTAAAAAATAAATCAAAGCAGAAGATCCTACAGCTTGCTTGAGTCCAAGCTTCAATGTTTCATCTACTTTTTCTGAATAGCG
The DNA here is from genome assembly GCF_018446385.1 of Zingiber officinale. NCBI lineage: Eukaryota > Viridiplantae > Streptophyta > Magnoliopsida > Zingiberales > Zingiberaceae > Zingiber > Zingiber officinale. Next base: position 134,002,919 of record NC_055996.1, on the reverse strand, counting down.
TGATATCTCATAGGCTTCTTGAGCAAAGGACCTCACAGTGCGTATGGCTCCAAAAGATTCCTGGATTATCATTTTTTTATTATTTGTCAAGGCAAGTGTAGAAGAAAATATAGTCTGACAAAAAAGATAAAATTCTGCCAAATCATATTAAAATTAATCAATTAAACTCTACAATATTGAAACAGAATTACAGAAGCAAAATATGAACCTTTTCTACTAGATAAGAACATACCAGCTAATACCAAAAATACTTCAACATCATATTTTGCATAATTTGCACAACAATGAAAATCTCTAATATTATTCCAAAATATTACCAAAAAGATTTGTCAAAGTATTCAACGTCACTAAGGAAATGATGGATCAAACATAAATCATGGTAGCAGAAATCACAACCTGACTCATTGTTTACTACCTGAAGGCAATGGGCTGAGTCAAATTGTCACCAGAGCTAAATTATCAATATTCATGATCCGAACCATAAACATAGTATACCCGCAGATGTGGGCAAGCCTACACTAGTGCATCTGTAATTCTTCGTTGTCCTTCAAATCCCTATTAGTCTCTTCTCACATTCTCATCCACATGTCAATCATCAGTTCTTCTCAGTGGTTTTCCATCATTATACGCCCCGCCCCCATCATTTAGATCGGAATGATAAGTGAAATCAGTATCAGCAGGGAAAAAATAAAAAATAATAAAAATACAATAGAATAATTCCATCTAAGAAGTACTCTTAAGAATAACACATTTTATGTTTCATATTATCCTAGATTATTGATAATACATGATAAGATAATAAGTAACAGAATTAACTAGGTTAATAACACCGAATACATCATCATAATTTGAGATGAAGGGTTTCTGAAACATTATTTTAATTAACTACGTCTAAACATATAACAATAAGGTAAACTTTGATCTAATAAACCTCTGCAATTGAGGCTGCAACAGCTGCTGCAGCTTGAGTCTGGTGGGAAAGTTCACGTAGATAGCGCCCAAACTTCCGCACAGCAATATAGATAGCTGGAACTACAACAAGTGCCAACACTGTTCCAAGAAGATTCCACTAACATTATACATTCATGCAATCAATTGCAAGATTACCGTACTACAAATAAGTCTCATAACAATTTCAGAAGCCAACAGAAATAACATGACATAGAAAAATCTCTGTTTACTGACAAAATTCACATTGCTTGAACAATGGTGAATACTAGGAAGTACAAAGATGAAAATGTTTATCAGCACAAGCTCCCTACACAGTTGTGACTTTCCAGAAACTACATTACTTATCGTAAGATACTAAAATATATCATATTGGTTGAGTTCAAAACAACTCATTGTTTATGCTCCTGGATCTAGAAACATCAAAAGACATCGAAGAAACATGCATAAGAAAACAAACATAGCAAGCATTTGTGGTTTTCTAGTTGACTCTCTGCACACAACTTTGTTAACATAGGTAATTTTATCATTTAACAGTTCAAAGTTTGATGGTCATCACTATTATCTTTTTTTCACCTTCCAAGCATGGAGTTCATGTCAAGGTATATGTTGTATATTCATGCATGTTATCCAAGTTCAACATTATTTTTGAGTTTTGATCTAATGATGAGAAAGATGTATCTCATTAATAACATGCCATAATTCCAGAAAATATTTAAAAAATAGAAAGCTGCTATTGATAAGATAAGATGTATGGATCCAATACATTATTAAAAACTAGCAATTCATGTTTCTCAAGAATATTCAGAACTCACATGTCAATTTCCATGATGTGGAAAACATAAAACCAAGACCAACAAGTGTGGTGGTAATGTTACGCAAAGCCTCTGACAAATTTGTTGTTGCCGCATTTTTTATAATTTGTGTATCTTCGGATAATCTGCTTAGCAACTCTCCAGTGCGAGTTACGTCATAAAATGCAATTTCCTAACAAAAATATATCTTAAACATTAATAAACAAAATCTATTTGTCCGTTGTAGTATCAAACAAGATATAAATAAGCATCTTTAACTCACTTGGTTTACAAGATGAGCAAACAAATCTTTTCTTAGACGAGCAACCACTCTCTCACTGGCAGAGTAAAACAACCATGCTCGCAAGGCCGCACATATTGAACTGAAAGATCAGACCATAGGTAATAATACTTCAAAATCTATTGTATTTTTCCAACATGTTCATTATTTAATATTTATTAAAGATCAAACAAAAACCACATCATAGAAAGTGGTTGTAAATATAAAAATGCAAAATATAAACAATATAATGGGAAATCACTCAAGGAATCATCTAAAAAATTCTATTAAAACCAAATCCAAATTAATCACAAGAAAAACAAGTGTTAAGATAAAAATAGACATACCCTATGATAACTATCAGCATAATATCTACTACGGTATTTTTAACAGCATCTAAAGCTTCAGATTTCTGACCAGGCTCTTGAACCTCTCTTGAAACAATGTCAATTATCTTCCCACCAAACTTTGGCTGCAACATCAAAAGAATAACCAGTAAAGTATAATATGGAGCTTATAAACTTTCTTTTTGACAAAAATAGATATCAAGTTTATAGTACCAAAAATTTAATTTTGGTAAAAAAATCAATGAATATACCATTAGTCAGTTCCATCATATTAGGATCCAAGATAACAGTTATGACGGTGGATGTTTCTGAATCATAAGATTTCTTCTAGCACTCTAATATTGAGCTTGCCAAGGTGACCCATAACACATGTAGATGGAATCAAGGGTTTAAAGTTTCATACCAAGCTAGGGTTTCAGTGCCATGACTCTTTTTCGTATTTCATCCTTCAATCAGGAGAAGGAGATTAAATGCTAAAAGACATGGGAGGGGAACAGTGGCGTAGCCACGTGGAGAAGAGGGGGTGCAACTGCCCCCTCTCACATAATTTGTTAAAAAAAAATAATACTATATATTTGAAAGCCCTCGCCATCATTTTGATCGGTCAATTCATCACCATTCATTGCCAGAAATTGATCACATATTTGGAAAGTCCACGACCTAAGCTATCCATTGGTACCACTTTTACGAGAAAATATCGCAACTTGAAATATTAAGTATTGAATTTTAAAAATAAAATATATAATAATAAACGGATGAACTAAATCATAGGACACGAAGTGAGGATAAAAGGACAGTCCGGTGCACGAAGCTCCCGCTATGCGAAGTCCCGGGGAAGGATCCATTGTACGCAGCCTTACCATATTTTTTTTTGCAAGAGGTTGTTTCTAGGATTCGAACCTATGACCTTTTGGTCACAAAACAACAACTTTACCGTTGCGCCAAGGCAACAACTTTACCGATGTTAAATCAAAATTAAATCGGGTTTGAACTAAATCCAAAGAGTGAGTGTGGAGATAAGGATTATGTTGGTTCAAACCGGAATTGATTTGGAGTTGATTTGGTCAAGTTATGGCTAAACCAAGTTTAAGGTTTAAATGGGTTCAATCGATTTAAAACGAATTAGGATATTTTTGAGGAAACATTCTATTTCAACTTTCTCTCTCCCTTTTCTCCCTACGCACATTGCAGCTCCGCCATACTGTATGCCACCCCTTCACCCATCCCTCTCTTTTATTTTTCTCTTCCTCTTCTTCCCCATTTGCTTCTTCCCCTTCTCTTCTCCAACGGTAGTAAACCTATAATTTTTTCCTCACCTCTTCTCAAGCACAAGAGCTCTCTTTTCTTCTCCTTTCTCTTCTCCAGCAAGCAAGAAACGCAACATCAGTTACTTCCCTCTTCCAACAACAAGAGCAACCCTTAGCCCATGCATCTTCTTCCTCTTCTCATGCTTTTTAGGGTTTTGTTGACACCGCAAGAATATCCATGTTTTGCCTTGCCTTGCTCTCTTTGTGTCGTTGTCAAGCTCACCGAAACTAGTCTAGGTTGCTAACGAAGAAGGTAAAGCTCTCCTCTTTTCTTCTTCCTCCCTATCTTCTCTTCTGAATTTTTCTCAAAAGCAATGATAAGTTATTTATTTCTTCTTTTATGTTTCATTAATTGAAGGAGAGTTGAAAAATATAAACTTTATGTTATTAGGTTGCTAGTTAGGATGATTATTTAGATCGCAATGAATGTCAAATGTAGAATGCTAAATATTATGAGGAAGCGAGATCACAAATGATTTTTCGACTTTGAATCATAGATAAGCTTTGGGGATCGACAGATCGTTGTTTCAACTAGAACCAAGGGTAATAGTCAAAATTTTTGAATTTAAGTTCATTTTTAGCTCTTAAATTATAAATTTAGGCTTTTAGAAGGTGAAAATGGATCTACACTGATATTTAGAATTTTTAAAAATTGCCCCTCCTAGTTGAAAATCCTAGCTACGCCCCTGGAGGGGAAGAGCAGATGAACCACAGGACTATCAATAGTAGGAAAGAGGAGTGTCACGAGAGTCGTAGAAATCAAGATGTATCTATATCTTAGTTATAATAGAGTCAATTCAAGTCCAACTCATAGTGATGAACTATTTATGAATAAAAGGGCAGCCTGGTGTACGAAACTCCCACCATGCGAGGTCCCGGGAGGGATCTATTGAACGCAACATTCTTTGCAAGAGACTATTTCCAAGACTCGAATCCGTAACCTCTAGGTCACAAGCCAACAACTTTACTATTGCGCCAAGATTGATGAACTATTTATAAATATAAGGAGAAATTAATTCTAATACCAAATTTCTTGGTGATTATTTAACACGGATCTGAAAAATTATAGGATCAATCTTAGTACAATGTTGCAAGAACCAATTGTCTCATGCAATGTTGACACTCATTTTGTTATTAAGAAGTTATAGTCCTTGTCAAGATAGTTGCTACATTACTCTATTTTTCTGTTCTAATACTTTAATTTAATTGATTTTTTAATTGTTATACGCTTATACATGAGGTAAAAAAGGGAAGTGGAAATATTATGGGATTAGAACTCATTTAAGTTGATCTCAGAATGCTTAAAGTGTGTAAAAGTGTTGGCATGTTACGGTACTAACTAGAGACTGAAGCTCCTGCATGGAGCAACACTAACCTTGATTGGGACTGATTAGTGATAATGATGCATTGAAGAACAAGGTTCAAATAATGCAAATATAATAAGATAGCTCCTGCTTAAGAACTATTTGTTTACACTCAAGTACATATTTTATATGAATATGGATCTTGGTGTATAATACACTAATTTTGTAAAGAATTAAATAGTGTGATAAAAACAATATCTACTTGAAAAAAAAAACAATTAGCAATCATGTTTCATGGGTAGCATTCATGAAATTGCTTGAAAATTTTGTTTCTTCCTATTTTTTTTTCTTTTGCCCTGAGCATGTCGCCAAGGGCATTCCATACAATGTAATTTTTTTTCTAAAATAATAAATTAAATAAAAAAGACTAGTGAATGAAAAACTATACTTTCTAAACAAAAAGTGGATTGCATGATTTTGCCATTGTTCTTTTCAATAAGTTTAGGTACATATATAGCATAGTTAGCAAACATCTTCTATTAGAAAAGGTCAACGAGTACATACAATTAGAATACTTGTGGTGGAAGCTATTAATAATGCTAATGTTGCAAGAACAAGTTTCCCTGCATCAGGCTTTGCCTACAAGTGAAAAGAGAGTCAACACACTTGCATCTTTTAAACTAATTTGAATGACTGACGCATTGCTTACCAACTTTAAAATTCTACAGAAGGTGACATTTGCTGGCTGATGTGAACAGAGTACCAGTGTTAGTAACATTCATGAAAAAGAAATGACTAACATGGTAAATAGTAAAATAAACAATAGTAAGAATCCTAATCACCTGAATTGCATCACCATGTTCAAGATCTGACAAAGCACGACTAGAGGAATCCTAAAATTTCAACAAGTGGCATTAGTTTAGTCTAGGGAAAAGAAACTAAATGTCAAGATGTCAATTATTTTTTCTAAATGGCATCTAGATGAACCAGTAGTAGCTCACCAGACTTAGAATATGAACAAGAAGTATAAGTTTATTTCAATTTTCAATCAAATGACAAGCTACAAAAGGACTGCACTTCTAACATTACTATAACAAAGCACTTGAATGTCCAAGTCATTGCTAGTGAATCTGCAGATTCTTCTCCATTTTGTGGAACAGTCACGGTTAAAGAATTTGCAACTTATTAAAATCAGAGAAAATTACGTTTTTAGTCCTGTAACTTACACTTCTTTCAATTTTAGTCCTGTTATGAGTCAATTTACATTTTTAGTCCTTTAACTTGTAATATTTTCCAATTTCAGTCATTTTTCCTCCAAAATTAAAATTTTTCAACGGAAAATGTCTAGTTTGTGGTTCGAATATAAAAAGCACATGGGTCATAAAAAATCAAAATCCCCAAATTCAATTTACAACTCATCATTTTCCGTTGAAAATTTTCAATTTTAGAAGAAAAAGGACTGAAATTGGAAAATATTACAAGTTAAAGGATTAAAAATATAAATTGACTCATAACAGGACTAAAATTGAAAAAAGTGTAAGTTACAGGACTAAAAACGTAATTTTCTCTTAAAATCATTGTCTTATAATTGAAGCTTGTTACAAAATTGGATAGGATAGTGCGAATGTGGCATGTGAAAATAAACAATGATAGTTCAAGGTCTTTCATACCATGAAATAAATGCTAAACAAAATTTTAAAATGCTTCTGGACTTTCAGCCATAGCTCAAGTTTGTAATTTAATATTTTAATCATTGGCCAACTTAATGAAGATATTTGGAGGGTATGTTTTAAAAATTTACCAAAGGAATTAAAAGGTACCAACGATTCTCTCTCTTTATAGAGATGAACTATGATCTGAGTTTCCTAAGGTATTACACTTCTCAATTTTCATTCATAAAGTAAACAAATTAAAAAATTTCATTGAGTTATACACTCAAGAAAGTGAATGATTACCTGAATGTAAATGGGTATCACTCATTTTATTCTATTGGAAAAACCAGGAAAGTGAAATAATAACATAAAACCAAGTCTATCACTCGTTTTATGCTAAATTAGACTTATTGAGTTTTGGCACTAAGTTGAGCTTACGGAAGTAAAAAGTGATTCAAGTGCTGATAGAGTGCACCCCTCACTTTATACAAAATTACACTCACTGAGATCGATATCTGTCATTCTCACTTTATACTAGATTGCACTTGTTGAGTTCTGAGCTAGTTACACCTGGTAAAGTTGTCAGTTTCTTTATTTTAAAATAAATAATAATAACGGTAAATTTTGGAAAAGGGCGCTTCTTAATAATATTCTGAAACCGAGGGTTCTGTACGAGTAGGGTTTAGGCATATCATCCAAACAAACGGCATTCATAGTCAAGGAAACCCTTTTTTCCTACCCATAGGAGATCGAAACTCCAATTTGAATGTAGGAACACTGCACAAAGCAAAAAAAATACACACAGACACGCAAATAAAAAAAGACACTCAAAACCCATATGAAACAGCTCCAAAAACCTGAAACGAAAATGAGCCATGCTATACAGGAAGAGAAGATGATACCTCGCGATCAAGCAGCGGCCGCTTGTGGCTCGGTACCGTGATTGTCCTAGGATTCTTCCCCATCGCGCCCTCCACCCTGTCTCAAATCAGATTGCACATTTAGTCTCCGAAGCATCGTCAGAGAGCCACGATAATGGAAGTATCAGTCGAACAGATTGACCTTAAGAAAACCCCGATGCAGTTCAGTTTCTGAACAAAATCGCCCCAAACCAAAGCAATCTCACTCACCACCCTGATTGCCGATCAACAGGCAGCCACAGAGCCCGTCTCGGACTCCGCGAAGAACCCCCGAACTGGAAGGGGCAGCAGAAGAGAAGAAGGGGGAAAGAAAAATGGATCGAGAGCGAGAAAACCTTGCGGAGCAAAGCAATGTCTACATATAAAGACTTAAAAAACTTGGAGAGGAAGGCGACGACGCAGGTTTATTTAACGAACGAAATTAACAAAGTGTAACCACCCAAAGTTCGAAAGCGCACACTCGAGAGGCCAATTGGACTTTTGCCAGAACAGAACAAGTGGGAAATTAGTTTATTCCCTCAGTCACGGATGGTCCTAGAAATCCAATTTACACGTGATCTGATCTGATCTGATCTGATGAACACATAGCCACTGTTCGTCCAATCTCAACCCTGTACTCATCCTGTACGGCTACCCTAAAAATAAAGACGCTTTTTTTATTTTTATCCAAATTTAATTATATTCATTCAATATATACAATTTTAATAAATCGATGAACACTTTTGAATAACAAACTCACTTAATTCGCTTAGTGCCATCTTATTACACTGTGCATTGGCAAGCGGTGGTGGGAAGGAAATATGTTTACTTTAAAAATATGTCAAGAAAAAAAAAAGGCGTTTCAGTAAGTGCAAAGTAGGTTTTAGGTCGCCTTGTCATTGAACAGTCATATGAAGTTAAAGTTTTTTGATTTTCCATCTTAACTACTACGTTGGATATGAGTCAGCCTGGGTCAGGCAATATTATAATGTTCTACGATAGGCATTGTTCGTGTTGGTTTGCGAGCAAATTAAGACAAAAACAAAAAAGTGCAGGCCGTGCATGTGACTTGGGATAGCGTCGACAAATCATTTTGAGCCGTTGAAATGGAGCCATCGTTAGTCACGCAGTGTCCAAGCTTGACTCGGTTCAGGGAAATCCAACAAGAAATGAATGGCGTGGTGTTTGAAGTCACTGTCTTGAGAATTAATTGTTGGGAAATCAACATCAAACTTAATAGGGAGTTCGGATATGTTTTAGAGACGTTGCCCGATACGAAAATAAAATTTCTAAAAAGATAGATTTTTTTTATTTTGTTTAAAAAATAAATTAATTTTCTTTTTTTTTGTGTGCGTGTGTGTTTACTCAACGGACTGACCGAATAAAGAATATATTTCTGGATTAATTTTTTTTCATCTCTCCAAATCCGACGGAAAGCAATTTCCCCTCTTTTAACTGTGCATTTTAATTTCTCTCAACGTGATTGGGCTTCGCATGAGTGACCATGGATAATGGCCTCGTAGGATCACAAATAGCGACTGCGGACGATGGGCATGAGCAATTACGATCAACGACTCAAGGCGATGGATGTGGTGGCCTTAGATGAGGTTGACGCGCATGACGACCAAGTGTGACAAGCCCATGCAACGACAAGGTGTGACGCCCCCCTCGACAATAGAGTGCGACGACCCTGTACAACAACAAGGTGGAATGGCTCCGTGCGACGGCTAGGTGTGGTGGCTCTGCGCGATGGCTGAGTGAGGTGGCCCATGCGACATCAAGGTACGACTATTATGCTCTGTTTACTCGGAGGCGTGGATTGAGGGAGGAAAGGAATCATCGAAGGGAAAAAATCCTTATAGGGAAGGAAGAGAACAGAAAAAGAACAGAAGAGAAGAGAAAAGCATCTTTCGGAAGAAAGAGAGAAAGAGAAGGAAACGGTAGGAAGGAGGGGCACAATGAACAAATGCTGCAGCTCGCTCGCTCCCAAATACAGCAAACCTCGAACTCAAGAAAAAAAAAATAGAACAAAGAGATAAGGAAGACCTTGATGGAGTAGAATCGGGTGCACACCATGAGAGTCTCGTCTGGTGGAGCGCGGAGGCTTCGGAGTCTCGTCTGGTGGAGCACGACGACTCCACAAATATCGGCATAATAAAGCATAGTGAGTCGAGAATCCACAAAAAGAGCACTCGCTTTCTGTGTGCAATTTTTGATCTGTGATCTTATTCTTTTAGCAAGATTTGGAGTGAATCAGACTAACCTTTCTCGTCTCCAGAAAACACAAAGCGGTGGAAAAACAACGGTGGAAGAAGCTGAAGAAATCTCCTAGAGCCACCTCGCAATCTGCCAAGCTCGTGCTGCTCGTGCTTGCGAGGTTGAAGAAAGGGAAGAAACGGGGATGGTGGTTTGTTAGATGACAGAGGTAGCTAATGGAGCTGAGGCAGGGTTGCAGCGAAGGACGGATGACTTCTTTCCGTCCGATTTTAAGGGGATGAAAAAATGTCTCAAAATGGATCCACGGATGGTTTCGTCAACCGTCTGCCCATTATTTTAGAAGAGGTAAACAAGAGAAAGGATGAATAATCCATCTTCTTCTATGAAGTAAACAGTAAAAAACTTTTCTTACGGAAAACTTTCCTTTCTCTTACTCATCCGTCCTTCCGAGTAAACAGAGCATTAATGTTAGTCTTCAAAGTCAAATATAACATCATTAAATTTATTGGATTAATGGATATAGATTAACTTATTAGGTTAAAAGTTAATCCAATAAATTAAATTCAACCCATTAAAATAAATAAATATTAATAAAAAATTAATTTATCATTAATCAAAAGAAGACCAAGAGACACAAATCTTTGATATTTCTTGGATGAATACAAAAAACTTTAGGAATTCTTTTCATGAGATAAAATTTGATTCTTCTTCTTTTTCCTCTCCATCCTCTCTTGGCCGAATCTCCTAGAGTGACTAGCATAACGAATATGGTTTCTCTCCTAATTCTGAGTTCATGAGACGAACGAGAGAACATGTTCGTGTGGATACTGGAAGAGGCGTGAACACTTGATCTTACTGAGATCTACCGAGGACAAAATTGTTGTCGGGAGTTTGTGTTTACGCAACAAAAGTAGAATTGTCAATTCAACTAATATACGATTTTCGTAACATGAATCTTCTAAAAAGGATCTTGATAATATTTTGCTACGTTTGTGTTGTTTTACTCTCAAGATCCTTACAGTGGTATCAGGTCGCTTGCGAAAGCGCATACTAGGTTGTAGTAATGTTTTAATATATGATATATAAACTGCATGAGCCTTTTATTATGATTTGCGTCATAGTATGAGTATTTATTTTGTGTTGAATAAACAAAAGAATATAACATCTTTATATATGTTATGAACGCATGTTATAGTCTGATTTCATTCAACATAAACATATACGACTGATCTTGTCCGAACGCTGAGTCGACGGACGCTGGGGACGTGGCGCTTGTTGGATCGAGACGCGCTAGAGGGGGGGTGAATAGCGCTCACGGCTAAATTGTTTGAATTATCGGAATCATTCGATTTAAAACGTACGAGTAAATGCAGCGGAAATAGAAAAGACAAACACAGACAGAAGAACACGGAGGATTTACTTCGTTCGGAGCCTAAGGCGACTCCTACTCGAAGGCCCGCGATCCTTGATCGCTTCCGGTGGGCAACAACTATAAGCTCGATAAAAATTACAAGTTGAAGTACAATAAACGACAATAAATAATTATACCGACGACAAAGAAATGAAGATCCGGAGCTCCTGGTCGTCGGGCACAAGTAGCAGCACTTCGAAACGTTGTTTTGAGCAGCACGTAGCACTGGAATCACTTGAAACTTGATGTTTTGAAGTGCTGGTCGAAACCCCCTTATAAAGGGTGTTCAAGGCGCCTTGAAGGCTGTTCAAGGCGCCTCTATGCTGCCGAGTCTTCCGCGTGGATCAAATCTGATCTGGTCGAACTTCATCCCTTTAAGGCGCCTTATAGCCTGCTCAAGGCGCCTTCCAAGGCGCCTTATACTCCCATGAAGGCGCCTTCAATGAACTTTCGCAGCCAGGTCAGCCTTTGCACCCGAGGCGCCTCCAAGCTCCATAGAGGTGCCTCGGATACTGTTCATACAAGGAAAAACCCCATTTCTTTGTACCTGCAAGATGTGTTAGTCCCAAACAATATCCTGCAACACAAAGTTAGCATAAATAACAGAATGAATATGATAAGAGTTGTTATGATAGTCTCCAGACTGTCCGGGTCTGACTTCGGATTTCCTACCGGAAACCCTAGGTCGATCCGACGTCTACTGTTCCCTCTACGGGGAACGCGTCCTCACCTACTCCACTCAGGAGATTTACCTGTTGACAGTCGATCCTCCAGATCGACTGGACTTTTGCTCAGCGCTCGACGCTTACGGACTTTCTGCTGGACATCCGCTTCCCGGCTAGTCCAGTCTTTCACCTGGTTCGCGACACCAGGACTTTCCACCTAGGGTTACCACCCCCTAGGACTTTTGTCTAAAGCCATCGACCTGCCAAGACTTTCCGCATAGGGTTACCACCCCCTATGACCTAGGGTTACCACCCCCTAGGGTTTTCACCTTTGCCCAACCGCAGTTAGGACTTTTCTCCACCTAGGGTTACCGCCCCCTAGGACCTAGGGTTACCACCCCCTAGGGTTTTCACCTGCCTAACTATAGTTAGGACTTTCCTAAAACACTCATTCAACATGTTAGATAACAACAAGACTTAACTTTAAACCCTTTTCCATTATCAAAACTTGGGTTCGATCGTCGAATGCTTCCCGCACCAACAGCACTCTCCTCGATCTTCAACCAGCTACACAAATCTCCGGCGAACCTGCAAAGAAGTCGAGCCGGGAAGGGGTTCCCGGCGACGACCCTCCGACGCTCAAGTCAGGCAAGAGGAAAACGATGAAGTGGCTCCAAAGATGAGAGATCGTATACCTCCGGTGAAGTTTGTGGGCTCTTATATAGAGCTCCAAGGAGGCTGGTGCACACCTGTCGAGGCGTACACGTGTCCTTTACCATACCTCAGTATGGGCTTACCAGAGGAGCATGCCTGACACCATGCTGCTACAGTCCGAGAACCTTTCTGATGGGACGGTAGAACCTTCCGTCGTAAGATTCTATGTATGACTTGATCGTCGAACATGCCTGTTGTCAGAAGATGTTCCCCAATGTCCCCTTGTCCTTTTGTCTCCTCTCTCCACGCGCCGAGCGTCCATCCGCTCGGCAGGCATCGGTCCGACCGGGAAGATTCCACTCCATCGCGTGCTCGGCTGAGACTATTCCTTCACAGCATTGCTGCCTTACGCCTCGGCCGAGCGATCTACCCGCTCGGCCCGGCGAACCTGTTCACCATGAGCGTCGAAGACCCGACTCCCCATCGGGTTGTCTTTGATTCCGCTCGGACACGCTAGGCCGGTAGGCCAATCGGCCAGATCTTAGGTTGACCATTTTGCCCTTTGACCCTCACGTGGCGTTGACTTCCCTCAAAGGGGGTCCTCCGTCCTTACCGCCGGATCACTTGCCTCCTCTTCAAGTCTAGTCGAAGGAGGCGATTAGTCCGACTGACTGGACCGCCAGTTACGCCGATCGGCGTCTCTGTGAAACTATCCTCCGCTCGACTCCCACGGGGGTAGTTATAACGTCAGAGAACGCCAACATTCCTCGGATCTCTTCGAGATTTGCGCCAATCTTCGATATTAAGGTCGGGCATGCGCTCATTAAATGCACTCCAGTGCCCAAAAGCCACGTGTCGCTGCTGCCGTCATCGTATGGCGGCGGCGTCGCGGGCGACGAGACCGAGGCGGTTTGAAATGGACGACTCGATGCGTGCTTCGGTTCCCGTGACCTGCATCCGACGGTGGAGGCCGCTCGGGCTCAACCCTATAAAGCCTTCGCCTTCTCCTCCTACTTGCCGCATTTGTGCCTTCTCGTGCTCCACAGCTTCCTCTGCGTTTTTGCTTCGGTGATCCTGCTTTTCTGTTTCCGGTGATCTGCAGCCTCCTTCTTTCGATCCGCAACTTCTTTGTAAGGTCCTTACCCTTTCTCTATTACCCTCGTGTTTTTTGTCGAGTTCTCGCTCTCTGGTCACTGTATTGTTTGTCATCTTCTTCCTTCTATCGTTTGCCTTTCCTCGTCTTTTGTGGTTTCACCCGTTCGGACAATGGCCAGTTCCTCTCAGCCTCAAAACCCAGCCCTCGGCCCGTGGTATACCACCATGGAGTCGCGCATCGATCGGCGCGACGCCGATATTCTGATGGGCAATTTTGACATCCCCTCTGACTTTGAATTTATCTTACCCTCCCCCTCCGCTCGGCCACACAAACCGCCACGCGGAGCTATCTGTGTTTTCCGCGACCAGTTCATAGCCGGTCTACGCTTTCCAGTCCATCCCTTTATCGTAGAAGTTTGTAATTTTTTCGGCATTCCGCTCGGAAGCTTAGTCCCTAACACCTTCCGCCTTCTATGTGGCGTTGTTGTCTTGTTCAAAATCCACAACATTCCCCTCCGACCGGAGGTCTTCTACTATTTTTATTATCCTAAACAGTCCAAGCTTGGTACTTACATGTTCCAGGCTCGGCCCGGTTTAGTCTTCTTTAATAAACTGCCCTCTTCCAATAAACATTGGAAAGAGTACTACTTCTATATTCGTCTTCCCGAACGGGCCCTTTTCCGAACCCAATGGCAGGTCGGATCGCCAACCTCCCCTAAGCTAAAGAGGTTCAAGACCCGACCGGACTATATTCACGCTGCCAATATGCTAGCCAGTCTGAAGTTCGACATCAATAAGTTCTTACCTGAAGGGGTGATGTACATATTGGGTCTGAGTCCGATCCGGACTCCCCTCCCGAGCGGCTTTGGTAAGAATTTTACTTGTGCATTCGTCTTAATTGCTAACTGATTTTTTCCTTTTTCCTTTGCATTGGGCATTGTCATGGAGTCCGTGATGGCCGGGATTTTGAAGAGGAAAGCAGCGGCGCTCGAGGCCGCAGCTGCCAAGGAGATGGAGTCGCTTGGCATTGAGCCGATTGGCTCACACGAAGGAGAGAGCGAGACCCATGAGGAGTCGGTCGCTCAGGCTTCTCTCCCGGAGCCGGCTGTTGGCATAACTTCTAGCCGAGGGCCTTCCATCCGGGAGGAAGGATCCGCTCAGGAGGAAGAGCGCCCTCTCCGACAAAAGAGGCGCCGAACGGAGACACCACTTCGATCGGCCACTTCCGCGGTCCAGCCGTCCGAGCGGACCACCGCCGATTCTCGCGGCAAAGCCCCAGAGGTGGAGGCGATCTCGTCCGATCGGACCCCATCCCAACTGGACGCGTCCGCGGGCCCCCTCGAGGCCATACCTGTCAGCGCTCTTCCGCCCTCTCCCCACCGAGTCCAACGCTCGCCCATTTTGTCCCAGTTTTCTGCACCAGCCTCCGATCCTTCCCCAGCTTCTGCTCAGACGACTCCCGGTCGGCGCCGTACCATCAGGGCCACGCTGCATCTCCCCACCGAGGAGCTTATGGCCGAGTCCGCTCGTCCAACTATGCCCGAGCACATGATTACTATGAAGGGACCCCTAGCCGAGATGTGGGCCGATGCTAGGGCTCGGGTTGCCTTGATTCCGCTCGGCAACTTGGCCAATAGCCATATGCAGCAGGCCACTGGGGTAAGTGTGTTTTCTTCCGAAATTTTTTATGCAGTAATTCCGATAGGCTGTTAATATTCCTGCTCATGCCAGAGATGGGTGGAGGAGATCGCTGTCTCCAACCGCTTGGCTATGGCGGAAGAAGAGATAAAGAAGTTGAAGGCTTCGGGCGGCCCGTCCGGCTCCCAAGGCCCCTCATACGCCGAGCTGCAGAAAGAGCTCAAGAAGACCCAAGATTTGTTGGCTGTTGAGCAAAAGAAGACGGCCGGCCAGGCCCATACTCTGGCCGAACTCGAACGACAGGTCAAATCACTGGACCGCAAAATAAGTCTGGCAACCGAGCGGAAGAAAACGGCTATCTCCGATCTGGAGAAGAAAAATGTCAAGGCCTGGAGCAAACGAGTCAAAGAGCTGATAGAGCAGTTGGACGGCGAGAAGGTGAGCCGCTCGGCCGAGGTGATCAAACATAAAGATGAACTGAAGACTTTGCGGGAGTCTCTCGAAGCTTCTTAAGTTGCCTTCAGGGAATATCAAGAGGTGGAACCCGGTCGAGTCGCAGCCCTGAGGTTGAAGCACATCCGCTCGACCGAATTTTCAGAAAAAGTATGCGAGCGGATGTATACTGCTTTTGAGCTTGCCATCATCGCCACGACGGACTATCTGAAGTCCAAGGGTCAGCTCCCTGACTCCGCCAGCATCCCGGCCCAAGACTATGCGGCGCTCCTCAGCAACATCCCTAAGGACCTTTATGATTTTTTGGAGTAGAAGTCTTTATGTAATTCGGCCGTTCGGCCAAAAAAACTTCCTTTTTTGTAATTCGGCTGCTCGGCCCTGATTTCTCTAATTTCAATGAAAAATTTATCTTTGTGCAACTTCTTTTTTACTTTGCATGCTTGTGGGTGATTGGTCGGGGCCTATGACACACAACTTGGCCAACTAGGCCTCCCGAGCGGGCGTAGGTGGCATACGACTTGTCACTACTTTCCCTTGTCGCTTATCTTAAAGCGTCTTTCGTTCCGGCCGGAGGTTTTATAGTCGCCGGTCCGACTCTCGATATTTAACGTCGGAGCTCGACGGTCTTCCGGCCGGGGGGTTTATAGTCGCCGGTCCGACTCTCGATATTTAACGTCGGAGCTCGACGGTCTTCCGGCCGGGGGGTTTATAGTCGCCGGTCCGACTCTCGATATTTAACGTCGGAGCTCGGCGGCTCGACCGGAGGGTATAGTCGCCGGTCCAACTCTCGATATTTAACGCCGGAGCTCGGCGATCTTCCGACTGGGGTTTATAGTCGTCGGTCCGACTCGATATTTAACGTCGGAGCTCGGCGGTCTTCGTCGGAGGGTTTATAGTCGCCGGTCCGACTCTCGATATTTAACGTCGAGCTCGACGGTCTTCCGCGGGGGTTTATAGTCGCGGTCCGACTCGATATTTAACGTCGAGCTCGGCGATCTCCGGGGTTTATAGTCGTCGGTCCGACTCTCGATATTTAGCTCGGGTCTCCGGGGGGTTTATAGTCGCGGTCCGACTCGATATTTAACGTCAAGCTCGGGCGGTCTCACGGGGGGGTTTATAGTCGCGGTCCGACTCTCGATATTTAACGTCGAGCTCGACTTCCTGCCGGAGGGTTTATAGTCGCGGTCCGACTCTCGATATTTAACGACGGAGCTCGACGGTCTTCCGGGGTTTATAATCGCCGGTCCGACTCGATATTTAACGCCGAGCTCGACGGTCTTCCGGAGGGTTTATAGTCGCCATCCGACTCGATATTTAACGTCGGAGCTCGCGGTCTTCCGGAGGGTTTATAGTCGCCGGTCCGACTCTCGATATTTAACGTCGGAGCTCGACGGTCTTCCGGCCGGGGGGTTTATAGTCGCCGGTCCGACTCTCGATATTTAACGTCGGAGCTCGACGGTCTTCCGGCCGGAGGGTTTATAGTTGCCAGTCCGACTCTCGATATTTAACGTCGGAGCTCGACGGCCTTCTGGCCGGAGGGTTTATAGTCGCCGGTCCGACTCTCGATATTTAACGTCGGAGCTCGACGGTCTTCCGGCCGGGGGGTTTATAGTCGCCGGTTTGACTCTCGATATTTAACGTCAGAGCTCGACGGTATTCCGGCTGGAGGGTTTATAGTCGCTAGTCCGACTCTCGATATTTAACGTCGGAGCGCCGGTCCGACTCTCGATATTTAACGTCGGAGCTCGACGGTCTTCCGGCCGAGGGGTTTATAGTCGCCGGCCCGACTCTCGATATTTAACGTCGGAGCTCGACGGTCTTCCGGGCGGAGGGTTTATAGTCGTCGGTCCGACTCTCGATATTTAACGTCGGAGCTCGACGGTCTTCCGGCCGGAGGGTTTATAGTCACCGGTCCAACTCTTGATATTTAACGTCGGAGCTCGACGGTCTTCCGGCCGGAGGGTTTATAGTCACCGGCCCGACTCTCGATATTTAACGTCGGAGCTCGACGGTCTTCCGGCCGGGGGGTTTATAGTCGCCGATACGACTCTCGATATTTAACGTCGGAGCTCGACGGTCTTCCGCTTCGGTTGACAATGCCCTATACTTGCGCTAATTTTCCGATTTTTTACTCCTGCATTTCAAGTATACAGGCGAACGGAAAGTACACAGCATACATTACATTGGCGCACCTTTCACCCCGCCCGGCAAGTGGTGCTTCCCTTTGAATGCCGACCGGATCTTTATCTCGGCCCCATGTTGAGATATTCTCCGGTCGGAACTCTGCTGTCGTTCGGCCTGTTGATGCTGACGTCGCTTGTTGCTCCAGTCACTCGGCTTGCGCCTTCTGTTTCTGTTGCTCCACGAGCTTAACTGCTCTTGCCTCGATTAGAGTGTCGAGCTCCTCTTGGGAGAGCATCACAGTGTGAGGTCGTCCAGCTTCGTCCATCTCGTCCGCTCGGATGCAGGTGCGTTCCCACAGACGACGCCAATTTGATCTTGTCCGAACGCTGAGTCGACGGACGCTAGGGACGTGGCACTCTCCTCTATCTCCAACCAGCTACACAAATCTCCGGCGAACCTGCAAAGAAGTTGAGCCGGGAAGGGGTTCCCGGCGACGACCCTCCGACGCTCAAGTCAGGCAAGGGGAAAACGATGAAGTGGCTCCAAAGATGAGAGATCGCATACCTCCGGTGAAGTTTGTGGGCTCTTATATAGAGCTCTAAGGAGGCTGGTGCACACCTGTCGAGGCGTACACGTGTCCTTTACCATACCTCAGTATGGGCTTACCAGAGGAGCATGCCTGACACCATGCTGCTACAGTCCGAGAACCTTTCTGATGGGACGGTAGAACCTTCCGTCGTAAGATTCTGTGTATGATTTGGTCGTCGAACATGCCTGTTGTCAGAAGATGTTTCCCAATGTCCCCTTGTCCTTTTGTCTCCTCTCTCCACGCGCCGAGCGTCCATCCGCTCGGCAGGCATCGGTCCGACCGGGAAGATTCCACTCCATCGCGTGCTCGGCTGAGACTGTTCCTTCACAGCATTGCTGCCTTACGCCTCGGTCGAGCGGTCTACCCGCTCGGCCCGGCGAACCTGTTCACCATGAGCGTCGAAGACCCGACTCCCCGTCGGGTTGTCTTTGATTCCGCTCGGACACGCTAGGTCGGTAGGCCGATCGGCCAGATCTTAGGTTTACCATTTTGCCCTTTGACCCCCACTTGGCGTTGACTTCCCTCAAAGGGGGTCCTCCGTCCTTACTGCCGGATCAACGACTATGGGTGGTATCGGGTTGGTATCTGTTAAGAATAAATTGCGTGTAGCACATAAACTATTGTAAACAATTTTTGTCGATCTCAGGTATGTGGGTGGTCTCGAGTATGGCAACAATTCATTTAAATGAGTTTGTAAAATAATTTTGCTTCAGAGGTGCCGCCACCTAAAACCCCCCATAAGGGGCACTACCCTCTTGACCCCCGCCCGTTAACCACTAGCGAGACAATCATAGCGTTGCGACTCATAATTCATTATTGAAATCATAGTAAATTATATGTCATAGATGTTGGAATGTATACTAAAAGCCTAACTTTTGTATAAACATTTATTTAGAAATAAAGAATCACATTGGTCAAATGTCTACATTTATATGCTAAGTGTAGTTGTTCAATTAATTTATATTGTAGATAACATGTTGTGTGGTGTCACACATAAAGATCATGTTATCAGTTCCTTATAAATTATAAACAGTAGCTCACGACCGAGATGAAAATGAACAAACCATCAGAACAGTCGTAGTGTAATTAGGTATCAATTTATCTTAACTATATAATTACACTAGTACACTTAGAGTGTATTGAGCAGGACCATTTAAGGTAAATTCTTTTTATACCGATTTAATAAAAGAACAAGACCTTAGTTATTATGGAAGTGTGTGTGCTCTTAATCCTAATATAATAATAAGCACATATATTTAGTATTTATTTCTTTGACTTATCAAAGGGTGAGATTTAGCTCGATAAATCAATAAACCCGATAAGTTGGGAAATGATATTACTTATAGTGTGTGTTGTTAATTATAGAAGGAAATTGTGTCCTAGTAATTTAGGTTGATAATGTCCCCAAGAGGAGCTCATAAGGATTGTCATGTTAAACCCTACAGGTGGACTTAGTCTGACATGACGATAAGGTTGAGTGGTACTACTCTTGGACTGAGATATTAATTAAAATGAGTTGTCAGTAACTCAATTAATTAGTGGGCATCCGACATCTTAAACACAGGGAGACTAACACACTCATAATAAGAAGAAGCCCAAAATGTAATTTGGGATTGGTGCGGTAGTTTAATAATAATTCTTTAGTGGTATGAATTATTATTGATGAAATTAAGTTGGGTGTTCGGGGCGAACACGGAAAGCTTAATTTCATCGAGAGACCAAAATCAATTCCTCCTCTCGGTCTCTATCGTAGCCTCTTGTATATAGAAAATTATACCCACCTATGCCCACTCTTTGGTGGCTGGCCAAGCTAGCTTGGAGCCCAAGCTAGGGCCGGGCAAGACTCAAAGATTGAGCCAAGTAGGGGTCGGCCAATGCTTGGAGCCCAAGCATGGTGTGGCCGGCCCTAAGAAAAATAAAAGGATTTTTATTTTAAAATTTTTCTTATGTGGATTCCATGGTTTTAAAAAGAGAGTTTAAAATTTAAATTTTTCCTTCTACAAAAGATTAAGAAAAGATTTGATATCTTTCCTTATTTGTAGATTGAGAGGAAGATTTTTAATTTTGATAAAACTTTCCTTTTTTGTACCCATGTTCATGATTTAAAAAGAGAGTTTTAAAATTAAATATTTCCTTTATAGTCTTCTGCAAAAGATTAAGAGAAAGATTAGATATCTTTCCTTATTTGTAGATTGAAAGGATATTTTAATTTTAGAGATAACTTTCCTTTTGGAAATCAATCACATGTTTAAAAGAAAGTTTTTAATTTATATAATTCCTTTTATAACCAACCATGAGGGGAAAAATTGTTAGAGGAATTTTTATTTAAAATTTCTGGAAACAAATTAGGAAGTTTTAATTCTTGTGATTAAAATTTTCCTTGTTTGGAGTTTTAGAGTGGCCGGCCATATAGTTTAAGAAAAGGAATTTGATTTTAAATCAAATTTAAATTTTTCTTTTCATGGCAAAGTAATAAGGAAGTTTTTATTTAAATTTTTCTTATTTGCCAAGACCAAGGAATATAAAAGAGAGTGTAGAGGTGCCTTTGCCTAAAAACATCTATTCTATATTTCCTCCTCTTTTCCTTGGTGTGTGGCCGACCCTATTCCCTCCTCTTCTCTTCTTCTTTAGTGGTCGGATCATCCTTCTCTTGGAGCTCTTGTTGGTGGCCGGTTCTAGCTAGGAGAAGAAGGAGAGAAAGGAGGTTTTGCTCTTGCATCCCTTGGAGCGTGGTGGTGGTGGCCGGACCTCTACTTCTCTTGGAGAATTGGTGGTGGCCGAATCTAGCTTGGAGAAAAAGGAGCTTGGTGGTTCTCGTCTCGGAAGATCGTTGCCCACACAACGTCCGAGATTAGAAGAGGAATACGGTAGAAGATCAAGAGGTTATTTGCTTACAAAGGAAGGTATAACTAGTAATTGTTTTCCGCATCATATTAGTTTTTCTTTGTATGAATTCCAAACACAAGAGACATATGATTCTAGAGTTTCGAATTTGTGATTCGAGTTTGTGTTTTTTTTTATTTTTCGAATTTGTGATTCGATTGTTCTTTTTGGTTAAACCTAATGTTATTTTAAGAAATTAAATATTGAATTTCTATAAAAGGTTTTGTCAAGGCAGTGGTGGATGATCTCATATCCAATAAGGCCTAGTGTCTCGCCATGTTTGACCTGGGAGCCGATTTTAGAAATAAATATTTAATCAACTTTGTAACATAGGTCGGACTTGGATCAATAGTGTTAAGTTCCGCTTGCGATCTAAGTCTAAACCATTAAGAACAGATAAGTTAAATTTGGAATCAATAATGTTAAGTTCCGTTTATGATTCCTAATTTAATTTATAAAGAACACAATTGGTTGTTTAGGAAAGGTTCGACACTCGTACAAAATTTTTGTACAGTGGAACCGGTACGATCTTCCTATGACCAACCAACAATAGATCTATTGTAAATGTTATATGACATTGTGCATGGTTATGACCCTTTACTCCCAATATGATTGTGTGTATATTGTAATTGATAATATGGTCTGCATGTCGTGCCTTTCATTTTTATCATTCTTGTTGTAAATTTAGACTACATTTGAATATAACTCGAGGTTTCTTTAGATTATGTTATGTACAAATTAGAAAATAACTAGTCTACTGGACGATGGTGAAAAGAGAGAAGGACAACAACACACGATGATCAAGGAAACACTTGGAGAAGATGTTTTGTTGGATCTGTTGGTTGCTACTCGGAAAGCCTAACGGTTCCACTGTACAAAAATTTTGTACAAAGGTCTGAACCTTTTCCTAGCTATCATGTGTTCTTTTAAATTAAACTTGGATCGCCTGCGGAACTTTACACGTTTGATCCTAAGTTTAACTTATTTGTTCTTTTAGGTTTGGACTTGGATCTCCTGCGGAACTTAACACGTTTGATCCAAATCACCTAGGTTATTAATTTCATTAAATATTAATTTCTAAAATTAGCTTCCAGGACTGCATGGCGAGGCACATGACCTTATTGGATATGGGAGCAACCACCACCGCCTAGACAAAGCCTTTTAAGGAAAACTAATATTTAATTTCCTTAAATAACTCTAGGTTAACCAAAAAGAACAATCGAAGCACAAGTTCGAAAAGAAAACAAAAGAACACAACATCGAAAACTAATTCGAAATACTAGAATCGCATGCCTCTTGTATTTGGTATTTTTACAAAGAAATAAAACTAGTATGATGCGGAAATTAAATACTAGTGTACCTTTTCTTTTGCAAGCAAAAACCTCTAGGTCTTCTACCGTATTCCTCTTCTAACCTCAGACATTGTGTGGGCAATGATCTTCCGAGATGAGAACCACCAAGGCACCTTCTTCTACCTTCCTTCAAGTTTCGGCCAAGCATATCTTCTAAAGGATGAAGAACCTTTTTCACCAACCAAGCTCCAAGGGATGCAAGCTTTCTCTCCTTCTTCCTCAAGCTAGATCCGACCACCTCCTCCAAGCTCCAAGAGATAAAGGATTTCGGCCACACAAGAGGAAGAGAGAAAAGGAGAAGGGCCGACCACACCAAGGAAGAAAAGAGGGAGAAAATAGAATAGAGTCGTTTCACCCATGAAGGTACCTCTACCCCCTCTTTTATAATCCTTGGTCTTGGCAAATAAGAAAATTTTAATAAAAAACTTCCTTAATTCTTTTGCCATGAAAAGGAAAATTTAATTAATTAAAAATCAATTTTATTTTCTCAATTCATATGGTCGGCCACCACAAGCTATAAACAAGGAGAGTTTTAATTAATTAAAACTTCCTAATTTGTCTCCAGAAATTTATAAAAATTTCTCCAATAATTTTAATCCCTTCATGGTTAGTAAAAAAGAAATTTTATAAATTAAAATCTTTCTTTTAAACATGTAGATAAAAAGAAAATTATCTCTAAAAATTATAATCTCTTTTAATCTACAATCTACAAATAAGGAAAGATATCAAATCTTTTCTTAATCTTTTGTAGAAACTTATAAAAGAGAATATTTAATTTTTAAACTCTCTTTTAAATCATGAACATGGTTAAAAAGGAAAGTTTTCTTAAAATTTAAAATCCACATTTTAATCAACAAATAAGGAAAGATTTCAAATTTTAAACTCTCTTTTAAACATGTGGATGATTTACAAATGAGGAAAGTTTTTACCAAAAATTAAAACCATCCTTTTGATCTACAAATAAGGAAAGAGATTAATCTTTTCTCTTAATCTTTTGTAGAAAGCTATAAAAGGAAATTTTTAATTTTTTAAACTCTCTTTTAAAACCATGATATCCACATAAGAAATAAGAAGAAGGGAAGTGCTGTGGAGAAGTCGCGAATCCTAACCTTGTCGCACAGAGAAGAATCGCGCGATCAGAAAAAATGAAGCCTTCTGTGCGTCGCGTGAAGGTAAGGAGAAGGGTTTCTTAACGGGTTCGGGTTTTGGGTTAAGGAGAGGAATCCAAATTCAATACGGGTAGGGATTGAAATTGGGCTTAGAAGTGTAGGCTTTAGGAATGAGTTTAAGGTTGAAATCATTAGAAGATGATCTCCTTCTTGATTGAAATAGATGAGCCCAACTCTCCATTATACTTGAGCCAAATGTTCACAAATTGTACCGGATTTGGATCTATAGCTTTGAAACAATCGGTTTGACTCGACTCGTGTCCATGGCTCCTCTTTAATTCCCTAAAAAAATCATGAAATAATGTCAAAATTAGAGAGAAATTATAATAAGCTCACAAATATATCCTAACTCATGAATTATGATATTAAGTAAGATTTAAATGAATGAGAGGATAAAAATGCTAAGTATGAGAGCTAAAATATCACATAAAAATACTACTTATCAACTCCCCCACACTTATTCTTGCTCGTCTCGAGCAAGTAAATAAAACAAGAAAGATAACTAAAATGCATTCCCATAACAATTCTCAATCATACATAGAAAATAGTGAAAAGAGAGTTACCTAGGATTGCCCAATTCAAATGACCCAAACAATCATGGATTCAATTCATACACCGATTAACAAACATGATAACTTCAATCCACAATCAATAAATTGAAAATGATAAAAAAATAACCTCACAAGATAAGTAATGGTGGCTCTCCTCTCATGCACATGTAATAGTGGAGCTCACTCAATCTACTCATGATAAATGCACTACCATAAACTTGATTTTCTTCTAATCTCCACCACTATAAATATAAGAGTGCACAATAAAATAATGAAGGCATTATTAAAATGTAAGGGAAATACGAATCAAGCAAATTATAGTCTAAGAAAATACAATAAGAAAGATTAAGAAAGGTAATGGTGGAAGACATTAATATATTGGAATGTTACATAGATGAGTACAAGAAAAATAATGCCCAAAAAGTATCTCATCCAACTTCCAAGCTAGCTCTAAAAACTCAATAAAAATGTGAACAATCTCTACGATAGCTTTTCAATAAAATTTATTCATGATCTACAATAAAGTCTAAATTTTGCTATGATAAAAATTGTTACTCACAAAAAATTCTATCATCTTTTATCAATACAATAAAAATGTGAACAACTCCTACTCTAGCATTTCACACTAAAAATCTACACATGATATACAATAATATCTCAATATCGCTAAAGTAAAAATTATTACTCAAAAAAATTCTACCACAAATGAATAAAAATGACACAATATATTAAAATATTTTTTTTCTTCTTTGTTGTTTTTTTATTTTTTTTTTCCTGATTTTTTTTAATTTTTTTTTTCAACATGTTGTATCACTATACAACATCAACAATAGCTTAAATACAATGATAAATAACATGATTTACCTATGGTGATCAAGCATGGTTCACCTATGCTTCTACTAAATTCCACTAAGCTATTTCTCTCCCCCCACACTTAAATTTTTGCCCGTCTCGAGCAAAATACTTATCATGTAACATCCAAGATATCCACATCCCAAGAGAGTAAGAGAGTGAAATAAATGGAAATAAAGGGAAGAGAGAAAAGAATGATATGATAAATGATATAGATTTTATTCAAGAAACATGTGATAACAAAAAGAATGAATAAAAGAAAGTGAGATAGCCTTCATAAAAATCATGCAAACCTATGATAATGTGGTCTCGAAAGAATTAAGTAAGTTTTAGAGTAGCATTAACCACAAGTGCATCACACATCAATAGGAATAATAGGCTTAAAAATATCCTCACTAGGTATATCAAAAAATTATCATCTCAATCTACCAACATGAAATCCATCATCAAGTTGTAATCACATGTAATCCAAGAATCCAATTATGACAATAAATCATCAAATTAGACAATCAAATTTAACTGGCTTTCACAATTTCTAAGATGATAAAAAGAATACATTGGGAATTTATTATGAATACCGACAAGATAAACTAAAAATAAACTACTAAACAAAAGCAAATAAAGCAAAGCAATACGTACATGTAAAAAGAAAAAGAGAAGGTGAGTTGGAACAGACTCCCCTGATTTTCTGACGGTCGGAGTCGATTCAGTTCCAGAAGCCATTTTGGAAGTGGGATGATTGTAGGTGAAGTGAAGAATGCTCCCTCCACCTTTGACTCCTCAAAAATTTTCTCCAGTGGTCGAAGACGGTTCAGTTGGAGTGTCCACTCCAAAAGCTTTATTATTGCATAAAATGTTAGGACTTTCTTCAAGTGATAGAATGCATCCTTGCATGAATAACTGCCAATGAAATATTTGAAGAAATCCTGTGCACTAAAAAGAGGATACATATCCTGCACGCATGATGTGTGAGATGCACTAAAAACAATATTAAAATCAACAAAGCATGAATCAAGAAATATATCACATCCAATACAATCAAAATAAATTACCTCCATAGAATTTGCTAAAGATTCAGAAGAAATATCGATCTTACCATTATGATAGGTACCTAGAGGCTCTAAAACAATGAATGTGGCATCATCTTGATCAGGTAAAAGATCTGGTTCTGAATCAGGTACAGTCAACGGAAGTGATTCTTGAGTTTTCCCTACACTTCCATCATCATCTCCTATACCTGCAACATCAAGACTATCTGGAACAACAATATCATCGACAACAACATTATCAAGATCAACTACAACATCACAATGTAAAAAATTAGAAGAGTCATGTAGAGAAGCAGAATAAAAGTCAGGAATATCACAAACTCTACAATCCATCTCCTTAGGAATTGATGCGGTAGGTTGATCTGAATGCAACTGTAATTGTGTCGATGAATGTGTTCTTGGCTTGAATTGTGTTTCTTGTTGTTGCAAAAATTGTTGTGAATGCTCCCTAAAATCCTGCTCAAGCTGATGGTGCTGAAAGTAAGGCTGGTAAGACTAGGACCACTTAGAAATCCCTTGTTGTGTATTCCTATCCCTGAATCCTGTAAATAAATTATACCTATCCTGCTGATGATTCTGATAATACTGAGGATCAGGTTAGTAATATTGGATCATGTTCGGGAATACAATGGCAAAGGAATGAACATCTTTAACAATCATCGGTCTAGTCCCATATTGTTGATAATTTGAAGTCATAATCTAGATAAGTTCTCTAGCCTGAGTAGATGTCTTGTTAACTAAAACCCCTCCACTAGTTGCATCAACCATACTCCTCTCCATGGGACACAATCCCTCATAGAAGTATATAATCAAAAGTTGATTGCTTATCTGGTGTTGAGGGCAACTAGCAACAAGTCTTTTAAATCTATCCCAATATTCTTGAAACGGTTCTCCTGTAAATTGTTGGATTCCACAAATACTCGTTTGAATAGTTGTAATCCTAGAAGCAAGAAAGAACCTCACCAGAAATAATTTCTTCATCTCGATCCAGTTGGAAATTGAATTGGGTGGGAGACAATATAACCAATCTTTTGCCGAATCTGCTATTGAAAATGGAAATGCTCTAAGTCTAACATCTTCTTCTGATATGCCAAGTGGGTTCCATGAAGAACAAACCATCTCCAAATCATGCAGATGTCTGTTGGGATCTTCACCAGAAAGTCCATGAAACTTCGGTAATAGATGAACAATTTTCCATAACTCGAAGTCCGCCTCCAAATCAGAATAATGAATGCAGAATGAATCAACTGATAAATCTGGTGCCCAAAGCTCTCTGAGAGTCTTTTCAGTGTTGTTCTCCATGTTGCTTGACAAATCTAAGGTTTTGATCACACTGAAACTCTGAAAACTACTGATAACACACAGATTTCCTGGTCTTTCCTGAAACACTCATGCAAATATCATCAAAAGACACAAGAAATAGACAAGATGGTACACATGCATACAAGAGATGAAATAATTAAGCCCCTAACAATATTTTTAAATTTTTGCAACCACAAAAAATAGAAACAAGAAAAGAGAGAAAATAGAAAAACAATCCTAAGATTACCAATCACCGCTACTTCTCCCCGACAACAACGCCAATTTGATTAAGACCCAATTTGTCGTGAATTGGGCATCAAATAATGAAGTACCAAACCCCTCCTACACTAATGTAGCATATGAATGACTCGGGTCGTCCGCCAACGAAAGTAACGATAGGATGATAAACTTAGGATCGTATGTTATTTCTATTTTTGGAGTTTTTAATATGGAAAAGGGGGTTTGGATTTTAATTCTAAACCTAACAAATAAAAAACAAAGCAAGTAAGAAACTAATCTAATGCTGGAATGAAATCTAACTAGGTGCCAACAATTAATCCACAACGCATTGTTACTCTACGCTATGGGTTAATCATCAACACGATTAAACTAAGGATTGAAATAGTGAAGCATCAAATGAAATCTAATCTAAATAATGAAAGACAAGCTAAATCTAACTTAACTATAATTGCAGAAAATAAAAGACAACATGAAATAAAGTAAGCATTTAACAAACCCTAGAGCATTAAAGAAATTTAATCTAACCTAACCTAATTGCATTCAATCAAAATTAGAACTTAACTAAATTAAAAGAACAAGACAAAGTAAGAATTAAACAAACTAAAATGCATTAAATTGAACCTAACTATTGGTTGAAGCATTTCATCGAACATGTTGTGAGCATTAATCAAATTGAACATAGTACGTGCAATTTAAACATGAAAGATCAAGTTAATACAAGCATTCAACCACAATTCAACACAAACATCAACAATAAACCAAATTAAACTAACTAAACAAATTCTAATTATCCAAACCACAATCCACACATCCGCTTCCGATTACCAAAGACTACCCTTCGCTGTCACACGAAAGGCCCGGCTCGGAACCCCCAAAACAGGTGGACAGTAGCTCACTGCCGATTGCTGCACACTTCGACACGATGATGGTAAATGGATCTTCTAATAGAGAACCCTCGCTGGAAGTGACTGGAGATGAATTGGAGTTGCTGTGAGATGGAATGAACCACCGCCTATTCCTCCTTACTCTGTCGCTGAACCCCAAACTGAAGAGCTGCTAGGAAGAAGCTGGGCGGTGGAGATCACATCGGAGAACCCCTCCGGTGAGGTGGATTTGGTCAGAACTCACTGCCGCCTCTGCCTCTTGAACCTCTGCCTTGCAACCGCTGTGGCAGAATTCAAAGAAGCAAGGGAAGAAGAGTAGGCACCGGAGAGACCTCCCCGGTGAGTTGAGCTTGATCAAAATCATTGCCGAAGGTTACTGCCCCCTGCAGAGTTTGCCTCTGTCGTTGCCGCTGGGATCGAGAAGAAGAAGTAGTACTGTGGTTGGCCGGCCGGCGGCAGGGAAGAGAGGAAGAGAGGCCGTCGCCCGGAGAAAGAGGAAGAAGAAGAAGGGAAGTGCTGTGGAGAAGTCGCAAACCCTAACCTTGTCGCGCGGAGAAGAATCGCACGATCAGAAAAAATGAAGCCTTCTGTGCGTCGCGTGAAGGTAAGGAGAGGGGTTTCTTAACGGGTTCGGGTTTTGGGTTAAGGAGAGGAATCCGAATTCAATAAGAGTAGGGATTGAAATTGGGATTAGAAGTGTAGGCTTTAGGAATGAGTTTAAGGTTAAAATCATTAGAAGATGATCTCCTTCTTGATTGAAATAGATGAGCCCAACTCTCCATTAGACTTGAGCCAAATGTTCACAAATTGAACCGGGTTTGGATCTATAACTTTGAATCAATCGGTTTGACTCTACTCGTGTCCATGACTCCTCTTTAATTCCCTACAAAAATCATGAAATAATGTCAAAATTAGAGAGAAATTATAATAAGCCCACAAATGTATCCTAACTTATGAATTATGATATTAAGTAAGATTTAAATGAATGAGAGGATAAAAAATACTAAGTATGAGAGGTAAAATATCACATAAAAATACTACTTATCAGTTGGCACTTGTGAAATCATTATTTCACTCCTTGGGTTGTCTTGGGCGAGTGCGAGCCAGACTGACGTCACCCAGATTTCTGAGAAATCATGCAAATCTCTGCACATTAAGGCTAAGCACGCTCCCATGTCGTCATTAAATGTCGACTCGTGGCGATGCGCCACGTGTCCTGACCCTGCCGCCGCATGCCTGACATGACAGGGTACCGATGTGACATTTGACGATTTAAATTCAGTGGTCAAATCTCAACCTAGGTTTCTGTGACCTAAATCGGACGACTCCGGTCGGTCGACCCCCAGGCTTTTAAGCTCACGTGTGTCGCCGGATTTGCACACTTCATCTCCGTGCTCCTCGACGCCAGGCTCTTTGTGCTCCGATGATCTTTCTCCTCCACTGTTCTTCGGCGCCTTTTCTTCCTTCGTCGTTTCACCAACGACCCATTTTCAATAAGCTCCCCTTATCGATCTCTTGCTTTCGCGTCTTCCAGCTTTTGTGTTTCTTCGCCTTTGTCTTTTTCGACGTCTGTATGTTCCTTCGACCATTCCACTGGCAAGTTCCTTCTCGTGCTTTCTTGTTTTGCAATGGCAAGTTCATCGCAGCCTCCCGTCGGCATCCTGGGGCTCTGGTATACTTCTACCGAGTCCTGGTTCAACGCCGTCAATGCTGAGAGTCTGCAAGCCACTTTTAAGCTTCCTCCTGATTATGAAATCATTCTGCCTTCTCCTTCCGATCGGTCGAATTTTCCTCCGCCCGGCTGTATCACCTTCGATCAGAATCATTTCACTGCTGGTTTGCAGTTTCCCATCCACCCCTTCTTTTCTTCCATGTGTAAATATTTCCGAGTCTCCCTCCATCAACTAGTGCCGAACTCCTTTCGGCTGCTGTGCGGGGTGGTTGTCATTTTTTATTTGCACGCCATTCCACTCACTCCCCAGCTCTTCCATTATTTTTATTATCCTAAGTCGTCTGAGCCAGGGACCTTTCTTTTCCAAGCCCGAGTGAGTTTGATTTTCTTTGATAAAATATCGACTTCCAACAAACACTAGAAGGAATATTTCTTTTTCGTGCGTTTTCTCGAGCCGCCAGATTTCCCCACACACTGGCAGCTTGACGTGGCGGCTCAGCCTTCATTGAAGAAGTACAAGAGCCAATCAGACTACCTCAACGCAACTTCGATGTTGGTCGGTCAGAAATATGACATCCACAACCGGCTGTTGGAGGGTGTCATGTACATCTTCAGCTTGATTTCGATCCATACCCGACTCCTATTCAGCCTAGATATGCGATCACTTTACTCCTTTCTTTGATTCTAACTGATTTTTCTTCCTTTCGTGTAGCCGAAGCTCACCAATGTCGCGATCAATGCGGCTGTTGTCAAAGAACTGGGGAGCCGAGGCCTGCAGCCGGTCGGCTCACATGAGGAGCCGCGAGACGAGAGCGAGGCGGCTCCGGCTCTGGCCAGTGGTTATAGAAAAAGCCCAAATTAAAAAAAATCATAAAAATCCTGCACTATTTTCACTGTACTTAATGCCTAGGCGCCGCCTAGACGACGGCCTAGGCCAATTTTTAGAACACTGCTTTTACTAACAATTTCAATAAATATGACTATGTGTATCTCATGAAACACAAGTCTGAATCATATGAAAAGTTTAAAAATTTAAGAATGAAGTACAAAATTAATTTGGAAAGTGTATTAAGATGCTTCGAACAGATCGAGGTGGAGAATACCTTAGCCAAGAGTTTCATGACTGTTTCATTAAGTTTGGGATCATATATCAACTCACTCTACTTGGAACACTACAGTGGAGTGATGTATCAGAAAGGAGAAATAGTACTTTATTAGATATAATACGATCAAAGATGAGTTGAACAGATCTTCCTTCTTTTTTTGGGGGCATGCTCTAGAGATGACTACTTTCACACTTAATTGTATTCCATCTAAAGTCATCATAAAGATACCATATACAATATGAACTGGAAGAGTCCCAAGATATCTTTTATGAAGATTTGGGGTTGTGAGGCTTATATTCGACGTCAAGTTTCAGAGAAACTAGGATCCAAATTAAATAAGTGTTATTTTGTAAGTTATCCTAAAGAAATAAAGGGTTGTTACTTTTACAATATCACACATGACAAAGTGTTTGTTGCTAGATATGATGTTTTTTTTTTTAAAAGAAACTTATTTTTAGAAGAGCTAGTGGGAGTAAAGTTAATCTTGAAGAAATTCAAAATACACAAATTAGCTAATCCTGTCTAAAAGCAGAGAAGATGACAACTTGGGGATGTGGCTGAAAGTTTGACGAGGTGAAGATTCCACGTGGTCCTGCAACACAAAAGCGTTAGTACTGGGCTAGGAAGGGGTTCTCGGCATTGGTCCTCTGAGACTCAAGTCAATTTCCAGTGATGTGGAGAATAGTAAAAATGCTATAGCCAAGAGCGTGTAGCGTAACAAAGTTACGTATATCTCCCATGTAGATGGGAACCCTCTTTAACGTCTTCTAAAAAGACAAGTCAAAAAGTATCTCTGACACCTTTCCTTAAGTGAACATGCATATCACTGAAGTGACAAGCTGGAAGCTTCTATCGTACGATTTACCTGCGGAACATGTTATGTTGTTAGTGGCACAAACTTCCAAAATGGTACAGGGAGATACGTAGGTCGTCCCGCTGTAGGCTGACCAGTGGTCGCTCGGCTGGGACACACCCCGCTCGACTGTGCTGCAAAGAGCAATCTCCCTTCACTTATCTTTTTTGTTATCGGAGGGCTGCCTCTCATATGAACTGACACTCCTCCCGCTCGGTAGGGACAGCGGTCTAGGGATGCACTGCCTGTTTATGATCTGTGGATAGCGCCAATTTACCTTTCTTGACTTTGACATTCACGTCAGCCGGTCTTCCTTGATTTGACCTATCTTTGGTGGGGCCCCTCTTTATCACCGCGTCATTAGCACTGAGGCCTTAATATAAATTGAATAAGAACCATAAAGTGTTGTGGATCATGAATTTATTACATCGCAATAAGTTGTAGAGCAACAACATGTTCGAGTATAACAAGCTCTACGCAGATCTGATAGAATACATCGTCAACCTAAGAGATATTTTTTTTTCTTGTCTGACCACAGTGATGTAATGCGTATTGATCTCACCGAGCCTATATCATATCAAGAAGTTGTAATAAGCTCAAATTATGAGGAATGGCTAGAGACCATGAGGTCCAAAATAGAATCCATATATACTAACTAAGTATATGTTGGAACCCCAAGGTTGTTTTGGTGTGATCAACAAGTTAAGTTAGGTCCTGCGTTGTTTCTAACCTTGTGTCTAAGTGTGCAGGAGCTTAGGAGCACAGGTACTCGAGCGAAAGACGCAGCTAGCGAGAAGGACAGCACGCTGTGCGTCCGAGGGACGAGGTGCTGCGGAAGAGTACACCGGCGGACGAGAAGGAAGTGCGCGCGGTGGTTCCAAGGTACGAAAGCCAGAGCGGAAGATTGCTCGGGGAGCAAGAGACGCAGCTAGCGCGAAGGTCGGCACGGGGTGCGACCGAGGGACGAAGTCTGCGGATGAGTACCCTGGTGGACGAGAAGGAACACGCGACAATTCCGAGGGACGAGAAGCCGGAGGGAAGCACGCTCGAGAAGACCGGAAGATGGGTTCGGGTGAGCCCTATTCCGGAAGGCTAGATCACCCAAGCTAGCGGAGCCGGAGCGAACAGACCCGGATCGAGACGAGCTGAACCGGAGTCGAAAAGTCAACTTATGTTGACCTTAGGGCTCCGGGCGCCCGGAACCCTTCCGGGCGCCCGGAATCGACTTTTCAACAGGATCGAGTTTTGACTCGATCCGACCGTTGGGGGATAAAATTTATCCCTCCCAGGGCGCCCGGAACCCTTCCAGGCGCCCGGACCAAGACTATAAATATAGCCTTGGTCCAGAAGCTTAAACAGAACTCACTGATTGTAAATCCAGTGCTTGCACACTCTCTTTTAGTCTAAGCTTCTGTTTTCTGCACTTCAACGCTGTACGAGGCTTCTCCGCCCGAAGGAGTTTTATTGAGCTTAATTTTCCTTGGATTAATAACCACATCGGTTGTAACCAAGTAAATCTTTTGTGCCTCGCTTTTCTTTATGCTTTTAATTTATCTGCTTAACTTAATTATGCAAGTGTTAGCCTAAAGAGTTCGAGGAGGGTTTGTTTTCTTTTTTGTGTTAGCAGGATATCCAACAACCCCCTTCTAGCCGGCCCAACGGTCCTACAAGTGGTATCAGAGCCAAGTACGCCTCAGAAGGACTAACCGCCGTCTGAAGCAACAAAACTATGGCCGGAGCTAGCGACTACCCACCTGCATTCGAGGGGGAGTTTTCCATCTGGAAACAAAACATGGTGGTATACCGTAACTCAGATTTTGATATATCTTTAATAATAAAATTTGGTTATGAAGAACCAAAGAACACGAACGGAGAAGGACTCGATCTACGCCTCTGGAACGAAAAGCAACGTGAGCAGTCTATGGCAAATGGGTGAGCAAAATATTATCTTCTGAATGTAATACCAAAGGAAGATTTCAAAAAAGTCGCAGATTATGAAAGCGCAAAAGAACTTTGGGAAAAGTTCTTGCAGCTCTACGAAGAACCCTCAGAAGCTGACACCTCAATAGACACCGAGCCACCGACAGAAGAGTCCGAAATCGAGGTAAGTACTACAACAGCCGAAGTACATCTCGAGATCGATGAAGGGGGAGAATCTTCGGAAGAAAGCAACTCGATAGGGGGAGAATCAATTACTGACAAGGTAAGTCAGGTATGGACTCGAACCTCTGATCAATTGAATGATTCAATCGAAGAATTGCCTGAAAATTTTTGTGAATCATTGAAAGAGTTTTTTATATTAGAAAATCAATTGTCAAACTTATCCTGCAAATTTGAAATATTATCGAAAGAGTTCTTCGAATTTCAAAATATGTTAATAAAAGAATTTTGCAAGTTGGAAACTTTGCTAAAAAACTTTTGTGAATCACAAAGAAGTTTTTCGAAAGAATTATGCAACTTAGAAATATTATCGAAAACTTTTTCTGGTCCTAAAAATTTGGAAGTACAAATTACTTTATTGAAAAAGTTTTATGAATTAGAAATTGATTCATCGAAAAATATTTTCGGATTAAGAAGCCTATTATTAATGGATTCCTGCAAATTCTTATTGTTAAAAAATTCTAGCAAATTACAAAATATTCTTTCAAACGAATTTTGCACATTGCCAAAAGATTTTTTTATATTATTGAGGAATTTGATCAAGTTAGAATTTATGCTATTTGAATATTTTTGTGAAGTTGAAATTCAAAAAATAATAGAAATTAACATGATACAAATTGTTGCATGTTTAATATTTGTGGCTTTAAATTTGAAACAGTGTGATTTAAGAAGTTTTGATAAATTAAAATGGAAATTTAAATCCTGTTGATAAAGAGCATTAGAACAACAATTAAATAAATGCAAAGAAATTTTTTTACGTTATTAATTTTGCTAAATTTTCTTAGAATGATTTTTTTTTTTGGGTGAAAATTATTGCAAAATTTTCAAAGTTCTCGAAATTGCTCTAAAAGGATCTTAATGACTTAGAAATTCTTTTGTTTAGAGGTATTTTTTTCTAAGTCTTTAACCCTTAGATTATTTTTTTTAAAACCCCATTTTTATTGTGATCAAAGGGGGAGAAGAGAAAGTATAAGTCTAGGGGGAGGTAGAGAAAATTGAAATTTTCTGTTAAATTCTGTTAAAATTTAATTTTATCTATCATGTTGCATGTTATTGCAATAAACTGTTTAATTTCATATCTATTTTTGACCCTAGCTTAACTTGGGTTGATCACACCAAAAAGGGGGAGATTGTTGGAACCCCAAGGTTGTTTTGGTGTGATCAACAAGTTAAGTTAGGTCCTGCGTTGTTTCTAACCTTGTGTCTAAGTGTGCAGGAGCTTAGGAGCACAGGTACTCGAGCGGAAGACGCAGCTAGCGAGAAGGACGGCACGCTGTGCGTCCGAGGGACGAGGTGCTGCGGAAGAGTACACCGGCGGACGAGAAGGAAGTGCGCGCGGTGGTTCCGAGGTACGAAAGCCAGAGCGGAAGATTGCTCGGGAGCAAGAGACGCAGTTAGCGCGAAGGTCGGCACGGGGTGCGACCGAGGGACGAAGTTTGCGGATGAGTATCCTGGTGGACGAGAAGGAACACGCGGCAATTCCGAGGGACGAGAAGCCGGAGGGAAGCACGCTCGAGAAGACCGGAAGATGGGTTCGGGTGAGGCCTATTCCGGATGGCAGAGATCACCCAAGCAAACGGAGCCGGAGCGAACAGATCCGGACCGAGATGAGCTGGATCGAGACGAGCTGAACCGGAGTCGAAAAGTCAACTTATGTTGACCTTAGGGCTCCGGGCGCCCGGAACCGACCGGGGCGCCCGGAACCCTTCCGGGCGCCCGGAATCGACTTTTCAACAGGATCGAGTTTTGACTCGATCCGACCGTTGGGGGATAAAATTTATCCCCCCCAGGGCGCCCGGAACCCTTCCAGGCGCCCGGACCAAGACTATAAATATAGCCTTGGTCCAGAAGCTTAAACAGAACTCACTGATTGTAAATCCAGTGCTTGCACACTCTCTTTTAGTCTAAGCTTCTGTTTTCTGCACTTCAACGTTGTACGAGGCTTCTCCGCCCGAAGGAGTTTTATTGAGCTTAATCTTCCTTGGATTAACAACCACATCGGTTGTAACCAAGTAAATCTTTTGTGCCTCGCTTTTCTTTATGCTTTTAATTTATCTGCTTAACTTAATTATGCAAGTGTTAGCCTAAAGAGTTCGAGGAGGGTTTGTTTTCTTTTTTGTGTTAGCAGGATATCCAACAACCCCCTTCTAGCCGGCCCAACGGTCCTACAGTATAGACTTTGATTGATCCACTTGAAGGGATCAAGCCCATTAGGTGATGGTCACATGCATACCTATAAGGGGCGATTGGTAGCTATAAGATTTAAGTAAATTCATGGTATAGACTATGATAAAACTTTTTCAACAATTGTGATACTTAAGTCTATTCTGATCATGCTTGCTATTGCATCTTCCCATGATTATGAGATCTGACAGATGGATGTCAAAACTACATTTCTAAATGGAAATCTACTCGAGGATGTGTACATGATACAATATAAGGGTTTTGTAGATCCAAAGGATACTGGCAAAGTATGTAAGTTACAAAAGTTCATTTATGGATTAAAGCAAGCTTCTAGTAGCTGGAATCTTCAATTCAATAATGCAATCAAAATGTTTGATTTAATAAAGAATGAAGATGAACCTTGTGTCTACAAGAGGATTAGTGGGAGCATAATCATCTTTCTAGTCTTGTATGTAGATAATATACTTTTTATTGGAAATAATAGTGGAAACCTGTAGATATATATGAACACTACTCTTAACTATTCTCAGTCAAACATTAATATACAAGAATAATATTAATGCATTGAGACTAGCATGTAGGTCAATTGATGACTCAATCCCACAAGTCCTGATATGAGATATCACATCGACACATGAATATATATTAGAGAATATGTATTAAATTGACTTGTCATGAGATGTTTCATGAATCATTATATGAGTATCATAAACATTCTCATAGTGACTATTGGTATGAATAATCTTTAGACCTGAAGTCACTACGGTTCTATACATAAAGAGTTGTGTACTTTGGTATCAGTAAATGCCACATGTAATAAGGTGGACTATAAAGTCTATCACTGTGTATATAATGAGTTATGTGGAGGGATGTGAGTGATATAAATACGATCTATCTCTTCTATATGACGGAAGTGATATCTGTGAGCCTATTGATTAAGTATGATACAAGAATGCATGACCATGCTCAAATTAGTCAATATGAGATATTGAGCTTATTTGATTGAGTGTGCCTACTTAGGGATCAAGAAACATAAAGATTGATAAGAGGATGATACAATCTATGCCTCATTGATTAATCTAGATATCAATGATAGAAGGATTGAGTTATACAAGATAATAGACATAGATAAGTTAGGTCGGATCTCGACATTCTTGTCACTTAGGTAGCAAGGATGCATTGCTAGATGCCACTCATTGCTTATGTATTTAAAGTGGTTTTAGATAATTGTTAATGTTACAAAAGTCTATTAAATCACACACAAAGAACATGTTATTTTGGAGATGAATTTAATTTAATTTGACTAAATTATTATGGGCCTTAAAAATAATGGGTTAATCTAAAGTGTTAGTGTTATCTTTGTAGTGATTATCATTAGTGCTAATGAAAGATTGTTAGTATTAGCCCTAAGAGTCAATTTTAAGATGATTAGACTTATTGGGTTATGAATATATATAGATTAATTTATTGAGTTAAAGGTTAATCCAATATGTTAAATCCAACCCATTAAGATTAATTCATCATTAATCAAAAGAAGATCAAAAGACATAAAAGACACAAATATTTGATATTCCTTGGATGAGTATAAATGCTTTTGGAATTTTTTTAATAAGATGAAATTTGATTCTTCTTCTTCTTCCTCTCCATCCTTTCCGGGCCAAATCTCCTAAAGTGGCTAGCACCACAAAGGTGGTTTCTCTTCGAATTGTAAGGTTGTGAGATGAATGGGAGAACATATTAGTGTGGATACCGGAAGAGGGGCGAACACTTGATTCTTCTGAGATCCATCGAGGACAAAGTTGTTGTCGGGAGTTCGTGTTTACGTAATAAATGTAGAATTCTTAATTAAATTAGGACTCTTAATTAAACTAGTATACGATTTCATTCACATGAATTTTCTAAAAAAATATCTTGTTAATATTCCACCGTACTTGTGTTATTTTGCACTCAAGATCATTATAGTGATGACCCCGCATGACAACAACATGCGATGAGCCCGTGTGACAATAAGGTGCGACGGCTAGGCAGGGGTGGCCCGCGCGACCGTCTTGCACGACCAACAATTTTTTTTTTTTTTGTTTTGTGTTTTTAATTTTTTTCTTCTGGGTTTCTTTTTTTTTTTTTTCCTTTCCCTTTCATTTTCCCATTTTTTAGAGATTTTTTTTAAATTTTGTTCCCTTTACTTTATCTTTCTTTAAGGATTTTTCCCATTTTGAATTTTTCCGTTCCATCTTTTGCACGGTTTAATTTTCGGGCCTAACGTTTATTGGGTCAAAATATCGGGCCTAAGTTTTATTGGGTCAAAATATCGGGCCTAAATTTTATTGGGTCAAAATTTCGGGCTAATTGAACCTAGGAATGGAGCCCGGCCCAATACTGACTCGTCTATGTTGACTTTGGAATTTGACCGGTGCATATGGTTCGGTCTAGTTGAGCCCAACTCCCTCGCTCGTTCGGTCATGGCGTTCCCTTCTTCCCGTGGCCGGCGTGGAGGCCGCGCCGATCTCTACTCCACTGTCGTCGTCCATGGAGACGACGATGACGCCGGATCTCAGCAGGACGCTGCCTCCTTGGATCAGGAGGAGGAAGATGAGGACCCCTCCCTTCCTCCCCTCCTCAAGCGCCTTCCCAAGGACTTCGGCGCCGCTGCCGACGACGACGAGAGCGAAGGAGACGACGGGAATGAATTATACGGAACTTTCATCGTGAGGCGAGATGCTCACCCCTCGCCCTCTCCTACTGGACGGCGAACTCTCCGGTCCCCCTTTATGGATCTACAGCGAGCGAGCCCAAGGAGCAGAGGAGGCGACCAGGATGACCCCTACTCCACGTTCCTGGTTCATTCTACCGCGGCGGGGTCGAGCATGAGCGAGTCCGTGTCCGGGACTTTTGTCCGGAAGACGGGTCGTAGGGATGAGGGTGGGTTTGGGTCTCCTTTTACGAGCGTGGCAGTGGAAGGGGTGCGGGGAGGAGAGGGAGGAGGGTTCGTTCAGTCCCAATGGGAGGAGTCGAAGCAGCAGCACCAGAGGAGGAAGGCGTCGGTCAGTTCGGTGCCTGACAGCGTCGCCAAAGATGATCCTTCATCTAAGTATGAATTACTTCATGAACTTGGTAAGCATTGGTGAGCGAGTAGATTATTCTCTTCAGCAAAGAACGAGTATTTCTGATCTCTCCGGACAGAACATTATTGTCTTCGGAAAAATGGAATCTTAGGGTAACACAGCGAAACAGAAGAATCAGCTTCTCCATATTCAGATTGTAGTGCTAGTAATCAGTTACCGTCGAGACTGTTAGGAATGATAAATTCGGCCAGAAATTGTTTTTTCATAGAATTCTCGATCTTTCTGGAAATGTTTCTTCTCAGGCGTACTTAGGAGCATATTTTTTCATGATTATTTTATGTCGTCCTCTGCAAAAATTTCTTTACTGTTCATATGGTTCCTCATGTTGCTTTGTGGCTAATTTACTAGAGAGATAAAAGGCATATCTTCTTTGTTGAATGATATTAATGCCGAAGTGCTTGGTCAATCAAGGATCTTTTTTTACCTGGCTCTTGATTGTCTGTGGAATTGTTCAATGGCAGGAAAAGGTTCTTATGGTGCAGTATACAAAGCAAGGGATGTAAAGACTTCAGAGCTTGTTGCTGTCAAAGTGATATCCTTGACCGAGGGGGTATTATTTTGCCCACATCATTTAATAATTTTCAGTTTCCTTTGAAGAAATTGTTGGCATTGTTCATGCCTATTTAGTTCCAACTATTTGGTATTGGCTGCATGCATCTTATTCTACTATTGAATTTTATCTTTATGCAAGATTGTATTACTATATTACTAGTAATATTTAATCACTTCAAGGTTAATTTGATTTTATTTTGGTCAACCTCTATCTTCTGCACGCCCAGCTTTAATTAATGTAATTTGCCTAAACAGAGAATAAATTCACCATCTTTGACATGTTTGTACTATCCTAACATATTTTTGTCATTTTATCCTCTATTGCATCTAACAACTAAATCTTACTAGTAATAGTAAGCTCACAATTTATCTCAACACTTTCATCTCTATTTGATTGGTTATATATATATAGATATATAATATTTGGATATTTTAAGCGTGATAGTCCATACTATGATTTTTATCAACTTTTCCTTTTAACCAAAGGGCAAATGACACTCACATAAGACTCCAGAATTCCAATTCCCCTAGAACTTATATTTAACAAGTATAAGATCTGATCCCTTTCACCATGATGTAAATATTTAAGAGCTTGTTGCCATCAAAGTTATAGCCTCGAGTGATCTGGTATTCCTTTCTTCATACCATTTAATAAATTTTGTTGTCAATCTCTAAAGTAAAGAAGATGAAAGAGTTGTTTGAGAGAGAATTCAAAGTAATTTTCTAAATGCACGTTAGATAGCAACACAAGAAATTTGGTCAACCTTAATTTTTTTGTAACTTATATTGATGCAACAATTAACCCTAATGCATGGTAGGTATGCTGTCTAGTGTCATAGCTATGCATGATGGTTCATTAGTGATTTATCTAACAACTTTATTTTCATACTTTGTAGCCTATAACATCAATGAATGCACTGTTCTTCTTCTGGAATTACTGTGTTCAAGAGAAATTAGTTTGTGCAAATCCCAGAATCTGGATAAAATATTCAAACTTGATAGTGATGCATCTAGTTTTTGTTTATGATGGATAAATTCATTTAACGTCAGGAAACCTTATAGTTAATTGAAGGATCAACAAAAGTTAGACCTGCATACTTGTCATAACATGAATCTGCAAGTGTTATCTCTATTAACTCTAAAATTTAGAATTTAGATGTGAATGTGCACATTCTTTGAGCTTATTTTCATACATCTTCAGGTAATTAATTGCTTATGATTGATTGAAAATCATAGAGAACTTAGATTTCCAATGATTATTTTGATGTAAACCTTTTTTCAGGAGGAAGGTTATGATGATATTCGTGGAGAAATCGAAATGTTGCAACAATGTAGTCATCCAAATGTTGTTCGTTATTTTGGGAGTTACCAGGGAGAGGAATACCTATGGGTAAGTCCAATGGCCTTCACATGTTCATAAACAGTAACACCAGAGTGAATATCTGTTTTTTTTTGTGTGTGTGTGTCCTTGCTGAGAATCTACCTTCAGATATAACCTATGAACTTTATATTGGCTGCAAATCCAACATCATGTAGGGGATGCTACTCTTCTCAGTGCTTTGTTTATGTCTTGGACTAAATGTGTTCGTATAAGATCGACATTGCAACCATACAAATTGTTTACCAACTCCAAAGCAGCTGCTTGTGGCAGTTAGAATTATTTCAATTGTTCATCTAATCATCTACCATGTCATATATGTCTATATATTGATAGAACAACGAGAGGATCTTGATCTTGGAAGTAAATTTCAGATTGTCATGCATCTTGATTGGGCTTTGCTATTGGATTATAGAGTTATTTTTATGTAATGTATAGGTGATTCTTAAGTTTTGTATCTCACATATGTTTTAGTTTACATTTGGCAGATAATAATGGAGTATTGTGGTGGAGGAAGTATTGCTGACTTGATGAATACTACAGAGGAATCTTTAGATGAGAACCAAATTGCCTATATCTGTAGAGAAGCTCTAAAGGTACCACTTAATTGTTTTATGGGTGAGACTATAGGCTGATCCATATTTATTATTGGATAAACCTGTAAGATTTCATATGAAAATATTACAGTATCATCAAGAAGAGTATTGAAATCACCATTTCATTTATGATTATCAATAACATAGTGGGTATATCATATTCGTTCTTGACAAATGAAAAAAGAATAGATTAAGAATCTCATTCTACCTTGCTTTAGACGGGCAAGAAGTACTGTTTCTTGCATACGTTGAGATGCAGAACATCATTGAAATGCTTGCCTATATGTTCATGCTTACTTATCTCATTAAGATTTTAGTAATAAATGCATAACAATTCTCT
This sequence comes from Zingiber officinale, assembly GCF_018446385.1. Taxonomy (NCBI): domain Eukaryota; kingdom Viridiplantae; phylum Streptophyta; class Magnoliopsida; order Zingiberales; family Zingiberaceae; genus Zingiber; species Zingiber officinale. The sequence goes on along the minus strand of NC_055996.1, from coordinate 133,960,297 downwards.
CATCAAAGGTTGACATTCCGTTCAAGGCCAAAAAACAACTTCAGCAAGGAATGCGATAGACAAACAACACAATTGGCAGCTTCACATCTCAGAGAACCTATTCTAGTATGCATAAATGTTCCTTTCTAGTAAGAACTCTTTTGAGGATTGAAAAATCAGGCTAGCATCCACATACTCTGGCTGGACTAGTGAGGTCATCATTAGGCAAAAGGACATGTATGATAGTAGTGATGAGTTAGCTGTAATGCACCGGAAGAAGAGTGGTGGTGTACCTGTTAATTATTAAACACAAAAAATGTAGAGAGACAGTTAAGCAGCTACTTTCTTTTACTCTTTTTCATCATAGTTTACCTTCTCTTACACTGCAGCTTTAGGAGAGACACTCATTAGTTGACCAGTACATGAACTTCTGTGTAGGTGCTATGTGCTAATCGATCTAATATCTGACTAGTAAATCTGGCTTGTCCAATCAATGGGAATCTAATTTCAAATGTTCAAATTAATCAATCCATCCAATATAATATAAGCTTTGGTAACCTATGATGGTCTAGCTGGATAAGGTGTAAAATGAATCATAATCAGTTATAACCAATCACACTAGAAGTGATTAAAGCTTCATTATACTCCCAAAATTGTACCATCCTCCAGCTGTTTTTGATTTGCAACTGGAGCATTAGAAGTTGTTCATTCAAAGATTCAGGCTGATTTATACTAAACTTGCAATGGTTGAATATTTACAGTAACAAACTGTCCAAATGAGAGACTGGACCCATTTATGTGATAGGTGCAAGCATCACTTCATTATGAAGCTGTGTTAAGAGTCCCAACTATTTAGGGGTTGACTACAAGGATTTTATCCCTTCATAGAACTCTATACAAAGCTATATCACTAATACTATTCAAATCTCGTAATTGTTTTATTATGTTAGCTAAGATTTATTTGGCCTTCCTCTATTTCTTGCCACTTCACCAACAACCAAGCCTTATCCCACTAGGAGGTCAACTATATGAATCTTCCTACACTATTATGCTTTATTTCCTACTATATCATCATCTATATTTAAAAATATTTTATTTTATTTTATAATTGCTAATCAAGCTTCTTTGTCTTCCTATTCCTCATTTAATATGTGTATTTGTCATAGTTTCACATTGCCTCATTGGAACATTTATTAATCTTTTAGGTACATATCTATGCTATTTTAAATGTGTCTATGGAAGTTTTCCTTCAATAGGCGCAATCTTGACTTTCTCTTTAATGTTCTCATTTCTTATTGTGTTCATCCTCATATGTTCGCACATCCACTTTAATATCCTGATGTTTGCGACTTTCATCTTCTACTTGTGTGCACCTTCAACACTAATAATTTATTTGACTATGGAATTTCTTGGTTGAACAAGCCTATATCAGCTTAACCTTTTTTTTTGTTATTTTATACACAATTACTTTTGATAGATTTTTTTTTTCTTTTTTCAAAAGTTATCTTTTCTAAATAACCGCATATATTTGTCTTGGCATATTGCCCTATCTTCTTATTAACTCTATTATACTTATTCTTTCTTAATTATCCAACTCTTCATTTGTAAAGTATGATGGCCATATCATAGCTTTTTAACCTTAGGGCACATTAATCATGATGATCACAAATGCTCACCTCCAATCCAGCCAGACTTTAATAATATCTTCATAAATGTTTCCTTGATGAATAACGGATCGAATATATTCTAACTCATAGAAATTCCATGTCCATTCATCTTAACTATTTCCTCGCTTATTTCCATCATCATTGAAACTATCTATATTTTGTTCTATTCTTCTAAACATTTTTTCTTTAAACTAATAACCTTTTGAATTTGTTGCACCTCCACTTACTCTCTGTGTATGTCACAGTCACACTTCTACCTTTGTACTCTCCTCTATCTTAAAGTATTCCTAACCTTATTAGCCATTGAACTCTTCACGATGTCATTTATGATCTCTTGTAGCTACACTTGACTGCTTCCTAATGCTAATAGTATATATATATATATATATATATATATATATATATATATATATATTCAAATTTTATTTTTCTTCTATCCTCTTATATATCATCATGTTCTGATCTATGTGTTCTTTCTTCTTCCCAACATTTGGAGGTTTGAATCATAAAGTATGATTGCTTGTATCACAATCTCATATTTTCTTTTAGCACAAGGAGCACATAGTGATCACAAGTTTTTAGAAAATTTTCTCCATTTTTAAAACTTAAGATTTATATTATAATTGATTTTTTTACTAGTATCTCCTTGTTGAATAATAGATTTGCACCAAAGTTGCCCTCCAATGGATCCTTGTTAACCTCATTAAGGGATTTAGATTGTACTAATTCCAACTACCATCCTCGAAGAACTTGATATGATATTCTTATTTATTGTTAGTACCTCCCCGCGTCAAGATTGAATTATTTGTACACTTGCTGCTTTCCTTGGATGTGGTAGCCATTTCACTCTTATAGAATATCCCAACAATCCAACCTATATATACTCTTTTCTTTTCGATATTAAAATTACATTTCATATATTGAACTTTAAGTCTACATTGTTTAAAATTTTAATTATTATAATTCCTCTATGATTCGAGCTTCAAGCTTACTCTAACTGGAGGCTTATCAGCTCTGATAATATCATATCCAAATAATATTAACTGTGATATTTTATCTTGAAGATGAATGGTAAATTCATTGAGGAATATAATATCCCTGAAACTTTCTATAATTCATCTAGTAAACAGAACAACAAATCATTTGATAATTACAAGGTTTTGGGAATGAGAAATCTTATGTAATTATTGCATATTGCCCCTTTTCTAAATCTAAATATTTAAATTTATTGATGCAGGGGCTTTCATATTTGCACTCAATTTTTAAGGTCCATAGGGACATTAAAGGTGGTAATATTTTACTTACGGAACAGGGAGAGGTAAAGTTGGGTAAGCACTTACCTGAGAAATGCTACTCTGGCTGCATCCATTTGAAGATGTATATGCATTGTAGCAAAATAGTTACCATTCAATTTTTTATTACCATATTTGTACCTGAAACAGGTGACTTCGGTGTGGCTGCCCAGCTTACTAGGACCATGTCAAAGCGTAACACAGTATGCTGAATTTCTTATACATTAGTTTTTTTTTTCACCCTAGATGATTAATTGAAGCAATTTTTAATATACTTAGATTCTTTGTGGTTTATTGATACAACAACAACAACAACAACAACCAAGCCTTTTCCCACTAAGTGGGGTCGGCTTTGTGGTTTATTGATATGCATAAAAATTTGTGATTTTTAGCTACACTTGGATTTTTCATTCTGATAAAGTTAGGATGTGTCACTTGTTCCTATATTTGATGCAATTGTTTACATCGTGGCATGTTTGGAAGAAAGACCCTAGTTACTAAGTTCTGTGCGTTACTTGATCCTCATGTTAATTTCTTGAAATAACATGTCATGGTGGAACTTATCATCTAACCATATATTCTCAGGAGCATTTATTATTCTAGGCATAATCATAACTTTTTTTATTGTGCCTCATTAGAAACTGTACTACCATAGCAAATGTCTTGGCAAGTGACTAGTTATTTTTGTTACCCCACCTTTGCACAATCTTTAATTTTGTTTAGCGTTTATTATCATATTCCTCATTAATCTTTAGCAGATAATCAACTGAGGAATTTTGCTAAGGTGTATCCAATTTGATGTTTCGGGCTTATGTAATGTTCTAATTATTTTGAATACACATTTATCAGTTCATGGGATTATCTCAAAACCCTAAAGTTCTTTGACTTGCTGTATAGTGTTCTTGCTAATATTATTGAGTAAATGATTCTGATGTGAGGTTCTCTTGTATAATTTGAATCTTTCGACTGTCTTTTCTCTTCACATTTGATGTCTGGTCAAGCCTAGACTTTGGATGCTTGTTTTAACACAAGTGCTTCAAGTGGTTAATAAACCATTGAGACTTGGAGATCACTTAGTATTTGACTGCATTTTCTTGCTGTAATGTGGAAAAAAAGGAATAATCACTTGTAAAAATAGTTTGAGTGAGGTCTATTTCGTTAGGGTTGCTGGTTTTCTATGATTCTCCAGATAATGTCATTTCACTAGTTTCATTCTTCTAAATGCACCATCTAGTACAATTGAAAATTGAATATCAAATCTAGGAGTGGCATTGGATCTGGTTTCTTTGTCAGAAAAAAATTCTAATGGATTTCGAATCATTTTCAGGTTTTGTCAGATTTCTTGGTTTTGTGTCCTATTGGTTGTCTTTCATATTTTCTTAATATTTAACAATTTTTTAAACAAAGTTTCTAAATCAAAGTTAGTTTCATTTTAGTCAAATATAGTCCACCTGAGTCACTTTATCATGGATAGTGAATTAGGATCATTTCTAAAACTTTTTTTTTCCTGATGAGTCAGGAATTGTGGTTTTTTTATATCACGTCTTGAAACTCAATAATACTAAAATGTGAAAAATCCAAACTCTGAACAGTCTAGGAAAATGCATTCTAATTTTTTTTTTTGTGTAGAGTCAAATCTCCAATTAAATGAGGTGTCTAGTGTGGTTCTTGCCCACCCTTGGTTAATTTATTGCCAAATAAGCTTCTCAATATTGGATTTTGAAGATTTTCTTTTGGATTTTAGTTTTTCTCATTCTCCTTTTGTCTTAATCTCATAATAATTTAATATTGTATATGTTGCTCAAGGTTTCCATGTTTAGGAGGGGAAAGTTCATCAAATTTGTGATACCAATTTACTCTCATATAGTGAGTTGTGGGCTAATAAATTATGTTTATAAGCTTAGATGGGTAGTTATTATTAACCTGGGCTTCACTATTTTGGGTCATTGGTTGAGCCTTACAAGTTAATAAGTCAATTCTCATATTTGATCATGACAAATGGTGAGTAGATTTAATTTTATTCATGGTGAGGTGATGGAAAAAAATGTCTAGGTGATGACAGAGCCATCATTGGACCTCATACCGCCAACTAAGACAATTCTAGAATGTGATGGAATATGAGTTGTACCACAACAACAATTAAGTCTTATCCCACTAAGTGGAGTCGGCTATATTGATCCTTTTACGCCATTGAGTTCTATCTCCTACTATATCATCATCTATACTTAAATAAATTTTATCTTGTTTTGTTTTATTGTTGCTAATCAAGTCTTTTTTGGTCTTCCTCGTTTGATATGCGTGTTTGTCATAGTTTCACATCGCCCAATTGGAGCATTTATTGGTCATCTAAGTACATGTCCGTATCATCTTAAACGAGTCTCTCGGAATTTTCTTTCAATAGACGTGACTTCGATTTTTTCTCTAATACTCTTATTTCTTATTCTATCCATAGGAATATGAGTTGTACCCATGGTTTAAAATCTTTTTTGCGTGATAAAGGTGAAGCATTTCGTTCCGCCTGCAGACCGACACAGACACTCCTTCGGTGCCAGCATGCTCCAAGGCCCCGTAGACGTGTTGCATGAGCCCAGCCATGCGTACGGAAGCAATGCGCGAGCCTGGTGAAGGGTTCAGATGCGTCTCATGAGCTAGGTGACGCTTCTAGACACTTTCCACAAGCTTGACGATGCCTCTGGACGCGTTGTGGAACATGGTGGAATAGGAGTGTGATGTGTCTGGATGCGTCACACGAGCCTGACGATGCTTTCAGACGCTTCGTGCAAGGCCGACAACGTGTCTGGAAGTGCCGCGTGAATCGGACGACGCCTTCGGAGGCGTCACACGATCCCGGGAGCATTGTGGAAAATGGCGAAACGGGAGGGGGTTTAGTTTTTAATTAAAAATTTAGATTGATAAATTTAATTAACTCATAGTTATGATTGAGATAATTAGATAAGGTTAATATAAATAAAATTTTATTTTTAATTAATATATTTTATATTTTAAAAATACCGAAATCATATCGGCATGACACGATATGGTACCGAAATTGTATCATTCCGATTTAGAGATTTTAAACCATGGTTGTACCTCCAATTTAATTCCATGTTATGAGCTGTGAGCTAATGAAGGGGTTATAAACGAACATTTTGGGTCAATAGTTGAGCATGGGTTAGTTCTCTCATCTATAAGCTTTGCATCCTTTTGATTTGATTATTGCTACTATGTTGTTCTACGGTTAATTTCATAATGTGTGAGACCCTTGAATTTCTTTGTTATATCAATTGTATTTTCATGTCATCTTCAGGTTATTGGTACTCCACATTGGATGGCTCCAGAAGTTATTCAAGAAAGTCGGTATGATGGAAAGGTAATTTGACTGTTGATTGCAAATATGTTAAACTAATTATGCATTCTGTAAGGTGTAATATAGAATCCCTTTAACATCTTCAAAAACTTCCATCTTCATGGATTCTATGAATTCATACAAGGGCGGAACCAGAAATTTTGTTTAAGGGGGTTGAATTGCACAGATATTTTTTTTTTGCGGCTAAATAAATATATGAGATTACATTAATCATCAGATTTCTCATTTGTTTACATAATTCCCCATGCCTATAGTCTATAGACTATAGTCGCAAAATGTAGCAAGAAACAACCAATAGTGATTTTGAGCATCCTTCCATAATTAAACAGGACATTATCACACTAGGATCTAGCAAAAACACAAGTGAGAGTTACCATTCTGTTGTGCATTTAGCTAATGAGCTGCACATCTACACTCCTTTGAGTTCCTTCACTTCACACCCTTTCCTTCCTCAGACAGTGGAAGAACTTAAGAACCTGTAGGGAAGCTTCACATTATGTCATTTTTATTAGGAAAGTTTTATTATTTTGGTAGAATACAACTATACAAAACAATGTAATCGCCAGTAAGAATAGACTCCACAAATTCTGGTAGAATACAACTATGCAAGGTGAATTGAGACGTCGAGGAGGGGGAGGAGGTCACCTCATCTATCATGGGAAGAAACTCCTTGGCTGGTTGGCACAGAAGTCTGCGATGGCCGACGAGTCGGCACAAGAGGAGGCAATTGGATTCTATGAGACTACATTTGTTGAAAATGTTTCAATGTTTGCTCATTTTCAATTGTAGAAAAAATATCCTTCTCAATGTACACAACTAGACTGTCATTCATCCATTCATCTCCCCGTAAATCAGTCTTCACATTCTTCAGTGCAGAAAAAACTCATTCAATGAAAGTAATTGCAACTGGTAAAATTAATGCCAACTCTATCATACGAAAAACCAATGGAAAACCAAATGTTTTTTTTTTTTTCAGTTTCAACCTATTTCCGAGCAAACATTCCCAAGTCATCAATTGAAGAAAATTGAGGTTCATCCCACAAATTATAAAAGTAACTCATAAGTTGTTCCAAAAATAAATAATCAGTACCAAAGAAGTCCTCGGGATAAAAATCAGCAAGATGGATGAGTTTGCGAACATCAAATTGAGAGAGAATTTCTTGGTTGAAGACATGTTATGCAACCGAGCAATTCAGTACAAACTTATGAAAAATGATTATTCATCTCTTGTATAATTAAATCAACAACTTAGTATTCAAATTTGCAACCATGATAACATTAATAATCAATGAAATCTCTTTAACAAAAAAAGGTTTTTTAGAATAATACCTGACAAAAAATCTCCACATAGTAATGATGAAAATTGGTGATGAGATGCCCTCTATGCTTGCCATGACCACAAGTTAGCATATTGTCCTCCATATTAAGTATTGGGATTATATTCAATTCACAAAATGTGTTAACTTGTTCCAAAATTATCTGCCATCCATGTCTTGTAGTCGACATTTCACACTTCTAATCAAGGACATGACTTGAATAATATTTTGATCCCCTTGTTGTAGGGAAAGTGATAACTCATTTGTAATTCCCAATATATACTTCATCAAATGCAGTACAAAAACAAATTGGTAACTCTCCATCTTTTCAATTAAACTTGTAGGAGCACCTTTATTCGCAGAATAAGAGATGCCATCATATACATTTCCTAACACTTCTATCACTGAAGACCACATAGAACATAGACGAAGTAATGTTAAGTAGTGTGATCCCCAACGAGTATCCCCAGGTCTTGCTAAACTGGTTTCTTGATTTTTTTTCCTTTTCCACTAGTGATTTCTCCACTTTCCAATTCAGCAATTATCTTGTCATGTTGAATCTTTCTAAGTTGAGCTCTCCTCTTACAAGATGCTCTAGATATATTCACAATCATGATGACATATCCAAAAAATTCACTAAAGTTGTCATGGGCAATAGCAACAAGAACTAATTGGAGTTGGTGAGAGAAACAGTGAACATACATTGTAGATGGATTTTCTTGTAGTATCAGATATTTCAACTCATTGAACTCACCATGTATATTGGAAGCTCCATCATATCCTTGGCCTCTCAATCTAGATAATGATAAATCATGTTGCATAAATAAAGCATCAATAACCCTTTTCAAAGAAAGATAACTAGTATCGGGCACATGCACAACTGCAAAAAATCGTTCAATCACACATCCTTTTTTATTCATATACTTGAAAACAACTCCTATATGCTCTTTCACTAAACTGTTCCGAGCCTCATCAACCATCAAAGAAAAAATTTTATCTCCAATATCATTGATTATAGCAAGTGTGATATCTGAGGCACAAGTACGTGTTAAATCCTTATGAATTTTTGGAGAAGTTAATTGATTGTTTGCATGAGCATTTTGTTTTATAACTTTGGAAACCTCTTCATTTCGTTGACTATACCATTCAAGCAACTCAAGAAAATTACCTCTATTTGAAGAACTAGTTGACTCATCATGTCCTCGAAAAGGCAATCCTTGCTTCAATAGAAAGCGTGTCACATTCAACATCATTGTTAAACGGGTACAATAATCAATTTCTATATCTCGACCATGTACTCGTAAAATATTTCCCACACTATGCCTTTGATCTTGAAAAGACTCAAATTGTATTCTAGCTTCATTGTGACAACTATTCACGGTCCCTTGTGACGATTGAATCTTTCTATTGCCCTTTTCCAATTATTGTATCCATCTTTTATAGAGGCATTATCTACATTTTATTTATTTAACGGTTTGAAAAGATAACACCAAAAATAAAATGTCGCATCTTTGATATGCTATACTCTAGCCATGTATATTTTTTATACCAAGTTTATTGAAAACTCGGATACACATGACTATTTGGTTGACAAAGCCCTTGGAGCGCATACTTCTTTGAACTTGATCTCAAATAGCAATATCAAATTCTTCAATTGGTTTTCGTAATCTTGGATCACTAATAATATCCTGCAAATTTAATTCTACACGGGATTGATTTTCCACTTGTTCAATAACATTAGGCTCATTAAAGGAGCAGGATTCGGAACTACGAATTTGTTTAAAAAATCTCTCCATATCCTACACAAATAAATAAGTAAATAACTAAAAATAAATTCATGTATACTGTATAATTTAATCGCAATTAATTTCAAATTTTGAACTAAAATTTTAATAAACTACAAATGTAAATATGTAATGAAAAACTAAAACTACAAATGTAATTGTGTAAATTTACAAAAAAAAATCAAATAATAATTAATTTAACACAACAAATCTAACCTTATCCACATGGCAAATGGTGTTGGAGACTTGGAGTGCTGTTGGGCGCTGGCTGTTGCTGCGATGCCGCCGGCGCTGCCGTCGCCTGGAGATGGAGGGTTGGAGGCTAGACTCGAGCAGTCTAGTCCGTGGTCCGTGGAGTTGGAGTTAGGGTTTTCACTTTCGTGTTTTCCTCCCTTTATGTTTGACGACAAAATGAGGAAGAATATTAGAAGGGGATTTATTTTCATTTGTTGACTTGGCCCCACCCCGCTTGCCATCTGACCCGATTTGGTGGTGTTTGGTTTCTTTTTTCTTTTTAATTTTGTTTAACTAAAAAGTAAAAAAAAAAAAACCAGGATGAAAAAAAATTGAATACTTGCCTTATTCGGTTCTTCTCCAGCATGACAACATCGACAACAAGTCGAGAATGTCAGAATGAGCTGTGTGGTGGGCGGTGCGCTAACGGCTAGGCGCGGGTTGCTGCTTGCTGGCGCCTGGCGTCTGTGGGCGACGACCGTCGGCCAGGGGCCCGCCAGGTTGGGGGAGGCTGAACCACTGAAACCTCCCTCAGCCTCCTCAACAACGTCCTGATTACTGGCGACATCTATGAGCGGCAGCCTGGTTGGGGGAGGCTGAAGCCTCCCTCAGCCTCCCAAGTCGGTCCGCCCCTGAATTCATAGTAGTCATATAATAGAGATACATTGGGATCTTTAGATTTTCTCAAGTATATGGTTCAAGTTAATCTCTAATTAGACTGTTTGCAATTCAGTTCACAAAAATCTGAGGTGGAGACAAGACTCCAGCTCATGAATAAAGTTATTCAGTGTTTCAACTTCTTATTTTCCCCGTAAATCTGCTTGCTGATAACTATCCACAAAAATTGATGCAAATAAATGTTAGCTTATTGTACCTTGGCTCAAGGCTTTCTTACTAACTTGACTTATTACTTCTTGCAAAGTTTTAAATTATGAATTATTTTTATGGCTATATTATGGCATGTGAGTTGGAATATTTTCCTTATCATAATCAAAATTATCAATCCATGTTTATTCCAACTATCTAATATTTGTCTATCTGTTAGATGTTGGATACATGGATCTAACCCTTTATATTGAGATTTATGCTAGACTATATCACTAACAATAGTTAAATCAATTAAATGTTTTTTTATTACAATAGCATGAGTTTGAATTTTCTTGTTCCCCTTTGACCTTCTGTTCTAGTCAAAATACCTTATCTAAACATAAAACCTATTGGTAATCTTTGAATATGTTCATATTACATTTTCTTCGTTTATTATCTATTGGAGCTACATATAATTTTGATCAAACAATAATATTTTATAGTTTTCCTTTCTAATTCATGTATCTATCTTTTCATTTTCATCTCTGTCATCCGAACTATTTTTTGTATGTTGTTTCTTAATTATCTAACACTTTGATCTTTGAATTATAGTGAGTTGTATTGCAATCTTTTAAAACTTTCTTTTTGCCTAGGTATTTGATGAGCGCATGACTCCAGAAACTTCTCTCCATTTCAACAATCCACTTTTTATCCTATCAATAATACCTTGAATACTCAAATATATCTAAAGATATTTAAAACTTTTACAAGAGTTTTATATCCAACTATTCACACAGGTTTTTTCTTATTATTAAAATTACATTTTGTTTTAGATCTACTTATCTTAAAACCTCAAATGTAAAAAAAATCTGAGGTGGAGACAAGACTCCAGCTCATGAATAAAGTTATTCAGTGTTTCAACTTCTCATTTTCCCCGTAAATCTGCTTGCTGATAACTATCCACAAAAATTGATGCAAATAAATGTTAGCTTATTGTACCTTGGCTCAAGGCTTTCTTACTAACTTGACTTATTACTTCTTGCAAAGTTTTAAATTATGAATTATTTTTATGGCTATATTATGGCATGTGAGTTGGAATATTTTCCTTATCATAATCAAAATTATCAATCCATGTTTATTCCAACTATCTAATATTTGTCTATCTATTAGATGTTGGATACATGGATCTAACCCTTTATATTGAGATTTATGCTAGACTATATCACTAACAATAGTTAAATCAATTAAATGTTTTTTTATTACAATAGCATGAGTTTGAATTTTCTTGTTCCCCTTTGACCTTCTGTTCTAGTCAAAATACCTTATCTAAACATAAAACCTATTGGTAATCTTTGAATATGTTCATATTACATTTTCTTCGTTTATTATCTATTGGAGCTACATATAATTTTGATCAAACAATAATATTTTTTAGTTTTCCTTTCTAATTCATGTATCTATCTTTTCATTTTCATCTCTGTCATCTGAACTTTTTTTTGTATGTTGTTTCTTAATTATCTAACACTTTGATCTTTGAATTATAGTGAGTTGTATTGCAATCTTTTAAAACTTTCTTTTTGCCTAGGTATTTGATGAGCGCATGACTCCAGAAACTTCTCTCCATTTCAACAATCCACTTTTTATCCTATCAATAATACCTTGAATACTCAAATATATCTAAAGATATTTAAAACTTTTACAAGAGTTTTATATCCAACTATTCACACAGGTTTTTTCTTATTATTAAAATTACATTTTGTTTTAGATCTACTTATCTTAAAACCTCAAATGTAAAAAAAATCTGAGGTGGAGACAAGACTCCAGCTCATGAATAAAGTTATTCAGTTTTTCAACTTCTCATTTTCCCCGTAAATCTGCTTGCTGATAACTATCCACAAAAATTGATGCAAATAAATGTTAGCTTATTGTACCTTGGCTCAAGGCTTTCTTACTAACTTGACTTATTACTTCTTGCAAAGTTTTAAATTATGAATTATTTTTATGGCTATATTATGGCATGTGAGTTGGAATATTTTCCTTATCATAATCAAAATTATCAATCCATGTTTATTCCAACTATCTAATATTTGTCTATCTGTTAGATGTTGGATACATGGATCTAACCCTTTATATTGAGATTTATGCTAGACTATATCACTAACAATAGTTAAATCAATTAAATGTTTTTTTATTACAATAGCATGAGTTTGAATTTTCTTGTTCCCCTTTGACCTTCTGTTCTAGTCAAAATACCTTATCTAAACATAAAACCTATTGGTAATCTTTGAATATGTTCATATTACATTTTCTTCGTTTATTATCTATTGGAGCTACATATAATTTTGATCAAACAATAATATTTTTTAGTTTTCCTTTCTAATTCATGTATCTATCTTTTCATTTTCATCTCTGTCATCCGAACTATTTTTTGTATGTTGTTTCTTAATTATCTAACACTTTGATCTTTGAATTATAGTGAGTTGTATTGCAATCTTTTAAAACTTTCTTTTTGCCTAGGTATTTGATGAGCGCATGACTCCAGAAACTTCTCTCCATTTCAACAATCCACTTTTTATCCTATCAATAATACCTTGAATACTCAAATATATCTAAAGATATTTAAAACTTTTACAAGAGTTTTATATCCAACTATTCACACAGGTTTTTTCTTATTATTAAAATTACATTTTGTTTTAGATCTACTTATCTTAAAACCTCAAATGTAAAAGAAATCTGAGGTGGAGACAAGACTCCAGCTCATGAATAAAGTTATTCAGTGTTTCAACTTCTCATTTTCCCCGTAAATCTGCTTGCTGATAACTATCCACAAAAATTGATGCAAATAAATGTTAGCTTATTGTACCTTGGCTCAAGGCTTTCTTACTAACTTGACTTATTACTTCTTGCAAAGTTTTAAATTATGAATTATTTTTATGGCTATATTATGGCATGTGAGTTGGAATATTTTCCTTATCATAATCAAAATTATCAATCCATGTTTATTCCAACTATCTAATATTTGTCTATCTGTTAGATGTTGGATACATGGATCTAACCCTTTATATTGAGATTTATGCTAGACTATATCACTAACAATAGTTAAATCAATTAAATGTTTTTTTATTACAATAGCATGAGTTTGAATTTTCTTGTTCCCCTTTGACCTTCTGTTCTAGTCAAAATACCTTATCTAAACATAAAACCTATTGGTAATCTTTGAATATGTTCATATTACATTTTCTTCGTTTATTATCTATTGGAGCTACATATAATTTTGATCAAACAATAATATTTTAGTTTTCCTTTCTAATTCATGTATCTATCTTTTCATTTTCATCTCTGTCATCTGAACTTTTTTTTGTATGTTGTTTCTTAATTATCTAACACTTTGATCTTTGAATTATAGTGAGTTGTATTGCAATCTTTTAAAACTTTCTTTTTGCCTAGGTATTTGATGAGCGCATGACTCCAGAAACTTCTCTCCATTTCAACAATCCACTTTTTATCCTATCAATAATACCTTGAATACTCAAATATATCTAAAGATATTTAAAACTTTTACAAGAGTTTTATATCCAACTATTCACACAGGTTTTTTCTTATTATTAAAATTACATTTTGTTTTAGATCTACTTATCTTAAAACCTCAAATGTAAAAAAAATCTGAGGTGGAGACAAGACTCCAGCTCATGAATAAAGTTATTCAGTGTTTCAACTTCTCATTTTCCCCGTAAATCTGCTTGCTGATAACTATCCACAAAAATTGATGCAAATAAATGTTAGCTTATTGTACCTTGGCTCAAGGCTTTCTTACTAACTTGACTTATTACTTCTTGCAAAGTTTTAAATTATGAATTATTTTTATGGCTATATTATGGCATGTGAGTTGGAATATTTTCCTTATCATAATCAAAATTATCAATCCATGTTTATTCCAACTATCTAATATTTGTCTATCTGTTAGATGTTGGATACATGGATCTAACCCTTTATATTGAGATTTATGCTAGACTATATCACTAACAATAGTTAAATCAATTAAATGTTTTTTTATTACAATAGCATGAGTTTGAATTTTCTTGTTCCCCTTTGACCTTCTGTTCTAGTCAAAATACCTTATCTAAACATAAAACCTATTGGTAATCTTTGAATATGTTCATATTACATTTTCTTCGTTTATTATCTATTGGAGCTACATATAATTTTGATCAAACAATAATATTTTATAGTTTTCCTTTCTAATTCATGTATCTATCTTTTCATTTTCATCTCTGTCATCCGAACTATTTTTTGTATGTTGTTTCTTAATTATCTAACACTTTGATCTTTGAATTATAGTGAGTTGTATTGCAATCTTTTAAAACTTTCTTTTTGCCTAGGTATTTGATGAGCGCATGACTCCAGAAACTTCTCTCCATTTCAACAATCCACTTTTTATCCTATCAATAATACCTTGAATACTCAAATATATCTAAAGATATTTAAAACTTTTACAAGAGTTTTATATCCAACTATTCACACAGGTTTTTTCTTATTATTAAAATTACATTTTGTTTTAGATCTACTTATCTTAAAACCTCAAATGTAAAAAAAATCTGAGGTGGAGACAAGACTCCAGCTCATGAATAAAGTTATTCAGTGTTTCAACTTCTCATTTTCCCCGTAAATCTGCTTGCTGATAACTATCCACAAAAATTGATGCAAATAAATGTTAGCTTATTGTACCTTGGCTCAAGGCTTTCTTACTAACTTGACTTATTACTTCTTGCAAAGTTTTAAATTATGAATTATTTTTATGGCTATATTATGGCATGTGAGTTGGAATATTTTCCTTATCATAATCAAAATTATCAATCCATGTTTATTCCAACTATCTAATATTTGTCTATCTGTTAGATGTTGGATACATGGATCTAACCCTTTATATTGAGATTTATGCTAGACTATATCACTAACAATAGTTAAATCAATTAAATGTTTTTTTATTACAATAGCATGAGTTTGAATTTTCTTGTTCCCCTTTGACCTTCTGTTCTAGTCAAAATACCTTATCTAAACATAAAACCTATTGGTAATCTTTGAATATGTTCATATTACATTTTCTTCGTTTATTATCTATTGGAGCTACATATAATTTTGATCAAACAATAATATTTTTTAGTTTTCCTTTCTAATTCATGTATCTATCTTTTCATTTTCATCTCTGTCATCTGAACTTTTTTTTGTATGTTGTTTCTTAATTATCTAACACTTTGATCTTTGAATTATAGTGAGTTGTATTGCAATCTTTTAAAACTTTCTTTTTGCCTAGGTATTTGATGAGCGCATGACTCCAGAAACTTCTCTCCATTTCAACAATCCACTTTTTATCCTATCAATAATACCTTGAATACTCAAATATATCTAAAGATATTTAAAACTTTTACAAGAGTTTTATATCCAACTATTCACACAGGTTTTTTCTTATTATTAAAATTACATTTTGTTTTAGATCTACTTATCTTAAAACCTCAAATGTAAAAAAAATCTGAGGTGGAGACAAGACTCCAGCTCATGAATAAAGTTATTCAGTGTTTCAACTTCTCATTTTCCCCGTAAATCTGCTTGCTGATAACTATCCACAAAAATTGATGCAAATAAATGTTAGCTTATTGTACCTTGGCTCAAGGCTTTCTTACTAACTTGACTTATTACTTCTTGCAAAGTTTTAAATTATGAATTATTTTTATGGCTATATTATGGCATGTGAGTTGGAATATTTTCCTTATCATAATCAAAATTATCAATCCATGTTTATTCCAACTATCTAATATTTGTCTATCTGTTAGATGTTGGATACATGGATCTAACCCTTTATATTGAGATTTATGCTAGACTATATCACTAACAATAGTTAAATCAATTAAATGTTTTTTTATTACAATAGCATGAGTTTGAATTTTCTTGTTCCCCTTTGACCTTCTGTTCTAGTCAAAATACCTTATCTAAACATAAAACCTATTGGTAATCTTTGAATATGTTCATATTACATTTTCTTCGTTTATTATCTATTGGAGCTACATATAATTTTGATCAAACAATAATATTTTTTAGTTTTCCTTTCTAATTCATGTATCTATCTTTTCATTTTCATCTCTGTCATCCGAACTATTTTTTGTATGTTGTTTCTTAATTATCTAACACTTTGATCTTTGAATTATAGTGAGTTGTATTGCAATCTTTTAAAACTTTCTTTTTGCCTAGGTATTTGATGAGCGCATGACTCCAGAAACTTCTCTCCATTTCAACAATCCACTTTTTATCCTATCAATAATACCTTGAATACTCAAATATATCTAAAGATATTTAAAACTTTTACAAGAGTTTTATATCCAACTATTCACACAGGTTTTTTCTTATTATTAAAATTACATTTTGTTTTAGATCTACTTATCTTAAAACCTCAAATGTAAAAAAAATCTGAGGTGGAGACAAGACTCCAGCTCATGAATAAAGTTATTCAGTGTTTCAACTTCTCATTTTCCCCGTAAATCTGCTTGCTGATAACTATCCACAAAAATTGATGCAAATAAATGTTAGCTTATTGTACCTTGGCTCAAGGCTTTCTTACTAACTTGACTTATTACTTCTTGCAAAGTTTTAAATTATGAATTATTTTTATGGCTATATTATGGCATGTGAGTTGGAATATTTTCCTTATCATAATCAAAATTATCAATCCATGTTTATTCCAACTATCTAATATTTGTCTATCTGTTAGATGTTGGATACATGGATCTAACCCTTTATATTGAGATTTATGCTAGACTATATCACTAACAATAGTTAAATCAATTAAATGTTTTTTTATTACAATAGCATGAGTTTGAATTTTCTTGTTCCCCTTTGACCTTCTGTTCTAGTCAAAATACCTTATCTAAACATAAAACCTATTGGTAATCTTTGAATATGTTCATATTACATTTTCTTCGTTTATTATCTATTGGAGCTACATATAATTTTGATCAAACAATAATATTTTTTAGTTTTCCTTTCTAATTCATGTATCTATCTTTTCATTTTCATCTCTGTCATCTGAACTTTTTTTTGTATGTTGTTTCTTAATTATCTAACACTTTGATCTTTGAATTATAGTGAGTTGTATTGCAATCTTTTAAAACTTTCTTTTTGCCTAGGTATTTGATGAGCGCATGACTCCAGAAACTTCTCTCCATTTCAACAATCCACTTTTTATCCTATCAATAATACCTTGAATACTCAAATATATCTAAAGATATTTAAAACTTTTACAAGAGTTTTATATCCAACTATTCACACAGGTTTTTTCTTATTATTAAAATTACATTTTGTTTTAGATCTACTTATCTTAAAACCTCAAATGTAAAAAAAATCTGAGGTGGAGACAAGACTCCAGCTCATGAATAAAGTTATTCAGTGTTTCAACTTCTCATTTTCCCCGTAAATCTGCTTGCTGATAACTATCCACAAAAATTGATGCAAATAAATGTTAGCTTATTGTACCTTGGCTCAAGGCTTTCTTACTAACTTGACTTATTACTTCTTGCAAAGTTTTAAATTATGAATTATTTTTATGGCTATATTATGGCATGTGAGTTGGAATATTTTCCTTATCATAATCAAAATTATCAATCCATGTTTATTCCAACTATCTAATATTTGTCTATCTGTTAGATGTTGGATACATGGATCTAACCCTTTATATTGAGATTTATGCTAGACTATATCACTAACAATAGTTAAATCAATTAAATGTTTTTTTATTACAATAGCATGAGTTTGAATTTTCTTGTTCCCCTTTGACCTTCTGTTCTAGTCAAAATACCTTATCTAAACATAAAACCTATTGGTAATCTTTGAATATGTTCATATTACATTTTCTTCGTTTATTATCTATTGGAGCTACATATAATTTTGATCAAACAATAATATTTTTTAGTTTTCCTTTCTAATTCATGTATCTATCTTTTCATTTTCATCTCTGTCATCCGAACTATTTTTTGTATGTTGTTTCTTAATTATCTAACACTTTGATCTTTGAATTATAGTGAGTTGTATTGCAATCTTTTAAAACTTTCTTTTTGCCTAGGTATTTGATGAGCGCATGACTCCAGAAACTTCTCTCCATTTCAACAATCCACTTTTTATCCTATCAATAATACCTTGAATACTCAAATATATCTAAAGATATTTAAAACTTTTACAAGAGTTTTATATCCAACTATTCACACAGGTTTTTTCTTATTATTAAAATTACATTTTGTTTTAGATCTACTTATCTTAAAACCTCAAATGTAAAAAAAATCTGAGGTGGAGACAAGACTCCAGCTCATGAATAAAGTTATTCAGTGTTTCAACTTCTCATTTTCCCCGTAAATCTGCTTGCTGATAACTATCCACAAAAATTGATGCAAATAAATGTTAGCTTATTGTACCTTGGCTCAAGGCTTTCTTACTAACTTGACTTATTACTTCTTGCAAAGTTTTAAATTATGAATTATTTTTATGGCTATATTATGGCATGTGAGTTGGAATATTTTCCTTATCATAATCAAAATTATCAATCCATGTTTATTCCAACTATCTAATATTTGTCTATCTATTAGATGTTGGATACATGGATCTAACCCTTTATATTGAGATTTATGCTAGACTATATCACTAACAATAGTTAAATCAATTAAATGTTTTTTTATTACAATAGCATGAGTTTGAATTTTCTTGTTCCCCTTTGACCTTCTGTTCTAGTCAAAATACCTTATCTAAACATAAAACCTATTGGTAATCTTTGAATATGTTCATATTACATTTTCTTCGTTTATTATCTATTGGAGCTACATATAATTTTGATCAAACAATAATATTTTTTAGTTTTCCTTTCTAATTCATGTATCTATCTTTTCATTTTCATCTCTGTCATCTGAACTTTTTTTTGTATGTTGTTTCTTAATTATCTAACACTTTGATCTTTGAATTATAGTGAGTTGTATTGCAATCTTTTAAAACTTTCTTTTTGCCTAGGTATTTGATGAGCGCATGACTCCAGAAACTTCTCTCCATTTCAACAATCCACTTTTTATCCTATCAATAATACCTTGAATACTCAAATATATCTAAAGATATTTAAAACTTTTACAAGAGTTTTATATCCAACTATTCACACAGGTTTTTTCTTATTATTAAAATTACATTTTGTTTTAGATCTACTTATCTTAAAACCTCAAATGTAAAAAAAATCTGAGGTGGAGACAAGACTCCAGCTCATGAATAAAGTTATTCAGTTTTTCAACTTCTCATTTTCCCCGTAAATCTGCTTGCTGATAACTATCCACAAAAATTGATGCAAATAAATGTTAGCTTATTGTACCTTGGCTCAAGGCTTTCTTACTAACTTGACTTATTACTTCTTGCAAAGTTTTAAATTATGAATTATTTTTATGGCTATATTATGGCATGTGAGTTGGAATATTTTCCTTATCATAATCAAAATTATCAATCCATGTTTATTCCAACTATCTAATATTTGTCTATCTGTTAGATGTTGGATACATGGATCTAACCCTTTATATTGAGATTTATGCTAGACTATATCACTAACAATAGTTAAATCAATTAAATGTTTTTTTATTACAATAGCATGAGTTTGAATTTTCTTGTTCCCCTTTGACCTTCTGTTCTAGTCAAAATACCTTATCTAAACATAAAACCTATTGGTAATCTTTGAATATGTTCATATTACATTTTCTTCGTTTATTATCTATTGGAGCTACATATAATTTTGATCAAACAATAATATTTTTTAGTTTTCCTTTCTAATTCATGTATCTATCTTTTCATTTTCATCTCTGTCATCCGAACTATTTTTTGTATGTTGTTTCTTAATTATCTAACACTTTGATCTTTGAATTATAGTGAGTTGTATTGCAATCTTTTAAAACTTTCTTTTTGCCTAGGTATTTGATGAGCGCATGACTCCAGAAACTTCTCTCCATTTCAACAATCCACTTTTTATCCTATCAATAATACCTTGAATACTCAAATATATCTAAAGATATTTAAAACTTTTACAAGAGTTTTATATCCAACTATTCACACAGGTTTTTTCTTATTATTAAAATTACATTTTGTTTTAGATCTACTTATCTTAAAACCTCAAATGTAAAAGAAATCTGAGGTGGAGACAAGACTCCAGCTCATGAATAAAGTTATTCAGTGTTTCAACTTCTCATTTTCCCCGTAAATCTGCTTGCTGATAACTATCCACAAAAATTGATGCAAATAAATGTTAGCTTATTGTACCTTGGCTCAAGGCTTTCTTACTAACTTGACTTATTACTTCTTGCAAAGTTTTAAATTATGAATTATTTTTATGGCTATATTATGGCATGTGAGTTGGAATATTTTCCTTATCATAATCAAAATTATCAATCCATGTTTATTCCAACTATCTAATATTTGTCTATCTGTTAGATGTTGGATACATGGATCTAACCCTTTATATTGAGATTTATGCTAGACTATATCACTAACAATAGTTAAATCAATTAAATGTTTTTTTATTACAATAGCATGAGTTTGAATTTTCTTGTTCCCCTTTGACCTTCTGTTCTAGTCAAAATACCTTATCTAAACATAAAACCTATTGGTAATCTTTGAATATGTTCATATTACATTTTCTTCGTTTATTATCTATTGGAGCTACATATAATTTTGATCAAACAATAATATTTTTTAGTTTTCCTTTCTAATTCATGTATCTATCTTTTCATTTTCATCTCTGTCATCTGAACTTTTTTTTGTATGTTGTTTCTTAATTATCTAACACTTTGATCTTTGAATTATAGTGAGTTGTATTGCAATCTTTTAAAACTTTCTTTTTGCCTAGGTATTTGATGAGCGCATGACTCCAGAAACTTCTCTCCATTTCAACAATCCACTTTTTATCCTATCAATAATACCTTGAATACTCAAATATATCTAAAGATATTTAAAACTTTTACAAGAGTTTTATATCCAACTATTCACACAGGTTTTTTCTTATTATTAAAATTACATTTTGTTTTAGATCTACTTATCTTAAAACCTCAAATGTAAAAAAAATCTGAGGTGGAGACAAGACTCCAGCTCATGAATAAAGTTATTCAGTGTTTCAACTTCTCATTTTCCCCGTAAATCTGCTTGCTGATAACTATCCACAAAAATTGATGCAAATAAATGTTAGCTTATTGTACCTTGGCTCAAGGCTTTCTTACTAACTTGACTTATTACTTCTTGCAAAGTTTTAAATTATGAATTATTTTTATGGCTATATTATGGCATGTGAGTTGGAATATTTTCCTTATCATAATCAAAATTATCAATCCATGTTTATTCCAACTATCTAATATTTGTCTATCTGTTAGATGTTGGATACATGGATCTAACCCTTTATATTGAGATTTATGCTAGACTATATCACTAACAATAGTTAAATCAATTAAATGTTTTTTTATTACAATAGCATGAGTTTGAATTTTCTTGTTCCCCTTTGACCTTCTGTTCTAGTCAAAATACCTTATCTAAACATAAAACCTATTGGTAATCTTTGAATATGTTCATATTACATTTTCTTCGTTTATTATCTATTGGAGCTACATATAATTTTGATCAAACAATAATATTTTATAGTTTTCCTTTCTAATTCATGTATCTATCTTTTCATTTTCATCTCTGTCATCCGAACTATTTTTTGTATGTTGTTTCTTAATTATCTAACACTTTGATCTTTGAATTATAGTGAGTTGTATTGCAATCTTTTAAAACTTTCTTTTTGCCTAGGTATTTGATGAGCGCATGACTCCAGAAACTTCTCTCCATTTCAACAATCCACTTTTTATCCTATCAATAATACCTTGAATACTCAAATATATCTAAAGATATTTAAAACTTTTACAAGAGTTTTATATCCAACTATTCACACAGGTTTTTTCTTATTATTAAAATTACATTTTGTTTTAGATCTACTTATCTTAAAACCTCAAATGTAAAAAAAATCTGAGGTGGAGACAAGACTCCAGCTCATGAATAAAGTTATTCAGTGTTTCAACTTCTCATTTTCCCCGTAAATCTGCTTGCTGATAACTATCCACAAAAATTGATGCAAATAAATGTTAGCTTATTGTACCTTGGCTCAAGGCTTTCTTACTAACTTGACTTATTACTTCTTGCAAAGTTTTAAATTATGAATTATTTTTATGGCTATATTATGGCATGTGAGTTGGAATATTTTCCTTATCATAATCAAAATTATCAATCCATGTTTATTCCAACTATCTAATATTTGTCTATCTGTTAGATGTTGGATACATGGATCTAACCCTTTATATTGAGATTTATGCTAGACTATATCACTAACAATAGTTAAATCAATTAAATGTTTTTTTATTACAATAGCATGAGTTTGAATTTTCTTGTTCCCCTTTGACCTTCTGTTCTAGTCAAAATACCTTATCTAAACATAAAACCTATTGGTAATCTTTGAATATGTTCATATTACATTTTCTTCGTTTATTATCTATTGGAGCTACATATAATTTTGATCAAACAATAATATTTTTTAGTTTTCCTTTCTAATTCATGTATCTATCTTTTCATTTTCATCTCTGTCATCTGAACTTTTTTTTGTATGTTGTTTCTTAATTATCTAACACTTTGATCTTTGAATTATAGTGAGTTGTATTGCAATCTTTTAAAACTTTCTTTTTGCCTAGGTATTTGATGAGCGCATGACTCCAGAAACTTCTCTCCATTTCAACAATCCACTTTTTATCCTATCAATAATACCTTGAATACTCAAATATATCTAAAGATATTTAAAACTTTTACAAGAGTTTTATATCCAACTATTCACACAGGTTTTTTCTTATTATTAAAATTACATTTTGTTTTAGATCTACTTATCTTAAAACCTCAAATGTAAAAAAAATCTGAGGTGGAGACAAGACTCCAGCTCATGAATAAAGTTATTCAGTGTTTCAACTTCTCATTTTCCCCGTAAATCTGCTTGCTGATAACTATCCACAAAAATTGATGCAAATAAATGTTAGCTTATTGTACCTTGGCTCAAGGCTTTCTTACTAACTTGACTTATTACTTCTTGCAAAGTTTTAAATTATGAATTATTTTTATGGCTATATTATGGCATGTGAGTTGGAATATTTTCCTTATCATAATCAAAATTATCAATCCATGTTTATTCCAACTATCTAATATTTGTCTATCTGTTAGATGTTGGATACATGGATCTAACCCTTTATATTGAGATTTATGCTAGACTATATCACTAACAATAGTTAAATCAATTAAATGTTTTTTTATTACAATAGCATGAGTTTGAATTTTCTTGTTCCCCTTTGACCTTCTGTTCTAGTCAAAATACCTTATCTAAACATAAAACCTATTGGTAATCTTTGAATATGTTCATATTACATTTTCTTCGTTTATTATCTATTGGAGCTACATATAATTTTGATCAAACAATAATATTTTTTAGTTTTCCTTTCTAATTCATGTATCTATCTTTTCATTTTCATCTCTGTCATCCGAACTATTTTTTGTATGTTGTTTCTTAATTATCTAACACTTTGATCTTTGAATTATAGTGAGTTGTATTGCAATCTTTTAAAACTTTCTTTTTGCCTAGGTATTTGATGAGCGCATGACTCCAGAAACTTCTCTCCATTTCAACAATCCACTTTTTATCCTATCAATAATACCTTGAATACTCAAATATATCTAAAGATATTTAAAACTTTTACAAGAGTTTTATATCCAACTATTCACACAGGTTTTTTCTTATTATTAAAATTACATTTTGTTTTAGATCTACTTATCTTAAAACCTCAAATGTAAAAAAAATCTGAGGTGGAGACAAGACTCCAGCTCATGAATAAAGTTATTCAGTGTTTCAACTTCTCATTTTCCCCGTAAATCTGCTTGCTGATAACTATCCACAAAAATTGATGCAAATAAATGTTAGCTTATTGTACCTTGGCTCAAGGCTTTCTTACTAACTTGACTTATTACTTCTTGCAAAGTTTTAAATTATGAATTATTTTTATGGCTATATTATGGCATGTGAGTTGGAATATTTTCCTTATCATAATCAAAATTATCAATCCATGTTTATTCCAACTATCTAATATTTGTCTATCTGTTAGATGTTGGATACATGGATCTAACCCTTTATATTGAGATTTATGCTAGACTATATCACTAACAATAGTTAAATCAATTAAATGTTTTTTTATTACAATAGCATGAGTTTGAATTTTCTTGTTCCCCTTTGACCTTCTGTTCTAGTCAAAATACCTTATCTAAACATAAAACCTATTGGTAATCTTTGAATATGTTCATATTACATTTTCTTCGTTTATTATCTATTGGAGCTACATATAATTTTGATCAAACAATAATATTTTTTAGTTTTCCTTTCTAATTCATGTATCTATCTTTTCATTTTCATCTCTGTCATCTGAACTTTTTTTTGTATGTTGTTTCTTAATTATCTAACACTTTGATCTTTGAATTATAGTGAGTTGTATTGCAATCTTTTAAAACTTTCTTTTTGCCTAGGTATTTGATGAGCGCATGACTCCAGAAACTTCTCTCCATTTCAACAATCCACTTTTTATCCTATCAATAATACCTTGAATACTCAAATATATCTAAAGATATTTAAAACTTTTACAAGAGTTTTATATCCAACTATTCACACAGGTTTTTTCTTATTATTAAAATTACATTTTGTTTTAGATCTACTTATCTTAAAACCTCAAATGTAAAAAATCCCAGTTGGAGACAAGACTCCTAGCACAATATTTTCAACAAATAACATACACCTATGAGCTTTTTCTTAAATGGAATCCATGTGTTCTTAGTATTAACATAAAAAAATGGAACAGACCCATTCCCATGATACAAATCAACAATTACAGAAAAATCATTGTCATAGAAAATACTTGTAGCTACATTATTATTGTTATTATTATTTATCATATCAATAAAATTGCTACATATTTTTCTCAAACAACCACCTCACTATTCTAGAACTCTATCAGAAACTCTTTCCAAGTTTTTAAAAAGTACGTGGACATCTATTTTTCATTAGTTGTCACTAAGAGTAGTATTCATATGCGATCTTTTATACATGTATCCAAATTGATTTTCAAAGGTGCCTTAACTCTTATTTCTCTCAGTGATTCTTTATTGTGCATTCATAGTATGAATCATAAGTTTGATCCCTCTATAATTAGAACATCTACACTTTTGTTTCTTTAATGGTACTTAAACAATTTTCCTTCTACAAGCATCGTATTAGTCCTCAAAATTTTGTTGAAATATAACTTAGTTAACCAAACAATTTCTCCTATAGTGCAATATGCAGACCTACAATTTAACCGTCATTTTCCTTCTTATTTAACCTCATCTTGAATTGGAATATTGGACCACATTCTGAGTTGGGCATCAGCTTTCAATCTCATCCGATTGTGATATGGATCAACAAATTTTGACTGGATTGGCAAACTCTGACAATCTTTCCTAAGAAATCAAACATCTAAAGAAGAATGACAACAACCAAACCTTTATCTCACTAAACGGGGGTCGGCTATATGGATCCTCCTTCGCCATTGGGCTTAATCCCCTACTAATGACATAGGAGGATCTATATAAATTTGCTAAGATTGCTAGAGAAAGTAACAAAATAACTGAGTTGTAGAATTATGTTTGAAATAGGATAAATTTGCTATACTTGGGTTAAAATTGATTGAAATTTGGTGAGATTGAGTTGCACATGTGCACACGAAGGAGAGAGATTATTGTCGTCACTGTTAAGAATGTCTTCACCATCCAAAGATAGTACCTTCTGAGTTCCCATGAGAGATATATGCTACAACCTGTTGTTGCCATTGACTCATGTCTGAATCTTCTCCTTCGATTCTTCTGCTTTACATTCTGTCAGATTTACTAAAGGTACGTGGACATATTTTGCCTTTAGTAATCTGGCACTGAAACATTTTTCAGGTTGATGTTTGGGCGCTTGGTGTCACAGCTATTGAAATGGCAGAGGTATTTTTCTTAAGATGCTAGTTCTGTTCTTTTGCTTCTCGTATAGCGGGCAATACTTGTCATTTATCTGTGATCTCCTAATCATGCTAGGTAACATTCTTATACTGCTAACATTTTATTGCTGTATCTATTGATTTCAGGGACTACCTCCAAGATATGCGGTGCATCCAATGAGGGTTAGTACAAATATATGATTCATCTCAAAGAAATTATTCATGTATTTATATCATGATAAGTTTTTGTTCAATAGTTCTTTCATGTCCTTGCATTAGCCTACTATTGCCATTGCATTGTGCAATTGTTTCCTTTTTCTTGGTCTTGGGTTTTATTGGTTAATACGTGATCCTAATCTTATGCAAGCCAGTAGTGTGTTCAATCTGTATCTGCAGAAATTGAGAGAATGAATAGCTGCAAAGTTTTAGCACATACCTACAGTTGTTCCCTCCCTCCATTTACGTGGTAGTTAAGAGGTTGAAATCAATGTTTCGGTTTTCTCAAATCTGTTCTTTCAATGAGTATCAAAGGCAGTTTTAGGTCCTGCCGATTGGGTTATTCTCTTTCCTACCTCTTGGTCTACTGTTTTCCATTCAAGCCATTGTTTGCCCAAACATATCATGATGATGCATTCCATGATTTAGCACATAAAAAAAATGTATTCTTGGACATTACACTGTTTTTTTAAATTCAGCTCGAGGTGTAGAGAAAGACAATAGTATATGATGTCTTTTAGTGCAAACATAGATATTTCTGCAAAAATTTTAGTCAATAGTGTGCATGCATGCATGCATAACTTTTTCTATGCATTAATTTTACAATAGTTATAGGTTTGATGCTTAGGATAAAAACAGCTGAATCAGTCATTTCTCTATTTATCATCTGATCATGAAGGTGGTGCAACAAGCAAACATCTTAACTAATCTTAAACCATGTATCATTGTCAAACAAGTTTCTTGGTTCGTAATAACACATGGTTTAAGAAACTTCTTTGTGCCACTAGTTTTCGATTCAAATTGACATACTATTTAGGTTGCTAAGTTATTTTTGTTGTTGTCAACCATGCAATGGATTTGATTTTAATTAATCTATAGCATGAAAAAATGACTATTACCAAATATGTGAATTGCAACTCCAATGTTTGGTGTTCTTGCCACTTCTGTTGTTGGTTTTCCTCATTCTTACTCTTCTTCATTTGCATTTCCTTTTCTTTCAGTATATATAATAAATTGATCATGTTGATATTTTTTCCAAGTAGGTGCTGTTTATGATATCAAGTGAGCCTGCTCCAATGCTTGAAGACAAAGAAAAATGGTATGTTTTTTTACAGAAATGATTCTAGAATTTGTTATTTATGTTTTTTCTATTTAGTTAAAAGGGATATATATAACTAGTCTATTCCATGTGAATAATAGATATTTAAGATTACCAGAGATGGTGAAGTTCAAGATCATGCTGAGACCTGACTTTCTACCAACTTATTGCCATTATCTCTATTTTAAGATCATCCTTTAACCATCATATACCTTGTATTTGGTTTCTCACTTTGCTTCGAAATTCAAAATTCTTGTGGTACAGTTATTCTCTTTTGTTGCTTATTCTGTGCTTATCACAAATGGAAACTTGCACATATATTATGATGGCTTTCTCACTGTCGTATTATTCTTAGAATACACAACTTTTTGAGAGGACATGATAAGAGATGAGATCACCACTTGAAGACAACACGAAAGAGAAAGACTTTCCTCATAAAATCCAGATTAACAATATAGGAGAACAATCAACAAAATTTCTATTTAGTTAAAAGGGATATATATAACTAGTCTTAATAAATATTTAAGATTACCAGAGATGGTGAAGTTCAAGATCATGCTGAGACCTGACTTTCTACCAACTTATTGCCATTATCTCTATTTTAAGATCATCCTTTAACCATCATATACCTTGTATTTGGTTTCTCACTTTGCTTCGAAATTCAAAATTCTTGTGGTACAGTTATTCTCTTTTGTTGCTTATTCTGTGCTTATCACAAATGGAAACTTGCACATATATTATGATGGCTTTCTCACTGTCGTATTATTCTTAGAATACACAACTTTTTGAGAGGTATAAATGTGGTAATGTTGGACATGATAAGAGATGAGATCACCACTTGAAGACAACACGAAAGAGAAAGACTTTCCTCATAAAATCCAGATTAACAATATAGGAGAACAATCAACAAAATGATAACAAAACCTGATTCACTTAGGAGATAATTTCTTTGTTTTTACCTTGAGTTATTTTGTACATTACAGATATTATAGTTGATTGATATAATTTACACAATTATACATGGACAGCATAGCCTCATACATCCCTTTAGCAGCTATGGCATGCTTATCTTAAATAGCACCACTTTTTATACTTCCTTTGTAATGAATGATGTTAAATTTTATACTAGCTCTTACAATTCTATTACCCAGTTCACATCTAGGTGTGTGGAAAAGTAAGTCCAACAACCTTGCTCCTAGATACATTTGATGTTCACTTCATGCCATTAAATTGAATATTATGATTTGGTTCTTTTATGGTCATTTCCTTCTTGCAGGTCACTTCTTTTCCATGATTTTATTGCTAAGTGCCTAACAAAAGACCCACGATTACGTCCATCTGCAACTGAGATGCTAAAGGTATCCCATATTGTCAAACTTTCGCATGCTATGTAACCTTAAGTTTCTTATTTAATTGGAGATATGAGTTAGTCCTATTAGTTGGTCTTGTTATATTAGTCTCAGTAGTAGTTTTGCTCAGATTATGATTGTGAGGTTACGACTACTTGATCACTTTCATATTATTAATTTTTCCTGCTATATTTTAATTAAAGTAGTTTACAGCATAAATTCATTGAAAAATGCAATTGGGGGCCTCCAAAAATGTTGCCAAAAATTAAAAAAGCTAGGCAAATAAGAGCATCAATGGCTGCACAGGCCCAACATCAACAAGCAGGAAGTGAACCTGTATGATCTCTCTGATCAATTTTTTTTTTTTTTCAGAATTAACATAAACCAAAGTTCTTACTTATTATCCCTAATTTCATTCACTGTTGCAGAGAGTAGAAGGAGCTGTATATGGAGACACTGTTCCTTCAAGGCCTATGGGTTATCCAATCAACAGTGTTGAAACTGATGCAGGTAATTAGAAACTTATTTTGCTAGTGTTGTATCACATCAAATAAGTAGCATAATCTTTTGTATGCCTTCTCTTCAGCAACTTGTAGTTTTGCTTTGTCTTTTTTTTTTCTTGTAATGAGGGAGACACCCTGTTTATTCCCAAGGACAGATCGTGTTTTGCAAGTTGACCCATAGTAGAAGTTGAAACGATGGATGCTGAGTTGCAAAGACTTTATGAAAGTAATAAATTAAATGATTCTGTTGCAGTTATTAGATTGCTAAATCAATTCTCGCGTGCCTGATGAAATTTAAGATACCTTGATCAGTTATATGATTCCATTCGATTAATTTTCTTTGCAAGTGGAATTTGAAGTGTTTGGTTTGTTGGGGATTCAGTTTTAATTACTAGGCACTTAAGAATATTATCATTTTTCATTGACAGTCATTCATGGTGCATTATGGTAGCATTTTCTAATTTTCAGTATTTGTCACTTTTCTAACTGAAGTTTAATCATATTTTAAATATTATTTATAGTCAATCCAATTCAATTACCTAATGGTATAAGTTGTATAAATAGCTAAATCTATTTAGTCACATAGAATACATAAATTTGATTGTGTTTCCATTAGATTCATGATCATGCCAATATGAAACTGAAAATAGGTTTTGTGATCCAAAGAGTATAAAATGCAAGTCATTGTGAATGTTCAAGACATGTTTTTTAAATTTATATTCCTGCTGTTATATAATTTCATTATGATGTACACACTCGAATTTGGGGCCCCAAATGAGTAAAGATCCTTGGTTGAAACGAGCTGAATGCCCAAGTGAATAACCTGCCAAAGTGAATTACCAACATTGCCAAACCATATCAGGATATTCCCCTCATAGTTTTGCAAATCCTACAGCATTTGATGAACCAAATGCTTCCTTTAATCTCTAAGAAAAATATTAAAAGAGTAAGGTTGTTTAAAATTTGAAGGAATCATGCATAACTTACATGAGTAAATATGAGTAGACATCTTTATTTTGAAATCACTGAGCTATCAGTCATTAGTTCCTCATGTATCAATTAATTTCCCCTGTATGATGATTTGTTAAGCAAATAATCTCCATAGCCTAGTTGCATTAAAACAACCGCAGAAACTATATTTTACCTAATGAATTAGGATATATATCCTTCTTGTCAAGTGTACTTAAACTTTGTAAAAATAATTGTTTTTTTTATTTAGATAAAAGTATTATCCTAGGCTAAAATCTCAGATTGAGATGTTTTACAATCTAGCCTGCTCTTCCTTGAACAACAACAAGCCTAGAGCCTCCTTTCCTTAAAGGTGACCTAAATCCTTCACTCTATTTATTTTTATTCCTTCCCAAAGGAAATATATTCTTAAAATTGAACTTGTGTCAAGTTAGTCATCAACAAATTTATCAATTTGACATCTTTTCTATGTAGGGGAATTTGGTACTGTCGTAGTTCATGATGAAGTTGGAAACAGGGATGAACTTGTTGAATCTCCTATATCTAAGAAACCAGAATTCATACCTGGACTTGGTGACATCAGTTCTTTCAATCATGATCCTGGGGATAGTTCTTTTGATTTTTGGTATGTTTAATAGATTCAAGATTTTCCTTTCTTTTTGGATAGTTGTGAACTAATGTTTTATGCAATGACCTAAATTTTTATACAAGACAATGATCATAATGTTTCCAAAGCAGTAAAGTGAACTCTGAAGGGTAACTATTTAAATACTGCAATGATATACTGCTTCAAGTGCTATAGTCTAAGTGCTAATTATTATTTTTTTCTTTCTTTCCTGGTAACCAACTTTTGTTTAACTATCCTTTCACAATTATTTATTTATTTTTTTGGCGCAGGGTTGACAATTTGAGTGGTACTATAGTTACTAAAAAACCTGATGCAGTGGAAATGCTTGATTCCCAACCAATCCAACGGTTGCCGTCGTCCTCTGGTTATGTTGAAAGAGTCAATTCAAATGTCGTCTTGCAGCAACATAGTTCAGGCAAAAGTTATGCAGTGTCTGATAACTCTGACAAGAGCAGCACTCTGAGAAGTGCCACCATGAACCGTAAAGCATTTTCAGTACAAGATAAGGTGCATTTAGCTATAAAAAGCATCTTCCCTGACCACTGTATTTTGAGATCAAGTAAACAATAATGAAATGAAAAATCTATTTTTCACTTTATGAATTTATTCCTCTCTGGCTTATTGAGTTGTTCATGTCCTAGATCCGGTCCATCTATGCTGCTGGCAATACAGTACCTATTCCATTTCTTAAGGCAATAGACATTTCTCCTCTTGCTCTAGTCTCCGAGAATGTAGCTGGGGATAGAGTGCTGGAATCTAAGTCTCATGCTGCATTGGAAGCAGTGAAGGAGCTTTTTAGTGGCGATGGGCAATCCAAAAAAGGACGTAAAGGGCAAAATGAGGTACTGCCAAAACTTTGCTTGTTGCATTTTTTTAACGGTTAGATTCAGTGTGTTGCTTTGGTGGCCTAGATCCAGCTTCCTCCAGGAGTTTATCAGAGATTGACTACAAGCCCAACATTGATGAATCTAGCACAAGCACTGGCTTATCATAAAACGTAAGATCATATTTACTTTTTCAGAAGCATTTTATTTGAGACTGTCAAATTTTGTCAGCCTTGAGTCTGTTGCCATGCCCCTATTGTTTCCAGGTGTTATGAGGATATGCCACTTCAAGAGTTTCAAGAAGCACAAGAGAAGCAGACTATTCAAAACCTTTGTGACACACTCCGTACTATTTTAAGGTTATAGATAGCAACCTCATGATCTGGTCAGTGAAGGGGAGCATGTTGGTTGTTATTTATGGTAGATGACCGCATCATAGATTATAATAGATGCATCCCTTCAAGTTTAAGAGGTAGTGCACCCTTGTGAATTTTTATGGTTGCATGTCATGCTTTCCCATCTTTATCGATAGATAATCCATAACCTTTGCTCATTCCTCTTGCTGCCAAGCATCATCTTTTTCCAACTAAAATTTTTCCCCCGATATTTCCATCACTGATGATTTCAAATAGACTTCGTGCTGCTGTTGTGGCAAGGTGCTCGGAATGACACCCGTAAATCTTCACTACAGATTGAGTAATGTAATCCAGTCATTAGATCTAATGTAAAGAATAGGCATGCCCATTCTAACATTTGAGAGCAAAGTAAAATCTCTTGTTCAGTTTATTTCTGCTATTCTTGAGTAAGTTGTGGATGATAACTAATAAAAATATTATCTGTTAGCTGTTTTTATTTCTGATTCCGCTCGTTGAAGAACCATTTCTTGTCTCATGATGGATCGGGTGAATGTATCCTTTGAAGATAGATGTGAGCACGATGAACATAGCAATATATATTTGTGAATGTTTTGATGTGATGCACTTTATTATCTTCATTTTTTTCAGGAAAAAATGTTTTAAGATCAATATTTATGAATCTTAACTTTTGATTGCTCATAGATCTTTTAATTCCGATAAGGTCACGACCCTTTCCATACTGTTTTTCCAAGATAGCCTTCTTCTTGGGAGATCCTCCCATCCGTAATCTTTGGTTTCTTTTTGATCCTTTTCATAATTTGTACATCGGATCGCGATTAAAATCTAGTCAAAATTAGTTGCGATCTTTCCTGGGTTCATCTTCTTATTTAGGTTATAATTTTGGACCGAGTCAAGTGGTTGGAGGTTGCTGGAGGTGAATATATTGTATGGTATTGAGTAGGGAGTGGCCTGTCCATTATCGACCTTCAATCGTTTGGCTTGATTTAAAATTATAATCTAGGTGGGAAGGTGAATTAAGAAAGATCATAATTAATTTTGGTTATATTTTAACTATAATTTGATGTGTAAATTGTGCAAGGGATTAGAACATTGTCAGCCTTCAATCGTTTGGCTGGATTTAAAATTATAATGTAGGAGGAAGGTGAATTTTGGTTGTATTTTAATTATAATTTGATGTGTAAATTGTGCAAGGGATTAGCAATCGTTTGGTTTGACTTCAAATTATAATCTAGGTGGGAAGGTGAATTTAAGGAAGATCATAATTAATTTTGGTTATATTTTAACTATAATTTAATGTGTAAATTGTGCAAGGGACTAGAAAAGGATCATTACGGATAAGAAAATCTCAACTCCTATCCTTGTGAGTTTTTATTTGTCAAAACTTGTTTCAACCCATATTAAAATAAAAAAATTAAGAAAATTTGTATTTTTATTTCTTAAAATGATTTCTCCTTAAAAAAACAAGCCGCTGTTATCAATAAAATTTATTTATTTATTCTCAGAAAATCATCGTAACGAAGAAAAATACTTTTAAAACTGAGATAGTTTAAACAGTTCGGACATCAATTCACGCGTAAACATTTTCTACAGATTTCAAATGAATTAAAAGGTCAGAATTAATTAACTCTTTTTATTAAAATAAATTTTCATCAAAATACTATTTTTAAAAATTATGAATAAATCAAAACACTAAATTTTAAAGCAGATTTTTGCCAAAAACCTTTTATCAAATATGAAAACTATTTATATTTCTTCATGAAATTACTTGCCATAATGGATAAAATCAATGACTTGCTGTAATACACGAGCTTAAATGCTTAATTACCTAATAACTTTCAGTTAGTAGCTTTGCTGTAATACACGAAGCTCTTATCATGTGGGGTCCCGGTGAAAGATTTATTGTATAAAGTCTTATTCTACTTTTTGTAAAAGGCTGTTTTCAGGATTCGAACCCGTGACCTTTTGATCACATGACAACAATTTTAATATTACGCCAAGGCTCCCTTCAAATGAGTTGCTATAATAGGGGAGCTCAAATGCTTAATTTACCTAATAACTTTCCTTTAGTAGCTTTGCTCAAAACTCCTAATACATTTTAAAAATTCTAAAAAGGATGTTCCATTCTGCAGGTATTAATGGTTTCGCATTCAATATAATTTTAAAAATATATTAAATCATTTAATATTAATAAAAATTCAACCTTTTAATTCTTGTAAAGTTTAGTGTATAAAGACAGTAAAGCAAGAACGGCCCAAGAAAAGTTCACCTGAGCAATGGCGTGCTCCGTTACGCTCACCCTGCTCCTCCTCCTCCTCCTCTTAACTCCATGCCTTGGGAGATCAACGACGGTCTCAAAATCTGAAAGGCCATCGGTGATCATCGTGGGAGCAGGGATCTCCGGTAAGCTCATGCCTTGATAAGCCTTTTCTGTTCTTGAATGAACGAGTACTGTTGTTGTTCTTAGAAAAACATTTCTCAGGAATATCAGCAGCAGTGGCTTTGGCCAGAGCTGGCGTCCATGATGTCTTGATACTGGAAGCCACTGACAGCGTCGGCGGCAGGATTCACAGGAAAAGATTCGCCGGACACCAGATTGAGGTCGGGGCCAACTGGATTCAAGGGGTCCACGGTGAGAAAATGAACCCAATCTGGCAAATGGCGGAGAAGCTCCACCTCAAGACATTCTTCTCAGATTACTCCAACATCTCCTCCAACACTTACTCGCAGAGGTACACAGTCGATCAGCATCGTCCTCTTCTATCAAGATACAACAATCGTTAATAGATAAATTCTGCAGTGGTGTGCTTTATGAGAGATCAGTGGTCGAGCAAGCGCTGAAAGTTTCAGAGAAGGTGGTCGAGGATGGTGGAATCTACTCACATTCTCTGCCTTCCGACGGCCATGAAGACATCTCCATTTTGGGGTTTCAGAGAATAAAGAAACAGTACGATTTTTTTTTTTTCTGTTCTGATTTTTTTGATACTGAACGAGAAAATTCACTCGTTGGATATGCAGTGCTCCTGCTACTCCATTGGAGATGGCAGTGGACTACTACACGAACGACTATGAGAGCGCCGAGCCGCCTCGCGTAACAAGCTTGCAAGGAACACTGCCAATCCGCACGTTTACAGACTTTGGAGAGGACGACTACTTTGTTGCTGATGAAAGAGGTTTCGAGAGCTTGGTGCATCACTTGGTCAATCAATCCCTCGACACTGATTCCATCAAACTAAACCAGGTTCATTACATTTCTCAATAGTTTTTGTTGTTCTTCCTGCAGTTTATAGATTTTGAATGGTACTAATTAACAAAACCAGGTCGTGAGGTCCATAAACCAATCGAGAAATGGAGTGACTGTAACCACAGAGAATGGCAGCCATTACAGAGCAGATTATGTGATGGTTTCTGTGAGCATTGGAGTCCTCCAAACGGACTCGATCAAATTCCACCCTCAACTTCCAGTGAGTTAAAAATTCCACTTCAGTTCCATCCTTTCTCAGTTTTGTTTCCAAATTAATTTCTTCCTCTCTTTTTGCAGCAATCTAAGTTCTCAGCCATTTGTCAGCTTGATATGGCAGTATTCACTAAGATTTTCCTCAAGTTTCCCTACAAGTTCTGGCCTGACAGAAACAAGACTGAGTTCTTCTTGTACGCCAGTGAAAGAAGAGGATATTACACAATTTGGCAGGTGTAAATTTCTGAATATATATTCAATCCTTGTTAATTATTTTGATTCATTATGGTTTAATCATGCACAGGAGCTCGAGAAAGAACTCCCAGGAGCCAATGTACTGCTTGTTGTGGTGACTGATGACGAAGCAAAAAGGATAGAGTTGCAGCCAGATGAATCGACCAAAGCCGAAGCCATGCAAGTTCTGAAGAACATGTTTGGGAAGAAAATCCCAGAGGCCACAGACATATTTGTCGCGAGATGGTGGACCAATAGGTTCTTCAGGGGCTCCTTCTCCAATTGGCCTATTGGCCTCCACAGCCATGACTTCAATCGAATTAAGGTTTTTTTTTTCTTTTTCTTCTTCTCTGAAGTTGATAGTGAAATAATTCTTCTTCATGTTCAAATTTATTGTCTTGTTTTCAGGAACCTTTTGGGAGGATTTTCTTCACTGGAGAGCACACGAGCAGACTCTACAATGGCTATGTGCATGGTGCATACTTGGCAGGTTTGATCGATGGAGCACATTCTTCATTCAGTTGCTCTTGTGCTTGTTTTTTCATTGAGACCTTGGATTTCAGGAGTTGACTCTGCAAACAAGTTGGTTCAACGCATCAAGAAGATGGAGAGAGCCAAGAGCTGAAATTTGGGTCAATGGACTAGATATTTAGACCAATTTTGTAACTCGTAAAGTCGAGATCCATGACTCCAATAACTATCGAGAGTTTCTCTTGCCATGATTTGAAGTTGATTGTTGAAAAGAACAATAAACAAACAAACATGCTCACAAAAATATCAAAACAAGAACAACAAACATTGTTTGATTTGAGGTCGATGCACATTGAGTGAGATATAATTTTGTTATTCAACTCCTAAATCCAATTAAATATTTTAGTATAATTAATAAATTCTAAAGATATTTGGTAATTAGTTTAGTATATTAAGCAAAGCTATTGTATTAGAAAATAAATAAATGAAATAAATATTAATAGACTGTCTTTTTATTTGATGTGGCCAATAAGGGGGGCTCCATGTGGCGATGCAAAAGAAGAAGTCAAGCCCACAATCACGCGTCAAGCGGAGCGGTACTTTAAGGGGGCAGAAAGTCAACCATAATTAAAGCGACGCATCCGACTCTCTAAAGTCGGTGACTCTAATGATTCCATCACCCGACTCTCTCAAATTAGTTGCCCAACTCTAATGACTTGATCATCCGATTTCATCATTTCAGGAACCCGACTCTAACGGTTTGGTCACTCGATTCTATAAGCTCAAGAACCTGACTCCTTCAAGTCAGTCGTCTAGCTCCAATGGCTTGGTCATCCGATTCCATCAACATAGGAGCCTGATTTCAACAACTCAGTTTCTCGACTCCCCCTAGCTTAGTCTCTTGACTCTTGAAGGCGGGACTTATATCTTATGCAACTTGTTGAGCCATTGCCCTTGATAAATATGGACAACATAGCCGTTACTTGTAAAGGATGCGAGCAACGTAGTCGTTTAATCTTGGAAGACAATGATAATGTAGCCGTTTATTCTGAAAAACGCGAGCAACGTAAGCGTCCATCTCAGAGCACATGGGAAATAGAACGGTGTAGCTACAACTATCAAAACTTCACTACTTCACAATCTTCATCTTCTCCTAGCCCTTGTGCTAACTTGTGCGTCAGAGTGGTCATGCCAAGTTCAACCTCGACGACCATTCTAATCCCTTTTGCGGAGTGTCCACATGATCTTCTGGCAACCCTCTTATCCTCATGAAACCTGCAATCTCCTCCTAACAGTTGCTCTACTGACTCATCAGTGTTGGTGCTAGATGTATAATATTTAACTTAGAGTCTTGATATATAACTAAGATTAAAGTTATGTTAGTTGTGATCTAACCAGTTGTGTTAAGTTTGTATGTGCAAAATACATGACAAATGTTAAAGTCTTGGTTATGAACCAGGAGTGACTAAATCCCAATGGATCTAGGCATCGAAAAGTCTTGATTGGGAGTTAGACATGAACTAAGTTTTGGTTGAAATCAAATAGACAAATTCTTAGTTGGAGGTTCGATGAATCAAGTCTAAGTGATTAAGCTTTGATAGACAAATTCCTAACTAGAGGTTAGGTAACTCAAGTCCAAGTGATTAAGACTTATCAAACAAATTCCTAGCTAAAGGTTAGGTAACTTAAGTTCAAGTGATTAAGGTTAGACAGACAAATTTTTAGCTAGGTACTAGGTGAATCAAGTTTAGGTGGAGTTAGATGGGAGTTGAAGGCTTGGCAAATAAGTTTAAGTGGAAGCAGCTGGGAGTTGTGGCTTGGCAACTTAGTCTGGATGAGTCGGCTGGAGGCTAAACATCTAGACCCAACGTAAGTGTGAATAACTTCACATTATATATCTTACTCATTACGTGTAAGTGGGGAAGCATATTCAATGGTTCTAGGCAACCTGATGGAGTTTGGGGTGATTGGCTAGTGATAACTCAGTGACCGTATATGGTCCAAGCTACAGGGGAAGCCTTATCTTCCTAGACATGCATAGACTAAGCTTCCCTAACGTACTATCATTCAAAACTTTACCAGTATCATATGTCAAGTTAAACTGTTGTCCCTTTTTATTCTAATCCTAATTACCCTACCGGGTAGGTTACTTTTGGTTACCCTGTCGGGTAGATTATTTTTGGAGGTGCCAGCTATTCTGGAGCCTCCCCTCAATTATTGGCCTGTATTTTCTTTTTAATATATATATATATATATATTTATTTATTTAATTTGTAATTTAAATTTAAGTTTTTAATTTTGAATTAATTAGATGAGTTAAATTGTCCTCTTTAAAGGAGTGTATTTAATGTTTAAATTTTCATTTAACTTTAATTTTATTAAGTTAATTGAATTATCTTTCTTTAAAGCTTTTTTTTAATGTTTAAGTTTTTATTAATTTTTAAATTTGAATTAATTAAATTGTTTGAATTATATTTCTTTAAAGATTTATCTTTTAGCCTTTTATTAATTGCTAATTTTGAATTTTCTAGATTATCTTTGTTTAATATGTTATTTTTAATATTTAATTTTAAGTTTGTTAAATTTAGTTTTGATTTTATCAAAGTGTTTGATTTTATCCTTATATTTTCTTTGCCTTTTAAGTTGATATGATTAGTGAAATTTATTATATTAATCTTATCATTAAAATTTAATTTTTTGTTAATTAAATTATCTTGGGTTTGGATAGAATTTTCTAGATTAATATTGTCTAGATTATTAAATAGTTTATTAAGAAGTTTATTAATTTTATCTAGATCAATATTGACATTGTCATCTTTATCATTTGAATTTTCATATTTGTTTAGGTTTAAATTTGAATTTTTAGGTTTATTAATTATTTTCAGATTTTCTGTATTTTCTAAATTAATTAGATTTGTTTTATCAGAAAATATCCTACGGGTATTTTTGCATGCATTGTCAAGTACACTATTTTCACATAAATTTTTAGAAATATCTAAATTAGCATGCATATTATTTAAACTACTATTAGCAGGGGTATTTTGGTAAATATTACTATGCATTTACCATGGATGTCCACAGAGTATTCCTCAGAAAGGCATTGAGTAGCATACCTGATTATATCGTGGTTTTCTACCTTTTGGCCGATTGCATGAAGGCCGTTCAGCAGGTCCTGAATCTGCACGTGAAGTTAGCTAGCTGACTCACCTTCCTGTATTTTTATGTTATACAATTTGTTTACAATCAAATCATGCTTTCTTACTTTAGTGTCGGAGGTGCCTTCGTGTAGTTCGATCAGCTTCTCCCATAGTTCTTTTGTGCTTGAGAAAGGACCAACTCGGTTCAGTTCTTCTTTTGTCAGCCCACATTGTAGCATCTGGGTAGCTTTTGCATCAGCCTCGATTTTTTTTCTTGTCGGTGCATCCCATTTGTCGCACAGGGTGAGGACTCCATCTTCAGTTGGATAAAAAAATCCCGTCTGGATAATTATCCCCATCTCGACTTGCTTCTCAAGGTGGTATTCCATTTAGCTTTTCCAGTATCCAAAATCGTCGCCTGTGAAGAGGGGCGGGCGAGCAATGCTATATCCCTCTTGGTAGGCCATTAAAGATCTACATGCACACACACAAAAAAAAAAGAAGAGAAAACTTGTTCCAAGACTCGGTCTTAGATTAGTAGTGTGGGATTAAGAAATTAAATACGCGAATTCGAGTGGTGTTGCACTAACTTCAAGAGAAAATTTTGATTGCGATAAAAATAGATCGGAAGGTGGCAATTTACCTATTCCAATCGACTCCAAAAATAAAAAAAAAATTACCATGAAAAAAGAAATGCTTGAATGGTGGTTTCACCGATTCGAAGCGACACCGCTTTGATACCAATTGTAGGATCGAAAGCGCTAGAGGGGGGGGGGGGGTTTATAGTGCTCATGGCTAATTCGTTTGTTAGAACTAAACACACAGTGGAAAAATAAAAATAATACACGAACACCAAGGATTTACTTGGTTCGGAGCCTGTAGCGACTCCTACTTCAAGGCCTGCACGTAAGAGTGCTTTCGATGGGCAATCACTATAGCTTCAAAAAATTACAACTTGAAGTACAATATTAAAGCAATAATGAAAATTATACCGACAACTAAGAACAGAGAATTTTAAAACTTCTGGTTGTCGGTGTCGAGTTACAACTTTGTCGGATCGTCCTTTGAGCAACACGGAAGAATGATTGCAAGTTGGAAGTTGTACTTAGCTGATGCTCGAACTAGGCTTAAATAGCCCGTTGAGGGTGCCTCCAACCTCCATAGGAGGCGCCTCCAGCCCCGAGCCAACCGCGCGTTGATAAGCTTCGCACTGTCCGCTGCTTATCTACCCGAGGGCACCTCCAAGCTCCATGGAGGGTGCCCTCCATCCAGCATCCAGGGCGCCTCCAAGCTCCATGGAGGGCACCCTCGCGCCTTGCTATGAGGCTGTCAACCAAGACACCCGAGGCGCCTCCAAGCTCCATGGAGGGCGCCTCGGGACTGTTCATCTGAGGCTTTTCTGTGAAATTTCCTTCCTGCAAAGCATATTAGTCTACAAACAAAGTATTACCTACAAAACAATGTTAGCACAATAAGATTAATAGAAAGTTATTTTGTCAGTCTTCGGACTATCCAGTCCTGACTTCAGATTTCACCTCTGGAAATCCTAGGTCAACCGACGCCTACTATTCCCTCACTGGGGAACGCGTCCTCACCTACTCCACTCAAGAGATTTTACCTGTTGCCAGACCGGTTCTCTAGACCGACTGGACTTTTGCTCAGCGCCTGAGTCTCCAGGACTTTCTGCTGGACGTTCGCTCCACGACCCGTCCAGTCTTTTCACCTGGTCCGCCACCACCAGGACTTTCAACCTAGAGTCCCCGACTCTGGGATTTTTCCCGAAGCTCTCGACCCGCCAAGACTTTCTGCCTAGGGTTACCTCCACCTAGGACCTAGGGTTACTGTCTCCTAGGGTTTTCCACCCGCCTAACTGTAGCTAGGACTTTCCATCACCTAGGGTTACCGCCTCCTAGGACCTAAGGTTACCACCCCCTAAGGTTTTCCACCTGTCTAGAATCCACTAGGACTTATGCTTAAGAACACTTAGGACTTTTCCTGCAGTCTCATTCAACCTTGTCAGATAATAAGACAACTTAACTTTGGACACTTAGATATAATCAAAACACAGGTTTGATCGTCGGATGCTTTCCGCACCAACACAACCTGCGACTCATTTCCTTTTTCTTATTGTTGGTATTAGTTTAATAATTCCTGCACTTATTTTGTAATCATTTTTGTGAATTACTAGTGATTACCCAATGAAAACACTCAACGAGTGCGGGCCTTAGAGTAGGAGTCGATGAAGGCTCCGAACCAAGTAAAATTGGTTGTGTTAGCGTTGCCCTCACTTTCCTTATTTCCGCTACGTACTCGAATTGATTTTTGAATTCTTAAAGATCACTATTCACCCCCTCTAGCAAACTCTACGATCCAACATTATCTTGTCGATCTCATTATCTGATGCTCCCCCTGTATAGCTACTTTCTTTTGATGTTGCTCCCCCTTCATTGATGCTCTTGATGCTCATCTCCGATGAACTTGCTCCATCGTCTTCTTGGTGACTTGCCATCAATGCAAGTCCGGCATAGGCTACGACATCTGAATCTGATGACGATGTTTCATCCCATGTCACGTTTTGATTCTTGTGCTTCTTCTGGGTTGCTCTTTTATCCTTTTTCTTATCCTTGTCCTCGTTCTTCAGTTTTGGGCAGTTGTCTTTGACGCGCCATTCTTCATTGCAATGATAACACCTTACTTTTTTCTTTCTTCTTTTGGTCCGCACTTGATTAAACTTATTAGCTTTAAAAAAACTTTTGAACTTCTTTACCATGAATGTTGTTTCATCATCATTAAGAGATGTTTCAGATTCTGGTTCATCTATTTTTGTCTTCAAGGCAAGATTGTGCTTTGAATCCTTCTTTAGATCTGCATATCTTGACTCACAAATTTCAAAAGTAGAGAACAATTCTTCTAAATTGCTTACCTCTAAGTCCCTAGAGATGAAATATGCATCTACTAGGGTTGCTCATTTAGGAGTCTTAGGAAAAGCGTTAAGCGCATACCTTAGTGAATCTCGGTTAGTTACCTTTTCTCCGAGATTCGTGAGTCTGGTGATGAGTTCTTTGATTTTCGAGTGGAGGTGTGCGACGATTTTGCCTTTTTCTAACTAGAGGTTGCTGATATGGTTTCAGAGTAGGTCTCATCTCACGAGTTTTACCTCCGAGGTTCCTTCGTGTAGTTTCAGAAATTTTTCCCAGAGATCTTTCACTGACTCGTAGGCACCGATCCAATTTGCTTCTTGTGGCAGTAAAACACTTAGCTGATGGAATTCTGCCTTACCATTTGCCACAAAGTCGACTTGCTTTTTTTCGTCCATTGATGTTCTTTTTTGTCGTTCCCTTGCTAATCCTTCAGTGCTACAGAAACATACTTCATTATTATTAATAAATCAAAGTCAATTTTGAAGAATACCTTCGTCTTTTCCAGTTCACAAACTCCCCCTCAAACTTAGGCGAGTAGATGCTCAGTCCGACCATCGTCTTCTGTGCTTCGATCAGTGGTTAGTCCTTCTGAAGCGGTTGGGCTCTGATACCACTTGTTGGTCCCTTACGATCAACAAGAGAGGGTGAATTGCCCTACACAAAATAAACAACAATACATTTCTCAACTCGATCGGGCTTTATCAATTACACACTTAAATAAAATATAAAGCAATAAAATAAGTACGAGACAAATAAATTTTTTACTTGGTTCGTAATCAGTGGATTGCTACTCCAAGAAATGTAAGCTCACTATCAAGATCTCCTTCTCGAACATAACGTCGGAGGTGGAGAAGCCTTGTACACGAGAGTAATGCTCAGAAATGAAAAACTAAAAGAGAATTGAAGTACAGAGTGTGTTATTCTGAAAGGAGAAGACCAGGGCCTTATTTATAGCTCACTGGTCGAAACCGACCGTTATTGACATGATACGGCCCGGGCGCCTGGAAGGGCTCCGGGCGCTTGGAAGGGCTCTAGGTGCCTGGGTATGGATAAAAGTTTATCCACATCGTAATGGCTACGTAACGGTCGACAGATAAAATCTTATCTTGTCCGGGCGCCTGGAACAGTTCCGGGCGCCTGGACCTCCTTCGAGCAGGGGCGCCTCGCTGAGGCACCCTCCGCTAGACCAAATTGGTCCGGGCGCTCAGACCAAAAAGTCAACTCCATAATGACTTTCTGTCCGTGACTTCCTCTCTCGCTCCACTCGCTTGGGTAATTTCAGTCATTCGGAATAGGGCTCACTCGAACCCTTTTTTCGACCTTTTCAAGCAACTTTCCGCTCTGGCTTCTCGTCCCTTGGAAAGACCGTGCGCTT
Organism: Zingiber officinale; assembly: GCF_018446385.1. Classification (NCBI taxonomy): domain Eukaryota; kingdom Viridiplantae; phylum Streptophyta; class Magnoliopsida; order Zingiberales; family Zingiberaceae; genus Zingiber; species Zingiber officinale. The sequence goes on along the minus strand of NC_055996.1, from coordinate 133,916,176 downwards.
CCTTCTCGTCTGCCAACGTACTCTTCCGCAGCACCTCATCCCTCAGATGCACCTAGCCCGTTGACTCTCTCCCATGCCATCCTTCTCTCTAGCTGTGTCTTTTTCTCCTAAATTCCTGCACACTTAGACATAAGGATCAGACCATAACAGAACCTAACTTGACTTAGTTGATCATATGAAAACTATCACGGGGTACTTACAGGACACACGTGTCATTCTATTAGACCTGAAGAAGAGACTTGTGATACAACGTATTGTGAGTGATCCTAGAGGTAAGGTGGGGGTGATAGTCAAGATGAGATGGTAGTCTAAATCAAGGTGAGGTGATGGTCAAAGTTAAGGTGTACGCGTCAACCACCATCACCGAGGCGGGGCTCCCAGCATACATCTGCCTGGCCCCAGAGCTGGTCGAACCTCTAGAGTTTAGTTCCTCATCTCTCTTGGGCACGACTCCAGCATATGTTCACCCGACCCAAGAGCCGGTTGGACCTCTAGAGTTTAGTTCCTCATCTCTCCTAGGCGCGACTCCCAGCATATATCTGCCCGGCCTAAGAGTCAGTTGTACCTCGAAAGCTTAGTTCCTCATCTCTCCTAGGCGCGACTCCTAGAATATATCCATCCATCCATTCAGTTGATCGGACCTCCAGAGCTTATTTCCTCATCTCTTCTGGGTATGACTCCTAGCATATATTCGCTCGGCCATAGAACCAGTCAAACCTTTAGAGCTTAGTTCCTCATCTCTCATGGGCACAACTCTCAGGATATATACGCTTGGCACTAGAATAAGTCAGACCTCTAGAACTCAGTTCCTCAACTCTCCTAGGCACGACTCCTAGCATGCATCCACCCCCTAGAGCCGGTCGGGTCTCCTCTAGGAGACAACATTGTCAGAGAATAATGACTACTCATCAAAGAATATTCCTCTACTCTAACACATATACATGTCCCAGAACCTCTTCTGCCTAAGAGAAGGATGCCGTGTTGGTGCAATTTTCCTTGGATCAAGGTTGACTAGGTTGACTAAGCTTGAGTTAGCTCAAGCTTGAGTCTTGATATTTGAGTTTTGATGTTTGACAATGTATAGAGATTGTAGGTGCAATTATCCATATGGGATATTGACAGTCAAAGATTGACCAGAAGAGTCAAGTAGGTTAAGGTTGACCTGATACTTGATCGGGAAGTCCTAACTAGAAGTTAGACAATGACAAGATCAACAGACAGGTTGGAAGAAAAAGAAAATCCAAGTGAGTCAGTGTTGTCCAGACACTTGGTATGGAAAGTTCTAGTGAGTGAAGTCAGATAATTGGAAAACTCTAGTGAATGAAGCTAGGAAGTGAGAAAAGTCTTGGTGAGTGAAACTAAGTGAAAAGCCTTAATAATTGAAACTACGCAGAGGAAAATCCTGGTGAGTGAAAAGCCTTAATAATTGATCAATTGGGGACCGTTCTGTGTGGGTAATTCAAGCGTCCAATCGATCGACTGATTGATTGGGCTGCTGTTTGTCGTAGCACTGTGCCCAATCGATCAGCTGATCGATTAGGCTTAGTCAAACTTGATCACTTGATCAATTTGACCAACCCTAGCTCGCCCGAGTCACATCTATGTCTCCCAAATCCAACATCCGGTCAATTGTGACCTATTGGAACTCCTCGTACCTAGCATCTGGTCAACCTTTACTTGCTGGGACTTCTTCAGCAAGTGACCGGTCAATCCTTTGACCCACTTGGACTTTTCTCCTCGTGCCAAGTGTCCAGTCAACCTTGACCCACTTGGATTTACCGTCTCGTGCCAAGTGTCCGGTCTTATATGACCCACTTGGACTTCCTTCCACTAGATTTCCGATCAACCTTGACCCACCTGGATCTCCATGTGCCTAGTTTCACTCACCAGGTCTTTCCATCTGCATAGTTTCACTCACCAGGATTTCTCATCCGCCTAGCTTCACTCACTAGGACTTTTTATCTGCCTGACTTCACTCACCAGGACTTCCCATCTGCCTAGCTTCACTCACTAGAACTTTCCATCTGCCTAGCTTCACTCACCAAGACTTCCCATCTGCCTAGCTTCACTTACTAGGACTTTTCTCTGTCTGGCTTCATTCACCAGGACTTTCACCTAGTTTCACTCACTAGGATTTTCACATGGCTTCACTCATCAGGATTTTCCCACTGCCCGGCCTCACTCACTAGGACTTTTATTTGCCTGGCTTCACTCACCAGGGCTTTCACCTAGCTTCACTCACTAGGATTTTTACTTGCCTAACTTCCAGTTAGGATTTTCCTAGTCAAGTATCCGGTCAACCTTGACCTACTTGACTCTTCTTCTCATCAAATTGGTCAAACCTTGACTAGAGGGGAATTGCACCAACAAACTCCCCAATTGGATGATCGCATCTGCAATCTCCACATATTGTCAAACATCGAAACCTAAACATCAAGACTCAAGCTTGAACCAACTCAAGCTTAGTCAACCTGACCCAGGGGATATTGTACCAATAATCCCCCTTTTTAATGTTTGACAATACCTTTAAGTTAGGCTAATCTCATAGCCTCATATTTCTCTTCATGTCAATGCATGAATGAGGGTTTCCTTTATTCTCTCCCTTTCCTAGAGGGAAAACCCCTCCTTTGGATAATGAAGGCATAATTTATACCATATTTTCTCCCCTAAACTTTCCTAAAGGGGTAAAAAGCCTAACTTAAACCCTACATTCTCCCTCTATTGGTATACATCAAAAACTCTCCCCTTGAAGAGTTACTTAATGTTGTTCATAACCTACCATGTTGGTTACAACACCACAATGAAGGTCCCATTGTTGGTTGTTTCTCGGAATATCGTACTGGTTCATCTGTATAAAAATTTTGTATAAGTCCCGAACCTTCCCTAACAACCTATTGTGTTCTTTAGAAATTAAATTTAGAATCACAAATAGAACTTAGCATTATTAATTCCAAATTCAACTTATCTATTCTCAGAGGTTTAGACTTGGATCACAAACGATACTTAACATTATTAATCCAAATCCAGCCATGTTACAAATTTGATTAAATATTTATTTCAGAGACCGGCTTCCAGGTTAAACATGATGAGACACTAGGCTTTCTTGGTTATGGGAGCATCCACCACTTTTTAGACAAAGCCTTTCAACGAAATTCAATATTTAATCTCCTTATAGTAACCCTAGCCACTAAGAACAATCGAATCACAAGGTTGAAAATGTTGGAGCAATCCCAATGGTCCGCGGGACCATGTATTTTGGTGTTTGGGCAAAGAGTTTAAGTTAGGTTTACCCTCGTTATTTGATATGTGTACTTGAGTTGTGCAGGACTGCAGGTGACACATGTGACTCAGGTTGACGGCTTCGGGTCCGGTGAAGGATGGAGCATCCGAGGGACCATGGACAAGGCAGCAAGGACAATGGCCAAGGGAAGCGACTTCGAGGCATACGCGAAGGATGGCATTGGAGACAAGCCGCGGGCTTGGATGCATCCGAGGGACGAGAGCCAAAGGAAGTAGGCTTGAAGGCAAGAGGTCAAGGCTGCAAAGAAGAGTCAAATGAGTCGTGAGGGTACGAGTGCATGAGAGATTGTACTCGGAGTAAAAATCCTAGTTTTAGGGTTTTAATGTAGCGGCACTGTAGCAGTTACTGTAGTAGTCGATTGGTGTATGGACCAGTCGACTGATGCACTGTAGCAGATAGCCGTTGAGAGAGCCGTTGGGCTGGCATCAGTCGACTGGTGCAAGGACCGGTCGACTGGTGCAAGGACCAGTCGACTGGTAACGGGCAAATCAGGTTCTGATTTGTTCCAAGCTCTATAAGAAGGAGCTTGGTATGGCCGGCCAAGGTGACGAAATTAGACTTGGTTAAAGCCTAATTAGTAGTCACAAGAGTTCTCAAGTGCTTGTGTAATCCAAGAGGTCTTGGTGAGTTTGTGGTGAGGTTTCTCCACCCACAAGGAGTTGCTTGAGTAGCCGGAGTTTGCCGGGAGCTAATCCACCGAAGGATCGGGATCGTCCACCTTACGGACAGCCGTGGAGTAGGAGCATCATCTCGGAACCACGTTACATCGACGTGCATTGGTTTGCTTGTTCTTTTCTTTGTCATTAGCTTTTGTATTCGTTATTAGTATTTGTATTTCCGCTTGCGCACTAACGAATACGTAGGAAGCGAGTAATTGGGGGCGCCGTCTATCCAACCCCCCTTCAAGCCGGCCCCAAGATCCTCCAACAGAAAAAACAAAAGAAACACAAAATCGAATCATAAATTCGAAACCTAGAATCCTTAGCCTCTTGTATTTGGTATTTCAAAATCCATACAAAGAAAACTAGTATGATGCGGAATAAGACAACTAGTTATACCTTTCTTTGTAGCTTATAGACCTCACGATCTTCTATTGTATTCCTCTTCTTATCTTGGACGTCGTGTGGGCGACGATCTACCAAGACGAGACTCCACCAAAACCTTCTTCTTCCTTCCAAGTTTTGGCCACCAACAATCTCCTAGAGATGAAGAACTTCAGCCACCAACCAAGCTCCAAGGGATGTTAAGAAACAATGTCTCCTGTATCTCCTTCTTCCTCTAACAAGATCCGACCACCTTGAACTCCTTGAGATGAGATGCCGCCGGCCACCAAGGAAGAAGAATAGGAGGAAGAAGAGGGCCAGCCACCACCGAGGAAGAGAGGAGAGGAATAATAGATGTGTTATCATAAGGTGGGGCACCTCTACCCTCTCTTTTATATTCCTTGGTCTTGGCAAATAAGGAAAGTTTTAAACATAATTAAAACTTCCTTATATTCCTTGCCAATGTCTAAGAAGGAAAATTTAATTAAAAACTTCCTTATAAACCATTAATGGTCGACCCCTACCTTGTCCTCCAAACAAGGAAAGTTTTAAACAAAAATTAAAACTTCCTTAATTGTTTCCGGTAAGAAATTTTAATTAAATAATTTCTTTCTTTAAATCCCTTCATGGTTGTTTATAAAAGGAAATTTTTATAAATTAAAATCTCTCTTAAAATATGTAGATGGTTACAAAAAGGAAAGTTTTATCAAAAATGCAAACCTCAACCTAAACTCCAATTTAGTATTCTTTAACAATTTCTCCTTATTTTCATCATGAAAACTACCCTTAAATATATATAAATATATTCCAAGGGGTTAGAAATGGTTAAAGAGGCTAAAAATGATTTAAAATGATGAATCAGACTTTTCCAGTCAAAATCAGCCTTTTCAATCGATTGGGTTGGGACTCAATCTATTTCCATTTACTCAATCGATCCACTGATCGATTCAGCAAGATTCTGGTCGCAGAAAAAATGCTTGAATCGATCAACCGATCGATCCAGAAGAGTTGAATCGATCGGCTGATAGATTCAATGAGCTTCTGCTTGCGAAACTAACCTTTCTCAATCGATCGGCTGATCGATTGAGGCTGCCCAATCGATCACCTGATCAATTGGGTTTCTGAATTTCTGAAATTGAATTTCAGTCAAAATTCAGAAATACCTTAAAAAGTTCTATAAAATTCTAAAAATCATGAAAATCGATGTAGACATTATATAGGGTATATACTATCATGGAAAAATAGTTTTATAAGAAAATACATCTTATTTTCAAAAATTAACACAAACTTGGAAACTTCCAAAAACTTCAATGTTTCTTCCAAGTTTGTGCCTAACTTTTCAATGATGATTGCTATCAAAAGATAGCCTTCACCAAGGTTTTCCAAAATATATTTAAAATGATTTTCAAAACCAATTTTCAACCATGTTCTTTGGGTTCAATCACTACTAGAAAACTAGGCTTTTGAGACAAAAAGTGTAAGACAGTGACAAAATTCGTCTCAAATACTAAATAATTAAGACAGTAATAATAGATGTCTCAAATTTTATATTAAGACATTAAATTTAAGATAGTATTTAAGATTTTGTCTAAAATTCAATTAATAAGATACATAATAAAGATGGTTAAAAATATAATTATATAAGACATTCAAATAAGACGATAAAAAAATATTTGTCTCAAATGATCTTGAATATGATTCATTGGAACAGTTGCGGTAACCGTCACGGACTTTACCCTTCTAGTTCCATATCATTTCATAGAACGGTCACGATGATATATATATATATATAACTTAATTTAATTTTTTAATTTATAATTTATGTTTAAACATTGATAATTTAAGAATTATGAAAATAAATTATATTAAATATTTAATGGCATACTAACCTTTTGTGGATATGTTTAAAACACTAAATAACATAATAATAAGAATAAATAATAAATTTATTATATATAGAGAGAGGGGATGATGATATTAATTAAAATTTAATCTAATTAAATTTATTTAGGAAAATAATAATAATATAATTAATAGTTAATAAGAAAATAAATTTATATGATTATATAGATTTTTTTTTTCAGATTTTTTAAAATTTAAGATGATTTTTATTATATTATATTGTATTTTTAATTATTATATTTTATAAAATAAATTACTTTATCAAAACTAAAGCTAAGTCCTAAATTTCTATTAACATGTTTCATCTTCTCATCTTCTCATGCGTCGAAACCTAAAAGCCATCGTCGTTATCGTCGCTTCCACCGCCGCTGTTGCCATCACCTTCGTCTTCTTCTTCTTCTCACCCTATTGTGTCAGCCCGCCGCTACTGCCACAGCTTCCTCCGCCGCCGTCGCTGCCTTCTCTTCTTCTTCTCACCCTGTCGTGCCTGCCCGCTGCTACCAACGCTTCCACTGCCTTCTTCTTCTTCTTCTTCTCGCCTTGTCGTGCCCACCCTGAGTTGCCCGATCAGGCCATGCCTGAGTGCCGATTCATCCGAAGGTAATCATGGCTCTATGTTTATATATGCTATATGCCTCCAACCTTAAATTATGTCTCCGACAGCTTTTTTTCTAGATTTTGATATAGGATATTGGACTTGGAACAATGTTTAGAGATGAGCCAATAAATCAATTTACATGATATATCTCTTATTTCCTTTGATGTCATGATGCACTTTTAATTTTTTTACAATTTTATTTGTAGGTACTGAATACTGACAATTATGAAATTAGAGTTTTATCATATTGGAGAGAAGTTTTAGAAAAGGTGCTATTCTTTCATTAGTTAAAATTTACTTGTACTTGTAAGTGTTATCCATGTAGTAAATATTTAGTTGTGATCTAAGAAGTAACTTTTTCTTTTATAAATAATTATTTTTATCAGTAAACTGTTCCTCAATGAAGACCGGTGATATGGAAAAAGTTGGATTCATTTAAAGAATAGGAATTCAGAAGAATATAGAAGAAAAGTTAATGAATTTTTAGAGTTAACTTATAAAGATAGGACTGAAGATAGCAGAATTTATTACCCATGTTGTGATTGCAAGAATCGTTATTTTGTCTCTAAGGTAGATGCTAGGATGTATATTATTGTTAGAGGCTTTTATAACAAATATAGAGTTTGAGTTTACCATGGGGAAACTTACAATTCTCAACAAACAACCTCATCTTATGGAGGTACAAGTGATATGAAAGAGATGATGATATGAATGAAATTGTGTAGGAAATTATTTTTAGCATATTTTAATGTCCAAAAAGGATGCATTTTTGGAACCTCTTGTTAAATATAAGTGAATGGAGAAGAAATGGAAGAGGAAAGAGGCTCTATTGTGAATGAAACTTTAGTCCCACATTAAAAGTTTCAAGGCATTTTTATTAGTTTATATTGATTCATATACATTGAGAATGTGAACAAATGCATGGGGAGAGACTCTCTTTCACGCGTGGGTGCGTAGGGGGGTGCAAATTCAGGGCCCAGAATGCACTGAACCATGTTGACTCGTGTGTGAGCGCAACCTGCGCACACGAATGCCAAACCGATCGGGACAACATTTACCTAAGCGAAACAACCAGCATTTTACCACGTAGATCTTGTACTGCTGTGAAACAGATGCATTAATAATGTACTGCTGTAACTTCATGTGCTAACAACATTGAAGTATTGTCAAGTTTAATCAGCATCTTATTACATCATTAATAGTTTTATCCTGTGATGAAATATGGCATATAGGTTAGAAGCCTCCCAAGAGATCACTCATCCTAAAATTGCACCACATGGAATGTGACTCCAAGGTGATGAGCTTCCTATGAGATCACCCATTCTGAAATTGTAACATCCCAAGCACACTTATAACTAGAAAGTTCTTATATAGAAATGAACCATTTTAGAGAATACATACACACATAATCCATTTAACTCAAGTCACACCAATGGACCAGTCCCACCTTTCTAGTTTTTGTGTGTTCTAGGTTCTAGGTTTTGTTCCTTCTAGAAATATGTTAGAAGCCACCTTGTGTGACGACCACCCTTCTTACTATACTATTCTACTCTCTAAGGATGATCGTTACTTAACTACTAACCCTACTTAACCGATATGATCGAAACCACGAAGAGTCTCTACCGAAAAATTTCGACAAAATCTACCCTGTACCGGTGACCATAAACCGAGATACAAACATAGTATACGTCAGCCACAGGTGGCTGGATCATTTATCAAACACCCACGCAATTAAATAAGTATCAAACACACAAATATCTATTTACTAAACTGAACTCATCCTACATGCAACCTAGAACAAGAATAAACTCGAATGACACGGAGTGTAAAGTACAGTCTCAAATGTTTACAATGCGGAAACTAAAAAAAAAAATAAGGAAAGAAGACTAAAGGAACTCCTTTCTAGTCCCAAGACTTCCATAGTCCTGGCATCACACATCATCCGCGCCACCTTATCGCCTTCCTTTATATGCAGTAAGAGGAAATGCAATCTATAAGCAAAATGCTTAGTAAGCACTATCTAACTCACAAAATCTCGATATGCATGTGAATATACTGAAAACTCAAACTGAATGCTCAAAAGGAAAACTACTCATGCTCATCTACTAGTAAAAGAAACAAACATACTGAAATGCTAAACATGTAAAGCTACTCATGCTCTTCTAATAGCAAAGAACAGTAAGCTAATCTAAATAACATGCTAACATAAAAGAAAACTCAACTTGTTGATTTTAAAACAAAGTGAAACTTAATTCATTTGTTCTAAACTTATTCTTTTATCTAACTTATTTAAAACTTATCCTTTAATACTCTTTAAACTTATGTAAAAACTTGTTTTACTTGTTCAAAAACTTATACTTATAATACTTCAAAATAATAATCAACTTCTCTTGGGCCCAGGCATAGTACCATCTTATGCATGTTCCCTAATAGGTTGGGGTAGCGAGCCACCAATCCTAAAAGAGCAGACCTTGGTCTACCAGGGTCAAGATTTTGGAATTGGACACCTAAATTTGTTTAACGACAACCTTGCGAAGTCGGGTACTAGCCTCTTCTTAAAAGTAAAATACTTATAATTTTAATTACTTCTTCCTTAAATGCCTTGGCATTTTAATAGGCACCTTGTGTGCCAAAATCCCTAAAGTCTTGACTTTGGGATCTACTTAAGACCTTGGCCTTTTCTTTATCTTTCTTATACTTTTCTTAAACCCAAAATACTGTTAGGGTATTTTTCCATATGCATCTATAAGTGAAATCAAGTAAGTAACACACAATCATGCATATTGAAGTAGCAAATAAACTCAAATCTGTATGCTTAAACGAATTCTAAAACTATAATTCTTAATCAAAATCTGTACTATGATACTTAATAAAAATCTGCACTATACTAAGCTTATAAAAAATCTGCATATTAAGCTTAACAAAAATCTGCACTAAGGCTTAACAAAAATCTGCACTAATGCTTAACAGAAATCTGTACTAATTCGCTAATCTACACCACTAAACAACTTAACACTGCATGTTAAAGAATTAATAACAAAATGGGTCTAACAGTAGGTTAATCAATTAATAACGCAAGGTCTAGATAAGCTCATTTCTTCTTCTCAAGTAGATGCCAAATCGTCCCTCAATCTAACGCATGATATCTTCTCATTGTCTGTAGCGTAATTTTAGATATTGAATCTCTCTTCTAATTAATTGCTTGTCAAAATATGAATATTGGAATCCAATTCTATCCATTTTCTCAATTGTCCAGTTTGAAAGAGAATTTGTTGGATCGAGACGCGCTAGAGGGGGGGGGGGGGTGAATAGCGCTCGCGGCTATAATCGTTCTATTATCGGAATCGTAAAACGTAAGAGTTAATGCAGCGGAATAAAATAACACAGAGAGACAAGGGATTTTTACTACGTTCGGAGCCTGTGACGACTCCTACTCGAAGGCCCGCGATCCTTGATCGCTTTTCGTGGGCAACAACTATAAGCTCGACAAGAGTACAAGTATTACAGTTAAGTATTAAAAAGAATACAGTTATACCGACGACAATATCGTAATCTGAAGATTCAGAGCTCCGGGTCGTCGATGTCTCGCAACAGCACTTCGGAATCGCCTCGTGAGCAGCTTGTAGCAGTAAGATCACTTGGAAAGTTGTTGTTTGAAGCTGCTGGTCGAGACCCCTTATAAAGGGGGTTCAAGGCGCCTTATACTGTTCACCAAGGCGCCTTGAACGAGCCGAGTCACCCGCGTGGATCAGCACGGACTTGGTCGAACTCTATCTGGTTCAAGGCGCCTTCAGCCTATCCAAGGCGCCTTCAACCTCCGGTCCAAGGCGCCTTGAACTCCATTCAAGGCGCTGGCCTTTTCCTGGCTCGCACCCGAGGCGCCTCCAAGCTCCATGGAGGCGCCTCGGCACTGTTCATCCGAGGTCTTTTTTTTGCACTTTGGTCCCTGCAAGATATGTTAATCCCAAAAATACCCTGCAGCACAAAGTTAGCACAAAACAATGATTGAAATATTTAACAGTCTCTGGACTGTCCGAGTCTGACTTCAGGTTTCCTACCGGAAACCCTAGGTCGACCCGACGCCTACTGTTCCCTCTACGGGGAACGCATCCTCACCTACTCCACTCAGGAGATTTACCTGTTGCCAGTACGATCCTCCAGATCGACTGGACTTTTGCTCGGCACTCGATGCTTCCGGACTTTCTGCTGAACATCCGCTTCACCGGCCAGTTCAGACTTTCACCTGGTTCGCGACACCAGGACTTTCCACCTAGGGTTACCACCCCCTAGGACTTTTGCCTGAAGCCATCGACCTGCCAAGACTTTCCGCATAGGGTTACCACCCCCTATGACCTAGGGTTACCACCCCCTAGGGTTTTACCTTGCCTAACCGCAGTTAGGACTTTCCTGAAACACTCGTCAGATAACAAAGCACCTTAACTTTGAATCCTTTGCCATTATCAAAACTTAGGTTCGATCGTCGGATGCTTCCCGCACCAACAATCTCCCCCTTTTTGATTATGGCAATACGTAATTCAAAGTTAAGAAAAACAACATATGTAATAACTGCATAAAGTTAACCAAGCTTAAGTAAATAACCTTCAAATGCAATAACAGTTAAGCTGGAAACTTTTAACTTTGTAATATTAGACTCCCCCTTAATAAAAGCCCTCCTTTTATTAAATACTTTGAATTTTCCTTTAATTTTAATTTACCTACTCTCCCCCTTTGCCATATATAAAAAATAAACCAGTTTGAAAGTAGATTTGTATTTTTCTGAAGGAAAATTTTCAAAGAGGGATAAAAATAAATTTTCTTCTTAGCAAAACGACTTAGCTTTTTGAATTTTGGAATTTGCCAAATTTGAAAATACTTAGCTATATATTCAGCTTCGAAATGATTTGTATTGAGAAAATATTTTGCCAAATAGCTAAGTTTAGAGTACAATCTAACTAAGTCTAGTTAAAATAGTTTTAAAATTAACTAAGTTTGAAAATATGAGTATTTGAATTTTCAATAAAAGGATTTGCTTAGAAGTTATAAAATATGAGGTCACTTGAAAAAAATAACTTTAAAACGTTATAAAAGTTGACTAGATTTGAAAATATTTGAATACTCAATTACATGGACAAGTTTTTTTTTTTTTTTTTTTTTTTGAAAAACTGTAATTAAGTTTTGAATACTCATTTTGAAGAAACTTTGATATTAAAGAAAAATATTTAGTTTTAGGACAGAGGGAGTAGCAGTAGTTTGTTTTCTAGTCCAAGCATGAGTCAAATTAAATTATTGAGTTTAATTTGATTAAGTATCAGAGCCTTAAAATAATCAGGTAAAGTAATTTGATTAGAACCTTAAAGTACAATAAATAATTGAGTTTTGAAATTGAGTTTTAAAATAATTTTGAAATTGAGTTTTGAAATTTAGTTTTGAAATAATTTTGAAGTTTAATTTCATTTCGAAATTTTTTGAAATTGAGTTTTTAACATGATTTTGAAATTTAAGTTTCTAAACTAATTTTGAAATTTAAGTTTTTAAAATAATTTTGAAATTTAAGTTTTTAAAATAATTTTGAAATTTAAGTTTTAAAATAATTTTAAAATTATTTTAAAATTTAAGTTTTTAAAATAATTTTGAAATTTAAGTTTTTAAAATAATTTTGAAATTTATGTTTTTTAAAATAATTTTGAAATTTAAGTTTTTTAAAATAATTTTGAAATTTAGTTTTAAAATAATTTTGAAATTTAAGTTTTTAAAATAATTTTGAAATTTAAGTTTTTTAAAATAATTTTGAAATTTAAGTTTTTTAAAATAATTTTGAAATTTAAGTTTTTTAAAATAATTTTGAAATTTAAGTTTTTAAAATAATTTTGAAATTTAGTTTTTAAATAATTTTGAAATTTAAGTTTTTAAAATAATTTTGAAATTTAGTTTTAAAATAATTTTGAAATTGAGTTTTAAAATAATTTTGAAATTGAGTTTTGAAATTGAGTTTTAAAATAATTTTGAAATTTAATTTCATTTCGAAATTTTTGAAATTGAGTTTGAAATTGAGTTTTTAACATAATTTTGAAATAAGTTTTAAAATAATTTTGAAGTAAGTTTTTTTTAAAATAATTTTGAATTAAGTTTTAAAATAATTTTGAATTAAGTTTTAAAATAATTTTGAAATTTAAGTTTTAAAATAATTTTGAATTAAGTTTTAAAATAATTTTGAAATTTAAGTTTTTAAAATAATTTTGAAATAAGTTTTAAAATAATTTTGAAATTTAAGTTTTTAAAATAATTTTGAAATTTAGGTTTTTAAAATAATTTTGAAATTTAAGTTTTTAAAATAATTTTGAAATTTAGTTTTAAAATAATTTTGAAATTTAGTTTTAAAATAATTTTGAAACGATTTTGAAAGGATTTTTCTTTTAAATAATTTTCAAATGAATTTTATTACTTAGTCATCTCACCCGATCTAAATTTTCAATCAGGGAATCCTATGATTGATGTGAGATAATTTATTGTTGAATTTAGGAGTTTGGTTTAACTTTGTGTTAGATTCAGGTTTGGCTTTGGGTTCAACAAGTAAGCATTCAACAGGTATAAATTAGTGTGATACCTCCAACAATACCTATCAAACCCGTGTGCATATATCAACATAGGTATAATCAACAATACACCTCAACAATACTCACATGACATACGTACACCTATGCCAAGAGTATAATCAACGTAATACTTCCAACAAATCATAATCGACACAAGTATACTCTCAAAACAATCATATAATAAACAAGATACCTCAAATATTACACCCAACACATCTGCACATATCACAACTCAGATTAGATCGATAAGATACATCCAATAAAACACTCAAACATATGTGCACATTCCACAACATAGTTTTTAATTGACAAATACCTCCAATAAACAATCAGACATGTATGTCTAACCACTCGGGTATAATCTACTAGAAACCCACAATAATCATATGTATAAATGTGTACGACCCAAATGAAAAAGTCAAAATTCAAGCTCATCACGACACTCTCATTTTTATCCTCAAAAATATCAGCCCACATAATATCAGATAAATCAGTCTCTACTCCCCATGAGAGCAATTTAGCATTCAAAACATCAAATCATTATGTATCCACACAGTCAAATATCAGATAAAGCAAATATAAATTTTATCATCCTGTTAACTAACCACAACTAACCAGATTTATTAAAATCTCATAGGCACACTCAATCGTAAACTCTCTAGCACCCGATTATAATCTGATCACCAACTATAATCATCAAATCTGTGAATATCATACTTGACACTCACTATGCCACCATCAATGACAACCTAAATAATAGATCATCAAAATATTTGACACTAATAGATCATCAAAACAAATATCCAGTAATAGATCATCAGACAACCACATAACATTTACTCTCATATATCATTAAAAAAATCAACATATCACAATATCTGATCTCATAATATCCATCAACCTCAAATCATTCTCAACAATGATCAAGCATGGTAACTCCCAAATGAACAATTTTCATCGTATCGGGTACCCTAATATCCAAAAGATACGAGTATAAAAACTCTACTGACTAAGTCAACAGGAATATGTAGGTATCATCCATTAGCCAGCTAACAATAGCAGAGGCTGATATGTGCCTCCATCTCCTAGTAGTAGTAACAGAAGCTAAAACTACTGATGGTATGATATGAAAAATCACCAGAGACTATAATCCTTGATCTCTATGAGGGTCGACCCAGATCAGTGGCTAACCCATCACATGTAATATGGCTACAACAACCAGACAGGTACTAACGATAAAGTGCTAATACATGTCATAACTATCATAACACTACAAGAAAATTGAGATTCTACAACACTTAAACGACAACGCTTTTTATAAAAAGCGTTGTCTATTTTTTTTTAACAACGCTTTTAGTGAAAAACGTTGTCTATTTCATTATTTTCTTATTAATAGACATCACTTTTCTAAAAACCGTTGTCTATTAGTGATTTTTACGGGTCAAAGACAACGCTTCGTAAAAAGCGTTGTCTATTAGACTGATTTTTAGTGTCTACGACAACGTTTTATAAAAAGTATTGTCTATGTTTAAAATCTCATCTAAATCTTGATTAATACAAACCGTTGGATCTATATCTTGATTAATAGAAACCGTTGGATCTAGGTAAGGAGTAGAAAACCTGAACCCTTCTCCCAACTTCTATCTTCCGATCGTTTTTGATCCCGAACCCTTCTCTCAACTCCTCATCTCACGCGACCTTCTCCATCCAACTCCTCTCCGGCAAACTCCTCTCCTTCCAACTCCTCTCACGTCCTCTCCAGCAAACCCCTCTCTGGTGAACTCCTCTCCGCGAACCTCCTCTCCTCTGAATTCCTTCACGCAAATGCCCTAATCACGGTCGTGGGGAGAAGAAGCAAGGATTCTTCTCGGTGCTAAGGGAGGAGGATGCGAGGGGGCTTTCTCCATCCCCGAGCCGATCAACCACCGGCGATTCCTTCATGCGCCTTCACCTCAGGAAGCTCTTGCCCTATCAGCCGATCTTGCCATTTGAGGTGAGAATACGGAGATAATAATTCTAAGCCTTTCTATTTCTCGCTGAGTTGTAAAGTTCTGGACTTTATTGTGTACGTCAAACGCGTGGTTTATGTCCCAAATGGGAAGTCTGCTTGCGCTGGGTGAACTAGAGAAGCATTAATTGAGCATCTCCAATTCACTTCATGGGCACGCCCAGTACAGATCTTGTGTAGTCAGATTCCACAATGAAAGTGATGAAGGGGGCAATGTCAGGCTGTACTCTGGATCAACAGTATGGTTAGTAGATGGTCAGCAGGGATCTCCTGGTCCGCAAATTGCGGACCAGGAGATGGTCCACTGATCTGGACCTTTAATTTGAATGGACCCCATCTTTAAATAAGTGGGGTTTATTCAAATCAAAGGTCCACATGTAGTGGACCATCTCCTGGTCCGCAAATTGCGGACCAGGAGATCTGCTCCCGTAGATGGTAGGTGCACTTCCTTATGATAGACTGTCATAGTTGTGGGATAATTTTAATCACCATACACTATAAACAGTTTTACATGCGTAGTCAAGTTCTTTCTTTATGGTAAAGTGCGCTCACCAACTTACGCGTTTTAGGGATGATGTGCACTCTATAACTACTGGAATAATGATAATTATGATCATTTCAGTTGTCATTATTGTTGACATTGTATGAGTTAATTTGCAGGTATTATCTACACACTTGGGGAGAAACCCAGAGGACATAGTCAAGCTAGATGCTAATGAAAATCCATATGGTCCACCTCCAGAGGCAAGTCTGATTTTCACTTTGATTATAGAGTCAAATGGTGTAGAAGGATTTGACCTTATCTAGTCGGATAAGACTTGGTTGTTGTTGCTATGGGACATGATGATCAACTTTGTTTATAGAATTTGTATGAAAGTTGGGCCTTTTTTGTTATTATAGACTAAGATCTTCCTTAGTTGATCAAATGATGTTCTAGTAAGCTTACACTGACAAATTTTGTTTATTATAACTATATTAGCATGTTGGTATTATTTTATGGATTTAGGACGTGATGATCGTTCCAAAGGTTAGCAGAGTCGTTTGTATTAATAGTGAACTTGTGAATATCATATTTCCAAGCTGTTTGCATTGTTTTTAGTTGAACAAAATTCTAGCCTGGAATTTGACAATCTTTTGCACATTGCACTTCACTTACCCTAGGGAGTTTTTCAGATGAAAAGTGGAAAAAGGTTTATTATTTGGCCAATGGAAATGGATCAGTGAGTGATGAGATGGTTGGTTCCTTTCATCTGAAATAGGAAATGACAGGTATCAATAACGACCTTCATCTTGTAAACATAATATTGCATCTTATTGTAGTTTGTAGTGATTCGAAAGATCTTCATGCTTTTCATTCACGCCCTCTATCATTTGGTTAAAAGTATTGTATAGGTTTAAGGAAGGCATTACAGAGCACACCCTTCAATTAAGTGATAGAATTGACAAGATTTACTACATATGTTTATCCAGTTTGATTTATGTCTTTGCTAATGGAGTGGTCCTGATGCCCGATGCTGAGGATGATGATGATGTTGTTGACGCTCATGATCAGGAATACTTGGAATTCAATGATCTTCTTCAGGTAACATCTCGGCTGTCTTCTTAAGCATGGTTGAAATAAAAAGGAAAAAAATTCTTGAAATGTTACCATGTGCATGAATGCTGCTAAAACAAAAAAGAAAGATGTTGAAACATGTGTCTGTTTGAATATCTTTGATAGTTCTTCAGTTCGCAATTTTGGGATAAAAAGATTGACATGGTATGGACATATTCAATTACCACCAAGAATCATGGAATTGGACAAGTTGAATCAATTAGAATTAAAGGTGGAAGAGGTAGAGTCAGACCAATGAAAATTCAAGTTAATATAATAAAAACGTCTAATTGATTTGAATGTTACAAGTTGTCTTGCATAGAGCTCAATTTATGGGAAAGATCCATGCGCTGACCCAAAATAGTTGTGAATTAGACTATCTACATGTTGAAAGCTAACACAACATAGTATTGGTTTTGACCAAACAAGAAGATCGGGGGAGCAAAATATAATGTGCCTTCATTATTGAATTGCATGATCACTGTTAAGATAATCAGGTTAGCAGGGAAATGCTTATTCATTTTTATGCAGCCGATTATCTTCTGCCTGCTAATTATATTTCCTCCTCTATTGAAGATTATTAAATTGACAGTGAAAATGCATATGCATGCATCTGGCCATTATATGCCTGTATTAATTTTCATAACTTCCCAATATAATTCAACATTCTTTTGGTTTATGTTTCTTGTAGCAACTATATTTATTCATTCTCAGCATTTTGTGGCAATGTAAGAGCATGTCATATTCATAAAGGATATTATTTACTTGGTCATCTCCTTTTCAAATATGTTTTAACACAAACTAATATACTAGAGAATTTTTAGATATATTGGTGATTATTAATCAATTTACTGTAGTTTTTTCTATTCAATTTATTCATACATTGGAAAATATGACATAAGTTCAATATATTCCCATCGTACATGGATTTAACTGCATTTATTCTTTTTATCTCCTATTGATATTGTCACAGAATTGTGCATATGCACACACTCAAGATCAGATTCTATAGTTTCTCTACAAATGACATAAGGGCTTATACTCTAGCTTAATTCATTCACAACAAAGAGAAGGATTCTGATGTGAATGTCTGTAATTTTCTTTATGTTTTAAACTTTGCTTTCGTTATCAAGGAACAGAAGTTACGTTGTGAATTGAAGATATTCCCAATTTGTCATGTGTCTTGATCTCTGTCATTTCAATTTTGCAGGATCAAATAGTAAGTTGGATTTTTTATGTTCAATTTCTTTTATAAACTTAAACCAGTCCTGAGAGAGTTACCTGAAATGAAAATGGAATTCCTTATATTCTGAAGATTGAAAAGGGCTACTATGGCAATTCTGAAGGTTGTGAGTATTTAATAGTATCTAGGTGGTAATAATATCATATTTCACATGATTTACTATGGTTATTTTAATCGCGATAATGCAACTTGTCTGATGAAATGCTAATCATGTTGACTTTTACATTCTCCGGTTCCTCAAGTAAAATTCCTATTTGTAGGATTTGATAATAAAAATACATGACGCATTTCCTTCCATAATTTGATAAATTCATCCTATTTCTCAGCTCATATTTTCCTTGTTAAACATAGCTTTCTAGCATTTGTTTTTTTAACTTGTTGTGGCAGGAGACTTCTTCAGCACAGTACATCCTCCAGCAGTATATAGCTGTATCAGGAGATTTCAAGCTTCTCAGTTCCATTAGGAATACATATTCAATGGGGAAGGTGAGGATGGTGGCTATTGAGTTTGAGACGGCAACCAGGATCACCAAAAACAGGAACCCAACAAGGGATGCTGAGTCTGGTGGATTTGTGCTTTTTTTTGTTTTAAATTTGAATGTCACTAACTACTTTGAAATAGAAATATTCAGTCTTTGTGTATAGTTGAATTCTCCTGTAAATACTAATACTTTGTAGTTGAATTCTATTGTTTGATACGAGTTTAAAATCATTAACTGAGCTAATTAATGTTATTTTATATGTCAAATTCGAATTTGGACATGGTAAAAGAAAATTAATAGTTTTGTAAATATAAAAAAAATGATTTTGTAAATAGATTTTTTTTTAATTTTTTTTAAAGACAACGCTTTTAAAGCGTTGCACAAGTGTTGTCTTTGCCAAAAACAACAACGCTTTTAAAGCGTTGTAATAATGATATTTTTGCAAAAAATACACAACGCTTTTAAAGCGTTGTAAAAGTGTTGTCTTTGTTACAAACGACAACGCTTTAAAAGCGTTGTCGTTGAGCAGACTTTTAACAACAGTGCCTTTAACAACGCTTTTTCAGCCACAAAGACAACGCTTTAAAAGCGTTGTCTATTAGCTTTTTTGTTGTAGTGTAAAATAAACATCATACCTATTTGCTGTCTGGAGATGTTCCGTCGCTGTCCTGTCCCTAACCTTTGACCTCAAACTCCGAACGAGAAACATCGCCGGAAATCCAAATAAATCCGAAACGGAAATCCGAAACATAACCATATCGAAAATCCAAAAATGCCCAGTTTAACTCGCAAACCTGGCTAACCCAAATATCCAGAATACCAACAACAGGTATCCGATAAATCTCCAAAACACCAAAAGCAGGTATCATAACCCGCTCTGATACCAAATAAATTGGTATCAGACAAATCTCGGAAATCCAACAAACTGAAATAGATATCCAAAAATCCAGAACACCAAAAGCAGGTATCGTAACCTGCTCTGATACCAATAAATTGGTATCAGATAAATCTCGAAAATCCAAAATATAAAAATCCAACAAGTATCGCCCAACTTGGCGCTCTGATACCAAGTAAATAAATTGGTATCAGGTTATCCCAAACATCAAAAATACGAAAACAAAAGATCGTATACCTGTGCTCTGATACCACTAAATTGTCATGCCCCAGAGGAGTCCCTGTTCGAAGAAATTTCGGTAGCATCTCCCCTGTACAGCGGACAATCTGAAACTTTTCTACATCTCATATACCTCAGCCACAGGCGGCTGGAATAATAACAATCAATAAAAACACATTCCACACAACCATCCACGCAGTTATATATAATCAAACAAAGTAGTAATACTCTGACTCGAAAACCACCCTACTCAACTACACTCGTAAAGCTCAAAACCGACGAACTCACCTCTTCTGCCGTCCAGGCAGGCATGTAGTAGAGTAAATCCAAATCATACCAAAAGTCCATCCAACGGAAAGATTTCCATACAATATCCATATGTAAAGTCCAAAACAAAACTAAAACAAAGTCTGATAGGGGAAAGCTAAAATAAAACAACAACTCAAAAACCAGTAGAGGAGTAGCACTACGTGCTATGGGGACCAGCGACTGGAACTCCCTCCTGACAGCATCAACCTGAAAATAACAACAATGGAGGCGGGGTGAGTCCAACACTCAGCAGGTACAATTGATATGCAAAGTAAAGAAACAACACCTAGCACTAATCATGCGTACAGTCTCCTGATAAGAAAGATAAAAATGCATCTGAAGTAAACAGGAGAATACTGTACTAACCAGGTCCTGAGTATAAGGTCAAACAGTCCGAGTGGTATAGGGATCCTGTATGCATGTCAAACATAGGTATCCAAACAATATGCAGCATATAAATGCAGCAACCACAAACACAAGCAATAAATGCATCATGCATATGATGCCAATGATGCGTCCTGATCACCCCTGACGCCAGTCGATCATCTCACACAATAGTGAGGCCGAGTGGGTAGGGTTGTGACAACGTACTCTGTCGTCACTACTCCCGATGAGTGACCGAGTGGACGGGATGCTGTCGGAGTACACCTATCCTCCTACCCCAAATCATAGATGGGGGAGCGCAATGCTCTCAACTCCCGGTACCGATGACGGGGAAGAATCCCTGCCGGATAACACGTGTCACACTACCCATGAGCGGACCAACGGTGCCTAACAGAGTCCCTGCTGCAACACACTCTGCCTGAATCGACCACTAACCCATGAGTGGTGGTGTGTGCAGATCCATGTAACTGGCGATGTGCTCAACAATAATGGAGCGGACTATCGCACAGCATGCAATCATGCAAATGATGCATGGCAATAACCATATAAACATCCTGACCTAATCCATATATATAGAAAAGTGCACCCTAGGTCAACGAATCATATCGAATCAAAGGTACACAGAAGGTATAAAAACCTAGGTCCTGAACATGGTGAAGCATGGTATATCACTACCCCCTATAAGCATGTATAAACAAATAAAGTATACATGGGATGCAAATCAAGCAATCAATCAATCATGTATCAGATATTGGGTAGTGACTAACCGAAACAAATAAAGGACATAATTAATGCAATATGTTAATTTCATTACTAAGCATATCAAAGACAAAAAGTCAAAAGTACCCGCCTCCAATAGGAATGTCCAAATATGATCCAAATACGACGTCGAGATGCTCGTCTCGCGTCAAGGTCCTGTAATACCAATAGATATACTTTTATTTAGCTACATTCATAAAAATAGCTAAATAAAATCTAAAAAAACTAATTTAGGGAAAAACCCTAATCGCATAACCTCAATTACCTAATTAAATCTAATAGTTAACTAGTGTTAGTAACTTAATCCCCAATTAACTCATTAGATTAGAAATCCAAACTTAATTCCACTACACAAATAGATTTAAAGGTAAACCTAAAACTAATTCTAGTAACAAATTCTTTCTTTTCTTCACAGTACACATTCTTACCTTTGCTCTTGATCTAAAACCCCTGGCAATGTTTGTTTGAGTGCTACCAGCACGAAACACCACTAGAACCAAGATCACTTCCAACAAATCCTCACTGGTTAGGATCAGAAGAAGAGATCAAGCAGTGACGATTACAAATCAAAGAATATACCTCGATCAAGCTGCTGTTCTACTGCTGACTGGATGCTACCAGAACCCCATAGAACACAGAACTTCACCTCACCACCATGCCTTCTAGCCTCTACCCGATAGCTCAAGAACACATCCTCCTCTTCAACTGAATCCCCACAGAACAGAACTTCACTCTTCTTCTCCAATCCCGTGGCCTCAATCCTCAACACCCTAGGGCATCTACAAGCCGACGGTCGGATCGGCAGTGGCGCTGTGCAAAGGCTAGGGCACAGGGGAGGTCGGCGGTGGCAGAGTCGCCGGCGGCTAGGGCTTCGGCAGCAGAGGGATTAAGGCCTCAGCGGCGGCTGTTGCGGCGCCGATTAGGGCAGGGAGAGGAGAAACGACAGAAGGAAACTCGGCAAGGGCATGGGGTGACCGGCACAGAGGAGGCGGCCGGCGCTCGGAAGAGAGAAACCGTCGGCCGGCGGTTAGGGCGGAGAGGAGGAGAAGGCTCGGGCGGCGTCGGGGAGAAAAGAGAGAACGACGAGAATGAGAGGAAATAAAAGAAAATAAGATAATAAATAAGAAAAGGAAAAAGAGATAAATAAATAAATCTTTTCCTCTCTTAAATGGGTAGCCCAAACAGGTTTTCTCGGGGCCCCGTTTTTATCCCCGTGAACTCGTCCGTACGAATTCCGAAAAATTCCCGAAAAATGTCCAAAAATTCCAGAAAATTCCTTTATTAATATTCGCCTATTTTTGGTATTTTACATTCTATCCCACTTATAAAAATTTGGTCCCCAAATTTCGTTATCTACCATCAGCAAGTACTAACAATAAACAGGAAGTATAAATGCTGAACGGTAAACTGAATCACATACCTCAAGTAAAAAGATGGGGATATCGAGCTCGGATAGTATCCTCGAGCTCCCAAGTAGCCTCCTCGTCCGAGTGATGCTGCCATCCGACTTTAACCAGCCGGATAGTCTTGTTCCGCAACTGACGCTCTTTCCGGTCGAGAATCCGTACCGGAACCTCCTCATATGTAATGTCAGGCTGGACAGGAACTGGAATATCTGTCAGCACATGCGTCGGATCGGGTACATATCTCCTCAGCATGGATACATGAAATACATCGTGCACGCCTGACAGGGACGGTGGTAGTGCCAGTCGGTAAGCTACTGCTCCGATCCTCTCCAAGATCTCGAAAGGACCAATGTACCGCGGAGCTAGCTTACCTCTGAGGCCAAATCTCTTCACCCCTTTCGTGGGTGAAACTCGCAAAAATACATGATCGCCAACAGAGAACTCTAGTGGTCTGCGTCTCCGATCAGTATAACTCTTCTGACGATCCTGCGCCTCTGACATCCTCCGTCTGATAGTACGGACCAACTCTGCATCCTGCTGAACTCTATGAGGTCCCAACAACTGGGCCTCTCCAACCTCATCCCAGAGGACGGGTGTCCGACAAGGTCTACCATACAACGCCTCAAACGGTGCCATCTGGATAGCCGAATGAAAGCTGTTGTTGTAGGCAAACTCTACCAACGGCAGATGGTCCTCCCAACTGCCTCCGAAATCCATAACACATGACCTCAGCAGGTCCTCTAAAGTCTGAATGGTCCGCTCTGACTGTCCATCTGTCTGCGGATGGAAAGCTGTATTGAAACGGAGCTGTGTGCCCAAGGCCTGCTGCAGACTCTGCCAGAAACGAGACGTGAACCGTGGATCTCTATCCGAAATGATACTCAACGGAACACCATGTAGTCTGATAATCTCTCGGCAATACAGATCTGCCAATCGATCCAGGGAATCAGTCCTCCGAATCGCTAAGAAGTGCGCGGATTTGGTTAATCGATCTACGATTACCCAAATCGCGTCATGGCCTAGTCGTGTCCTCGGCAATCCTACCACAAAGTCCATGGTAATGTGATCCCACTTCCACTCAGGAATAGGAATCCGCTGAAGTAACCCTGCAGGTCTCTGGTGTTCAGCCTTCACCTGCTGACAGACAAGACATCTAGCTACGAAATCCGCGATGTCTTTCTTCATGCCGTTCCACCAGTAGGAACGCCTCAAGTCTCGATACATACGGGTCCCGCCTGGATGGATCGCAAATCGAGAACGGTGTGCCTCATGTAATAGCTCCTGTAAGATCGGATGAGATTGAGGTACGCATAATCTGCCTCGGAAGAATATAATACCCTCCTCGTCTCGTGTAAACTCGGTCTGCTGCCTGGAAGCTATCTGGCTATAAATAAACTGCAAATACTGATCAGCAGCCTATGGCTCTCGTATCCTTGTCCTGATCAACGACTGAGCAACCCTGCTCTGTCTGTCCTTACCCCTCAAGGCCCAAATCGGAGAAACCTTAAATCAAGTCTGTGACCACAACTCGGTGGCAAGCTAAAGTCCCTCCGGACTTCCTGCTAAGCGCATCGGCAACCACATTAGCTTTCCCCGGGTGATAGCTAATGGTACAATCAAAAATCCTTCAGGAACTCCATCCATCTCCTCTGTCAGAGATTAAGTTCCTTCCAAGTAAACAGATATTTGAGACTCTTATGGTCAGTGAGAATCTCAAAGGTAACGCCATATAAATAATGTCGCCAAATCTTCATGGCAAAATAATGGCGACTTGCTCCAGATCATGTAGAGGGTAGATCTTCTCATGCTCCTTCAACCGACGAGAAGCATAGGAGACTACTATATCGTGCTGCATCAGAACAGCGCTCAACCCTGAATAGATGCGTCGGTGTAGAGGACATATCCATCCTCTCCAAAAGGTAACACCAAAATCGGAGCCGACACTAGTCTCCGCTTCAACTCCTAGAAGCTGGTCTTGTCATCCTTAATCCAAGTGAACTTCACGCCTTTCCAGGTCAGACGTGTCAGTGATATAGCTATCCGAGAGAAACCCTCAACATATCTCCGGAAATATCAAGCCAAACAAAGGAAGTTGCGAGCCTCTTTTATAGACCCCGTCTACTCCCAACGGTAACAACCTCGATCTCCTGTGGAACCACGGTATACTCCTACTGATGTCCGTGTGTCTCAAACATCTCACAGAAGACAACCAAAATACGCACTACTGATCTTCACATCTAGATGTTTCAGTCGAAACATCTCTAGAACTATGCAAAGATAGTGTACGTGATACACCTCAGATCAGGAATAAAACACCACATCATCAATAACGATAACGAATTATGATCCAATATCCTAGGGATACCCAAATCATCCAGTCCATGAAAACATCTAAGGCTCCGCAAGCCCTAATGGTAAAACCAATACACATAATGTCCGTATCACAGACATTCCCAATCCATAAGATCCTCGACAATAAATCTGAAATATGATCACCAACGATATAAATCATCTAAGCATAGATCCTCCAGTGTGAGAGCAACGCTCCATCACAGAAAATACCACATATGTGGGAGCAACGCTCTACCACAAGAAATCCTCAATATGTAGGAGTAACACTCCACTACAAATAATCTATAACATGTATCTGCAATAGATATGGGAGCAATGCTCCGCTACAAGCAATCCGAAATATGTATATGTAGGCGATCCATAAGTGTCTAAGGCACCTAACTATCCAACTAGAGGCTGCACGAGACCACTCAACCACATATCACTGTGGGCAGCCAAAGGTATAAACAACCTAGTAAACAAATCAAATCCATAGTCAACTCTATCATCATCCTAGTGGGTTGGTCACCCACTAAATAGGAGAATTAGTTGACAGGGTTATACAACCAATAACATAATGTAGACACTCAGCATTCTACATTCAACATAGGTAGAATCATCATGATGCTACCCACCATACACCTGGTACACATGCACACACAACATATGTATAATCGACATAATCCTCCAATTTATACACACCAAACACACTCATAGCACAGATATAAATCAGTGTGATACCTCCAACAATACCTATCAAACCCGTGTGCATATATCAACATAGGTATAATCAACAATACACCTCAACAATACTCACATGACATACGTACACCTATGCCAAGAGTATAATCAACGTAATACTTCCAACAAATCATAATCGACACAAGTATACTCTCAAAACAATCATATAATAAACAAGATACCTCAAATATTACACCCAACACATCTGCACATATCACAACTCAGATTAGATCGATAAGATACATCCAATAAAACACTCAAACATATGTGCACATTCCACAACATAGTTTTTAATTGACAAATACCTCCAATAAACAATCAGACATGTATGTCTAACCACTCGGGTATAATCTACTAGAAACCCACAATAATCATATGTATAAATGTGTACGACCCAAATGAAAAAGTCAAAATTCAAGCTCATCACGACACTCTCATTTTTATCCTCAAAAATATCAGCCCACATAATATCAGATAAATCAGTCTCTACTCCCCATGAGAGCAATTTAGCATTCAAAACATCAAATCATTATGTATCCACACAGTCAAATATCAGATAAAGCAAATATAAATTTTATCATCCTGTTAACTAACCACAACTAACCAGATTTATTAAAATCTCATAGGCACACTCAATCGTAAACTCTCTAGCACCCGATTATAATCTGATCACCAACTATAATCATCAAATCTGTGAATATCATACTTGACACTCACTATGCCACCATCAATGACAACCTAAATAATAGATCATCAAAATATTTGACACTAATAGATCATCAAAACAAATATCCAGTAATAGATCATCAGACAACCACATAACATTTACTCTCATATATCATTAAAAAAATCAACATATCACAATATCTGATCTCATAATATCCATCAACCTCAAATCATTCTCAACAATGATCAAGCATGGTAACTCCCAAATGAACAATTTTCATCGTATCGGGTACCCTAATATCCAAAAGATACGAGTATAAAAACTCTACTGACTAAGTCAACAGGAATATGTAGGTATCATCCATTAGCCAGCTAACAATAGCAGAGGCTGATATGTGCCTCCATCTCCTAGTAGTAGTAACAGAAGCTAAAACTACTGATGGTATGATATGAAAAATCACCAGAAACTATAATCCTTGATCTCAGATCAGTGGCTAACCCATCACATGTAATATGGCTACAACAACCAGACAGGTACTAACGATAAAGTGCTAATACATGTCATAACTATCATAAAATAAACATCATACCTATTTGCTGTCTGGAGATGTTCCGTCGCTGTCCTGTCCCCAACCTTTGACCTCAAACTCCGAACGAGAAACATCGCCGGAAATCCAAATAAATCCGAAACATAACCATATCGAAAATCCGAAAATGCCCAGTTTGACTCGCAAACCTGGCTAACCCAAATATCCAGAATACCAACAACAGGTATCCGATAAATCTCCAAAACACCAAAAGCAGGTATCATAACCCGCTCTGATACCAAATAAATTGGTATCAGACAAATCTCGGAAATCCAACAAACTGAAATAGATATCCAAAAATCCAGAACACCAAAAGCAGGTATCGTAACCTGCTCTGATACCAATTGTTAGGATCGATGATCGCGGCTAGAGAGGGGGGGTGTGAATAGCCGCCCCAAATCGCTCGTTTCTTTCTACAAATTAGAGTTAGCGCAGCGGAAATAAAACGAATAGAAACGAAAGCGGAAAGATCAAACCTCAAACTCGTCGATGTAACGAGGTTCGGAGATGATACTCCTACTCCTCGGTGTGTCCGTAAGGTGGACGAAGCCTATCAATCCGTCGGTGGATGAGTCCCCGGAGAACCGGCTAATAACTACTCCTTGTGGGTGGAGAAACCTCGCCACAATGGTTTCTTGCAACAGCAAGATCAGAGTGTACAAGAAATACAAGACGAAGCAACAATATGAATGCAAAAACAAACACGCTTGCCTTCGACTGGTTACCGTTGGTGAAGCAGCAACTTCACAGAAGAACAGCAGCAGCTGACCAGCCGAGAAGCTCACTCGAAGCTTCAGTGGAGTAGGGAGCTCAGCAGAGCTCAAACACAGCACCAAAGCTCAGCAAGAAGATGAAGCAGAAAGCTTCGGATCAGCTGAAGAGAGAGCTCACTGTTACAGCCTTCGATCTTCTTTTATATGGCCTCTTAAATCCTGAGTAATCCTACGAACCTGCAAGCAAAAAGGCCAGAACACAGAAGCCCGAAATAGCCTAGCCGTTGTGTCACAACGGCTAGGGCTGGACCGATCAAGCTCCATCCTGATCGGTCCAGAGCCTATCTGATCGGTCATGGGGACCGATCAGGCTCTATGCTGATCGGTCCCCAGACCGATCAGAACGCTTACTGAGAGTTGCCCAACTCTCTGTGCGTACCCTGATCGGTCCCGGGGACCGATCAGAAATTGCATTATCCTAACAGAGCTCTTCCTTGTTGGCTTCACGATCGGCGAAGTGGAAGGACTCCACAGGCTCTTGAAGCTCAGCGTTCTTGATCTAAGCTTCAACCAGATCACGACAGCAAATGCCTTCGGCCATCCAGAGCTTGGTTTTTGCCCAAACCAAGTCTCAAGCCTTCCAAACCAACATCCGGTCAACCTTGACCTGTTGGTACATCATGCTTAGCATCTGGTCACTCCCTTGACCTGCTAAGACTCCCCACCAAGTGTCCGGTCAATCCCTTTGACCCGCTTGGACTTTTCTCTTCGTGTCAAGTATTCGATCACTCCCTTGACCTACTTGACCTTCTCAACACCAGATGTCCGATCACCCTTGATCCATCTGGATTTTCCCTTGCCCGGCTTCACTCACCAGGACTTTCACCTAGCTTCACTCACTAGGGTTTTCACCTGGCTTCACTCACCAGGATTTCCAATCTGCCCGGCTTCACTCACCAGGACTTTCCCACTGCCTGGCTTCACTCACCAGGACTTTCCCTTTCACCTAGCTTCACTCACTAGGATTTTCACCTGGCTTCACTCACCAGGATTTCCAATCTGCCTGGCTTCACTCACCAGGACTTTTCCGTCTGCCTGGCTTCACTCACCAGGACTTTCCCAATCTGGTCCAGAGAACGAACTACCGAGCCCTCTCTGACCACAGTTCGGAGAACGAGCTACCGAGCCCTCTCCGACTTCCCATCCGGTCCAGAGAACGAGCTACCGAGCCCTCTCTGACCTAGTCCGGAGAACGAGCTATCGAGCCCTCTCCGACTTCCACTTGCCAAGTTCCCATGCTTGGACTTCTCCGTGCCAAGTCTCCATTCTTGGACTTTCTCCCGTGCCAAGCTCCCTGCTTGGACTTTTCCCGTGCCAAACTCCCTGCTTGGACTTTTCCCGTGCCAAGCTCCCTGCTTAGACTTTTCCGAGTCAGGTCACCTCACCTCGGGTCAACCAGGTCAACCTTGACCAAGGGTTGCACCCACAACCTCCCAAGTTTCTGTTCTTGTCAAACATCAAGATACAACTTGAGTCAGGTCAACCTTGACCTACCAACAATCTCCCATCAAAATACAACTCTTCTGTTTTCGTCAAACATCAAAATACAACTCGAGTCAGGTCAACTCGAGTCGGGTCAACCAGGTCAACCTTGACCTAAGGTTGCACCAACAATCTCCCCCTTTTTGATGTTTGACAAAACCATAACCTAACTTAGGTTTTCTGATGTTCTTCCTTGAACATTCTTCCCAAACCTACACTCTCCCCCTTTTTGACACACATCAAAAAGAGTGAATCAAGGTCAAGAGTTTCTTCCTAATGAAAGTCCCATACCTTTCATTGAAACTCTTAATTTCCCCCTTGATACTAAGGTCCAACAATTAATTTAGTGATAATCCCATATCACTCAAGTCTTTAGGAGTAAAAACTCCCCCTAAAAGTCAACTCCCCTTTGACTAATAGGTAAAACTCCCCCTAAAGGTCAACTCCCCCTTGACCATTGCACCAACAATGTCTTGGAGAGTTTCAAACCTTTAGAACTCTAAAACACCACTTCCATAGCTGTAATTTCAGACAAACAGTCGAAATTCAGCAGGTTGGCACGCCCTGATCGGTCACCAGACCGATCAGGCTCCCTCTGGATCGGTCCAGTGACCGATCCACACAGACCTGGACCGATCAGGGAACCTCCTGATCAGTCCATAACTCTGATTTCTGATTTCTGAATTTTTCTTCTCCCGAAATTCAGAAACCTCTAGAAAATCACATAAAATTCGAAAAATTGTGAAATTTTGAGGATACATTCCTCATACCACATACTATCATGGAAAAATAGTTTTCTATGAAAATAACTTCCATTTTCAAATCTTGATACAAAGTTTAAAAACTTTGAAATAGCTCAAGTTTAACTCAACTTTGTATCACTTTGCTCAATGATGAATGCTATCACTAGAAAAGCTTCATCAAGGTTTTTCAAATCAATTTTGAAATGATTTTAAACCATTTAATTTAGGACCACAATCTTTGGGCTAAATGTACATGACTTGTACACAAGCTTTCCCTATGATCCCCAATTTAGAATTAGGCTCATCTAGGTACAAGAACTATGCACCTTGATCCTAACTCACAATCCTAATATCTCACTCACATATAAGGTGTACCAAACACATCCAAGTCAATTTTGATGTGAGATATGGGTTTAGGTTATCTTAGGCTAAGGTCTCATGCATTTTCTAAACATCAATTTGATCTCCATATCAAATTGTGTTTTTAACCTTAAATCAATTTCATTGATTATAAATGCAAGAAATGATGACATGGCATAAAATGATATCATACATAATAACATGTGCCAATGCCATGATGTCATGGCATAAAGTATGAAACTTAAATAAAGCATGACATTTAACTAACCTAAGCATTATCATGACATTTTAAATGATAATAAATTAAATATGATGTCATGACATGGCATATGGCAAACAATATATGGAAAATAACATGTAAAGGTATAGAAGATACCTAATTCTAGCCTTAATTGCCATTTTTGATAGTTTTGATCATTTTACCATAAATTCTAAATTCCTAAGTGTAATAGACCTAAAATCATATACTAAAGATTTTTAGATCACCATGTGCCAATTAGATTGATCTTAGAGAACTCCTCAAATGTGGCTGGCACACCCTAATCACCTTAGGAATAATTGTCAATTTCATTTTCAAGGCTTGATTACCCCTTGAAAATTCCTCAAATGCCACCTTTTGCTATGAATAGATTAACTATCTATCCAAATAAGGTTGGCACACTCTAATCCATCTAGCGTGATGAAATCACGCTCCTAGGAACCCAATACCTATTGGAGCTCATTGGGTTCACTAAGTATTCACTAGGGATGACTTCCCTAGCAACCCTTCTAATGACCCTCCTAGGCTTTAAAGCTTCGGTCATTTGGGACTCATCAAGATCAACTCTAGGGGTGACTCCCCTTGTGACCTTGGTGATGGTCTTCCTAGCCCTAGATTTTGTTCCATAATCGAATGGAACATTGTGATAAGTGGGCTTGACCACTTGGAACTTAGGTTTATGACCCAAACCTTTCATGTCCTTGGACTTGGGTTTTTGACCCTTAAACCCTAGAGATGACTTCTCCAAGTTCTTAAGAGCCTTTTCTAGAGAGTCAAGTCTTGACCTCAAGACGAGATTTTCTTTCTCTAATACCTCAAGCTTTAATTTGTCATTGTTCTTTGAGGTATTCCTAGGCATATGTCTAGATGATTTGGGATTCCTACCTAGGTTTCCCTTAACCTTAGATGAGTTAATCCTAGGGTTGACATTTCTAGAGTTGTCCTTATTCAAGCTAACATGTTTAGCACCCAAGCATGTGTATCGATTTCTATAATTATCATGCTTATCATTCTTGACAATAGCAATAAGGCTACTAGCATGCATCCTACTAGAATTGCAAGAATGTGCCTTAGAGATTACCTTAGGGTTTGCCCTAGCTCCCCCTATACATGTGCTCGTCTTCTTGTCCTTGTGAGGTTGCCTCCTCCTCGGACATTGGCTCCGATAATGTCCCCTTCACTTGCATTGGAAGCACACCACATGCTCCTTGCTCTTGCGTATCGGGACTCCGGCTTCCTTGACTTTTGGTGCCTGTGGAGTCTTCCTAATCCTCCTTGGACACTTACTCTTGTAATGTCCATACTCCCTACACTCAAAGCACATTATGTGTAATTTATTTGAAATCGAAATGCTTGAGTTACCTAGGGTTGAGGATGAATGAAGACTTTCTTCTTCATCCCTTTCGGAGGTAGAAGCTTCTTCCTCTTGCTCCATTCTTGAAGAAGAACTCTCCTCCTCTTCTTCCTTAGATGTTGAGTAGCCCTCAACTTCTAATTCCTCTCCTCCATGATGTGAGCTCCTTGGCTCACTTGACTCCTCTTCATGACTTGAAGTGGAGCTTCCCTCATGGAGCTTGGCCAAGTTGTTCCACAACTCCTTGGCATCGTTGTAACCACCTATCCTACACAAAACATCATTAGGTAAAGAAAATTCAATGATTTTCGTTACCTCATCATTGATGGTTGATTGGTGGATTTGCTCATTCGTCCACTTCTTCTTCTCCAAAAGTTCTCCTTCCTTATCCATCGGAGGAGTAAAACCTACTTGGACACCACTCCAATTAACTAGGTTAGTCATAAGAAAGTACTTCATTCTTACCTTCCAAAATGCGAATTCGTCGCGATCGTAGAAAGATGGAATGGTGATGTCTTCTCCGAGTTGATCCATCTCTAGCTTGTGCTCCCTCGGGTGTTAATCCGGCGAAGAGCGACCTCGCTCTGATACCACTTGTTAGGATCGATGATCGCGGCCAGAGAGGGGGGGGGTGTGAATAGCCGCCCCAAATCGCTCATTTCTTTCTACAAATTAGAGTTAGCGCAGCGGAAATAAAACGAATAGAAACGAAAGCGGAAAGATCAAACCTCAAACTCGTCGATGTAACGAGGTTCGGAGATGATACTCCTACTCCTCGGTGTGTCCGTAAGGTGGACGAAGCCTATCAATCCGTCGGTGGATGAGTCCCCGGAGAACCGGCTAATAACTACTCCTTGTGGGTGGAGAAACCTCGCCACAATGGTTTCTTGCAACAGCAAGATCAGAGTGTACAAGAAATACAAGACGAAGCAACAATATGAATGCAAAAACAAACACGCTTGCCTTCGACTGGTTATCGTTGGTGAAGCAGCAACTTCACAGAAGAACAGCAGCAGCTGACCAGCCGAGAAGCTCACTCGAAGCTTCAGTGGAGTAGGGAGCTCAGCAGAGCTCAAACACAGCACCAAAGCTCAGCAAGAAGATGAAGCAGAAAGCTTCGGATCAGCTGAAGAGAGAGCTCACTGTTACAGCCTTCGATCTTCTTTTATATGGCCTCTTAAATCCTGAGTAATCCTACGAACCTGCAAGCAAAAAGGCCAGAACACAGAAGCCCGAAATAGCCTAGCCGTTGTGTCACAACGGCTAGGGATGGACCGATCAAGCTCCATCCTGATCGGTCTAGAGCCTATCTGATCGGTCATGGGGACCGATCAGGCTCTATGCTGATCGGTCCCCAGACCGATCAGAACGCTTACAGAGAGTTGCCCAACTCTCTGTGCGTACCCTGATCGGTCCCGGGGACCGATCAGGCCCTAGGCTGATCGGTCCCCAGACCGATCAGCTGTTCCTTCCCGAGCCTGTTGCCTCCTTCTGATCGGCCTTCTGATCGGTCTGGAGACCGATCAGATAACACACAGAAGCTCACTGTGTGGTTACTGATCGGTCACTAGACCGATCCAGATACCCAGTGTATCACTGGATCGGTCCACTGATCGATCCAGAGCTTGGTTTTTACCCAAACCAAGTCCCAAGCCTTCCAAACCAACATCCGGTCAACCTTGACCTGTTGGTACATCATGCTTAGCATCTGGTCACTTCCTTGACCTGCTAAGACTCCCCACCAAGTGTCCGGTCAATCCCTTTGACCCACTTGGACTTTTCTCTTCGTGTCAAGTATCCGGTCACTCCCTTGACCTACTTGACCTTCTCAACACCAGATGTCCGATCACCCTTGATCCATCTGGATTTTCCCTTGCCCGGCTTCACTCACCAGGACTTTCACCTAGCTTCACTCACTAGGGTTTTCACCTGGCTTCACTCACCAGGATATCCAATTTGCCCGGCTTCACTCACCAGGACTTTCCAACTGTCTGGCTTCACTCACCAGGACTTTCCCTTTCACCTAGCTTCACTCACTAGGATTTTCACCTGGCTTCACTCACCAGGATTTCCAATCTGCCTGGCTTCACTCACCAGGACTTTTCCGTCTGCCTGGCTTCACTCACCAGGACTTTCCCAATCTGGTCCAGAGAACGAACTACCGAGCCCTCTCTGACCACAGTTCGGAGAATGAGCTACCGAGCCCTCTCCGACTTCCCATCCGGTCCAGAGAACGAGCTACCGAGCCCTCTCTGACCTAGTCCGGAGAACGAGCTATCGAGCCCTCTCCGACTTCCACTTGCCAAGTTCCCATGCTTGGACTTCTCCGTGCCAAGTCTCCATTCTTGGACTTTCTCCCGTGCCAAGCTCCCTGCTTGGACTTTTCCCGTGCCAAACTCCCTGCTTGGACTTTTCCCGTGCCAAGCTCCCTGCTTAGACTTTTCCGAGTCAGGTCACCTCACCTCGGGTCAACCAGGTCAACCTTGACCAAGGGTTGCACCCACAACCTCCCAAGTTTCTGTTCTTGTCAAACATCAAGATACAACTTGAGTCAGGTCAACCTTGACCTACCAACAATCTCCCATCAAAATACAACTCTTCTGTTTTCGTCAAACATCAAAATACAACTCGAGTCAGGTCAACTTGAGTCGGGTCAACCAGGTCAACCTTGACCTAAGGTTGCACCAACACCAATAAATTGGTATCAGATAAATCTCGAAAATCCAAAATATAAAAATCCAACAAGTATCGCCCAACTTGGCGCTCTGATACCAAGTAAATAAATTGGTATCAGGTTATCCCAAACATCAAAAATACGAAAACAAAAGATCGTATACCTGTGCTCTGATACCACTAAATTGTCACGCCCCAGAGGAGTCCCTGTCCGAAGAAATTTCGGCAGCATCTCCCTTGTACAGCGGACAATCTGAAACTTTTCTACATCTCATATACCTCAGCCACAGGCGGCTGGAATAATAACAATCAATAAAAACACATTCCACACAACCATCCACGCAGTTATATATAATCAAACAAAGTAGTAATACTCTGACTCGAAAACCACCCTACTCAACTACACTCGTAAAGCTCAAAACCGACGAACTCACCTCTTCTGCCGTCCAGGCAGGCATGTAGTAGAGTAAATCCAAATCATACCAAAAGTCCATCCAACGGAAAGATTTCCATACAATATCCATATGTAAAGTCCAAAACAAAACTAAAACAAAGTCTGATAGCGGAAAGCTAAAATAAAACAACAACTCAAAAACCAGTAGAGGAGTAGCACTACGTGCTATGGGGACCAGCGACTGGAACTCCCTCCTGACAGCATCAACCTGAAAATAACAACAATGGAGGCGGGGTGAGTCCAACACTCAGCAGGTACAATTGATATGCAAAGTAAAGAAACAACACCTAGCACTAATCATGCGTACAGTCTCCTGATAAGAAAGATAAAAATGCATCTGAAGTAAACAGGAGAATACTGTACTAACCAGGTCCTGAGTATAAGGTCAAACAGTCCGAGTGGTATAGGGATCCTGTATGCATGTCAAAAATAGGTATCCAAACAATATGCAGCATATAAATGCAGCAACCACAAACACAAGCAATAAATGCATCATGCATATAATGCCAATGATGCGTCCTGATCACCCCTGACGCCAGTCGATCATCTCACACAATAGTGAGGCCGAGTGGGTAGGGCTGTGACAACCGTGCACTCTGTCGTCACTACTCCTGATGAGTGACCGAGTGGACGGGTCGGAGTACACCTATCCTCCTACCCCAAATCATAGATGGGGAGCGCAATGCTCTCAACTCCCGATGACGGGGAAGAATCCCTGCCGGATAACACGTTGTGTCACACTACCCATGAGCGGACCAACGGTGCCTAATAGAGTCCCTGCTGCAACACACTCTGCCTGAATCGACCACTAACCCATGAGTGGTGGTGTGTGCAGATCCATGTAACTGGCGATGTGCTCAACAATAATGAAGCGGACTATCGCACAGCATGCAATCATGCAAATGATGCATGGCAATAACCATATAAACATCCTGACCTAATCCATATATATAGAAAAGTGCACCCTAGGTCAACGAATCATATCGAATCAAAGGTACACAGAAGGTATAAAAACCTAGGTCCTGAACATGGTGAAGCATGGTATATCACTACCCCCTATAAGCATGTATAAACAAATAAAGTATACATGGGACGCAAATCAAGCAATCAATCAATCATGTATCAGATATTGGGTAGTGACTAACCGAAACAAATAAAGGACATAATTAATGCAATATGTTAATTTCATTACTAAGCATATCAAAGACAAAAAGTCAAAAGTACCCGCCTCCAATAGGAATGTCCAAATATGATCCAAATACGACGTCGAGATGCTCGTCTCGCGTCAAAGTCCTGTAATACCAATAGATATACTTTTATTTAGCTACATTCATAAAAATAGCTAAATAAAATCTAAAAAAACTAATTTAGGGAAAAACCCTAATCGCATAACCTCAATTACCTAATTAAATCTAATAGTTAACTAGTGTTAGTAACTTAATCCCCAATTAACTCATTAGATTAGAAATCCAAACTTAATTCCACTACACAAATAGATTTAAAGGTAAACCTAAAACTAATTCTAGTAACAAATTCTTTCTTTTCTTCACAGTACACATTCTTACCTTTGCTCTTGATCTAAAACCCCTGGCAATGTTTGTTTGAGTGCTACCAGCACGAAACACCACTAGAACCAAGATCACTTCCAACAAATCCTCACTGGTTAGGATCAGAAGAAGAGATCAAGCAGTGACGATTACAAATCAAAGAATATACCTCGATCAAGCTGCTGTTCTACTGCTGACTGGATGCTACCAGAACCCCATAGAACACAGAACTTCACCTCACCACCATGCCTTCTAGCCTCTACCCGATAGCTCAAGAACACATCCTCCTCTTCAACTGAATCCCCACAGAACAGAACTTCACTCTTCTTCTCCAATCCCGTGGCCTCAATCCTCAACACCCTAGAGCATCTACAAGCCGACGGTCGGATCGGCAGTGGCGCTGTGCAAAGGCTAGGGCACAGGGGAGGTCGGCGGTGGCAGAGTCGCCGGCTGCTTGGAGAAGAGGATAATCGGCCACAGCTTCGGGTGGAGGGAAGAAAGGAAGAGAAAGTGGAGGAGGCGGCCGGCGCTCGGAAGAGAGAAACCGTCGGCCGGCGGTTAGGGCAGAGAGGAGGAGAAGGCTCGGGCGGCGTCGGGGAGAAAAGAGAGAACGGCGAGAATGAGAAGAAATAAAAGAAAATAAGATAATAAATAAGAAAAGGAAAAAGAGATAAATAAATAAATCTTTTCCTCTCTTAAATGGGTAGCCCAAACAGGCTTTCTCGGGGCCCCATTTTTATCCCCGTGAACTCGTCCGTACGAATTCCGAAAAATTCCCGAAAAATGTCCAAAAATTCCGGAAAATTCCTTTATTAATATTCGCCTATTTCGGTATTTACAAGTACTGTGGTTCAAGTTAACCTTAGTCCGTTTTAATCTAACCTTAATTACCCTGCCGGATAATCTACTCTTGTTTTACCCATTTCGGGTAGACTAGGTTCAGTTACCCTGCCGGGTAGTTTAGTTGGGGGTGCCAGCGATTCTGGATCCTCCATCTTTATTTTGAGTTTTAATTTAATTTCGAATCTTGAATTTATAACTTAATTTTAAATTTTGAAGTTTGATTTTAATTTTGAATTTTGAATTTATAATTTAATTTTGAATTTTGAATTTAATTTTTAATTTTAATTTCGAATTTTGAATTTTGAATTTTAATTTTAAATTTTGAAGTTGATTTTAATTTTGAATTTATAATTTAATTTTAAATTTTGAAGTTTGATTTTAATTTTGAATTTTGAATTTATAATTTAATTTTGAATTTTGAATTTTGAATTTATAATTTAATTTTTAATTTTGAATTTAATTTTAATTTTGAATTTTGAATTTAATTTTAATTTTAAATATTGAAGTTGATTTTAATTTTGAATTTATAATTTAATTTTAAATTTTGAAGTTTGATTTTAACTTTGAATTTTGAATTTATAATTTAATTTTAAATTTTGAAGTTTGATTTTAACTTTGAATTTATAATTTATAATTTAATTTTGAATTTAATTTTAATTTCAATTTCGAATTTTGAATTTAACTTTGATTTTAATTTCGAATTTTGAAATTAATTTTAATTTTAAATTTTGAAGTTGATTTTAATTTTGAATTTATAATTTAATTTTGAATTTTGAATTTAATTTTAATTTCAATTTCGAATTTTGAATTTAACTTTAATTTCAATTTAGAATTTAGAATTTTAAATTTTTAGGATTATTTTTCTTTTTGCTCCCCCTGGATCATGGCCTCGATATGGTCTATCGAGGTAGTATATTTGATCATTCGGAACCCAGTATTGGCCAGGTCCAACTTGTTTGACCAAGTTAGACTTGGAGACCCATGCTTGGACTGATTTAACACTTTGTTTGTTTATTAATGATAAATAAGATCTATATTTACTTTTGTATCCCAGCCCAGTTCTGTTGTAGACGGCTCTTTGTGTCCCAAGAATCAAGTCCAAATTCTTGGAGCCCAAAGTAAACCGTTCTAAGGTATTTTCTAAATCTTTAACCTGATTTGTTAGACTTGAATTTTCT
This sequence comes from Zingiber officinale, assembly GCF_018446385.1. Taxonomy (NCBI): domain Eukaryota; kingdom Viridiplantae; phylum Streptophyta; class Magnoliopsida; order Zingiberales; family Zingiberaceae; genus Zingiber; species Zingiber officinale. The sequence continues at coordinate 133,877,449 of NC_055996.1, read as the reverse complement.
TCCTCAAGTTTTTGAACTTGAGTTGGAAATTCAGTCTGACTCTGGTCAGGTAAGGGTTTGGTGTTAGCCACTTCTTTAAGGACACTTACTTCCTTTAGAAGTGACTTAACTTTCAGGTTTGACTTAGCTAATTTGCGCAATAAATAGCTAACTAAAATGTTCAACCGGGAGATACTTACAGCGGGGTCTGGTCCTTCGGAAACGGATACGGATCCGTGGCTTTGGTCGGACTCTGCCTCAGACTCGCTCTCGCATCCGTATTCGACGACTTGGTCCCGGGCCATTAATGCGAGTAGACTCGTTTGTTCGAGCTCATCGTCGTCGTCCTCCGATGAAGATTCGTCCCATGTTGCCTTAAGGACCTTTTTCCTTCTTTGCTTTTTGACCTCCTTCAGGTTAGGGCAGTTGGATTTGATGTGCCCTTTTTGGTTACACCCGTAGCATGTAACTTCAAACTTCATTTTTGTATTTTGTGGGCCTTCCTTTGATTTTACTGCCTTCTTTAGATCTCTTTTGTCGAATCCTTTCGTCTTGTAGAGCTTCTTCACGAGGTTTACCAGCTCGGTTGTAATGTCACCTTCTTCATCGTCAGAGTCTGGTTCAGCTTCCGATGCTGGTTCGGTTCTCCGTCGTGGTCTCGGTTCCCGGGTTCGGTTTGTACCTGCAACCAACGCAATACCTTTCTCGGTTGGCTGTGCATTAGTCTGCTCATGAAGTTCAAATTCACTAAAAAGTTCATCTAGTTTTAAAGAAGATAAATCCTTGGAAACATTGTAGGCATCTACCATTGATGCCCACAATGTATTCCTTGGAAATGAGTTTAAAGCATACCTTATGACGTCCCGATTCTCTATCTTCTGCCCGATTCCGTGAAGAGAGTTGAGGATGTCTTGGATTCTCGCATGTAGGCCGTCTCGCCTTCCTGCATCTTTAGATTATATAACTTATTAAGTAGAAGATCTCTTTTACTTACCTTGGTGTCGTTAGTGCCTTCGTGGAGTTCGATTAGCTTTTCCCAGAGCTCCTTTGCAGAGGAGAACGGGCCAACTCTGTTGAGTTCTTCCTTGGTAAGACCACACTGGAGGGTGCAGGTAGCTTTGGCGTCGGCTTCCACCTTTTTTATTAGAGAAGCGTCCCACTTCTCGCAGGGTGTAGTTTTGCCATTGTCATCGATGGGCAGTTTCAGTCCCGTCTTTATGATCATCCACGTTTCGAATTGTATCTTTAGATACGTTTCCATTCTTCCCTTCTAGTAGCCAAAATCCTCTCCGGAGAATAGCGGGGGACGTACAGTGCTGAAACCCTCTTGTTGGGCCATTTATAATATGTAACAAAAGAAAACAACAGAATATGTTCCAAGACTAAGTCTTGGATTAGTAGTCCGGAATAAAGAATAATAAAACGAACTCGAGTGGTGTTGCACCTACTTCGAGCAAAAGTCGATTCAGGAAACAAAAATTAGAATATAGCTATAAGGCTAAATTCTAATTCGACTCAGAAAAAAAAAACTGCGAAAATTTGTTTTGAAAGGTGGTTGCACCAATTCAAACGACCCGCCTCGATACCAATTGTTGGATCGAGACGCGCTAGAGGGGTGAATAGCGCCGCGCTATAATCGTTCTATTATCGAATCAGAAAGCGAAGAGTTAATGCGGCGGAATAAATAAATGAAGACAGGATTTTTACTTCGTTCGAGCCTGTGACGACTCCTACTCAAGGCCCGCGATCCTTGACTGCGTGAGCAACAACTATAAGCTCGACAAGAGTACAAGTATTACAGTTAAGTATTAAAAAGAATACAGTTATACCGACGACAATATCGTAATCTGAAGATTCAGAGCTCCGGGTCGTCGATGTCTCGCAACAGCACTTCGGAATCGCCTCGTGAGCAGCTTGTAGCAGTAAGATCACTTGGAAAGTTGTTGTTTGAAGCTGCTGGTCGAGACCCCTTATAAAGGGGGTTCAAGGCACCTTATACTGTTCACCAAGGCGCCTTGAACGAGCGGAGTCACCCGCGTGGATCAGCACGGACTTGGTCGAACTCTATCTGGTTCAAGGCGCCTTCAGCCTATCCAAGGCGCCTTCAACCTCCGGTCCAAGGCGCCTTGAACTCCATTCAAGGCGCCTCCAGCCTGCTGCGCTGGCCTTTTCCTGGCTCGCACCCGAGGCGCCTCCAAGCTCCATGGAGGCGCCTCGGCACTGTTCATCCGAGGTCTTTTTTTGCACTTTGGTCCCTGCAAGATATGTTAATCCCAAAAATACCCTGCAGCACAAAGTTAGCACAAAACAATGATTGAAATATTTAACAGTCTCTGGACTGTCCGAGTCTGACTTCAGGTTTCCTACCGGAAACCCTAGGTCGACCCGACGCCTACTGTTCCCTCTACGGGGAACGCGTCCTCACCTACTCCACTCAGGAGATTTACTGATGCAGTGCGATCCTCCAGATCGACTAGACTTTTTCTCGGTACTCGATGCTTCCGGACTGAACATCCGCTTCACCGGCCAGTTCAGACTTTCACCTGGTTCGCGACACCGGGACTTTCCACCTAGGGTTACCACCCCCTAGGACTTTTGCCTGAAGCCATCGACCTGCCAAGACTTTCCGCATAGGGTTACCACCCCCTATGACATAGGGTTACCACCCCCTAGGGTTTTACCTTGCCTAACCGCAGTTAGGACTTTCCTGAAACACTCAGCAAAAGCTGTCAGATAACAAAGCACCTTAACTTTGAATCCTTTGCCATTATCAAAACTTAGGTTCGATCGTCGGATGCTTCCCGCACCAACAGAATTAAGGATGAAGATATTAATCAAGAAGAATGTCATCCTTTAAAGAACAAACCAACTTGAATCTTCATCAAATGTAGTTGTCTATTCCTTTGAAGATCAATCCAGAAAGCATGCCTAAAGACTTCCTCAATTCTAAACTGCAAGACTTCCTCAATTCTGTACAAACACAATCAAAAAGCAAGGAAGGAGGGCTAAATCCCTAGCTACTCAATTCTAAACCACAAGGCTAAAATCTAAGCTATTGTGATGAGATCTTCATTAAAGACTTCCTCAAAACTTATCATATCATGTAAAGAACATCTTTAACCCAACAGAACCTCACAAATCTACAAAGGAATATACTTGAAACCTCTTAATCTACACCAGAAATTTCCACAAGCAAGGAAAGAACTAAAATGTTTCTTATCTTCTAATTCTTTTAATATAGAATACCTCGGCATTTCTTCAAGCACTTGGCGTGCTGCTGATCCCAAATTCTGAAATTTAGAGATCCTATCAAGACCTTGGTCTTTCTTTATTTATAACTACTCATAATCTTCTAAAAAGATTTAATGGAACACATGCTTTAAATTAAAGAACTATTCTTGCTCATTAAGGAAGTAGCAAACTTCAAATCTGCACCCTAAAAGTGGAGGACTGCATCTTCGTGATATGCATGTTGTTTATGCCCACGACAGTAGTAGAAAGACTATAAACTATATGCTTATTATTAGAAGGTTGTGCAAGCTTATTATAAACATGCATGCTATTCTTAACCTCTTCCAAGACCTAATTCTATACATAAAGCACCCATCTTTAACAAAATCTTCAACCTCATGCTATAGCAGCCCTAAAGAACTACTATTAATACACGGCAGCCCTAAACCAAGATTAAAGGGTATTAACTTATCCCTTTCGCATATTCAAATTAAACTAGAGTGGTTGGGATACACAGCAACCCTATAGAACCATTTTTTAATACACGGCAGCCCTAAAATCAATAGATGAGATATATAAATATGCTACCCAACTTAGCATGATAAGTGTCACATAGACCAACTAATCCAATGGTTAAAATACTAAACTTAAAGCTAATCATGCTCATGGAGTTAACAAGTAAAAACTAAGCTACAAATTACACTATGTATAGCTGTTCGTACCCAGTATTAGCACAAAAAACTATGACTAAATTCAGCTAACTTGTTGAAAGAAAACTAAATTAGCTAACCTGCTGAATTTGTAACAAAAGGAATAAAACTTGTGGGATTGAAACAAAAGGAATCAAGCTTGCTGAATTGAAGCATAATAAATCAAGCTTGCTGAATTGAAACCTAATAAATCAAGCTTGCTGAGTTGAAACCTAAGTAATCAAACTTGCTTGTTATCAGAATTGAGAGGCCTAACCATTTGCCAAACCCAATGAAACTCCTTCTCATCTTCCTACAAGAACTCACGGCAGGGAACCAAAAGAAGTGATTGCTGTGCTAACAGAACTTTACAGCATAAATCTGAAATCTGTAGAAACCCAAGCCATATACCTAACTAACCAACTAAAATATGAAGCCAACAGAAGTAATTACATGGCAGCAACCCTACATGCTTAACCTAATCACTTCCTTCCTTTGAAACTCACGGCAGCAAAGAATGTACAGGTTAATCCGAATCAAAGAAGGAAACTAAAACCTAAATCAAATCTGTCCTTCATGCCTAAACTGAACTAATTCTTCTCTTCTTTCTTTAGGGTTCACGACAGCAAACAAAAACAAGTTTCTTCACGGTAAAACTCAAGAAAAAAAGGAAACACCAAAGCAAAATCGGAGCTACTCTTACCACAGGTGAGTAGCAACTTACCATGCGATTTCTTGGACTTACAGCCGAAGAGGGAGATCTAGGGTTTCGGAGAGATGAAAATCTCGGTCCCTTCTTGTGCTCACGGCCTCTCCTCAACGTGAGGACCACCACCCCGTGAAGAAACCCTCGGAGAACAACCTCGCCGGCCGCCGGAGACGTGATCGCTTGCTGCCGTGATTTCGCCCGAGAAGGAGAACAGCGCCGTTGGGAGAGAAGGGTGAGGAAAGGATTCGGGCTCAGGAAAAATTAAGTCCTCTTTTTTTATAACTAGGGTTTCATCATCAACTTTACCTTAAATATATTCCGCTCCTTTCTAAATTAGCAAAACCCGCTGGCACAGTTGTTTGGCTGCGTTCTGCTTAAGACGTGGCTCGCGGGTTCGAAACTCGGTTATAACCATTTTTTCTTCCTATTTATTTCCCATTCATCAACTACTGCTTAAATAGAATATTTCTCCTCTTTTAATAAGAAACACCCGTTGGAACAGTTGGCTGGCTGGATTCGGTTAAGACTCGGTCCACGGTTCGAATTTCGACTTGAATATTTTTTTATCGAAACTTCTTTCGTTTAGTAAAAATATCAAACGACTTTCAAAAATTATGTAAAAATACTCTAAAAATTTCTAAAAATCTCTAGAATTTTTATATAGCATTTTTAAATATTTTTAAATTACTTTTGGGACTCGAAATGGAGAAATTTGAGTTGTTACACCTTGCCCAAGCTCTTTGTTTTGACTATCACTTCTCACCCTCCTCTGATAGTATCATTAATAGGCTCACATGTATTTGTGGGATAGATAATTCAGCTTATGATATATTTTACCATTTACATGAAAGAACTGGCCAACTATCATATCTAACTACTAGTCCAAAATACTTGAGCTAAGCTAAAATTAATAGTAGCTCACTCATATAAATTTATGAAGCTTTTTTTATCAACCCACAACTCACAAGATAATTTGAATTGTTGCAAGATTTTCTATTATAATCATATATTGGTCTCTTGCTTCACTTTTCAACAAGTAGTCCAAGACTTCCAGACTACTTCCTATTTTAAATATCGTGGATCAAGATTTACAGTTGTTGTATATTTTGCTATTTTTTTACTAGGCCATCGAGAGAGGAGCAGGTTTTGATGGTCAAAAGATCACTTATAGAGTCATCAAGCATCGATTAGCTGACCTCTTCTATCGATTAGTGTAAGTAGTAGACCTTTAAGACCCTATTTGTGCAAGTTGGTCGTAAAGTGGTTGCTAATTGAAGGCTCGATTATGTTGTTTGCCTTCGTCAGGTCCCAAAAGTTTGAAGACCTTGCCGAAGGTGAGGAAGCTCTTGATACATACATTATTTTTTATTTAGGTTATAGATAATACTATTTCACATGTATAAGGATTGGGTAACCAACAAGTACATTGGTAGTTGTTTTCACAAGGTTTTTTTTGATTTTATTAACAATTTTGGCTATATAGTGTAACAACCCAATTTTCCCTATTTCGAGTTCTAAAAGTCCATAAAAATATTTGAAAATATTTTTAAAATATTCTAGAGATTTTTAGGAATTTTTAGAGTATTTTTACGTAATTTTTGGAGGTCGTTTAGTATGGTTACAAAAGAAAGAAGTTTTGACAAAAAATTATTGAAGGCGAGACTCGAACCCAAGACCTCCGGCCGAACCTGACCCTACCGGACACAGCCAACCAACTGGGTTACGTGCGGTTTGTTTAAAAGTATGAAGCGAGATATATAAAAGTTATAGTAAAGAACAAAGTTAGACCTAGTTATAAAAGGATAAGTTAGGAGGGATTAGGAGATGTTTTCTCCCGAAACCCTTTCTTCTCCTCTGCTTCTCGCGTGCGACGGCGCTGTTCCTGCTGAGCGAAGAGATACGAAGCCCTAGCTTCATCTCCGGTGGCCGACGAAGGTCTTCTTCCGGCGGACCTTGCGGATCCGAGCTCCTCTCGTCGAAGAGAACGCGTGAGCACAAAGGAGAAGCCGAAGTCTTCATCTCCGCGAAGCCCTAGCTGCCTCCTTCCGGTTGTAAGTCCTAAAAGCAAGAGTAAGTACTACTCACCTGCGGTAGGAGTCGCTCCGAGCTTCGATTGGATTTCTTTGCTTCCGGTTTTCACAGTGCCGAGTAGAATTTTGTGCTAGGGTTTTTCCTTCCTTGCTCTGTTTGTCAAGCCGAACGGTTATACCTAATTGCATGAGAGTTTTGAGTTTTGTAATGGAGATGCTTCAATTGTAGCAGACCGAACAACCCTTGTTTGAGGTTTTGTTTCTCCTTGTGTTAGAACTGCCGAGAGTTTTCAAGGCTTAGAGGTGTTCGGTTGGGGAAATATAGCACTCCCTGTTGGTGCCATTAGTTCCTTGATTATGATATTGGTTCATGCTGTTAGTTAAATTTATGCTATTACAGAATTGAAGCTCTTTATACCGGGTAGATTAGAGCATCTCTTGCATGGAATTCCTGTTTTGAATTCTTGTTAAACCGGACAGCCCTGATTCCAGCCTATGGTTGTCTTTTAAGCGTGCCTTTAATTCTTAAATGTGGTACCCGTGTAAGTCTAATTGCTGCCATAAATTCCAGCAAAAAGGGATTCCTTTGCCCTGTTTTTACAGCATGATAGAAAGTGTAAAGTTGCATTCTTTTGCTCTATTTTACAGCATGTTTAGAAAGCTTAAAGTTACTTTCTTAGCTCTATTTTATAGCATGTTTAGAAAGTCCAAGTTAGCTTTCTTTTGCTCTATTTTGTAGCATGATTAGTAAGATTAGATTTGCTTCTTTTGCTCTTATCACAGCATGTTTAGAAGGTTCAAATTAGCTTTCTTTTGCTCTTATCACAACATGTTTAGATAGTCCAAATTAGTTCTCTTTTGCTCTATTTTGTAGCATGATTAGTAAGATTAGATTTGCTTCTTTTTACCTTATTTTATAGCATGTTTAGAAGGCCCAAAGTTACTTTCTTTTGCCCCATTCTATAGCGTGATTAGTAAGTTCAGATGTGCTTTCTTTTCCTTTATTTACAGCATGTTAGAAGTTCAGATTTTGCTTTTCTCTTGCCTTGTTGATAACATGCTTAGAGAGACTTCAGATTTGCTTTCCTTTAGGTTATTTTTATATAGCATGCTTGGTTAGTTGTAATCCTATACTTGTTAGATATATCTATAGGATTCTAATAGGCTTCAATAAAGAATTATAAGAAGCATGAGTAAAGAAAAAGACTAAAGTCTAGTTAAAAAGAGATAACAAGTAAATTAAAGTAAGAGGCTAGTACCCGACTTCCGAGGTTGTCGTTAAACAAATCCAGGTGACCAATTCTGATGTTTTGGCCCTGGTAAGACCGAGGTCTTTATACTCATAGGGCTGGAGGCTCGCTACCCCAGTCACTATTAGAGAGCGCGCAAAACAAAGATGGTACTAAGCCTGGGCCCAAAGAAGAAAAGAAAAGAAAAGAAGAAAAAGAAGAAGAAAGTGAAAGAGAAATTAAAAGATTAATTTCTAGTATAAGAAAAGTAAGAAGAACAAGAGGAAGAAAGTGAAAGAGAAATTAAAAGATTAATTTCTAGTATAAGGATATAAGAAAATGAAACAAGTTTATGCTTAGAATCAATAAAAGTTTAGTTCTTTAATTCTAAGCCTACAGTAGTAGTTTCATTACTTTCCTGTCAGTTAGTGAGCATGTTTAGTATTCAGTTTTATTTCTGTATACCATGAGTACATGCAACTTTGCTTTAGCATTTCAGTTTCAGTATTATTGCATTACTTTTATGCACTTCGAGTTTTGTGAGATAGATTAGTACTTACTAAGCGTTTTCGCTTATAGATCTTTTTTTCTTTCCTCCTACTGCAGATGAAGGAAAAGCTAAGATATGAAAGGGAGGTGACAGGATGGTGGTGGTGATGAAGGTGTGTGATGTCTGGACTATGGAGAGATCCAGAGGGTGCTACCAAACCTGCAGGACCTATTTGATTAGAGTTTATTCTTTAGTTCTTTTCTTTAACACTATTATGAAGTTTGTGAGATTGTAGTTGAGTTTATTTCCGCATATGCATTTAGTCACTTTAATTATTTGTGGAGTGATATAGTTGGTTGTTTTACTGGAGTAGTTCTTTCTTTTACTGTTGTTTTCATAACTGCGTGGTTGTGAAAAATGTGTTCCAGCCGCCTGTGGCTGCATATATATCTTATGTACTATGGATTTGGTCACCGGTACAGGGGAGACTCTGCCGAAATTTTTTGGTAGGGATTCCTCTAGGGCCGTGATAAGTCTAACTGATTCTAATAATAGCGTCAGTGACACTAGTAAGTAGAATAGTAGTTAGGTAACGGTCGCCCTTAGAGAGTAGTAGTAAGAAGGGTGGTCGTTACAGTTGGTATCAGAGCAGTGTTCCATTCTCCAGGATCACACATACATCAGCATCATCCTCGTCGTCTCCAAGTAAGAAAGTATTTAAATCTTTTCTTTATTCTGCTTTTCTTATTATTAACTGCAGTATAGAGTACTTATTTGTTTGAGTGCTTAAGTAAGATAAAAGATTTAGTTCCCTTTTCTTTATTCATATTTATGTATGATTAGAAGGGTTAAAGTAAGATATCAAGTCTTTACCTTGCATAATTAGATGGCAAGAAGAGGACGCCTCCGTGCTACTCACACTGAGGAACCAGCTCAAGAGAACGAAGTTCCCAGAGCAACTGAGCCCAATCTTTCTGAAGTGGTTGATCAGCTCCAGAGACAAGTAGCAGAGCAGCAGCAAGTGATTGCCAATCTGATGACAAACCAGCAAGCAGTTCCTCCCCCTCCTCCAGCTGTCACTGCAGAGAATCCAGTGGTAACTGAGACTCCACCGCCTTCCCGGAGCCCCACAGCACCTCAGAGACCAGAAGCTGACCTTATACAGTGGCTAAAGCTGAAACCAGAGAGCTTCTCAGGCACGACTGAGCCCTGGGATGCCCAGGCTTGGTTTAAAACACTAGAGAGCACTATGGAGCTTCTTGACTGGCCAGAAGTCGAGAAGGTCAAGTGCGCCTCTTTCTGCCTGTCTGGAGATGCTCGTATGTGGTGGGAGAGGATAAAGACCAAGAGAGTGGCTGATCAGATGAGCTGGGCTGATTTTCAGTCAGAGTTTTATGAAGAGTTCTTCCACCTACAGATCACCAACAAGCACTACGAGGAGTTTATAGAGTTCAAGCAAGGTGACTTGTCAGTGGAGGAAGCAGCCAAGAAGTTCAACAGACTAGCTCGTCTCTGCCCAGAGCTAGTAAGTACAGAGAAGGAGCGAGTCAGGCTGATGCTCAGAATGCTGAGACCCCAGATAGCACTGAATGTGAGCAGTGGAGCTCATCGGCCCCAGTCAAGTGAGTGTAGAAGAACAGAAAGAAGGTAAGAAAGAGGGGGTTCGAGTGGTTTGTGAATATCCCGAGGTATTCCCAGCTGATCTACCTGGACTACCTCCCAATAAATGAGTGGATTTGAGATTGAATTGGTTCCTGGAACCGGTCCAATTTCAAAAGCTCCGTATCGCATGTCTCCAGTAGAGCTGAAGGAGTTACAAGAACAACTACAGGAGTTACTTGACAAAGGCTTCATTCGCCCTAGTCATTCATCTCGGGGAGCTCCAGAGTTGTTCGTTAAGAAGAAAGACGGATCCGTGCTAATGTGCATAGATTTCAAAACGCTGAGTAAAGTAGCAGTTAAGGACAAGTACCCCCTTCCCAGGATCGACGACTTATTTGATCAGTAAAGAGGAGCAACAGTGTTCTCAAAGATAGACCTACGCTCTGGGTACCATCAGCTGAAGGTGAAAGAAAGAGATATACCTAGAACGGCGTTCAGGACCAGATACGAGCACTACGAGTTTGTGGTCATGCCTTTTGGAATGACTAATGCACCTGCGGTCTTCATGGACTTAATGAACAGAGTGTTCAGAGAATATCTTGACAAATTTGTCATTGTATTCATCGACGACATTCTGGTCTATTCAAGACCCCAGATGAGCATGACACGCACTTGAGGATGGTACTGCAGACTCTGCAACAAAAGTAACTTTATGCTAAATTCTCAAAGTGCGAGTTCTGGTTAAATCAGGTGGCATTTTTAGGTCACATTATTTCTAAAGAAGGTATTCAAGTGGATCCATCCAAAGTGGAAGCGGTCAACAACTGGAGTAGACCCAAGAACGTCAGAGAGATCAGAAGCTTCCTTGGTTTAGCTGGGTACTACAGGAAGTTCGTGGAGGACTTTTCTAGGATAGCCTCTCCACTAACAGCCCTCACCAGAAAGAACAAGAGATTCGAATGGTCAGATAAATGTGAGCAGAGTTTCCAAGAGCTAAAGAAGAGATTGATCAGTGCTCCCATTCTGACTGTTCCACAGAGCGACAAGAGTTTCGACATCTACAGTGATGCTTCCAAGATGAGCTTAGGAGCTGTACTCATGCAAGAAGGAAAAGTCATAGCTTATGCTTCCAGACAACTCAAAGATTATGAGAAGAACTACCCTACTCATGATCTTGAGCTGGCAGCTGTGGTTTTTGCACTTAAACTCTGGCGACATTATTTGTATGGAGTTCAGTGTAGAATCTTCATAGATCATCAGAGGCTTAAGTACTTCTTCACTCAGAAGGACTTAAACATGAGACAGCGCAGGTGGCTGGAGTTAGGTCAAAGATTACGACTGTGAAATCCTCTACCACCGAGGCAAAGCTAACAAAATGGCAGATGCACTCAGCAGAAAATCCAGTGCATCCCTGACGTCTTTGTCATCATTAGCCCTGCCATTGCAGAAGGAGTTGTCGGAATTTGGACTTGAAATTATTGAAGGGCAACTCTCTACATTGACCTTAGAGTCCACATTGCTTGAGGAGATACAGAGAAAGCAAAGTGAAGATCCATACATCCAGCAAATCAAGCAAGGGTTACAGAAAGAAGACAAATTAGAGTTTCAAGTAACAGACAACGGGATTTTTTATCAGGGGAGTCGCATTTGCGTGCCCCATGATGAAGAACTGAGGAAGAAGATCTTAGAAGAAGCTCACAGCACACTATACTCCATAAATCCTGGTTCTTCCAAGATGTACCAAGATGTGAAACAGAGGTTCTGGTGGCCAGGACTTAAAAGAGACGTTGCCAAATATGTCAGTACCTGCTTGACATGCCAGAGAGTCAAAGCAGAACACCAGAGACCAGGAGTAGTTCTTCAGCCGCTTCCAATACCAGAATGGAAATGGGAAGATATATCCATGGACTTCATAACAGGTCTTCCAAGAACCACCAATGGATATGATGTGATATGGGTAATAGTAGACCGATTGACCAAGTCTGCTCACTTCCTAGCCATCAAGGTGTCCCACTCTATAGAGCAGTTGGCCCAGCTATATGTTAAAGAGGTAGTCAGACTTCATGGAGTTCCTAAATCTATCATTTCTGATAGAGATGAGCGCTTCACTTCACACTTTTGGAAGTGCGTTCAGAATGCACTAGGCACCTAACTCAAGTTCAGCACAGCTTTCCATCCACAGACTGATGGACAGACAGAGCGAGTGAATCAGATTTTAGAAGATATGCTCAGAGCTTGTGCGCTAGATTTCAAAGGAAGTTGGTGCAAGTATTTGTGCTTAGCTGAATTCGCTTACAACAATAGCTATCAGGCCACCATCAAGATGGCACCTTATGAAGCACTATATGGCAGGAAATGCAGATCACCCATATGCGGGCAAGAAGTAGGAGAGAGAAAAGAGATGGAAGTAGAGCTGGGCATTCAGACAGAGTTGATAGATGAGACTACTCAAGCGATCCAGGAAATCAGACAGAGAATTGAGATTGCCCAGAGCAGACAGAAGAGTTATGCTGACACACGTCGTAGGCCACTGGAATTCCAAGTAGGAGATTCAGTTTTCCTCAAGGTCTCTCCTATGAAGGGAGTGATGAGATTTGGCAAGAAGGGCAAATTAAGTCCTCGCTATGTAGGACCTTACCTGATCATAGAGAGGATTGGGAAAGTAGCTTACAAGTTAGACATGCCACAAGACATGTCAGCAATATACAAAGTATTTCATGTCTCCATGCTAAAGAAGTGTCTCTATGACCCGAGCCAAGTGATTCAGCCTCAGTCAGTGCAGATCCAAGAGGATCTTAGTTATAAGAGCAGACCTACACAGATAGTGGACAGAGCAGTCAAGAGATTGAGAAACAAATAAGTACCACTAGTGAAGGTCGTCTGGCAGAACCAGAAGCACGAGGAAATCACTTGGGAGTGGGAGGACAATATGAGACAGAAGTATCCAGAGCTACTCTAAGTTCGAGGACGAACTTTTTATAAGGTATGGGGGATTGTAACAACCCATTTTTCCCTATTTCGAGTTCTAAAAGTCCATAAAAATATTTGGAAATGCTTTTAAAATATTCTAGAGATTTTTAGGAATTTTTAGAGTATTTTTACGTAATTTTTGGAGGTCGTTTAGTATGGTTACAAAAGAAAGAAGTTTTGACAAAAAATTGTTGAAGGCGAGACTCGAACCCAAGACCTCCGGCCGAACCTGACCCTACTGGACACAGCCAACCAACTGGGCTACGTGCGGTTTGTTAAAAAGTATGAAGCGAGATATATAAAAGTTATAGTAAAGAACAAAGTTAGACCTAGTTATAAAAGGATAAGTTAGGAGGGATTAGGAGATGTTTTCTCCTGAAACCCTTTCTTCTCCTCTACTTCTCACGTGCGACGGCGCCGTTCCTACTGAGCGAAGAGATAGGAAGCCCTAGCTTCATCTCCGGCGGCCGACGAAGGTCTTCTTCCGGCGGACCTTGCGGATCCGAGCTCCTCTCGTCGAAGAGAACGCGTGAGCACAAAGGAGAAGCCGAAGTCTTCATCTCCGCGAAGCCCTAGCTGCCTCCTTCCGGTTGTAAGTCCTAAAAGCAAGAGTAAGTACTACTCACCTGCGGTAGGAGTCGCTCCGAGCTTCGATTGGATTTCTTTGCTTCCGGTTTTCACAGTGCCGAGTAGAATTTTGTGCTAGGGTTTTTCCTTCCTTGCTCTGTTTGTCAAGCCGAACGGTTATACCTAATTGCATGAGAGTTTTGAGTTTTGTAATGGAGATGCTCCAATTGTAGCAGACCAAACAACCCTTGTTTGAGGTTTTATTTCTCCTTGTGTTAGAACTGCCGAGAGTTTTCAAGGCTTAGAGGTGTTCGGTTGGGGAAATATAGCACTCCCTGTTGGTGCCATTAGTTCCTTGATTATGATATTGGTTCATGCTGTTAGTTAAATTTATGCTATTACAGAATTGAAGCTCTTTATACCGGGTAGATTAGAGCATCTCTTGCATGGAATTCCTGTTTTGAATTCTTGTTAAACCGGACAGCCCTGATTCCAGCCTATGGTTGTCTTTTAAGCGTGCCTTTAATTCTTAAATGTGGTACCCGTGTAAGTCTAATTGCTGCCATAAATTCCAGCAAAAAGGGATTCCTTTGCCCTGTTTTTACAGCATGATAGAAAGTGTAAAGTTGCATTCTTTTGCTCTATTTTACAGCATGTTTAGAAAGCTTAAAGTTACTTTCTTAGCTCTATTTTATAGCATGTTTAGAAAGTCCAAGTTAGCTTTCTTTTGCTCTATTTTGTAGCATGATTAGTAAGATTAGATTTGCTTCTTTTGCTCTTATCACAGCATGTTTAGAAGGTTCAAATTAGCTTTCTTTTGCTCTTATCACAGCATGTTTAGATAGTCCAAATTAGTTCTCTTTTGCTCTATTTTGTAGCATGATTAGTAAGATTAGATTTGCTTCTTTTTGCCTTATTTTATAGCATGTTTAGAAGGCCCAAAGTTACTTTCTTTTGCCCCATTCTATAGCGTGATTAGTAAGTTCAGATGTGCTTTCTTTTCCTTTATTTACAGCATGTTAGAAGTTCAGATTGTGCTTTTCTCTTGCCTTGTTGATAACATGCTTAGAGAGAGTTCAGATTTGCTTTCCTTTAGGTTATTTTTATATAGCATGCTTGGTTAGTTGTAATCCTATACTTGTTAGATATATCTATAGGATTCTAATAGGCTTCAATAAAGAATTATAAGAAGCATGAGTAAAGAAAAAGACTAAAGTCTAGTTAAAAAGAGATAACAAGTAAATTAAAGTAAGAGGCTAGTACCCGACTTCCGAGGTTGTCGTTAAACAAATCCAGGTGACCAATTCCGAGGTTTTGGCCCTGGTAAGACCGAGGTCTTTATACTCATAGGGCTGGAGGCTCGCTACCCCAGTCACTATTAGAGAGCGCGCAAAACAAAGATGGTACTAAGCCTGGGCCCAAAGAAGAAAAGAAAAGAAAAGAAGAAAAAGAAGAAGAAAGTGAAAGAGAAATTAAAAGATTAATTTCTAGTATAAGGATATAAGAAAATGAAACAAGTTTATGCTTAGAATCAATAAAAGTTTAGTTCTTTAATTCTAAGCCTACAGTAGTAGTTTCATTACTTTCCTGTCAGTTAGTGAGCATATTTAGTATTCAGTTTTATTTCTGTATACCATGAGTACATGCAGCTTTGCTTTAGCATTTCAGTTTCAGTATTATTGCATTACTTTTATGCACTTCGAGTTTTGTGAGATAGATTAGTACTTACTAAGCGTTTTCGCTTATAGATCTTTTTTTCTTTCCTCCTACTGCAGATGAAGTGTTGGATCGAGACCGCGCTAGAGGGGGGGGGGGTGAATAGCGCTCGTGGCTAAAATCGTTCGATTATCGGAATCGTAAAACGTAAGAGTTAATGCAGCGGAAATTAAGTAAAGAGACACAGACACGAAGGAGTTACTTCGTTCGGAGCCTAAGGCGACTCCTACTCGAAGGCCCGCGATCCTTGATCGCTTTCGGTGGGCAACAACTATAAATCCGTTAAATAGTTACAGATTGCAAGTACAATAATAAAATATACCAACAACAATGTAGAATCGAAAAGACTGAGCTCCGGGTCGTCGGGGTGTACTTGCAGCACTTCAGGATGGTCGTATTCGCAGCACGTTGCAGAAGATCGCTTTTTAAAGTTGTTCTTGAAGCTGCACCTCAACCCTCCTTTTATATGCGGTTCCGGGCGCCTGGATCCCTTCCAGGCGCCTGGAGTGTGACGTGGCCAACCAACCAGGATGCTCCACGTGGCGAAGTCGCGCAGGGGATAAGCTTTGGTCCCGGGCGCCCGGACACTCTTTTTCCAGCAGGTTCCTCACCTGCAAACAAAGGTTAGTCCGAGCAAAATACCCTGCAAGACAGTGTTAGAATATGATAAAACATAGTAAGGAATAAACGACAGTCTTCGGACTGTCCGAGTCTGACTTTGGATTTCCAGCCGGAAACCCTAGGTCGACCCGACGCCTACTGTTCCCTCTGCGGGGAACGCGTCCTCACCTACTCCACTCAGGAGATTTACCTGTTGCCAGCCAATCCTCCAGATCGACTGGACTTTTGCTCAGCACCCGATGCTTCCGGACTTTCTGCTGGACATCCGCTTCCCCGGCTAGTCCAGTCTTTCACCTGGTTCGCGACACCAGGACTTTTCACCTAGGGTTACCACCCCCTAGGACTTTTGCCTGAAGCCCTCGACCTGCCAAGACTTTCCGCATAGGGTTACCACCCCCTATGACCTAGGGTTACCGCCCCCTAGGGTTTTCCCTTTGCCTAACCGCAGCTAGGACTTTCCTGAAATCCTCAAGTAGACTTGTTAGACTAACAAACATCTTAACTTTGAATTCTTTGCCGTTATCAAAACACGAGTTCGATCGTCGGATGCTTCCCGCACCAACATGAAGGAAAAGCTAAGATATGAAAGGGAGGCGACAGGATGGTGGTGGTGATGAAGGTG
The DNA here is from genome assembly GCF_018446385.1 of Zingiber officinale. NCBI lineage: Eukaryota > Viridiplantae > Streptophyta > Magnoliopsida > Zingiberales > Zingiberaceae > Zingiber > Zingiber officinale. The sequence continues at coordinate 133,860,994 of NC_055996.1, read as the reverse complement.
TGTGATGTCTGGACTATGGAGAGATCCAGAGGGTGCTACCAAACCTGCAGGACCTATTTGATTAGAGTTTATGCTTTAGTTCTTTTCTTTAACACTATTATGAAGTTTGTGAGATTGTAGTTGAGTTTATTTCCGCATATGCATTTAGTCACTTTAATTATTTGTGGAGTGATATAGTTGGTTGTTTTATTGGAGTAGTTCTTTCTTTTACTGTTGTTTTCATAACTGCGTGGTTGTGAAAAATGTGTTCCAGCCGCCTGTGGCTGCGTATATATCTTATGTACTATGGATTTGGTCACCGGTACAGGGGAGACTCTGTCGAAATTTTTTGGTAGGGATTCCTCTAGGGCCGTGATAAATCTAACTGATTCTAATAATAGCGTCAGTGACACTAGTAAGTAGAGTAGTAGTTAGGTAACGGTCGCCCTTAGAGAGTAGTAGTAAGAAGGGTGGTCGTTACATATAGTGTACATATTTTTATGTTGTAAATAAATCTATTTTATAGGTGCAACAACTTGAAAGACACAAAGATTAAACACATGAACCATCATTTCTTATTGCGAGGTGAAGAGGTTTGTTTAACTTGGGGCTATTTGTGTTGTATATATATATATAGTTGCAAGAAAGAAGATTATATATATATATATATATATATATATATATAGTTTCAAGAAAGAAGATTATATGTTAGATGATGAGATTTTTTATTGAATAGTTTGTTTATTGATTTTTTTAAACAGTATATATTCTAAATTATCTTTATCTCTAATAAGAGTTTTTTTAGTGTTCAGGATTCTGATGAAGAAGGATTATAGAAGTTATCTCCAGATGACGAGGAGTTATTCTTTATACTTTCTCTTCTATAACTTTCATGAGAATAGTAGTTTTTTTCTTATAAAATTAATGATGGATATGTAGATATTTTTATTATTGGATGAATATTGGTATGAAACCTATGTATTAACTTGTAAGTTAAAAAATATTAGAATTTTATATTATGTATATCACTTTTAATTTATGAAGAGAGTTTTTCCTTTTGTTTTGAAATTATAATTTAATAAATCAGATCTAGATTAATTTGTATAGTAAATATTCTTTTAAGATTATTAATTTTTTTTATAAATGATGCATCTAATTGTAGGATTGTAAAGCGCTAAAGGGGAGGGGGGGGGGGGATGAATAGCGCTCATGGCTTTCACTTTCATTTTGAAATACTCAATCAAAGATACATAACAAAGTAATAAAAACCAATACACAAACACCAAGATTTTACTTGGTTCGGAGCCTGTGGTGACTCCTACTCCAAGCCCCGCGAACGTTGATCACTTATGTTGGGCAATCCACTATCACTTCAGAAATTACAAGTATAATAACTGAAGTATAATGATTTATATTTTATGTACAAAAATAAAAGTATACCAACGACTTTTCAGATCGTGAAGGTTGTGCTTTTGGTCGTCGGAGTTGCGTCGCTCGGTAGCCGGAGTCGTGTTACTTGATCGTCGGAGTCGCGTCGCCCGATTGTCGGAGGTACGTTATTGAGTAGCAGGTTCATCTTGTAGAGCAATGCGCAATAGAATGATCACAAAGAGAAGTGTGTACAGGCTTTTGCTCGAACCAGGCTTAAGTAGCCCATTGAGGGCGCCTCCAGCTCCGAGTCAGCAGCGTTGATAAGCTCCGCAGCGCCCGCTGCTTATCCACCTGAAGGCACCTCCAAGCTCCATGGAGGGCACCCTCCATCTAGCGTCCAAGGCACCTTCCATCTCCTTGGAAGGTGCCTTCACGCCTTGCTATGCGAGGCTTCGACCAATGAACCCAAGGCGCCTCTAAGCTCCATGGAGGGTGCCTCGGGTACTATTCATCCAAGACTTCTCTTGTGTAACTCCCTTCTTGCAAGACATATTAGTCCACAAACAAAGTATACCCTGCAACACAAAGTTAGCATAATAAAATAAGATAAATATAAGTATTTGACAGTCATCGGACTATCCGATTCTGATTTCGGATTTCCTTCAGAAACCCTAGGTCGAACCGATGCCTACTGTTCTCTCTTTGGGGAACGCGCCCTCACCTACTCCTCTCAGGAGAAGTTACCTGTTGTCAGATTGATCCTCCATACCAACTGGACTTTTTCTCAGCGTCCGAAGCTTTCGGTCTTCATGCTGGACGTTCGCTCCACGACCCGTCCAAACTTTCACCCGGTTCGTGACACCAGGATTTTAACCTAGCACTACAAAAAAAATAGCATTACTAACAAAATATTCCGTCAGCAGAGGCATTTACTGATGGAAAATAATGCGTTGGTGTAAAATTAGTTGGAAAAGTATACTCCGACAGAATACCTAGTCCGTCGGTAACTATACCGACGAAATATATGTTTCCATTAGTATAAATATATCGATGGAATTAATAATCCATCGGTAATTACTGATGGAATTACTAAATCCATTGGTAATTATGATAAGGGATTACCGACGGAATCCCTAATTCCGTCAGTAATTACTGATAGAATGGTCAATTTCGTTGGTATTTACCGACGGAATTAGGGATTCCATCGGTAAATATTTTTGATATTTACCGCCGAAATTCGAATTATGTCGGTGTTCCATCAGAATTTTTTTTTAAAAAATAACATATAACATTTAATTCAACCCATAAATATATACAATTTTTATACACATAAAGAGCCATCACAAACGATGGCATTTACATATATACAAACGATAAAAAAGTTCACAATCCACAAATACATTTCACATTCATATATCCATACATTTCACAATCCAAATAGTAATAGAAAACTCATATCTATCTATATCTATAATAGAAACATTCTTGTAAACAAAACAATAGAAAAAAAAACTACAATAGCCCGTCATAATCCAAATAGTACATCCATATCTAAGATTACAATAGAAAATCCTACAGAATGTCAAATATGATAGATTTATATTATATATATATAACTAAAAATATTGCATATATATTATAAGTTTTAATACCTAGATAGTCAGTATGAGCAAATGATGATCATTAATGACAATAGGCCTGAACTCCTGAAATATATAGTAACACAAGATTTAAATATTAATCTAGTAAATTATCAAACCATAATAAATATATTTTGCATAAGTTATGGATGCTAAAAAATTTTAAGTTATGGTTGAAAAAACCTCAAAAAAAAAATAATGATCATGATTTGATGGATCCTGAGTCTCCTGTGGTGGTGGGGGCAAATGACCTACGAACGCTCACATCTAAGCCATGAGAGCATCATGATCTTATTTTCGCTTCTGATCATCCTCAGCTCGCTGCTGCTCAGCCGCCATCCACTCATTCATCTTTTGATCCATTGAGGTAACTTGAGTACGCAGTTCTTGATTTTCTCATCTTAAATACTGCATCTCAGTAAAAGAAGAAGAAGAAGAGAAACCATCACGACCCCTAGGAGTCCTCAAACGATCAAATACAACTTTGGCTTGGAAGTCAAGGCCGTAGAGGGTGGAGTGTTTTTTCCGTCCACCGACAATATCATAATAAATATCATTTAGTGGCTCGGCGGATAAAGACTGTGACTCCCCCCCAACCCACCCACCTTCTACTGGTGGCTGAGATGCTTGAGCCACTCTATCTGTAATTTGATCCTATATGAAAAAAATATAATATATATAAATATTATTCAATTTAATAATAATTACAAAATTTAATAATGATAGAAAGTTAAATATAATAAAGTAAATAATCTTACGTGTATGACCTTCGATCTGACATCGACAAATGTGTCATCCTTCTTCTTGTGGGTCATAAAAAAGACCTCCATACAAGTAGGCTGGCGGGCTAGTTCATGTTCTTGCATACACAAATAATTTGGGACAAAATTATATAAATTTAATAATAAATACAAAATTAGTTTATTTAACTTTAAATTAAACTCACCAGATCCATGGCATGCTCAACAATGGATCTGAATCCTGACGTATGCCGAGCAGTTCTGGTGCTCGGGCTACCTGGCTCTGTATTTCTGTTTGTTCTAGCCTTTTCTGCATTTTCTTGCCACCTCTCTGCAGCCCAGGTGGCTGTCCATGCACTCCATACTGTTGGATCGTAGAAGTTCGCTAGAGGGGGGGTGAATAGCGATCGAAAAATTCATAGAGTGATTAAGTCGAGTATGCAGCAGAAAAAAACTGAAAAGAAAATACAATGCTAACATGAACTAGTTTTACTTGGTTCAGAGCTTTCGTCGACTCCTACTCCAAGACACACACTCGTCGAGTGCTTTTGTTGGGCAATTCACTAGCAGTTCCAAAAGTGATTACAAAGTTAAGTACAAGTGTAATAAAAAAATACCGACAACAAGAAGTAGACTCGAGTCGCAGGTTGTCAGAGAAGCCTCGCAGCATTGCAGGAGCAGTGCACAATAGAGCAGTCATAGGAGGAAGTTGTTGTATTTTGTTCCAGGGTGAGACCTCCTTATAGAGGACAGTCTGGACTGTTAGGATCGATGATCGCGGCTAGAGAGGGGGGGGTGTGAATAGCCGCCCCAAATCGTTCGTTTCTTTCTACAAATCAAGGTTAGCGCAGTGGAAATAAAACGAATAGAAATGAAAGCGGAGAATAGCAAACCTCAACACGCGTCGATGTAACGAGGTTCGGAGATGAAACTCCTACTCCTCGGCGTGTCCGTAAGGTGGACGAAGCCTATCAATCCGTCGGTGGATGAGTCCCCGGAAAACCGGCTAATAAATACTCCTTGTGGGTGGAGAAACCTCGCCACAATAGCTTGCAACAGCAATATGGAAATAAAAAGAAGAGCAAGAACAAAATACACAATGAATGTACAAATACTCGCTTGCCTTCTCGTCGACTGAAGTCCCGGATGAAGCACCAACTTCACGGACAAATGCCAACAAGCAACTCAGTCGAAGAAGCTCACACGAAGCTTCGGAGCTCAGCAAAGCTCAAGAGCACAGTCAGGAGTAGGAAGAAAAAGAGAAGCAGTAGCCCTCGATCTCCTTTTATACCTGCAGCCACCTGCGAAGAAGAAGCCAGAAGACAGCAGAAGACAGAAGACCGTTGTGATCCAATGGATAGTTCTGGACCGATCAGGCTAAAGCCTGATCGGTCCAGGGCACCTCTGATCGGTCCTGGGGACCGATCAGAGCTTCCTCTGATCGGTCTAGGGACCGATCAGCATGCATGTCCCTTCCTTTTCTCCCGAACTTCTTGCCTTCTGATCGTTGTTTCCTGATCGGTCTGCAGACCGATCAGATAACACTCAGTAGGCTACTGTTTGGTTACTGATCGGTCACCAGATCGATCCAGATACCTAGTGTATCACTGGATCGATCCACTGATCGATCCAGAGCTTGGTTTTTGCCCAAACCAAGTCCCAAACCTTTCAAACCAACATCCGGTCAACCTTGACCTGTTGGTACATCATGCTTAGCATCCGGTCACTCCCTTGACCTGCTAAGACTCCCCACCAAGTGTCCGGTCAATCCCTTTGACCCACTTGGACTTTTCTCTTCGTGTCAAGTATCCGGTCACTCCCTTGACCTACTTGACCTTCTCAACACCAGATGTCCGATCACCCTTGATCCATCTGGATTTTCCCTTGCCTGGCTTCACTCACCAGGACTTTCACCTAGCTTCACTCACTAGAGTTTTCACCTGGCTTCACTCACCAGGATTTCCAATCTGCCCGGCTTCACTCACCAGGACTTTCCAACTGCCTGGCTTCACTCACCAGGACTTTCCAACTGTCTGGCTTCACTCACCAGGACTTTCACCTAGCTTCACTCACTAGGGTTTTCACAACTGCCTAGCTTCACTCACCAGGACTTTCCCACTGCCTGGCTTCACTCACCAGGACTTTCCCACTGCCGGTCCAGAGAATGAGCTACCGAGCCCTCTCTGACCACAGTTCGGAGAACGAGCTACCGAGCCCTCTCCGACTTTCATCCGGTCCAGAGAACGAGATCCCGAGCCCTCTCTGACCATAGTTCGGAGAACGAGCTACCGAGCCCTCTCCGACTTCCCATGTGCCAAGCTTCCATACTTGGACTTCTCCGTACCAAGTCTCCATACTTGGACTTTTCCCGTGCCAAGCTCCCTACTTGGACTTTTCACCATGCAAACTCCCTGCTTGGACTTTTCTCATGCCAAGCTCCCTGCTTGGACTTTTCCGAGTCAGGTCAACTCACCTCGGGTCAACCAAGTCAACATTGACCACGGGTTGCACCCACAATCTCCCAAGCTTGTATCCTTGTAAAACATTAAGGTACAACTTTTCTGTTCACGTCAAACATTGTCAAACATAACTCGTCAAACATCAAAACACAACTCGAGTCAAGTCAACTCGAGTCTGGTCAACCAGGTCAATCTTGACCTAAGGTTGCACCAACATGGACACCCGGAAGGGATCCCTTTCGGGCGCTCGGATCGTGACGTAAGTCCGGCCAACCATCGCGCTCCACGTTAGATGAGATAAGATTTTTGCCTTTCGGGCGCCTGGACCAGTTTCAGGCGCCCAGATCCCTTCCGTGCATCCGAACCACCATTTTCTAGAAATTCCTTTTTCTGCAAGAAAATGTTAGTCCGAGGAAAAATAAAAGTTATACTACCTTGCAAAATAAAGTGTTAGCACAATTAAAGTAAAGAATAGTAATTAGATTCTGTCTCATCGAGACCCGAATCTAGTCACGATCTTAACTTAGATTTTCGAAATGGTTTTAAGTTGGATCGACGCCTACTGTTCCCTCAAATGGAGAACACATCCTCACCACGTCACTCCCCTCCAGTGACTTACCTTAACTTACCTGCCAGACGTTCGGTCAGCCCGTCGACCCATCTGGACTTCGTGCCAGCTATCAGGTCGGCCCGTTGACCTAGTTGGACTTCGTGCCAAACATCCGGTCAGCCTGTCGACCTGTCGACCTGTCTGGACTTTGTACCAGCTATCTGGTCGACCCGTTGACCTAGCTGGATTTCATGCCAGACATCCAGTTAGCCTGTCGACTTATCTGGGCTTCATGCCAGCTATCCGGTCGGCTTGTCGACCTAGCTGGGCTTCGTGCTAGCTATCCGGTCAGCCCGTCGACCTAGATGGGCTTCTCCTGCGCACTTAGTCAAAGTGTTAGATCACAATGAAACTAACTTAACCCACTTTATCATTCATCAAAATCTGAGTTAGACCATTAGTGCTAACAACACCAACACATACCACCTTGGAAACATACGTCGGTCTTGTACCCTTCTTTCTGATGTAGTACATCATGTCTTTGTATAATTTGACACAATAGCTATTCCATGTGGCTATAAATTGTTCTTGTTGGCCTTCTTCCCATGTATACCTTTTATGCAATTATAAGTTGAACATTTAGTATATGAAAGGACAAATATAACATAGAATACCAAATATATTAAATTACTTACTACAAATTCATTATAGTAAAATGCCTTCATGTCCTAGTCTACATGTCGCCATGTAGTACCAGAAGCGCATACTCTTTCTTTAAATTTTTCGATGATGTAAGATGAAATCCGGTGGCTATCAGGAACAAATCTGCAAGAAAAAAATATACATGACATCAATACTAATAACAAAAAATACTTACGTGTCTCCAACAACTCTAATAACCTTATAGCCACGGGGTGCTACTGGTTGCTGCTCAACCATAATAATATCTGTAAAATAATATTACAACACAACATATATATATACTAAAGTTTACAAACATGCATGACATCAATACAAAACAATATGCAAACATAACTTAATTGATGAGCAATAATGCTAATATTTTATCATTTTTAACATCTGACTAATCAGCAATAACAGTTTCTAAGTCCTCATCGCTAGACTCTGTTAGCACAACTTCATCCTCACTGTTAGACATCTCTCCATCATCTATCTCCTCGTAAGTAATATTAACATCTACAAGTATTTGAGATGTAGATTGGAGTTGTGCATCAACTGAATGTCTCATCACTTCATCATTCTGAAATGCATCATGGTTCTGAGCAGTCATGGTATTCAGCATTTCTATTGTCGGGCGAGGTTTCGATTAGCAAACAGACAACCATTCACTAGATCTTCTTCTCTTTGTAGGGTATTCAAGATAGAAAACCTGAGCCGCTTGTACTCCGAAAATAAAAGGTTCAAACTTATTGAACCTTTTGTTTGCATTAACCTCAACTAAATTATAATGTGGATGTATTCTGGTACCTGTTCTTGGGGTAGGATCATACCACGAACATTTGAATAATACACACCTTTTTATAGGTAATGCAGGATATTTAACTTCTATGATTTCCTCAAGTCTACCATAGTAATCAAACTGAGTGTTATTGTTGTCCATAGATCTTTTAACGCAAACACCAGAATTATATGTTAATCTCCGTGAATCTTGTTGTGCCACATGGAATTTGAGCACATTCACATAGTAACCAGAGTAGACCTTTATTTTACAGAGGGGTCCTGATGCAAGATTCATTATCCTATCATCTGCCATATTTGATATTCTATGGTCTTTAACCTATAAAATTAGTAGACATTAGGACACTTCGTAGACATTAGGACTTAAAGATTTGATAAAATCTCCAACTTAAATATATTTCAAACCATAATACAAATTCAACCCCTAACTTTTCAACTACCTCACCTGCATCCATTGATAGATTTTGTATATATAGTTGTTGTTCATACAAGCTGGGAAAGAAGGTAATTTTAAGATAATTGAGATATCAAACAATCAAATTATACAGGTGATAAATTTTAAGAGTACAGAAGTCAACTTATTTTATGTATAATTTGGCTTCATCACAGTTTAAGAGTATATATGTTCTTGCAACATGATATTCTTCTAGAGTTAAGAATATAGAAACAGATGCACCAATTGGCTTGCCAGGAAACTTAAAAATAGAAAGCATCGAATGGTCTATTGTTCGAGCATCATCAGAATTTCTAGGACACTTGCGATATCTGGTCTTCACATTATCAACAAAATAATAGGAGTAGAAAGAAGATGCTTCTTCAATAAGATAAGTATTACATATTGAACCCTCAACTATTGCTTTGTTACTAACATTATTCTTTAATTTCTTTAAAAATCATTCAAAAAGATACATCCATCTGTATTGCATAGGACCAGCTATTTGTGCCTCATATGGTAAATGTACTGGAAGATGGTCCATTGAATCAAAAAAATTAGGTAGAAATATACTCTCCAGCTTACATAGTATAAGAGGAATGTCTATTTCTAGCCGAAGCATATCATCTATCATAATACACCTCGCTGTCAAATCTCTAAAAAAATAGGCTCAATTCTGTGAGTGCTTGCCAAACATTATGAGGAAGTAAATCATGGAAAGCCACTGGAATAAGTCTTTGCATGAATACATGAAAATCATGACTCTTCATTCCAAACATCTTTAACTTGTTTATATCCACGCTGTTAGGATGTATACTAAAAGCTTAGTTTTTTGTATGAACATTTATTTTGAAATGAGAATCACATTAGTCAAATGTCTGTATTTAGTTAAATACAGTTGTCCATTTAATTTATATTATAGATAACATGGTGTGTGGTGTCACACAGAAGATCATGTTATCAGTTCCTTATAAATTATAAACAGTAGCTCACAACCAAAATGGAATGGGACAAACCATTGGAGTGGTTGTAGTGTAATTTGGTATTAGTTTGTCTTAACTATAAAATTACACTAGTACACTATGTGTGTATTGAGTAGGACCATTTGAGGTTGTTTCTTTTTATACTGACTACATAAAAGAACAAAATCTTTATTATTATGGATGTGCGTGCTCTTAATCCCGATATAATAACAAGCATATATACTTAGTATTTATTTCTTTGATTTATCAATGAGTGAGATTTAGTTCGATAAATCAATAGGCCCATAAGTTGGAAAATAATATTATTTATATGGTGTGTTGTTGATAATAGAAGGAAACTTTGTCCTAGTAATCTAGGTTGATAATGTCCCCTTGAGGAGCTCATAAGGATTATCATGAAAACCCTACAGGTGGACTTAGTTCGACATGATAATGAAGTTGAGTAGTACTACTCTTGGAGCTAGATATTAATTGAGTTGTCAGTAACTCATTTAATTAGAGAATATTCTGTTGGAATGTATACTAAAAGACTAGCTTTTTGTATAAACATTTACGTAGAAATAAGAATCATATTGGCCAAATATCTACATTTATAAGTTAAGTGTAGTTGTTCAATTAATTTATATTGTAGATAACATGGTGTGTGATGTCACACACAGAAGAGCATGTTATCGGTTCTTTATAAATTATAAACAGCAGCTCACGACTAAGATGGAAAGGAACAAACCATTGGAATAGTCGTAGTGTAATTTGGTATTAGTTTATCTTAACTATAAAATTACACTAGTACACTCTGAGTTTATTGAGCAGGACCATTTAAGGTAAGTTCTTTCTGTATTGACTTAATAAAAGAACAAGACCTTAGTTATTATGGAAGTGTGTGCTCTTAATTCTAATATAATAACAAGCACATATATTTAGTATTTATTTCTTTAACTTATCAAAGGGTGAGATTTAGCTCGATAAATCAATAGGCACGATAAGTTAGGAAATGATATTACTTATAGTGTGTGTTGTTGATTATAAAAGGAAACTGTGTCCTAGTAATATAGGTTGATAATGTTCCCAAGAGGAGCTCATAAGGATTGTCATGTTAAACCCTGCAGGTGGACTTAGTCCGACATGACGATAAGGTTGAGTGGTACTACTCTTGTACTAAGACATTAATTAAAATGAGTTGTCAGTAACTAAATTAATTAGTGAACATTCGATATCTTAAACATAGGGAGACTAACACACTCATAATAAGAAGGAGCCCAAAATGTAATTTGGGATTGGTGCGGTAGTTCAATAATAATTTTTTAGTGGAATGAATTATTATTGATGAAATTAAGTTGGGTGTTCGGGGCGAACACGGGAAGCTTAATTTCATCGGAAGACCAAAACCAATTCCTCCTCTCGGTCCCTATCGTAGCCTCTTATTTATAAAGTATTATACCCACCTATACCCACCTTTATACCCATCCTAAGGTGGCTGACCAAGCCATGCTTGAAGCCCAAGCAAGGGGCTGGCCAAGTTAATCCTTGGATGAACCAAGTGGTGGCCGACCCTAGCTTGAGTCCAAGCTTAGGTGGCCGACCACAATAAAATTAAAAGGATTTTATTTTTTAAAATTTTTCTTATGTGGATTCCATGATTTTAAAAGAGAGTTTAAAATTTAAATATTTCCTTTTATAACTTTCTACAAAAGATTAAGAAAAGATTTGATATCTTTCCTTATTTGTAGATTGAAAGGAAGATTTTAATTTTGATAAAACTTTCCTTTTTTGTAACCATGTTCATGATTTAAAAAAAGAGTTTAAAATTAAATATTTCCTTTTATAAGTTTCTACAATAGATTAAGAAAAGATTTGATATCTTTCCTTATTTATAGATTGTAAGGAGATTTTAATTTTAAAGATAACTTTTCTTTTTGGAAATCATCCACATGTTTTAATAGAGAAATTTTAATTTATATATTTCCTTTTATTACCAACCATGAAGGGATAAATTATCAGAGAAATTTTTATTTTAAAATTTCTGGAAACAAATTAGGAAGTTTTAATTCTTGTTAAAATTTTCCTTGTTTAGGATTATGAGGTGGCCGACCACTTGATTTAAGAAAAGGAAATTGTTTTTAATTAATTAAATTTTCCTTTTCATGACAAAGAAAATAAGGAAGATTTTATTTAATTTTTCCTTATTTGCCAAGATCAAGGATTATAAAAGAGGGGGTAGGGGTGACTTCATGGCTAACAACTCTATTCTATTTTTCCTCCCTCTCTTCCTTGGTGGTGTGGCCGACCCTTCTAAGTTTTCCCTTCTCTTTTTCTTTCTTCTCCTTGGCCGAAACTCTTCATCCTTTGGAGCTTGGAAGGTGGCCGAATATTGCTTGGAGAAGAATGAGAGAAAGGAGACTTTATTTCTAGCATCCCTTGGAGCTTGGTGGTGGTGGCCAAACCTCACATCTCTTGGAGTTTTTTTGTGGTGGCCGAAACTAGCTTGGAGAAGAATGAGCTTGGGTGGTTCTCGTCTCGGTAGATTATCACCCACACGACGTCCGAGATAAGAAGAGGAATATGGTAGAAGATCAAGAGGTCATTGCATACAAAGAAAGATATAACTAGTAATTATTTTCGGCATCATACTAGTTTTTCTTTGTATGAATTCCAAACACAAGAGACATATGATTCTAGATTTTCGGATTAGATATTCGAGTTTGTATTTTTTTTGTTGTTTTTCGAATTTGTGATTCGATTGTTCTTTTTGGTTAAACCTAATGTTATTTTAGGAAATTAAATATTGAATTTCTTTAAAAGGCTTTGTCGAGGCAGTGGTGGATGATCTCATATCCAAGAAGGCCTAGTGCCTCGCCATATTTGACCTGGGAGCCGATTTTAGAAATAAATATTTAATCAACTTTGTAACATAGGTCGGACTTGGATCAATAGTGTTAAGTTCCGCTTGCGATCTAAGTCTAAACCATTAAGAACAGATAAGTTAAATTTGGAATCAATAATGTTAAGTTCCGTTTGCGATTCCTAATTTAATTTCTAAAGAATACAATAGGTTGTTTAGGAAAGGTTCGACACTTGTACAAAATTTTTGTACAGTGGAACCGGTACAATCTTTCTAGGACCAACCAACACATTCGATATCTACATTCGATATCTTAAACACAGGGAGACTAATGTACTCATGATAAGAAGGAGCCCATAATATAATTTGGTATTGAAATTGTAGTTCAATAATAACTTTTAGTAGTATGAGTTATTATTGATGAACTTGAGTTGGGTGTTCGGGGCGAACACAGGAAGCTCAAGCTCATCGGGAGACCAAAACCAATTTCTCCTCTCGGTCCTTGTTGTAGCCTCTATAAATCCTTGTATCCACAAAGTCCACTTCTTACCCAAGTAATGGGACGGATACATCCTTGCTTGGATCAAGGGGGGCCGGCCAACTATTCATTTGGAGCCAAGTAGTGGCCGGCCAAACTTGGTGTCCAAGCTAGGGGCCGACCACATAAGAATAAAAGGGAGTTTTTAATTTTATGTTAAAAACTTTCCTTTTATAGCCATTCATGAAGGGATTTAATAGAGAAATTTTAATTTTAAAAATTTCCTTTTATAGCCATCCTCATGGTTTTAAAATTTTAAAATCTTTCCTTTTATAGTTATCTACAAAAGATTAAAGAGAGATTTTAATTTTGTTAAAATCTTTCCTTATTTGTAGTTATCTATAATGTTTTAAAGAGAGATTTTAATTTTTGATAAAACTTTTCTTTTTTGTAACCATGATTTAAAAAGAGAAATTTCAATTAATCTTTCCTTTTTTGTAGTTGTCTACATGTTTTAAAAGAGAGAGATTAATTTTAAAATTTTCCTTTATTACCATGTACAATAGGAAATTTAGAAAAGAGAGATTTTAATTGTTGTTAAAATTTCCTTTTTAAGGGGATGCCACAAATAAGGAAGTTTTAATTATATTTAAAACTTTCCTTTTTTTGCCATGACCAAGGATTATAAAAGAGAAGGAGAGGGTGCCTCATGAGGATATACAACCTAAGCCTTGCCTCCTCTCCTCTTCATTGTGGTCGGCACCCTTGTTTCTTCCCTAAGGGCCGGCGGATCACATCTCCTTTAATCCTTGGTGGCCGGCTCTCTTCCTTTCTCTTCTCTTTTGCTTTCTTCCCTTAAGGCCGGCGGTACATCAAGCTTTATCTCCTTGGTGGACGGTTGTTTGGAGGGGAAGAATAAGAGAAGGAAGTTTCCTATTTTGGCATCCCTTGGTGGCTCGAGAGTCTTGGAGGAGAAGAAGTGGTTCGGGTTGATTCCATCTTGGTAGTGTTAGAGTGTATACTAAAAGCCTAGCTTTTTGTAAACATTTATTTTTGAAATAAAAAATCACATTGGTCAAATGCTTATATTTATAAGCTAAGTGTAGTTGCTTAATTAATTTATATTATAGATAACATGGTGTGTGGTGTCACACATAGAAGATCATGTTATCAGTTCCTTATAAATTATAAATAGTAGCTCACGACTAGGATGGATAGGAACAAACCATTGGAATAGTCGTAGTGTAATTTGGTATTAGTTTATCTTGATTATAAAATTACACTAGTACACTTTGAGTGTATTGAGCAGGACCATTTGAGGTAGTTTCTTTTTATACTGACTAAATAAAAGAACAAGACCTCTGTTATTATGGAAGTGTGTGCTCTTAATCTTAATATAATAACAAGCATGTATACTTAATATTTATTTCTTTAATTTATCAAAGGGTGCGATTTAGTTCGATAAATCAATAAGCCCGATAAGTTGGGAAATAATATTATTTATAATGTGTGTTGTTGATTATAGAAGGAAATTGTATCTTAGGAATCTAGGTTGATGATGCCCCTAAGAGGAGCTCGTAAGGATTGTCATGTAAACCCTGCAGGTGGACTTAGTCCGACATGACAATAAGGTTGAGTGGTACTACTCTTGGAGCTAGATATTAATTAAGTGAATTGTTAGTAACTCATTTAATTAGTGGACATTCGATATCTTAAACACAGGGAGACTAACACACTCATGATAAGAAGAAGCCTATATAGTAATATGAGATTGGTGCGGTAGTTCAATAATAACTCTTTAGTGGTATGAATTATTATCGATGAACTCGAGTTGGGTGTTTGGGGCGAACACAGGAAGCTCAAGTTCATCGGGAGACCAAAACCAATTCCTCCTCTCGGTCTCTGTCGTAGTTTTTTTTTATAAAGTTTTATACCTACTTAAACCCACCTTCTTACCCATCCCAAGGTGGTTGGCCAAGTCATGCTTGGAGCCCAACCAAGGGCCGACCAAGATAAGGCTCGGATGGGTTAAGGTGTGGCCGGCCTAGCTTGGAGCCCAAGCTTAGGAGGCCGACCACAATTAAATTAAAAGGGATTTTAATTTTAAAATCTTTTCTTATGTGGAAGCCATGATTTAAAAGAGAGTTTTAAAATTAAAATTTTCCTTTTATAATTTCTACAAAAGATTAAGAGAAAGGTTTGATATCTTTCCTTATTTGTAGTTAAAAGGAAGATTTTAATTTTGGAAAAAAATTTCCTTTTTGTAATCATCCATATGTTTTAATAGAGAGATTTTAATTTATAAAAGTTTCCTTTTATAACCAACGATGAAGGGAATTTTAAAAGAGAAATTTTTATTTTAAAAATTTCTGGAAACAAATTAGGAAGTTTTAATTTTGTGTTTAAAACTTTCCTTAATTGGAGGACTTGTAGGTGGCCTACCATTAAGGGATTAAAAAGGAAGTTTTAATTTTTTGTTTTAAAACTTTCCCTTTTAGTCATTGGCAAGGAATATAAGGAAGTTTTAATTATGTTTAAAACTTTCCTTATTTGCCAAGACCAAGGATTATAAAAGAGAGGGTAGAGGTGTCTCACATCACACAACATATCTTCTATTATTCCTCTCTTCTATTCCTTGGTGGTGGCCGACCCTCTCTTCCTCTTCTTCTCCTATTCTTCTTCCTTGGTGGCCGGCGGAATCTCATCTCAAGGAGCTTGGTGGTGGCCGGATCTTGTTAGAGGAAGAAGGAGAGATAGGAGGCTTTGTTTCTTAGCATTCCTTGGAGCTTGGTTGGTGGCCGAAACTTTCTTGGAGAAGAAGGAAGCTTGGGTGGATTCTCGTCTCGGTAGATCATCGCCCACACGACGTCCGAGATAAGAAGAGGAATACGACAGAAGATCATAATGTCTATAAGCTACAAAGGTATAACTAGTTATTAGTTTCCGCATCATAACTAGTTCATCCTTTTGTTTAGATCTTGAAATACTAAACACAAGAGGCTAATGAATCTAGGCTATCAAATTTATATTTTCGATTTTGTATTTCTTTTGTTTTTAGATCTTGTGATTCGATTGTTCTTAATGGTTAAACCTAGGGTTACTATAAGGAGATTAAATATTAAATTTCGTTGAAAGGTTTTGTCTAGGAAGTGGTGGATGATCCCATACCCAAGAAGGCCTAGTGCCTCACCATGTTTAACCTAGAAGCCAATATCTGAAATAGATATTTAATCGAATTTGTAACATGGGTGGATTTGGATTAATAATGTTAAGCATCGTTTGCGATCCAAGTCTAAACCTCTAAGAACATATAAGTTGAATTTAGAATCAATAATGTTAAGTTCTGTTTGCAATTCCAAATTTAATTTCTAAAGAACACAATAGGTTGTTAGGAAAGGTTCAGGACTTGTTCAAAATTTTTGTACAGGGGAACCGGTACGATATTCGAAGTAGCAACCAACAGGTAGATCGTTGCCCACACAACGTCCAAGAGGAGGAGAGGAATACAATAGAAGATAAAGAGGTCTTTAGCTACAAAGAAAGGTATAACTAATTAATGGTTTCCGCTTCGAATTAATTAGTTAGTTTTCTTTGTATGGATTCTGAAATACCAACACAAGAGGCTAGCGATTTTATGTTTCGATTTCGTGCTATCGATTTTGTATTTCAATTTTGCATTTCGATCTTGTGTTTCTATTGTGGTCTTTGTAGTTAAACGTAAGGTTACTGTAAGAAGTTAAATATCCAATTTCTTTGAAAATCTTTGTCTAGGAAGTAGTGGATGATCCCATAACCAAGACGGCCTAGTGCATCACCATGTTTAACCTAGAAGCTAATCCTTGAAATAGATATTTAATCAACTTCTGTAATATGGTTTAACTTATGAAGAACAATCAGTTATACTTGGAGTAAAAATGTTAAGTTTCGTTTCCAATCCAAGTTTAACTTCTGAAGGACAACTTGGATTCATACTGTTAAGTTCCGTTTGCAATACAAGTTTAACTTCAGTAGAGCACATGGGAAGCTAGGTAAAGTTCTGTGCTTGTACAAATTTTGTACAGGGGAAACAGAACGGTGTTCCAAGTAGCCATCAACAATTGGTATCAGAGCTAGGTTTTTGCCTCTGTGTGTTTGGTTTTCAGTTAATTATGCACTTTTCATACATAAGTTTAGGCAGGATAATAGTAGGATGTGCAAATAAATTAACTCTATGATTGCAGGCTCCAACTATTATGACCTATTGTGATTGTGTGTGATTGGACCCTTGGACATGTCGAGGGCATTTTATGTCTGTGCATGATTGTAATTATTAAATACAATAGGAGCTGTATTAGTTTTAGGATTTTACATTCTGTTCAATCTAGATTAAATGTACATTCCTTCGTGGAATATAGGATCGATAAATGTAAAATTTTATTTTTGTCGCGGATCGTATCCTTGCGAGGCATGGTGCTATTTGAGGACTAGAGGTGCAGCGGAAAAAGGAAGAAAGATAGACGCGACGACATGACCCATTAGTGGCGGCTAGGGTTGGCGGCACACGGAGAACAACTATGGATGAGGCCATAATAGTTGAAAGATTAGTTTTCATATTTATTGCCTTTTATGTTGTGATGTGTTGTGTTTGTGTGCTTGTGTGCATGTTAAAATTCCTCATTTCTAAATAACTAAATGGGAGATGAATTAATTAAATTCCACGGTCTCCATTACTGGTTTGTAAGTGATGCATTCAAACTTGCATGTTGGCTCTGAGTGCCTTCCTCCACATCGGATGAGTTTGTTTGCGGATCACTAGATCAAACTTCCTTAATGGATGATTATAGGAAATTATTTAGGAGCGTGTGATCTTCTCCATTTGAAGGGGCACAATCCTATTTAATGTTTTGGTGCAGTGGAGGCCGGCAAGAGGGGGGTGAATTACCTGAAAATAAAAGTATACCCTCCTCAGAATTTTCAACTCAAAATAAAAGCAACTATAATAAGAATAAAACAAAATGGAAACAGAAATAAACCAGAGACTCGAGAGTTAACCTGGTTACAACCAAGAAGGTTGTTAATCCAGGGCGATGAAAAGCGCGCACTAAGAAAGTCTCCTTTACTGTAGGCGGAGAAGGCTTTTTACACACTGAGAAAGCTCACAAGCTGCTAGGAATTGATTACAAAGTTGAATACTGAGTTGATGTTTAATTCCTACGTCTAGGGGCCTTTATATAGCCTCTGGAAAATCTATCTCGAAGGTCTAAAGCGCCTCCAATAGAGGTCCAAGGCGCCTCCAATGAGTGTGTGGATAAAACTTTATCTGAAAGCTAAACGACCAGTTTGGCCAGGTTCGAGGCACATTCAACTGGCATTGAAGGCGCCTTTAATGCCTAATGAAGGCGCCTCCATCAGTGCAGTGACTCCAGCTGCTCCTTTTCGTTTGCTTCCGAAGCTCCGTTCTTTTGGGTGATTCCGGCCAACCGGAATAGGGCTCACCTGAACCCAATTCCCGGCCTTCTCCTCGAGCAGCCTTCCTCCTGGCTTAACGTCCCTCGAATGCTGCACACGTTCTTCTCACCCACCGGTGTACTCTTTCGTAGTTCTCTCGTCCTTCGAACGCACCGAGCCCGTCAGCTCCCTTCCCATGCCGTCATTCTCGCTAGCTGTGTCTTCCGCTCGACTTCCTACGCTCCTAAGCTCTTGCACACTCAGACACAGGGATCAAACACAAAGCAGGACCTAACTAACTTGGTTGATCACATCAAAACACCCACGGGGTCTAACAATCTCTCCCTTTTTGATGTGCATCAACCCAAGTTCAAGTTAGGGTAAAAATAGACAAACAGTAATTTTAAAGAAAATTACTAAACTAGCATGTTAAGGATAAATTTGAAATAAATAAAATTACAACTAATTAATATAGAGTTTAAACTCAATTTTTTTAAAAAAATTCTCTCCCTTGTACCTTTTCTCTCCCCCTTTGATCATAGCAAAAACGGGATAATAATAAGAGAATATGATATTTATTTAAAAATATTTAGCAAAATGTTAAGTTAGAAAAATTTTCTGAGCAAGATGAAGTTTTCCAAAAACTTCCAAGTAAAAATAAATTTTTAGAGTTTTCCAGAAAAAAAAAAATTTAAGTAAACTGAATTTTTAGAATTTTGAAAAAAAATTCTAAGTAAAATGACTTAAAAAAAATCTAAGTAAATTTTTTGAAGATTTTCAAAGACAATATTTGAAAAAACTTTCAAAGCATTATTTAATTCTAGTTTAATTTTTCAGAAAGTTGATTAGACATTGTTGATCCTGTCTGAGAAGCTTGACAAAATGGAGAGCTAGAAGGAAAAAACCTACTGCCTCGATGAAGAATAATACCTGCCTGAATGCCAATCCGAGAAACCCAAAGCGGATTGGGGAGAACAGAATCATAGAATACCTTCCTGGTGCAAAGTTCTAATGGCGAGAAGAAAATCCAACAGAAGAAAACCCAGATCCGGAGCTTCCCAAGTTTCCTGCGCACAAGAGACCAACCAACAATATCGTCAGTGACCTAAGACCGGGGTGGGAATCCCTGGCTAGGCCCTCCGACGCTCAAGTCAGTGATCTCTCTCGGTGTGGAAGAAGAAAGAAGAAGATGAACAGTAGCCAGAAAATTAGGGATGCGAACTTGTGAACTTGTGAACTCGTGAACTTACCTGGCCAACAGAGAGGATTCCCCCTTTTATACCACTTCATATAACCTCCGTATTCATGAAGTGGACCCCTGTTTGTTAGAGTTCGTTATGACATCAGCCGCGTACTTGGGGAAGATGATTTTTAAGGAATCTTTTTTGTACCCCAGATGTACTTTCTTTGTCGTTTAGCGCCTGCAAGACAATCTGAAAGCATATTTCCCGCCAAAATATATATTCTCCATCATGAATTATTCTATTCGATATATTCATGTATGATTCTTCTTCATGTGACTTCTATTTGTAATAATATTTTATCCAACATGTTTCTGAGGTATTCGTTAACCCTTTTGGCCGATATTAGTATACTTTTGCTCTGGAGTATGTATCAGTCGTTATTAACTTACCTTGATAAGGCAAGCATGTATTGACCGATATTGGCCTACCTTCGTTCGGCAGGTATGCATCGACCGATATTGGCCTACATTCGTTCGGCAGGCATGTATCGACCGATATTGGGTTATCCTTGCTTTGGAGTGTGTATCGGTCGTTATTAACTTCCCTTCATACGGCAAGCATGTATCGATCGATATTGGCCTACCTTCGTTTGGCAGGCATGTATCGACCGATATTAGCCTACCTTCGTTCGGCAGGCATGTATCGACCGATTTTGGGTTATCCTTGCTCTGGAGTGTGTATCGGTCGTTATTAACTTACCTTCATACGGCCAGCATGTATCGATCGATATTGGCCTACCTTCGTTCGGCAGGCATGTATCGACCGATATTGGCCTACCTTCGTTCGGCAGGCATGTATCGACCGATTTTGGGTTATCCTTGCTTTGGAGTGTGTATCGGTCATTATTAACTTACCTTCATACGGCAAGCATGTATCGACCGATATTGGCCTACCTTCGTTCGGCAGGCATGTATCAACTGATATTGGCTACCTTCGTTCGGCAGGCATGTATCGACCGATTTTGGGTTATCCTTGCTTTGGAGTGTGTATTGGTCGTTATTAACTTACCTTCATACGGCAAGCATGTATCGACCGATATTGGCTTACCTTCGTTCGGCAGGCATGTATCGACCGATATTAGCCTACCTTCATACGGCAAGCCTGTATCGACCGATATTGGCCTATCTTCGTTCGGCAGGCATGTGTCGGTCGATATTGGCCTATCTTTGTTCTGAAAGTATGTTTCGGCCGTTATTGACCTTCCTCCTTTGACTCTTTCTTCCTTTTCTTTCCTCATCTGAAGACCCACAAAACCTAACCCATATCAATTGTATTTCAATATTTCAGCTTCCAGGTCATGGCGAGACACTAGGCCTTCTTGGTTATTAGAGCAACAACCACTTCCTTAGACAAAGATTTTATAAAGAAATTTTAACGTTTAATTTTCTCGCTGAAAGCCCAAAAAAAAAAATTTAATTTAAGATAGATTTTGGAATCCAATAGAGGTTCCTTCCTACTGGATTAGTCAAATACTTAGGGGGTACATAGTTCTTGGGAATTTTTCTAAGTTGACCTTGATGATGTTTAACAAACCAGTTTAATTTTCCATAAATTTTAAGTTTTGATTTTTGAAAAACATTTGTTTCTAAACATGCATCAGATTTCAATTTTTCAATTTCTAATTTTAAATTATCATTTTCTGATTTCAATTTATCTAAGATTCTATTTAAGTCAGCATTCTCTTTTTCTAATTTAAATAAATCTTTAGAAAGAGACTTGATAAACTGAAACGATTGAGTAGGGGTTAGATTGCGCACCTTACTTACCTGACTTGGTGATGCTCCCCCTTCATCGTAGCTTTCTTCCTCTGATATTTCTCCCCCTTCATCTAGGCTCATCTTTGAGCTTGACTCTTCTTCCAGCTGATTGTTAGCCATTAGCGCTAACCCCGAGAAAGCTTCGACGTCTGATTCGGAAGAAGACAAATCTGACCAAGTGGCCTTCAGTTTCTTCTGTTTGGAGGAAGATTGACGCTTTTCCTTTACTCTTTCCTTTTTCTTCAATTTTGGGCAGTCATCTTTGATGTGCCCTTCTTCGTTGCAGTTGTAGCAATGAATTGTTCTTCTCTTTCGCTCATGCCTCTTTGTCTGCGATCTAAATTTATTAGAATTAAAAAACTTATTGAAACACTTTACCAGTAGTGCCGCTTTCGATTGGTCGATCGAGGCTTCGGAGTTAGAATCATTTGTTCTTGCGTTTAAGGCAATGTTCTGACTTGCTTTCTCCACTTCATTGGGCTCTACAATCCGAGATTCGTGAAGTTCAAAAGTAGAAAACAAATTTTCTAAAGTACTTACCTCGAAATCCTTAGAGATGTAGTACACATCTACTAAGGAGGCCCACTCTGGAGTTCTGGGGAAGGCGTTGAGCGCGTACCGGATTGAGTCCCGGCTCGTTACTTCTTCTACAAGGTTGCTTAATTGAGTGATTAACTCCTTAATCCTTGCTTGGAGTTGCGCTACCTTCTCGCCTTGGTTCATCCAGATGTTCGTAAGTTGAGTCTGGAGGATATTGCGTCTTGCAAGCTTTGCTTCGGATGTACCTTTGTGAAGCTCCAGGAATTTTTCCCAGAGGTCTTTCGCAGAGTCATAGCTTCCGATTCGACTTATCTCTTGTGGTGGCAGCACGCTAAGCAGGTGGAACTCTGCCTTTCCATTGGTGACAAACTCGGCTTGCTCCTTCTTGCTCCACTAAGGCTCTTCTTTGTCTTTCGGAACTTCAAAACCATATTTCATAGTTAGTAAAATATCGAAGTCGGTTTTAAAAAATACCTCCATCCGACGTTTCCATGTCGCGAAGTCTCCGTCGAACTTCGGGGGATGAATATTCGCTCCGGACATCGTCTTAATCGTTGTGCTTCAGTCGGCGGTTAGTTCTTCTGAGGCAGTCTGGCTCTGATACCAATTGTTGATGCAGCGGAGGCCGACAAGAGGGGGGTGAATTGCCTGAAAACAAAAGCATACCCTCCTTGGAATTTTCAACTCAAAATAAAAGCAACTATAATAAGAATAAAACAAAAAGGAAACATAAATAAACCAGAGACTCGGAAGTTAACCTGGTTACAACTAAGAAGGTTGTTAATCTAGGACGATGAAAAGCGCGCACTAAGAAAGTCTCCTTTACTGTAGGCGGAGAAGCCTTTTTACACACTGAGAAAGCTCACAAGCTGCTAGGAATTGATTACAGAGTTGAATACTGAGTTGATGTCTAATTCCTAACTCTAGGGGCTTTTATATAGCCTCTAGAAAATCTATCTCGAAGGTCTAAGGCGCCTCCAATAGAGGTACAAGGCACCTCCAACGAGTGTGTGCATAAAACTTTATCCGAAAGCTAAACGACCAGTTTGGCCAGGTCCGAGGCGCCTTCAACTGGCATTGAAGGCGCCTTTAAGGTGAAGGCACCTTCAATGCCTAATGAAGGCGCCTCCATCAGTGCAGTGACTCCAGCTGCTCTTTTTTATTTGCTTCCGAAGCTCCGTTCTTTTGGGTGATTCCGACCAACCGGAATAGGGCTCACCCGCACCCAATTCCTAGCCTTCCCCTCGAGCAGCCTTCCTCCTCGGCTTAACGTCCCTCGAATGTCATGCACGTTCTTCTCGCCCACCGATGTACTCTTCCGCAGCTCTCTCGTCCTTCGGACGCACCGAGCCTGTCGGCTCCCTTCTCGTGCCATCCTTCTCGCTAGCTGCGTCTTCCGCTCGACTTCCTATGCTCCAAAGCTCCTGCACACTCAGACACAGGGATCAAACACAAAGCAGGACCTAACCAACTTGGTTGATCACATCAAAACACCCACGGGGTCTAACATAATGGACTCAATATCAAGTAAAGGTATACACTTAGACGCATTTAATAGTATACTCCCCATCAAAGTCACTACTATTATTTGTGTGATCAAAGAAAAACCAACTATTAATTTTATTTGTCATAAATTTAGGTTGACAAGATAATAAAATTAATGGGTAAAACCCCCTCTTACAAATGTTCGAATTTGTATACGTCCACATTATCGCGGCATACAAAATTCACGGTGTTTGAGGTGTTGGTGAATTTAAATGATATTATTTGAGGAATCAATATTATTTTAAATTCTAAAGTATTGACCAAATATTTTGTGATTCTTAGGAGTTCAAATGGCCTTCAAACCTCCTGCTATTATATTAGAGAATAGACTTACTAGTCCCAATTATAATGATTGGAAACAAAACTTGGACACTAAGGTGGGTTGTCATCTAAAAAATGAGAATAATAAAAGTGTATCTTATTCATTAGTTGTTGAAACATGATTAGTGGTATTATCTACCGGTACCTGGTGTATAGATACGGGAGCCACTGATTATGTTTACAATTCATTGCAGGGGTTCCAGGAAACCCGACGACTACATGAAGGGGAAATCACCGTTTACATGGGCAATGCTACGAAAGTGACGGCTGTTGCAGTGGGAGATGTTTATTTATCCTTTGATAGGAATAAAACATTGATTTTGAGAAATTGCCTTTATGTACTAAGTTTTAGAAAGAATTTGATTCAAGTTTCTAAATATTTGAGGATGGATATTTTGTTTATTTTGATGACAAAGCAGTTGTCAAGAAAAATAGAATAGTTATCTGTTCTGGTATATTGGTTGGCAATTTGTATACTCTAAATCCAATAACTTACATGATGCAATAGATGAAAATTAATAACACATCTTCTAATTCTAATAAGAGAAAGCATCCTTCGGAAATGAACCAAATATATCTTTGGCATCTAAGGCTAGGTAATATTAACTTGAGTAGGATTCAAAGGTTAATAGCCAATGGACCTTTGGGTTCATTGATGGTGGAAAACTTTCCAACCTGCGAATCTTGCTTGGAAGGAAAAATGACCAAGAGACCATTTAAGGTCAAGGGGTATAGAGCCAAAGATGTGTTGGAATTGGTTCATTCTGATTTGTGTGGACCTATGACTATCCAGGTAAGAGGTGGTTTCGAATATTTTGTCTCTTTTATAGACGACTATTCGAGATACGGGTACATTTACTTGATGTGCTACAAGTCTGAGTACTTTGATAAGTTCAAAGAGTACAAAGCTGATGTGGAGAAACATCATGGTAAAAGTATCAAGACACTACGGTCTGATCGTGGTGGCGAATACCTCTTGGAAGAGTTTAGGAATTACTTATCATAGGTCGGGATTCAATCCTAACTGTCTGCACCTAATACACCCCAACAGAATGGTGTGGCATAACGAAGGAAGATGACTCTTATGGAAATAGTTAGATCAATGATGAGTTATTCAAAATTACCAAGTTCATTTTGGGGATATGCCCTGGAAATGGCAGTGCACATTCTAAACTTGGTAACTTCTAAGTCACCCTCTACTTCCACAGAATTGTGGAATGGCCGTAAGCCTAGTCTGAAATATAATCAGATTTGGGATAGTCCAGCACATGTGCTGAAGGGAGACACTGATAAATTGGAATCATGTACAGAAGTTTGCTTGTTTATGGGTTATCCTAAAGGAACGAAAGGTGGTTTATTTTATAGTCCTAAAGATCAGAAGGTCATTGTTAGCACAAATACCCGATTTTTTAGAAGAAGACTATGTAATGAACCACAAGCCCATGAGTAAAATTATTCTTGAGGAAATTAGAGAAGACACGTCTAATTTAGTACCAACTATACAAGATGAGATACCACAAGAAACTGCAACACGTGTCACAAATGATGCACAATTACAAGTAATGCCTCGTTGTAGTGGGAGGGTTGTTAGGCAACCTGATAGATTCATATTTTTGGGAGAGTCTTCGGACTTGATCCTTGGAGAACATGAACCAGATCCCTGAACAAATGATGAAGCACTCCAAGATAAAAATGCAACATCTTGGTGTTGGTTGGTCCTAGGAAGATCGTACCGGTTCCACTGTACAAAAATTTTGTACAAGTGTCGAACCTTTCCTAAATAACCTATTGTGTTCTTTAGAAATTAAATTAGGAATCGCAAATGGAACTTAACATTATTGATTCCAAATTTAACGTAACTGTCCTTAATGGTTTAGATTTGGATCGCAAGCGGAACTTAACACTATTGATCCAAATCCACCTATGTTATAAAGTTGATTAAATATTTATTTCTAAAATCGGCTCCCAGGTCAAACATGGCGAGGCACTAGGCCTTCTTGGGTATGGGATTATCCACCACTGTCTCGACAAAGCCTTTAATAGAAATTCAATATTTAATTTCCTAAAATAACATTAGGTTTAATTGAAAAGAACAATCGAATCACAAATTCAAAAAACAAAAAAAAAACACGAACTTGAATCACAAATTCGAAACTCTAGAATCTATGCCTCTTGTGTTTGGAATTCATACAAAGAAAAACTAGCATGATGCGGAAAATAATTACTAGTTATACCTTTCTTTGTATGCAACGACCTCTTGATCTTCTACCGTATTCCTCTTATTATCTCAGACGTCGTGTGGGCGACGATCTACCGAGACGAGAACCACCCAAGCTCCTTCTTCTCCAAGCTAGTTTCAGCCACCACAAAAAACTCCAAGAGATGTGAGGTTCGACCATCACCACCAAGCTCGAAGGGATGCTAGAAACAAAGCCTCCTTTCTCTCCTTCTTCTCCAAGCAATATCCGACCACCTTCCAAGCTCCAAAGGATGAAGAGTTTCGTCCAAGGAGAAGAATGAAAAAGGAGAAGGGTCGGCCACACCACCAAGGAAGAGAGGGAGGAAAAATAGAATAGAGTTGTTAGCCATGAAGGCACCCCTACTCTCTCTTTTATATTCTTGGTCTTGGAAAATTAGGAAAATTTAAATAAAACCTTCCTTAATTTCTTTGCCATGAAAAGGAAAATTTAATTAATTAAAATTAAATTCCTTTTCTTAATCATATGGCCGACCACCTCACAATCCCAATCAAGGAAAGTTTTAACAAGAATTAAAACTTCCTAATTTGTTTCCGGAAATTTTAAAATAAAAATTTATCTAATAATTTATCCCTTCATGGTTGGTTATAAAAGGAAATAATAAATTAAAATTTCTCTATTAAAACATGTGAATGATTTCCAAAAAGGAAAGTTATCTTTAAAATTAAAATCTCCTTCCAATCTACAAATAAGGAAAGATATCAAATCTTTTCTTAATCTTTTATAGAAACTTATAAAAGGAAAGTTTTATCAAAATTAAAATCTTCCTTTCAATATACAAATAAGGAAAGATATCAAATCTTTTATTATCTTTTATTATCTTTTATAGAAAGCTATAAAAAGAAAGATTTAAATTTTAAACTCTCTTTTTAAAACCATGGAATCCACATAAGAAAAATTAAAAAAAAATAAAATCCTTTTAATTATATTGTGGCCGGCCACCTAAGCTTGGACTCAAGCTAGGGCTAGCCACCACTTGGTTCATCCAAGGATTAACTTGGTCGGCCCCTTACTTGGGCTCCCAACAAGGCTTGGCTGGCCACCTTAAGATAAGTATAAAGGTGGGTATAATACTTTATAAATAAGAGGCTACGATAGGGACCGAGAGTAGGAATTGATTTTGGTCTTTCGATGAAATTAAGCTTCCCGTGTTCGCCCCGAACACCCAACTTAATTTCATCAATAATAATTCATTCCACTAAAGAATTATTACTGAACTATCGCACCAATCCCAAATTACATTTTGGGCTCCTTCTTATTATGAGTGTGTTAGTCTCCCTGTGTTTAAGATGTCGGATATCCACTAATTAATTGAGTTACTGACAACTCATTTTAATTAATGTCTTAGTCCAAGAGTAGTACCACTCAACCTTATCGTCATGTCGGACTAAGTCCACCTGCAGGGTTTAACATGACAATCCTTATGAGCTCCTCTTGGGGACATTATCAACCTAGATTACTAGGACATAGTTTCCTTCTATAATCAACAACACACACTATAAATAATATCATTTCCTAACTTATCGGGCCTTTTGATTTATCGAGCTAAATCTCACCCTTTGATAAGTCAAAGAAATAAATACTAAATATATGAGTTTGTTATTATATTAGGATTAAGAGCACACACTTCCATAATAACTAAGGTCTTGTTCTTTTATTAAGTCAGTTTTTCTAAAAATTTATTTTAAAAATTAAAACTTAAATTTTTTAACTTAAAAATTTATTTCAAAAATTTAAAACTTAATTTTTTTAAAAAAATTTATTTTAAAAATTAAAACCAAAATTTTTTAACTTAAAAATTTATTTCAAAAATTAAAACTTAATGCAATCTAGGCTGCAACAACTTCTCCTCGTTATACGATGTCTCGTATTGGGTGGTACTTGCGCTCTATTGTGTTTACTTGCCTTATGGTCTTATGGTTTCTTCGAGTTTGCTACTGCACCACTATTATTACAATAAATTGTAATAAATTTTTGGGCAAACCAGAAATCATGTCTAAGTCCATCATCAAGTTTCTAAGCCATATAACTTCTATGGCTGCCTCAAAGGCTACCACATACTCAGCTTCTATAGTGGAGTCTGAAAAAGCACCTATGCTTAACACTCCTCTATATAGTTATGGCTTTACTTCCTAAAGTAAATATAAAACCCCGAGGTCGACTTACTATTATCCCTATCTGATTGGAAGTCAGAATCCGTGTAACCCACAGGGATCAAACCATCTGCTTGATAAACTAGCATATAATCTCTAGCCCCTCTAAGGTACTTCAATATATGCTTTACCGCAGTTCAATGTCCTTGTCCAGGGTTACTTTGATATCTGCTAACCATGGCCACGACAAAACAGATATTCGGTCTCGTTCATAACATAGCATACATTAGGCTTCCGACAGCCGAAGCATAATGAACTGCCTTCATGTCCTCTATTTCCTTTGATGTCTTCGGAGACATCTCTTTAGATAAAGATATTCCATGCCCAAAAGGTAGAAAAACCTTTTATGGAGTCTTGCATGCTAAAATGAGCTAGGCTTGTATCGTTATATGAAGCTTGGGATAAGCACAACATTCTTTTCTTGCGATCCCTTTAATCCCGAGAATATGTGTGTATTCTCCCAAGTCCTTCATATTGAATTTCTTGGACAACCGTACCCTTATTTATGACAACACTTTGATATTGTTTCCAACTATCAAAAATGTCATCTACGTATAGTTCAAGAAATACCACTACGTTTCCATCATACTTCTTGTATACACAAGACTCATCCGGTCACTGAATAAATCCATAAGTCTGGATTACTTTATTAAACCGGATGTTCCAAGACCTTGAAGCTTTGCTTCAGTCCATAGACCGATTGAGCTTGCATACTAGATGTTCTTTGCCCTTTGCAATGAACCCCTCTGGTTGCTTCATATGGATGTTTTCTTCAAGACTTTCGTTAAGGAAAACTGTCTTGACGTCCACTTGCCAAATCTCATAATCCATATGAGCAGCAATACATAAAAGAATCCGAATAGACTTTAAGCATTGCTACAGGTGAAAAGGTTTCCTTATAATCGATACCCTTTTTCAACAAGCCTTACTTTGAAAGTTTCTACCTTCCTGTCTTTCCTTCTTTTTCTATTGTGGACCTAATGACTTTTACACCATTTGGTGATTCTACAAGCTCCCAGACTTTATTAGAATATATATATTCTAATTCTGTATTCATTGCTCTTTGCCAAGATGCTGCATCTTTATCTTGGAGCGCTTCGTCATATGTCTGGGGATCAGGTTCATGTTCACTAGGGATCAAGTCCAAAGACTCTCCCAAAACATGAATCTTTCAGGTTGCCTAACAACCCTCCCACTACGATGAGGCACTTTCTGTAATTGTGTATCATATGTGGTACGTGTTGTAGTTTGCTGTGATATGTCATCTTGTACAGTTGGTACTAGATTAGACGTGTACTTTATTATTTCCTTAAGAACAAATTTACTTATGGGCTTGTGGTTCATTATATAGTCCTCTTCTAAAAATCGGGCATTGGTGTTAACCATGACCTTTTGATTTTTAGGATTATAAACCTTCTTTCGTTTATCTAGGATAACCCACAAACAAGTGAACTCCTGTCCATCTTATCAATGTCTCCCTTCAGCACATGTGCTGGACTACCTAGAATCCGAATATGCTTCAAATTAGGCTTACGCCTATTCTGCAATTCTATGTGAGTAGAGAGTTCTGACTTAGAAGGTATTATGTTCACTTCTATTTCCAGAGTATATCCTCAAAATGATTTTGGTAAATCATCATCGATCTAATCATTTCCATAAGAGTCCTATACCTTCTTTCTACTACACCATTCTGTTGGGGTGTACTAGGTGCAGTTAGTTGGGATTGAATCCCTTCTTCTGATAAGTAACTCCTAAACTCTCCTAAGAGGTACTCGCCACTACGATCTCACCGTAGTGTCTTGATACTTTTACTTTGACGTTTCTCCACATCAGTCTTGTACTCTTTGAACTTATCAAAGCACTTAGACTTGCGGCACATCAAGTAAATATACCCGTATCTCGAATAGCCATCTATAAAAGAGACGAAATATTCGAAACCACCTCTTGCTTGGATAGTCATAGATCCACACAAATCAGAATGAACCAATTCCAACACTTCTTTGGTTTTATACCCCTTAGACTTAAAAGGCCTCTTGGTCATTTTTCCTTCCAAGTAAGACTCGCAGGTTGGAAAGTTTTCCACCACCAATGAACCCAAAAGTTCATCGGATATTTTCCTTTGAATCCTATTCAAGTCAATGCTCACAAGGTGTTCCTCATAAATGCATTTAGTGCATACTTGATGACGTCTCGATTTTCCACCTTCTGTCCGATCGCGTGGAGTCCATTCAGTAGATCTTGTATGCGAGCATGAAGATGGCTTGCTAACTCACCTTCTTGCATTTTTATATTATATAATTTATTCAAATTAAGTCTCATTTGCTTACCTTTGTGTCAGAAGTCCCCTCGTGCAGCTCAATCACTTTTTCCCACAACTCCTTTGCACTGTTGAAGGGACCAACCCAATTCAACTCTTCTTTTCTTAGGCCACATTGGAGAGTGCGGGTTGCTTTTGCATCGGCTTCAATCTTCTTGCGAGTTGGTGCGTCCCATTTGTTGCAGGGGACGAGGACTTCATCTTCAGTGGAAAATGTGAATCCACTCTAGATTATTATCCACATTTTCACCGGAGTCTTCAGATGGTACTCCATTCAGCCCTTCCAGTAGCCGAAGTCTTCGTCGGAGAAGAGAGGTGGGCGGGTTGTGCTATAGCCTTCTTGATGGGCCATTGAAATAGAATCTCACACACAAGAGAAAATTATGAATGTTCCAAGGCTTGGTCTTGGATTAGTAGTGCGGGAGAAAATAAAATACTAATTTTATGAATAATAATAATAATAATAATAATAAAATTATAAAAATTATTATTTCAAATTTTGGCAGATGTGATATTTCGCTAATACTGACCAATGGTAAAAAGATGAAAATAACTTTTCAAAAATAATTTTGGAGGGAAAAAAATGAAAGGCATAAGAATCAAATTTTTGAAAAAAGGGATGAAAAAGCAAAACTTGCTCGAACGGTAGTTGTACCGATTCAAAGCGACCCCGCTCTGATACCAATTGTAGGATCGTAAAGCGTTAGGGGGGGTGAATAGCGCTCGTCGCTTTCACTATCATTTTAAAATACTCGAACAAAGATACGCAGCGAAATAATAAAAACCAATACACAAACACCAAGATTTTACTTGGTTCGGAGCCTGTGGCGACTCCTACTCCAAGGCCCGCGAACGTTGATCACTTAAGTTGGGCAATCCACTATCACATCAAAAGTTACAAGTATAATAACTGAAGTACAATGATTTATATTTTACGTGCAACAATAAAAGTATACCAACGACTTTTCAGATCTTAAAGGTTGTGCTTTTGGTCGTCAGAGTTGCATCGCTCGGTAGCTAGAGTCACGTTGCTCGATCGTCGGAGTCGCGTCGCCCGATTGTCGGAGTTACGTTACTGAGTAGCAGGTTCATCTTGTAGAATGATCGCAAAGAGAAGTGTGTACAGGCTTCTGCTCGAACTAGGCTTAAGTAGCCTATTGAGGGCACCTCCAACCTCCATAGGAGGCACCTCCAACCCCGAGTCAGCAGCGTTGATAAGCTCCGCAGCGCCCGTTGCTTATCCACCCGAAGGCACCTCCAAGCTCCATGGAGGGCACCCTCCATCTAGCATCCAAGGCGTGTTCCATCTCCTTGGAAGGTGCCTTCGTGCCTTGCAACACGAGGCTTCGATCAATGCATCCGAGGCCCCTCCAAGCTCCATGGAGGGCGCTTTAGGTACTATTCATCCGAGACTTCTCTTGTGTAACTCCTTCCTACAAGGCATATTAGTCCACAAACAAAGGGTATACAAATTTAGCACAATAAAATAAGATAAATATAAGTATTTGATAGTCACCGGACTGTCCGATTCTGACTTCGAATTTCCTATGGAAACCCTAGGTCAAACTGATGCCTATTGTTCCCTCTTTGGGGAGCGCGTCCTCACCTACTCCTCTCAGGAGAAGTTACTTGTTGCCAGATTGATCCTCCAGACCAACTGGACTTTTTCCCAGTGTCCGAAGCTTCCAGTCTTCATGCTGGACGTTCGTTCCACGACCCGTCCAGACTTCCACCCGGTTCGCGACACCAAAATTTCAACCTAGATTCCTCGACTCTAGGATTTTGCCTGAAGCGCTCGACCCACCAAGACTTTTCGCTTAGGGTTATCACCCCCTAGGATCTAGGGTTACCCCCCCTAGGGTTTTCCACCTGCCTAACCAGAGCTAGGACTTTTCCTCACTTAGGGTTACCGCCCCCTAGGACCTAGAGTTACCACCCCCTAGGGTTTTCCACCTGTCTAACCGCAACTAGGACTTTAGCCTAAGACAACTTAGGACTTTCCTTCAAGCTCATTCAAATTTGTTAGATAACAAGACAACTTAAGTTTGGACCCTTTGACATAATTAAAACACAGGTTCGATCGTCTGGCGCTCCCTGTACCAACATTAACAAGTTAAAATATTAGAGACAACAATTTACTGTCTTCACTTCTATTTGAGATGACACATTATTGTCTTAATTTAGTGTCTCTAGTTTTTTCACAGGATAAAACATAACATTTGAGACAAAAAAATAACTGTCTTAAATATTTTTGAGATAATTGAACAATTGTCTTATCACCGTCTTAAATAACATTTGAGACGGTACAACTGTCTCAATATTTTTTTGAGACGCTTGTATTGGGGGCAGCTACGTTATTCTCTCATAGTCGCCTCAAAAACATTTTGAGACACCAAATTTATAATTTAAGACATATTTTGTTGTGTTTCAAAAGGTGTTTTTTCTAGTAGGGAATGTACATGACTTGTACATTAGCTTTTCCAATGATTGGAGTATACATAAATATGTGTTTTGATGAATTCAAAACTCAAATAGATGTACTAAATTAACATCTAGAGTCTTGTTCATCATCCTAGCATCTCACTTGTATCTAATGTGCACTAAACCACATACAAGTCAACTTATAGTCTTTGTGAGATGTAGATTTTGGTTTTGCCCTAAACTAGGGATCATGCATATCTATCTAGTCATTTTAAGACTTATAAGTATCCACCTAAGATGTCACTTGTTAGTAATATCATTGTTCTTAATTATAAGGAAATTAAAATAATGCATGATGAGTTATGACATTCATCAAAAGGAAATAATTTTTAAAAGAAAATATACTGATGTTACATGATGTATGTATGACATGCCATGGTATTTTTGTATTTTTCATAATAATCATGAATGCAAAATATGATGTCATGGCATATGATGGGCAAACAATCATGGCAATTAGCATAAATAAAATATACCTAGATAATCTACCTAAGTATCCTTAATTCCTTAGCTAAATTAAAATCTAATCCTCGATTGCCCATATTTTCTCAAGAAAATGCCAAAATCCAACTTGGCATTTCTTTTACTCTTGGTTAGTTGTGCCAATTTAAATTAACTCCAATTCCTCAAGTTTTGGCGCATTTTACTCTTTCAAAGAGTAGCCAATCAATCATTTTTATTTTCAAAGGTTAACAAAAACCTTGAAAATGCCTCCAAGTGCCAACTTTATCAAGGTTGGGTTAACCACCCTACCCATTTAGAGTTGACACTCTCTAAACCTATCTAGGGTGTAGAGAATATACTCCTCGGAACCTAAAATCTATTGGTACTCCTTGGATGTTCTAGGTATTCACTAGGGATAACTTCCCTAGATACCTTCCTAATGACCTTTCTAGGCTTCTTAGAAGCCGAGGTCATACTTGACTCACTTAGGTCAACTCTAGGGATAGCCTCCCTTGTGACCTTCTTGGTGACTTTCTTTGACTTCTTAAAAGTTTTAATCACATTGGTCTTGGCAAAAATACCTCTAGGAATAACTTCTCTTGTATCTTTGACTTCACTCCTAGACCTAGGGTTAATTCAATAACTATATGAAACCCTATGATAAGAAGGGACATCCTTCTTGATTTTGGGTTTGTGTCCCAAACCTCTATGATCATTGGATGACCCTTGTCTAACTCTCCCTAGGTTATGCTAATTTTGGCACTTAATAATATTTTCTATTTTGTTTACGGTCTTTTCTAATTTATCAAGCCTTAACGTCAAGGCTTGATTTTCTAACCTTAAATCCTTAGATTTTGATCTTTCTTGATTTCTATGAGAATTTCTATTTTTAGGCCTATAACTAAAATCCTTAGAGTTATTTCCTAAATTTTTGTTTACCTTCCTAACCCTAGGTATGGTAGTCTTAGCATGATAGACCACATGATTTTCCTTAATTCTATCATGCTTCCTATTTTCATGATATATAGCATTAAAATGATATAATTTATTTCTAGCATGCTTTTTATCATGAGTCAAAGGAATAAGTTCAATAAATGATACCTTGTGTTTTACCTTGAAAGCTCCCCATTGACTTGTGATTCCTCCTTTGACTTTGGTCGACTTCTTCCCTTTTGGACATTGACTCCTATAGTGTCCTTTTTGATTGCACAAAAAGCACATAATGTGCTCCTTGCCTTTGCGTTCCACGAGACCGACTCTCTTGGACTTCTCCTTGCCCGTGGATGTCACTTGACCCTTCTTCTTGGCCAATTTGGGACACTTACTCTTATCATGCACTTTTTTCCTACACTCAAAGCATATAATATGATTTTTATTATTTGAAATTGAAATAGTTATACCTTCTTTGCATGTAGGGGTGGTACATGATCCTCCATTTAATTTTACTTGACTTGTGGGGGTGGCACCATCTTATTCTTGATTATTTGACCCGGAGGTGGAAGCCTCTTCTTGCGTCGGTGTCAATACATGACGCTCCCCCTCAATCTTAGAGGTGGAGGCTTCTTCATCTTCATCCTCTTGCTCATTGAACAAAGAGTATGCTCTCTCTTTGCCCTTTTTATTGCATTCCATTGAGGATGAAGCTTCTTGTTCTTCTCCTTCAGAAGTTGAACATCTCTCAACTCCGGAATCCTCTTCCTCTTGATCTTGATCCAATTAGTTGTCCTCTTTGGATTTTTTTTGGTTTGATACAGTGGAGGGGACCTTATGGAGTTTAGCCAATTTGCTCCATAGCTCCTTGACATCTTCAAATTCTCCTATTTGCTTCAAAATGTTACTCGACAATATGTTAATCAATACTTTGGTCACTTTGTCATTGGCCTAGCTTATTTGAATTTGCTCTTGGCTCCATTTGCTTTTCTTGAGAATTTTACCTTTTGAATCCCTTGGAGCTTCAAAGCCTTCCATTAGAGCAAACCATTGCTTTATCTCCATCATGAAGAAATTTTTTATTCTTGATTTCCAAAAATCGAAGCTTGTCATTGATGTGAATGGTGGAGGCACCCTTGTGTTATATCCAAATCCATCTTGGAATTACATTTGAAGTTGAGCCTTTGATGAAGTCTTTGACTTGTTGAAATTTGCTTCAACTTCTTCTCCCTCTAGCTTGTTACCCTTTCCAGCGATGATTCCGGTGAAGAGCGACCTCGCTCTGATACCACTTGCTAGAGTTGATTTGTAGCTAGAGGGGGGGTGAATAGTTCGTCACGCTTCGATTGCTTGCTTCGGTGTT
Source organism: Zingiber officinale (assembly GCF_018446385.1). Lineage (NCBI taxonomy): Eukaryota > Viridiplantae > Streptophyta > Magnoliopsida > Zingiberales > Zingiberaceae > Zingiber > Zingiber officinale. Next base: position 133,825,263 of record NC_055996.1, on the reverse strand, counting down.
GTTGATATGCAGCGAAAAGACTCGAAATAAGACTCACAATGCTAACATGTAGATTTACTTGGTATCTACCTCAAGAAGAGGTGACTAATCCAAGGATCCACACACGACGCACTCTCCACTAAGAAAAACACTTCTTCTCGGTAACTACCGAAGACGGAGAAGCCTTGTACAATGTCTTAATACAACAAGAAGAAAAGGGAACCAAATACAAGTAAAATCTTACCAGATTTATAACATGAAGCCGAAACCCTAGCTTCTTCTTCTTGTGTGGAACGTCTCTTGACCTTGGACGTGCAACAACACATTGTTCTAAGAAGCTTCAAGAAACTGGCGTGAACCTATGAGAATCGTGAGAGAAGAATAGTGGAAGAGCTTACGAGTCACCGCGAGGAAGAAGACTTTAAACTCGACACTTCCTTCATAATGGTCACATCCCAATTGATCGATCAATTGATTGGGGAGGCTTGAATCGATCGGTCGATCGATTCAAAGCACCTCTGTGCTCTATTGGAAACTGCCTGAATCGATCGACCGATCGATTCAGCATTTATTGCAACGCGCAAGATTTCCAGCACCCCAATCGATCAGCTGATCGATTAGGGGTTGTTCCGTGTTCGCGATTCAAGCGCCTAATCGATCAGCTGATCGATTGGGCTACTATTTATCGCAGCACTGTGCCCAATCGATCAGATGATTGATTGGGCTTGGTCAAACTTGATTACTTGATCAATTTGACCAGCCCTAGCTCGCTCGAGTCACATCTAGGGCTCACAAACCCAACATCCGATCAACCGTGACCTGTTGGGACTCCTCGTGCATAGCATTTGGTCAACCTTGACATGCTAGGACTTCTTCACCAAGTGACCGGTCAATCTTTTGACCCACGTGGACTTTTCTCCTTATGTCAAGTATCCAATCAACCTTGACCAACTTGGATTTTTCGTCTCGTGCCAAGTGTTCGGTCCTCCATGACCCACTTGGACTTCCTTCCACTAGATGTCCGGTCAACCTTAGCCCACCTGGATCTCCCCGTGCCTATCTTCACTCATCAGGTCTTTCCATCTGCCTTACTTCACTCACCAGAACTTCCCATCTGCCTATCTTCACTCACTAGGACTTTCCATCTATCTAGCTTCTCTCACCAAGACTTCCCATCTGCCTAGTTTCACCTACTAGGACTTTCCATTTGCCTGGCTTCACTCACCAGGACTTTCCATCTACCTAGCTTCACTTACTAGGACTTTCTGTTGGGACCTTGACGACCGCTAGAGAGGAGGGGCGGGGGGGGGGGGGGGGGGAATAGCAGCTCACCCCAACGTTTGCTTTCTACAATGGTTAGTATGCACAGTGAAATACAAAAACAAATATTAACAAGAGAAAGCAAACCTAACACGTTGATTTAACGTGGTTCGGAGATAAAGCTCCTACTCCACATCTGTCCGTAAGGTGGATGATCCCGATCCGTCAGTGGATGACTCCCCAGAAACCTTCGGCTAGCTCAAATCTCCTTCTCGGTGGAGAAACTTCACCACAACCTTAATCCAAATACTCTTAGATCACAAGAAGAGCTTGAAGGCTTTGGAAGACTACTAATAGGGGTTAACCACTTCTATTTCGTCAACCATGGCCAAGCATCCCGAGCTCTCTTTAATAGAGCTCGGGAGAAAACACTTAGTTGTGTTTCTTGCCACCAGTCGACTGGTACAACCACCAGTCGACTGGTTCTAAGTGAAATTTGACTATTATAAGTCAACGATCGACTACCAGTCAACTGATGAAAACACCAGTTTACTACTACAGTACTATTATAATAACACTACAGTACTGCTAAGTAACGCAACAGTAAAACTCTAATCTTAGGATTTGACCCCTGAGTACATTCACTAAGTACTCATCCTCACCCAACCAATCAAGACCTAGCCTTCTAGCCTCCTCCATCAGCCTTGCGTCCCTCAGATGCCTCCCCATCCTTCACGTCTTGCCTTCTGGAGCTTCCATCGGCCTTGTCATTGTTGTCGGGTCTTCCTTTGCCAAGAGGTCGTACCTCTGGAACTTCATCCATTGCCAAGTCACACTTGGACTTACGTTGCCAAGACTACATGCTTGGACTTACATGGCCAAGACTCATCCTTAGACTTTCCTCTGCCAAGATCACAATTAAACTTTCCTTGTTGTACCTATATCTTGCACACTCACAATGCATATCAAATATAACAATAAACCTAACTTAAACCTTTTCCCAAACATCAAAACCTAGGGCCACTAGATTGCTCCAACACTTTCCTCTGTCTGGCTTCACTCATCAGAACTTTCACTTAGCTTCACTCACTAGGATTTTCACCTGGCTTCACTCACCAGGATTTTCTCACTGCTTGACTTCACTCACCGGGACTTTTATCTGCCTGGGTTCACTCACCAGGGCTTTCACCTAGCTTAACCTCCAGTTAGGACTTTCCAAGTCAAGTATTAGGCCAACCTTGACATACTTGACTCTTCTTCTCATTAAACCGGTCAAATCTTAACCAAAGGGGAATTTCATCAACAAACTCCCCAATCGGACGATTGCATATGCAATCTCCACATATTGTCAAACATCGAAACTCAAACATCAAGACTCAAGCTTGAGTCAACTCAGGGAATATTGCACCAATAAAAATTCCTAGTGAATGAAGCTAGGCAGAGGTGAAAAGTCTGGGTGAGTAAAGCCAGGTGAAAAGTCCTAGTGAGTGAAGCTAGGCAGAGGAAAATCCTAGTGAGCGAAGTTAGACATGTGGAAATCCAGGTGGGTCAAGACTAACTAGACATTTGGTGTTTGAAAGTCCAAGTAGGTCATAGAGGACCGGACACTTGATATGAGACGGTAAGTTCAAGTGGGTCAAGGTTAACCAGACACTTGGCACTAGGAGAAAAGTCCAAGCGGGTCAAAGGATTAATCGGGCACTTGGTGACGAAGTCCCAGTAGGTCAAGATTGATTGAATGTTAGGCAATGAGGAATTCCAACAGGTCATGATTGATCGAATCTTGGATTTGGAAACCCTAGACTTGAGCACAGTGTGCTCCCCAATCAATCAACCGATTTGGATACTCTAATCAATCAATTGATCAATTAGAGCTGGTTTTCTAGCGATGATGCGAGGCAGACGAAATTGATTAGTCAATCGATTACGGGGTCTTCTACGAGAGCACAGAAGACATTTGGATTTATCAGTTGATCGATCCAGTTGCCCCAATCGATTGGGATATGACCATTGCACAAATTGCAAGCTTTAGATGGCTAAGATTACCTGGATCTAACGTGGCAATCGATTGAGAGTAAGCCCAATCGATTAGAAACTGTAGATCATGAAGGATAAAGTCGTTGGCGAGATTCAAACGTAACAACGCTTAGACGATTCTTTTCCACTACTGTTCGCTAGACTTTGAGCTTGGAAGACAAGTGTTGTTGCACTTTCCAATTGGTACAGAGGCGTCTTCTTCAACAGGAGATCAAGCAAGAAGAGGTTTTCATTTGTATTATTGTATTTACTTTTTGCTTCGAGTTGTATCTTTGTTATTGAGTTGTACGAGGTTTCTCCACCTCTGAATTGTTCTGAGAAGGAGTTGTTTTTATAGTGAAGAGTGTGCTTGAGTGTGGATCCTTAGATTAGTCATCTCATATTGGGTGGATACCAAGTAAATCCTAGTGGCATTGGTTGAGCTTCGCTTCATGTTTTCCGCTCTAAATCATCATCAACGAAGCGATACAAGCTCTTCAACCCCCTCTAGCTCCCGGAGTGTCCCAACATGTCGTACACCCTTTGTTATCTGACATACTCTGATGCCCCACATTCTCTAACATCTCTCTATTGCAGAGGTTTTAAGAGTCAGTATAAAAAGAGAGTTTTCTCCGTTGGCCGGATATGTTGTGCTACGCACACATACACATCAACATTATTGTTCTACTATTAATCTTCTTCTCCATTTGGCCACAGTTCTGACTTGAACGTCTAAGTACCTGCATCATGGACCCCTTTCTTGATTCTCGCTTTAACGTTTCCATTTGCTATCTCTAAGGTGTGCGCAGAAAGGAATGTTCGGTGCCATCTTCTTCTAGCTCAAAGTCTTTTCACGGTCAACAATAGTGTCATCTACTCAACACATCATCTTTCCCGATTTCTAATCGGATCAATCCTAATTAAAATTTAATTTCTAATCTTCTTAAGCACATTACAACTTTTGGAAAATATTAAGTAAAGTTTTTATTAGCTAGCTAAAAATAAATTGTTTGACGGGTTATGTATAATTTTTAAAAAATATTAAATAAATTTTTTATTAGCCCAAGCTAAAAATAGTTTTTTGAAAAATTAGTTTTAAAAATAAATATTTTATATGAGATTACTTGGAGAATATTAAAAGGAACAGACGGTTATGCATATTTTTAGAAAATATTAAATAAAATTTTTATTAACCCAAGCTAAAAAATAATTGTTTGACAAATTAGCTTTAAAAATGAATATTTTATATGAGATTTAGTTGGAGAATATTAAGAGAAACAGACGATTATGAATAATTTTTTGAATATTAAATAAAATTTTTATTAACCCAAACTAAAAATAATTGTTTTACAAATTATCTTTTTAAAATGAATATTTTATATGAGATTTAGTTGTTGTATATTAAGAGGAACAGATGGTTATGCATAATTTCTTAAAAATATTATATAAAATTTTTATTAACCCAAGCTAAAAATAATTGTTTGATAAATTAGTTTTAAATATATATATTTTATATGAGATTTAGTTGGAGAATATTAAGAGGGATAGAGCCATACAGGGTTATGCATAATTAAGTAAAGTTTTTACTAGCCAAGTTAAAAATAATTGTTTGACGTATTATGCATAATTGTTTGACAAATGAGTTTTAAAAATGAAAATTTTATATGAGATTTAGTTGGAGAATATTAAAAGGAGTAGACGGTTATGCATAAGTTTTAAAAAATATTATATAAAATTTTTATTAACACAAGCTAAAAATAATTGTTTGACAAATTAGTTTTAAAAATGAATATTTTATATGAGATGTAGGTGGAGAATATTAATTGGGGCAGAGGGTTGTGCATCATATTTAGAAAATTTTAAGTAAAATTTTTATTAGCCCAAATTAAAAATAATTGTTTAATAAATTAGCTTTAAAAATGAATATTTTATATGAGATTTAGTAGAGGGACAGAGGGTTTTTGATTCTGTCTGAAGACTGAGAAGATGATGTATTGGCTCAAGTTGATGGTTAATTAATGAATAGTTGATTCTTCGATCTGTGATAAAAGCTCTTCAACGATCTTGTTATTGATGATAGAATTCACACATATTATTAATGATATCATATGGTATATATAAATACCATTACAAGTGAAAATAGAAAAATACATAAATTAGGAAAATAATAATTATTTTCTAATAATAATTATTCTCTAATAATTAGGAAACAAATAATTATTTTCTAATAATAATTATTCTCTGATAACTAGGAAACAAATAACTATTTACTTATAATAATTATTTCCTAATACACCCTCTCAAGATGGTGTCCTAGAAATAACATCAATCTTGCTACAAATAGCAAACAACCGAGATTGAGAAATCGACTTTGTAAGTGCATCAGTCAACTAATCCTCAGCAGGAATATGAGTAACTCGTAGTTCGGAAGCCTGCACCAGATCACGAACAAAGTGATAGTTAATAGCCAGATGCTTCACTCGAGAGTGAAAAACAAGATTAGCTGAAAGATACGTGACACCCAAATTATCAGTAAAAAGCACAGCAGGCGTGGTAACTGGAAGAAGCAGATCTGTCAAAAGTGACTTAATCCATTGGATCTCAGTTGCTGTAGAGGCAATGACATGATATTCAGCCTCAGTCGAAGAGCGTGCAACCGTGCGTTGTTTGGTAGATTTCTAAGAAACCGGATTAGCACCTAGAAAAATAATAAATGCACCCATAGAACACCGATCATCTGGATCTCCTACCCAGTCTGCATCGGAGAAACCATGAAGAGTAAAAGGTGTATCCATAAGAAGACGAATGCCAAGATCCCTAGTACCATTGAGATACCAAAGTAGACGTTGTTGGTGCAATCGGCCTAGGTTTTGATCGGTACAATCATAGTTTTGATGTGTGTGTCAAAGAGTTTAAGTTAGGTTCACCCTTGTATATGATATGTGTATTTGAGTTGTGCAGGTTCGCAGGATACACATGCGACTCAAGTTGATGGCTTCGGGTCCGGTGAAGGATGAAGCATCCGAGGGACCGTGGACAAGGCAGCGAGGACAAGGGCCGAGGGAAGCAATTTCGAGGCATACGCGAAGGATGGCATTGGGGACGAGCCGCAGGCTTGAATGCATCCGAGGGACGAGAGCCAAAGAAAGTATGCTTGAAGGTTCTGTTAAAGATGCAAAGGAAGCGTCAAAAGAGTCGTAAGGGTGAGGGTACGAGTGTACGAGAGATTGTACTCGGAGTAAAAGCATAAATTTTAGGCTTTACTGTAGCAGTATTGTAGCAGCATTGTAGCAGTACTGTAGCAGTCGACTGGTGCAGTCGACTACGCAGTCGACTGGGCGCGAACAGAATGGTTCTGTTCGTTCGGTCGGTGTGGATCAGTCGACTGCAAGTTTTAGCAGTCGACTGGTAGTTTTAGTAGTCGACTGGTAAATGACCGTTGGTGCTGGAAAGTAGCCGTTGGCTACCTCTAACGGTAACACCAGTCGACTGATGGTTTTGCCAGTCGACTGGTGCCGAGATGAGTTGATATGATGATCAACTCTCTCCTCTTATTTATAGGAAGCTTTGGGGCTTGAAGGAGGTTACTGATTATTGTTGAATCACTCCTTGTCATTGCCCAAAGCTTCCAAGCCTACTCTCTTCCTCCTAAACCTAAGTTCATCTTGTAAGAGGAAGAGAACCTTGTGAGAGGTTGTACTCCACCGAGAAGGAGTAAGAGCTAGCCGGAGATTGCCGGGGACTGATCCACCGAAGGATCAATGGCTCGTCCACCTCAAGGACACGCCGTGGAGTAGGAGCAAACAATCTCCGAACCACGTAAAAGAATCGTGTTAGCGTTTGTGTTCTTACTCATTGCTTTCTTGTTTTAGTTTCATTTCCGCTTGCGCAAACTAACCGTGTAGAGAAGAAATCGAAGTTGGGGGTGACCTAGCTATCCAACCCCCCTTCTAGCCGACCACCGATCCCTTACAAGTGGTATTAGAGCAAGGACGCTCTTCAACGGACTAATCGCCAAGAAGAACAACATCATCAATGGCCGGCTCAAACATTCATCCACCCAAATTCGAAGGGGACTTCTCTTGGTGGAAGAAGAGAATGGAGGTATTCTTCGAAACCGATTTTGATATTATGCTAATCATGGAAAATGGTTTCGAAGTGCCTAGGGATCAAGACAATAAGATACTTGAGAAAACAAGGTGGAGCAAGAAGTAAAGAGAAGAACATTTAGCGAATTCAAAAGCCATCCATCATCTACTAAATGTTCTTCCCCAACAAGAAGTAACAAGGGTGGGAACCTACTCAAGCGCCAAGGAGTTATGGGAAAAGCTAGTGGAGCTTCATGAAGGCACATCGGAGGCTAAGTTGGCAAGAAGAGATCTTCTTCGAACTCAACTCAATAATGTAAAGCTTGAGAAGGGAGATAAGGTATCTACACTTCATGCTAAAATTAAAGAAATTTTAAGTGAACTAACAAGTGTAGGTGAGAAGCTCTCCAACCGAGACATCATAATGAAAGCCATCAATGCCTTCCCAAGAAACTCGACATGGAGCTCTATTGTAGATTCATTCTACATTTCAAAGGATCTAGAGAAGAGCTCTCTAGATGAATTCTTCTCAACAATGGAGCTTCACGAAACAAGGGTTGAAGGATTAGAAGGAGAAGCAAATAGATCAAGAGGAGTAGCCCTTGTGGCAAACAAGGGAAAGGGTAAGAAGAAGAAGTCTTCATCCCCACCATCCTCCGACTCCGAAGAATCAAGTGCCTCAATGGATAGTGATCAAGAGGCATATATGGTAAGAAAAATGAGAAAAGCATTTCAATCTTTTTCTTCTAACAAAACACATGCTAGGAGAAGTTCAAGGGGCAAGAGTAGAAGAAGAAAGATCAAATGCTACAATTGTCAAGGAGAGGGACATATGAGAGATGATTGCCCTCTCTTGAAGAAGAAGGAAGGGAAGAAGAAGGAGGAGAAGAAGACAAAAGAAAAGGGGAAGAAGACTCAAAACCTAAAAGCAACATGGGATGATCCTTCATCATCATCGAACGAAGAAGAGCATCATGTAGTAAATTTTGCTTTAATGGGAATTGATGATGTAGCCTCCACCTCATCCGAGCAAGAAGAAGGAAGGAGCTCAAGCGAAGATGAAGAGGGGAGCTCAAGTGAAGGGGGAGGTCAAACTTCGGATTCGGACGTCTCGGTAAGTGAGGTACATAATCTTCCTCCTCATGTCTTAATTAAAATTATTTCAAGCACAAATGATGATTTGTTTAAGGCAAAAAGAAAGAATAAATCCTTCAAAAATGACATTTGCATGCTTAAAGAAAAATTAGAATCCATGCCTATTAGGGATGATGATTTGCATGCTTCCTCTACAAGTTCAAATGATTCATGTTTAGAAGAGGAAAATAGGAATTAAGGGAAAAGGTAGAATACCTCACCATAGCCCTTAGAAAATTTGAAATTGGCTCAAATACCTTAAACATGATTATTGGGAGCCAAAGGGCAAGTTTTAAGAAAAATGGGCTAGGATACAATGAACCCAATAATGAAAAGACTTATCATTGTCTACTTGCTAGGGGGAAATCAAAGACAAAGACCATAAATAGGAAATGGATCCCTAAGGAGTACTTGGTCAACCCAATTAGAGAGAACTTCTATTGGGTGCCAAAATCAATCCTCAAGGGTTAGCGGATTTTAGGTCAAGTCAACCATAGAAATCATAATTCCAATTTTTTGGTTGACTTGAGACCTTAAGGGGGAGCACTTAGCCTTGATAGAAATTCATGATAAAAAGAGCTAAGTGGAGATTACCTTTATCTCACAATGACTTGCATTATTTTCTAACAATAAATGTGAGATACTAGGATGATACAAATAATTCACATATGCTTATGGCATTTTGATGAGTTATGAAATGTATCAATTTTTAGTGATCATAGACCAACTATGGGGAAAGCAAATGTTTAATTAATGGACATCTTGCCCATAGATCATAGTTGGACATTTCAAATGTTTTGAAAACAATTCTATGATTTATTTACTGTGGTTTAGCTATTTTGAAACATATGATTGCAAAATAAGGTTTCAAATTGATACAAACTTGATTGATTTTTAAAGTGTTTGAGTTTTTATCAAAACTTCAAAAATATGATGAATTTTCATGAAAACATATTTTTCCTTGTTAAAGAACATTATAAGAAATGTGTGTTCAAAATTTCATTATTTTTTGAATTTTCTAAAATTTTCTATGCATTTCTGAAGTTGGTTGTAAAATGCTGAAATTCGATTTGGTTTGTGCCAGTCGACTGCGACAGTTAGCAGTCGACTGGTAGCTGTTTTCCAGCACTTTCAAGAGCTGATTTTGGGTATTTTTAAGTCCACATTGATATCATAGTATGTATACATGTTTGGTACAATTTTTGATGGTGTCAAAGGGGGAGAAATGCAAAGGTTTAAGTTAAAAACCAAACTATGTGCAAAACTTGAAAATTATGGTTGAGAGCATATGTTAAGGGGGAGCTTGGGTATTATGCTTCATGTTTACATATTGCTTCTAATTTTCATGTTGATATTTATGCCTAACTTAAACATATTGCCACACATCAAAAAGGGGGAGATTGTTGGTGCAATCGACCTAGGTTTTGATCGGTACATCATAGTTTTGATGTGTGTGTCAAAGAGTTTAAGTTAGGTTCACCCTTGTATATGATATGTGTATTTGAGTTATGCAGGTTCGCAGGATACACATGAGACTCAAGTTGATGGCTTCGGGTCCGGTGAAGGATGAAGCATCCGAGGGACCGTGGACAAGGCAGCGAGGACAAGGGCCGAGGGAAGCAATTTCGAGGCATACGCGAAGGATGGCATTGGGGACGAGCCGCAGGCTTGAATGCATCCAAGGGACGAGAGCCAAAGAAAGTATACTTGAAGGTTCTGTTAAAGCTGCAAATGAAGCGGCAAAAGAGTCGTAAGGGTGAGGGTACGAGTGCACGAGAGATTGTACTCGGAGTAAAAGCATAAATTTTAGGGTTTACTGTAGCAGTACTGTAGCAGTCGACTGCGCAGTCGACTGGTGCAGTCGACTGCGCAGTCGACTGGGCGCGAACAGAATGGTTCTGTTCGTTCGGTCGGTGTGGATCAGTCGAATGCAAGTTTTAGCAGTCGACTGCACCAGTCGACTGCTAGTTTTAGCAGTCGACTAGTAAATGACCGTTGGTGCTGGAAAGTAGTCGTTGACTACCTCTAACGGTAACACCAGTCGACTGATGGTTTTGCCAGTCGACTGGTGCTGAGATGTGTTGATATGATGATCAACTCTCTCCTCTTATTTATAGGAAGCTTTGGGGCTTGAAGGAGGTTACTGATTATTGTTGAATCACTCCTTGTCATTGCCCAAAGCTTCCAAGCCTACTCTCTTCCTCCTAAACCTAAGTTCATCTTGTAAGAGGAAGAAAACCTTGTGAGAGGTTGTACTCCACCGAGAAGGAGTAAGAGCTAGCCGGAGATTGCCGGGGACTGATCCACCGAAGGATCAAGGGCTCGTCCACCTCAAGGACACGCCGTGGAGTAGGAGCAAGCAATCTCCGAACCACGTAAAAGAATCGTGTTAGCATTTGTGTTCTTACTCATTGCTTTCTTGTTTTAGTTTCATTTCCGCTTGCGCAAACTAACCGTGTAGAGAAGAAATCGAAGTTGGGAGTGACCTAGCTATCCAACCCCCCTTCTGTTAGGATCCTTTGTACGGCTAGAGAGGGGGGGTGTGAATAGCCGACCCCAATCTTTCGCGTTTCTTCCTACGAAACGTGTTAGCGCAGCGGAAAATACAAAGAAACGAAAGAGAAGAAATCAAACCTTAACACGAGGATGTAACGAGGTTCGGAGATTAGGGCTCCTACTCCTCGGCGTGTCCGTAAGGTGGACGAGTCCAGTCAATCCGTCGGTGGATGAGTCCCCGGAGAACCGGCTAATACAATATACTCCTTGTGGGTGGAGAAACCTCGCCACAAACGTTTGCAACAGCAAACAAAGAGTACAAGAACAGCAAGAAAAGCAATACAATATGAATACAATAGCACTCGCTTGCCTTCTTGTCGGCTGGATGAAGCAGCAACTTCAAGCGACGCCTACAACAGTAGGAACCCAGCCGGAAGCTCACGCGAAGCTTGCGAAGAAGAGCTCAACAAAACTCAAGCACCAGAACAGCAGCTCTGTAGCAGAAGAAAAGAGGAAGAAGTAACCGTGCAGCAGCAGCTCTCGACCCCTTTATACCTGCGAAGAAGACAGCGAAGAAACGTTGCGTTGCAACGGCTAGAACCCCGATCGGTCTAGGACCGATCAGCCTGCTCGATCGGTCCCCGACCGATCACCGCTGTGTAACCTTCGCGGCGATCGATGCGTGGACCGATCAAATAGATGGATCGGTCCACGATCGATCCCTACTCTTGGCTTTCATTCAGCGACATCTCTCCGATCGGTCCTCGCATCGATCAGATGGCCCGATCGCGGACCGATCACCGCCTTTCTTTCGCCTCTGTTGCCGATCGGTCACCGATCGATCAAGAATCGAACAGAGCTTTTGTATCCGATCGGTCACCGGACCGATCAGAGCAAACAAAGTATCACTGGATCGGTCTGGTGATCGATCCAGAGCTTGGTTTTTGCCCAAACCAAGTCCCAAGACTTCCAAACCAATATCCGGTCAACCTTGACCTATTGGTACTTCATCCCTAGCATCTGGTCACTCCCTTGACCTGCTAGAACTCCCTGCCAAGTGTCCGGTCAATCCCTTTGACCTACTTGGACTTTCCAACACCAGAAGTCCGATCATCCCTGATCCATCTGGATTTTCCCTTGCCTGGCTTCACTCACCAGGACTTTCACCTGGCTTCACTCACCAGGATTTCCTACCGCCTAACATCACCATTAGGACTTTCACCTGGCTTCACTCACCAGGACTTTCCCACTGCCTGGCTTCACTCACCAGGACTTTCCACACTGCCTAACATCCCAGTTAGGACTTTCCACTGCCTGGCTTCACTTACCAGGACTTTCCAACTGCCTAACATCCCAGTTAGGACTTTCCCAGTGCCAAGTCTCCATACTTGGACTTTTCCAGTGCCAAGTCTCCATACTTGGACTTTTCCCGAATCAGGTCAACCAGGTCAACCTTGACCTACGGTTGCACCAATAATCTCCCAAACATCTATTCTTGTCCCACATCAAGAATAGAACTCTCTCACGAGTGTCAAACATCAACATGCAACACAACTAGGTCAACCTTGACCTAAGGTTGCACCGACAATCTTCCCAGGTCAAACATCAAAATACAACTCGAGTCACGTCAACTCGAGTCACGTCAACTCGAGTCGGGTCAACCAGGTCAACCTTGACCTAAGGTTGCACCAACAATCTCCCCCTTTTTGATGTTTGACAAAACCATAATCAAGTTAGGTTAAACCGATAACCTTAACTCAGGTTTTCCAATGTTCTTCCTTGAACATTCTTTCCAAACTCCAATATTCTCCCTTGAACGTTTCTCCCCCAAACTTATGTTAACCCGATAACCTAACTTGGGTTCCCCAATAATTCTCCCCCTTTTTGACACACATCAAAAAGAATTCCAATGTTCTTCCTTGAACATTCCTTGACATTCTTCCCCTAGCTTAGGTTAACCCGATAACCTAACTTGGGTTCCCCAATAATTCTCCAATGACTACTCTCCCCTTTTTGACACACATCAAAAAGAAAAAGGAGGGTATCAAGGTCAAGAGTTTCTTCCTAATGAAAGTCCCATACCTTTCATTTGAAACTCTTAATTTCCCTGATACTAAACTCAACAATCAACTTAGTGATAATCCCATATCACTAATCCTTAAAAGTCTTTGAGTAAAACTCCCCAAAAGTCAACTCCCCTTGACAATTAGGTAAAACTTCCCTAAAGGTCAACTCCCTTGACCATTGCACCAACAATGTCTTGGCGAGTTTCAAACCTTTAGAAATCCAAAACCCAACTTCCAATTGAAATTTCAGACAATCAGTCGAAAATCAGCATCGATCGGTCCTCGACCGATCGAATCCCCTGGATCGGTCCCCACCGATCCACGCTCACGATCTCATGGATCGTCACCGATCGGTCACCGCATCGATCGAACTCTGGATCGGTCCGTGACCGATCCACACTGAATCGAGATTTGATTTCCTTCCCGAAATTCAGAAACTCCTAATAAATTCCAGAAAATTCCAAAAATCGTAAAATTTTGAGGATACACTCCTCATACCATATACTATCACGGAAAAATAATTTTCTATGAAAATAGTTTCCATTTTTCAATCTTGATACAAAGTTCAAAAACTTTGAAATAGTTCAAGTTTAACTCAACTTTGTATCATAATGTTCAATGATGAATGCTATCAATAGGAAAGCTTCATCAAGGTTTTTCAAATCAATTTTAAAATGCTTTTAAAATTATTTGAATTTAGGACCATAATCTTAGGGTTAGATGTACATGACTTGTACACAAGCTTTCCCTATGATCCTCCATTTCTTGAATTAGGCTCATCTAGGTACAAGAACTATGCACCTTGATCCTAACTCATGATCCTAATATCTCACACACATCTAAGGTGTATCAAACCACATTCAAGTCAATTTGATGTGAGATATGGGTTAAGGTCAACTTAGGCTAAGTTCTCATGTATTTTCTAAACATCAATTTGATCTCAATATCAAATTATATGTTTGTCCTTAAATCAATTTTATTGATTATAATGCAAGAGATGATGACATGGCATATAGTGATATCATAAGTAAAAACATGTGCCAATGTCATGATGTCATGGCATAAAGTTTGAAACTAAACTAACACATGACATATAATAACCTAAGCATTATCATGACATTTCAAATGATCATAAATTAAATATGATGTCATGACATGGCATATGGCAAACAACCATGGTAAGTTAACACAAATAAAATACCTAGATTACCTATCTAAGTATCCTTAATCACTTAGCTAACTTAAATTCTAATCCTAGATTGCCCATATATCCCTAAGAGAAAACCAAAATCCCAATTATGGTATTTCTCTAGGTTTTCTTAAATTTTGCCAAATAAGATTAAAATCGATATTTTTCAAATATGGCACAATTTACTCTTCAAGGAGTAAACGATAATTCCTTTTCATTTTCAAAGGTTCACAAAACCTTGAAAATGCTCCTTGAGTGTCAATTTCCTCAAAGTTGGGTTAACTACCCTTCTTATTGGAGTTGACACTCTCTAACCCATCTATGGGATAGAGAAGATGTTCCTAGGAACCCAATACCTATTTGAGCTCATTGAGTTCACTAAATATTCACTAGGGATGACTTCCCTAGCAACCCTTCTAATGACCCTCTTAGGCTTTGAAGCCTTGGTCATTTGGGTCTCGTCAAGGTCAACTATAGGGGTGACTCCCCTTGTAACCTTGGTAATGGTCTTCCTAGCCCTAGGTTTTGTTCCATAATCGAATGAAACATTGTGGTAAGTGGGCTTGATCATTTGGGACTTAGGTTTGTGACCCAAACCTTTCTTGTCCTTGGACTTGAGATTTTGACTCTTAAACCCTAGAGATGACTTCTCCATGTTTTTAAGAGCCTTTTCTAAATTATCAAGTCTTGACCTCAAGACTTGATTTTCTCTCTCTAATACCTCAAGTTTTAATTTGTCATTTTCTCTTGAGATATTCCTAGGCATGTGTCTAGTCTTCTTGGGATTTCTACCTAGGTTTTCCTTAACTTTAGAGGCGTTAATCCTAGGGTTGATATTTCTAGTGTTATCCTTACCTAGGCTAACATGTTTAGCTCCTAAGCACATGTATTGGTTCCTAAAGTTAACATGCTTATCATTATTAACAATTGCAACAAAACTACTAGCATGAGTTTTATTAGAATTGCAATAATGAACCTTAGAGGTTACCTTAGGGTTTGCCTTACACTACAAAAAAATAGGTGTTTTTGAATCGGTCTTTTTGAAGCGTTTGAATAACCGCATCAAATGAGTAAAGGTTTAGAGGCGGTTACGTACTTTCCGCTGCAATAGATTTTCCATAGAAGCAGTTATGATATACCGCTTCTATTTAGCACATTTAGATGTGATTTTATATTTTGTTTCTAAAAGAATCCTTTTGAAGCAGTTGGAACCACTCCTAAAAATAATAGGTTTTATTTAAGCAGATATAATTAGAATAGTTCACGTTTATTTAGACATTAACAACTCTCCTATTTTATTGCTTCAATAGGCCGACAGGAGCGGATCCAGAGATAATTTTTAACGATGGCTAACAAATTTTATTTTACAACAATAAATATATTTATTCGACACACACCAAGAGACACATACAACATGGGCAATGAAGATGATATTGATATAATGCAGTTCATTCCTAATAATTTTTCTAATGTAGAATTTCTGTTAGATGATGTAAACACTGTAGATATTGAGTTAATAAGAATTGATGTAGAAGGTTCAATTGTTGATGGCATGCCTATTGTGAAAAATGAAACTGATGATGAAAACTTGGATTGAATTTTATGTTTCGTTTCATGGTTATTTAAACTCTCTTGACGTGTCAAATATGATTTGGTGTTGCATTAGATATTTTAGTTTCATTTCATTCATTAAGGTGCATATCTCTTTAAGCTATGTTATTGATTCTGTAGATAGCATGTGGGGTCACTTTTAAAAAGTGATGAATTGGAGAGAATGGTTGATTAAGATATGGCACACTTGTTCCTAAAATAGGCAACTATTTTCAGGATAGTGAATGTGAAAAGATATTAAGGCAAATGATGTTGCTTTGGTGCCTTGGACATCCTGAGTATGGTTGCAGAGCTTTAGATACTCTGCATTAAGCACATGTACTTGTATGAGAAAGAGAAGCCTATTGAGTTGCATGAGTGAATCTCAATTTATTATTTTTGTGCAATTTTTTATATGAATATAAGTGTCACCACACAAATGACTATTGTCACGTGGACAGAGTTTTCAATTACTTTTCATTGTTGATTTAAACTTTGTCAAGTGTTTACTATAAATTTTACCAATCTTAATAAATTTATGAGCTCATTTTAGTTATTATTAATAAATTCTACCATATATTCAGAATGAAAAAATTGGCTAAGTATAAAACTCGGCAAGGTTTACTCTTCAAGTCGATCATTTTTTTAAGTCTACCAATTCATGGGCAAACAACGTCATTATCAAGTTTATTTACTTTGTAGATTTTTTGTACCATCTACTAAGTTCAGACGACTACTAATTAATTAAATTGGTATTTGATTAGGGGATTGATGAGATTTTATTTAACTAAATGAAATCCTTATAAAATTCAAAAGATTTATTAGGATTTGTGCTATGGAGAAAATATAATTACTTTTAATATTAATTTTTTATATCTATCTCATAAATTTCATATTATTTCTTCAAAATCATAAAATATTATTTTTTTAATCATGTACAGTAATTTACCGTTTTTGGAATCATAGCTAAAATTCTCTATATACTATTGTCATATTTTCTCACATCTAATTTAATAATCTAATATTTTATAAAGTTAAAAATGGTATGCCTTAATTAAAAAGAGATTTTGGAAAACGAAAAAGCTCTTATTTGTTGCCTAAAAGAACGTGGATAAACGAAACGGCGTCATCTTATTCAGAATCCCGCGTTAGTATTTGATATTCCTGCTTGTAAGCTTTTTTTTTTTTTTTAAGAAAATCTTCCTGTGTAGTAAATCTACCTCACAATCAATTTTTTTTGCTCTACCCTAAGTTACAATTCATTTTCAGATTCTGGAGGTAAATACTCTTAACATTATGTTTTAAACGAGTTTGGTGTTCAGATAGCTAATGGACTATTGTAAATCTTCCATAAAATTTCTTTTATGTTGTGAAGGATTATGAGCGGTGATTCTTTTAATATTGTGTTTGTTCTTTATTTGGTTGTAAATATTTTTCTTTTGAGATTGGAATGTAGAAGTTGTTCCCTAGGAGAGAAATTTTCATACGTGTTATTATCCATCCAAGTTCATGACCAATGTTCATAGAAACAAACAACCTGTTGATCATGTTCTTTTTCTATATAATATATAATTAAATTAAAGAACTCCACCACATCATATATATCTATCATACTAGTGCAAATTGGGGTCTTCTTTATCTCTACAATCGTCTATTTGTTTATTTTTTCTATAATTATTTGTTATGTATCTTTACCATCTTCATTACTATTATTTTTACTATTATTATCATTATTATTATTATTATTCTCAGGTACATATGAAAAATGACAAACAAAAGACTTCAAAAGTCGACGAAGAATATCAGAAGGTGATCTAGGGGACAAGAATCAAATAATAGGCGTGGCAATGATGTTGAATCACAAGACACAACATCACATTCACCATCGGAAACCCAAAATAATGCACTAGCATCACAACAACATGATGAGGAGTTCCATGAGGAAGGTTGGAAATATATTTTTTATATATTTAATTAAGTTTAACGCATGACAAAATAATCATATTTTGCATATATATTTATCCGGCGAAGATGCAGTGTTGCCTTCACAGAGGCAGCCGAATAGACGTGGGAGGACTGTAATGAAGGATGTTCATGCATTGCATCACGATGATTTGCTACATGTCACATTTAATGAAAGAGGCCAGCCTTATGGTGATTTACAACAGGTACTAGCAAATTATGTGGGAACAATAGCTCGAAATAGAGTTTTGTTGCCCCTTGATTATTTAGACTGGCGAAAAATTCCAAAGCATCGGTTGGAGGAGGCATGGAAACTTGTTATTGTAAGTTGAGAAGTACTTAATATCACACATGAGTTTCAAACATTAACATATTTAATTTTATGTTTATAGGCATGATTCATAATCTCCGATCAACACCGAGATTTTGTGATGCAAATGATGGGAGTTGCATGGAGGCGATGGAGGACCCAAGTTAAAGCTACGTCTTATGACTCGAATATCCCATTAAGGGACCTTGTGTCCATTCGTCCTATTCCTCATGGCCTGGCTACATAAGTCTGGGAAAAATTATTAGAGCACTAGAAGATTACTGAGGTAATCACTAGCATTGATAATTTTTTATATATAGTTATGGATATTCCTAGTAAAACTTAAACTTTTTTTTTCAGAAAAGTTCAAAAATAAATCGATAAAATGGAAAAAATAAAAAAGGAACTCATGCACAGGGACGAATAAGTATTGCTTCTTTGGAAGATAAAATTATAAGTATCAAATCTTTTTTTTTTATTTGCAACAAGTTTCATATTACCTATTTGTTGTTTAAACTTTGATGTTATAAATAACTAGTTTTATATGCTTCTATGGTGTTATATGCATTTCGGTTATATTTTTTAAAAAATTTGATATCATTTTTGTTAAGGCTATTACAAAATGTATATGTATTAATTATAAATTTTATGCAGTGATGTATTTGGAACTGAGCATTCTGGTCGAGTTCGATGTCTAGGAGCAGGAGCATTGCCTAGCCAAGTCTTCCCTGAACAATGTAAACGTAGCTCATTCTACAATAGGCAAAACTATCACTCCACTACGGATATCACAGATAAATTCAAAGCAATGCAAGAACAAATGAACAAAGATATGGAGATGCGTGAATCACAGTTGTGAGCAGAAATGGAGGCGCAAAAAGCACAATTTCAAACAAAAATGGAGCAAATGAGATAAATGCAAGATCAGTTTGAATGTTTTACACGTGTTATGCAGAGTATGATACATGGAACTGCTGGAGGGTCTAATTGACCTGAATTGTTACCAACACAGGTATTTACATATTATATAATATCAAATTAATAAGTTGGTTTCTTGTTCAAATCTATGATTTTAATTTTGATTTATTTTTACAGATGGCAATTGTAATGGCAAACATCATTCAGAAACACATGGATGTCACATCAAATCCAAAAGAAAATGCTATCTCCCGAGAAGATTCATCTGATAATTAGATATTGAAGGAAAAATACATTTTAGTTTGCGCCTTCATTTGTAATCATTAGTATGTTTTTGTTTTTAGAATTTCATGTTTCTTGAAACTTAGATACTCATTTGTGGATTGTTAGATTTTGTTTGGTTTATATCCTAGTAAATGACAATTCAATTTTGTTTTTTTAGTTATTTCTCTTAAATGTACCATGTTTTTTTTTCCATTGTGGAGTTGCTTGTGCAGTAAGAATGGAATAGAAAATTCTAAAAAAGTTTTTTTTAAATGACTTCCGAAGCGGTTAACAACCACTCTTAGAAGGGAAAATGTACTGCAGTGCTCATGGTTGTACAAATGGTTTACAACAGCTTCAGATGTTTGTACAAGCGTTCTGAATAACCGCTCCTATATATTAATTTGAAGCATTAGTTAACCGCCTCAAGAACAAAGCAGTCACAATGCTAGAAAACCGAATGTGATGCACGTCTATAGGTCCGGTTATCAACCACTTCCAAAGACTAGAAACACCAGCGGTTAAACAACCACTTCTGTGACTACCTGTTGGAGCAGTTTATAACCACTTCGAATAATTCTTTTAGGAGCCGTTATTCTTGTTTCACCACCGGTCGCTGTTGTGGTACAATAGATCCTAGGAGCGGATGAAATTGAGTCAGTAAAGGAACCACTTCAAATTTATTTGAAGCGGTTAGAATACGCTTCGGAAGGTCCCAAAAACCGGTTCTAAAGCCCTTGTTTTTTTGTAGTGTTAGCTCCCCCTATCGTTGTGCCCGGTCTCTTGCCCTTGTGAGGTTGCCTCCCCCTCGGACAATGGCTCCTATAGTGTCCCCTTTGCTTGCATTGGAAGCACACGATGTGCTCCTTGCCCTTGCGTTTCGGGATTCCGGCTTCCTTGACCTTTGGCGCCGGTGGAGTCTTTCTTACCCTCTTTGGACACTTACTCTTGTAATGTCCATGTTCCCTACACTCAAAGCACATAATGTGCAATTTACTTGAACTTAAAGTGTTTGAGTTACCTAGGGTCGAGGATGGATGGATGCTCTCTTCTTCATCCCTCCCGGAGGTAGAAGCTTCTTCTTCGTACTCCGATCTTGAAGAAGAACTCACCTCCTCTTCTTCTTTAGATGTTGAGTAGCCCTCAACTTCTAATTCCTCACCTCCATGATGTGAGCTACTTGATGACTCACTTGTCTCCTCTCCATGATTTGAAGTGGAGCTCTCCTCATGGAGTTTGGCCAAGTTGTTCCACAACTCCTTAGCATTATTGTATTCACCTATCCTACACAACACATCATTAGGTAAAGAGAATTCAATAATTTTCGTTACCTCATCATTGATGGTTGATTGGTGGATTTGCTCCTTCGTCCACTCCTTCTTCTTGATAGGTTTTCCTTCCTCATCCATCGGAGGGGAAAACCCTTCTTGTACACAAAACCAATTTAACATATTAGTCCTAAGAAAATACATCATCCTTACCTTCCAATATGTGAAGTTGTTGTGAGACTCGTAGAAGGGTTGAATCGTGACATCTTCTCCATAGAGATCCATCTCTAGCCCGTGCTCCCCCGGGTGTTGATCCGTCGAAGAGCGACCTCGCTCTGATACCACTTGTTAGGATCCTTTGTACGGCTAGAGAGGGGGGTGTGAATAGCCGACCCCAATCTTTCGCGTTTCTTCCTACGAAACGTGTTAGCGCAGCGGAAAATACAAAGAAACGAAAGAGAAGAAATCAAACCTTAACACGAGGATGTAACGAGGTTCGGAGATTAGGGCTCCTACTCCTCGGCGTGTCCGTAAGGTGGACGAGTCCAGTCAATCCGTCGGTGGATGAGTCCCCGGAGAACCGGCTAATACAATATACTCCTTGTGGGTGGAGAAACCTCGCCACAAACGTTTGCAACAGCAAACAAAGAGTACAAGAACAGCAAGAAAAGCAATACAATATGAATACAATAGCACTCGCTTGCCTTCTTGTCGGCTGGATGAAGCAGCAACTTCAAGCGACGCCTACAACAGAAGGAACCCAACCGGAAGCTCACGCGCATAAGAAGAGCTCAACAAAACTCAAGCACCGAGCAGCTCAGAGGTAAGAAAGAGGAAGAAGTAACTGCAGCAGCAGCCTCACCCCTTTATACCGCGAAGAAGACGGTGAAGAAACTAGCCGGTGCGCAACGTTAGAACTCGATCGGTCTAGGGACCGATCAGGCCCCGATCGGTCCCCGGACCGATCGGTACGTAACCTTCAGCGATCGATCGTCTGCGGACCGATCGAAACCCGATGGATCGTCCACGCCGATCCCTACTCTTGGCTTTCATTCACGACATACCTGATCGGTCCCCGCACCGATCAGCTTTCTCTCATTGCTGGAGCGATCGGTCCGTAGACCGATCAGTGCAGAAACTTAACGATATCTGATCGGTCACCAGACCGATCAGAGCAAACAAGGTATCACTGGATCGGTCTGGTGATCGATCCAGAGCTTGGTTTTTGCCCAAACCAAGTCCCAAGACTTCCAAACCAATATCCGGTCAACCTTGACCTATTGGTACTTCATCCCTAGCATCTGGTCACTCCCTTGACCTGCTAGAATTCCCCGCCAAGTGTCCGGTCAATCCCTTTGACCTACTTGGACTTTCCAACACCAGAAGTCCGATCATCCCTGATCCATCTGGATTTTCCCTTGCCTGGCTTCACTCACCAGGACTTTCACCTGGCTTCACTCACCAGGATTTCCACACTGCCTAACATCCCAGTTAGGACTTTCTCACTGCCTGGCTTCACTCACCAGGACTTTCCCACTGCCTGGCTTCACTCACCAGGACTTTCCACACTGCCTAACATCCCAGTTAGGACTTTCCACTGCCTGGCTTCACTTACCAGGACTTTCCAACTGCCTAACATCCCAGTTAGGACTTTCCCAGTGCCAAGTCTCCATACTTGGACTTTTCCAGTGCCAAGTCTCCATACTTGGACTTTTCCCGAATCAGGTCAACCAGGTCAACCTTGACCTACGGTTGCACCAATAATCTCCCAAACATCTATTCTTGTCCCACATCAAGAATAGAACTCTCTCACGAGTGTCAAACATCAACATGCAACACAACTAGGTCAACCTTGACATAAGGTTGCACCGACAATCTTCCCAGGTCAAACATCAAAATACAACTCGAGTCACGTCAACTCGAGTCGGGTCAACCAGGTCAACCTTGACCTAAGGTTGCACCAACACCTTCTAGCTGACCACCGATCCCTTACAGACGCTTCATAGCACCCCAATGCATCTCTGAAGGAGCATGCATAAACTATGAAAACTTGTTAACTGCAAAGGAAATATCATGATTGTTGGAACCCCAAGGTTGTTTTGGTGTGATCAACAAGTTAAGTTAGGTCCTGTGTGTTTTTAACCTTGTGTCTAAGTGTGCAGGAGCTTAGGAGCACAGGTAGTCGAGCGGAAGATGCAGCTAGCGAGAAGGACGACACGCGGTGCATCCGAGGGATGAGGTGCTGCGGAAGAATACACCGGCGGACGAGAAGGAAGTGTGCAGTGGTTCCGAGGGACGAGAAGCCGGAGCGGAAGACTGCTCGAGGAGCAAGAGACGCAACTAGCGAGAAGGTCGGCACGGGGTACGACCGAGGGACGAAGACTGCGGATGAGTACGTTGGCGGACGAGAAGGAAGCACGCGGCGATTCTGAGGGATGAGAAATCGGAGCGGAACTCTGTTCGAGAAGACCGGAAGTTGGGTTCGGTGAGCCCTATTCCGGATGGCAGAGATCACCTAAGCGAGTGGAAGACTCGGTCTGAGGCGAACGGAGCCGGAGCAGAAGACCCGGGTTGAAAAAAGTCAACGGGGTTGACTTTTCCAACCGGGGCGCCCGGAACTCTCCGGGGCACCCGAAACCCTTCCAGGTGCTCGGAGTTGACTTTTTGACCAAATCACGTCAATCGTGATCTGAACGTTGGGGGATAAAGTTTTATCGCCCCCCAGGGTGCCCAGAACCCCTTCGGGGCGCCCCGACTAAGGATATAAATACAACCTTGGTCCAGAAGCTTTTCATCAATTATAACTCAAGCAATTCTTTCAACACTTGTGTACTTCATCTGTAGTTTAGCTTCTTTTTGTGCGCTTCATCATTGTACGAGGCTTGTCCACCTAATGGAGTTTTTAGTACGATCATCTTCCTTGGATTAACAACCTCCTCGGTTGTAACCAAGTCAATCCCGGTATGCCTCGTCTTTTCTGATTTACTTTCTGTTTTGCTAATTTATGCAAGTGTTAGTTTAAGAGTTCGAGAAGGGTTATGTTTTTTATTTTTGTAGGCTATTCAACCCCGCTTCTAGCCGACCACAGTGATCCAACAAGGACGAGTCATACGGAGATGTTGTAAGCCTCCAACCACTTGTTGGAACTTAGTTGTATCAAAAGATAAAGACCCATCATGCAAAGTAAGACGAGAGCCGAAAGTAATAGGAGTGGAGACCAGCTTGGAGTCAAGCATGTTGTGTTTGGAGAGAAGATCAGTGACATACTTTTGCTGAGACAAGAGAAGCCCAATTGAGGTTGGGCGAGCTTCAATACCGCAGAAGAGGGAAAGAGCCCCAAGATCCTTAATTGCAAATTTTGCATGAAGTTTACATACTATGATGTCAACAAAAGAAGAATTACTCCCTGTAATGATTAGATCATCAACATATACAAGGAAATAGATAACAGTATCATCCCGAAAATAAACAAATAAGGAGATGTCAGCTCGGGATGCGATAAAGCCAAGAGAGACCAAGAAAGCGTGAAGCTCCAAATACTAGGCGCGCGAAGCCTGCTTCAGGTCATAAAGCGCCTTATGCAAACGACACACATGATCCGGAAACTCAACACTACACATACCCGAAGGTTGCGCCATATAAACCTCCTCTGCAAGATGACCATCAAGAAACGCATTGTTTACATCAAGTTGGCGAAGACACCACCTCCAATTCACAGCCAGACTAAGAATAATGCGCATTGTTACTGGATTAATAACAGGGTTGAATGTATTATGAAAGTCAACACCAAGGCGCTGATGAAAACCCTTGTCAACAAGGTGAGCCTTATACCGATCAATTGAGCCATCAAAATTACTCTTAATGCGAAACACCCACTTATTACCCATAATATTTTGGTCTGGCAAAGGTGGGACAAGAGTCCAAGTCTGATTACGGAGAAGAGCATCATACTCTTCATGTATGGCATGTACCCAATTCGGATCTTTGAGCACCTGTGTGATAGAGGAGGGTTCACAAGGTTGTGGAAGACTAGTATGAAGAAGATACTTTGGATTGAGTTTGTAGATGACATTTTTGGAGTGAGTTTGCATGGGATGTTGGTTTAGAGAAGCGAGAGAGGGAGAAAGAGTCGGTGGGCTAGAGGGTCAGTGGCAGGAGAATCAGGAGTATTTGTGAGAGATAGCCGACGGGTGATGTCGTCGGTGGCAGCCATTGTAGAAGGTGGCTGAAGCCGACAATTGATGTCATCGGCGGCAGCCATTATAGAAGGCGGCTGGTAGGTATTGTGGAGAAAAGAAAGAAAGAAAGAAAGAGAAGGAAAAAAAAAGATTGTTGTTAAGCTTAGAGCTCTGATACCATATTGACGATAGAATTCACACATATTATTAATGATAGCATATGGTATAATATAAATACCATTACAAGTGGAAATAGAAAAATACATAAATTAGGAAAACAATAAGTATTTCCTAATAATAATTATTCTCTAATAACTAGGAAACAAATAACTATTTTCTAATAATAATTATTCCCTAATAACTAGGAAACAAATAACTAGTTATTTATAATAATTATTTCCTAATACCTGCACACAACCAGCCGATCCAATGAAGCGTTAGTGACCAAAGATCAGGGAAGGGTTCCTTGGCAAAGCCCTCCGACGCTCAAGTCAATCCAGTTTCCTTGCTAGTTGAAAAAGAATAGTAGAGGAGGTAAGAATGAATGTTTCAAATGCCAAAATTGTGTACCTTCCCAACGGAGAGGACCCCTTTTTATACCACCTCTCACAATCAACGTGATCATGAGGTGGTTTCATGCGTTAGAGTTTGTTTGCTTGTTCCTTGAAGAGCTTCCGAGGAATCTTTTTTTTACCCACAGATGTACCTCTTTTGTCGTTTATAACTTAAATCTTTTCTAAAGTCGTTGGAGAAGGATGTCGTTATAGAT
Organism: Zingiber officinale; assembly: GCF_018446385.1. Classification (NCBI taxonomy): domain Eukaryota; kingdom Viridiplantae; phylum Streptophyta; class Magnoliopsida; order Zingiberales; family Zingiberaceae; genus Zingiber; species Zingiber officinale. The sequence goes on along the minus strand of NC_055996.1, from coordinate 133,799,776 downwards.
GAATCACCAATGGGAAACAAGATAACCTCTGAAGGAGGTTCCAAAGGAATATTCTTCGATAATTATGACAGGCTGTTAAAATGTTGTCTGTTGTTTGTCTGTTGAATGTATCTCGATCGGTCCGGAAGGCCGGCTGTATTGTTTACCATTATATCAATATGTTTTGTCATATGTTAAATACTGTAGATATCTATTTAGAAACTAATATAGTGCCTATAATATGCCAAAGCTTCATTCAAGAAATCATATGATAGATTATGTATGTTAGAGCTTTATTTTAGGGACAACGTGACATTAGGTAACTTAAACTCAATCAACTTGTGCTTGACCGAGTGGATATGTAGAGTTTCCTAAGGATAAAGACCTTTAAGCCTGTCCAGTCTTTACCCGAACGGGCATACACCAATGGTCTTATGTTCGCTCAACCTTTATCCGACCAATCTTATACTAGGAGATTTATAAGGCTAAGTGTCCTTAAGCCCACCTGGTCTTTTACCTGAATGGGCGTACACATATAGTCTTATGTTTGATCGGTCTTAGTTCGACCAGTCTTATACTAGGAGATTTATAATGCCAAGTGTCCTTAAATCCGTCCGGTCTTTACCTGAACATGCGTACACTAGTAGCCTTATGTTCAATCGGTCTTTATCCGACCAGTCTTATACTAGGAGATTTATAAGGCCAAATGTCCTTAAGCCCGTTCGGTCTTCCTTAAGCTCATTCGGTCTTTACCCGAACAGGCGTACACTAATAGCTTTATGTTCGATCAACCATTATCCGACCAACCTTATGCTAGGATATTTATAAAACCAAGTGTCCTTAAGTCAGCCCTTTCTTTTTCTCGAACGGGCGTACATCAATAGCCTTACGTTCAACCGACTTTGGTTTGACTAGTCTTATACTGGGAGATTTATAAGGCCAAGTGTCCTTAAGCTCGCTCGGTCTTTGCTCGATCGGGCGTATATAGAGAGCTTTATGTTCAATCAGTCTTCGTTCAACCGATCTTATACTAAAGTGTCTTCAGAAGGCCTAATCGCTTAGAGCTCGGTCAGATTTTCACTTGGTCATGCTCCCTTGCACTCAGTCGGCTACTCAACTAATTGAGTACATTATTTCCTGACTTCTAGAGTAAAATACTAGAATTCTTATATCCGACCGACTTTATGGGCGATCGGCTTTATTCGAGTGTCCTACTTTGTAACCACTCGGGCAGGACCCTAGAGTTTTAACGCGGAGCGATCAACAAAGTCATATGGGAGGCGTTCTCCCATTCTGACTTCGACCTCCACTTTACCTTGACTTTGACCATCACATTATTTTGAGATCCTCTAGCTATAACCCGTATCATGTATAATATTTAGAAAATTTTAAGTCCAAGTTAAAAATAATTGTTTGTTGGGTTATGTATAATTTTTAAAAAATATTAAATAAAATTTTTATTAGCCCAAGTTAAAAATAATTATCAGACAAAATAATTTTTAAAATGATGGTTTGATATGAGATTTATGTTCTATTTATCTGGTAGTGCGGACAGTAAAACTATTGAAAATTTTTTTACTAAATAAATTTTTATCGTTTAATTTATTAAAATTTTTAGAAAATTTTAAAATCAAAATTGATAATCGTAAAATTGAATGGAAAATAATTGATGGAAAAAAAATTGACATATATACTTTTTTTATTCATAAAATTCTACCATATAAAAATATAAAATTATATCATATACCTAACTAACAAATAAGGTATACATCAGTTTTTTTGTAGTTAAAAAATTATATCTTATATATTTATCTTCCCCAATTAAAGGTTAACAAATATGAGAAATTTTTTTTCCCTTTTCCATCGTCTTCAAATATAGCATTAGTCGGAGAATATTAAAAACGAACATTCAATTATGCATAATTTTTAGAAAATATTAAACAAAAAATTTATTAGTCCAATTTAAAATTAATTATAAATTTGGAGGACAACCAAAATACCATGCAGGCGTAACAATAGCAGTCTTGGAACACTCTGCGAGAATATGGCCCCAGCCAGAGTGCTGCTCCTCCCGATCCCGGCCCCCGGCCACATCAAGTCCATGGTCGAGTTGGGCAAACTCCTCCACCGTTACCATTTCTCCGTCACCGTCCTCATCGCCTCAATCCCTGACTTACCCGTTGACCACTGTATCGCCACCGTCGCCGCCTCCGGCCTCGACTTCCGCCATCTCCAGCCCGTCGATCCGCCCAAGGACTTCGACGGAGTAGAGGATTTCATCTCCGCTTATATGGGGGAGCAAAGACACCAAATCAAATCCCTGCTCCGTGACCTCTTGCGCTCCGGCGACGCCCCTTTGGCCGGTATAATCGTCGACTTATTTGCCACCGGAACGATCGACGTCGCGGCCGAACTCGGTGTGCCTTGCTATGTCAATTACATCTGCAACGCCGCCTTCCTCGCTCATATGCTCTATCTCCCAACCCTCGAGGAGAAGTTCCCCGTGGAGTTCGAGGAAATGGAAGAAGAGGTGAGGGTGCCGGGCGTGTGCCCCATCCCGCCGATCTCGTTGCCGTCGCCCTTCATGAAGAAGAAGAGCGGGAGGTACACTTGCTTGCTCAACCTTGGCCGGCGCTACTCCGAGGTTAAAGGCATCGTGATCAACACATTCACGGATGTTGAGCCGGCGACGCTGCGGGCGCTGGAAGAGGGTCTCTGCACGCCCGGCCGTCGGACCCCGCCGGTGTATTCAGTCGGCCCGCTGATCTCGCCCGAGGAGGGGGAAAAAGATCGGCAGCACGAGTGCGTCGCGTGGCTCGACGGGCAGCCGGCACGCTCGGTGGTGTTCCTCTGCTTCGGGACCGGAGGCTGCTTCAGCGCGGAGCAGGTGCGGGAGATAGCGGCGGGTCTGGAGCGTAGCGGGCGCCGGTTCTTGTGGGTGGTGCGGGTGGCGACGGACGAGGTGATATTCGGGACGTTGAGGCCGGCGGATGCGAAGTTGGAGGACGTGCTGCCGGAGGGATTTCTAGAGCGGACTAAGACGAGGGGGATGGTATGGCCGTCGTGGGTGCCGCAGGTGGAGATTCTAGCTCACCGGGCGGTGGGGGGGTTCGTGACGCACTGCGGGTGGAACTCGATCCTGGAGAGCCTACGGTACGGGATCCCCATGCTGGGGTGGCCGCTGTACTCGGAGCAGCATTTGAACGCGGTGGTGATGGCAGAGGAGATGGGGGTGGCGCTGCAGCTGAAGGTGGAGAGGGCGAAGCGCAACTTTGTGAAGGCGGAGGATTTGGAGAGGGGAGTGAAAACGTTAATAGGGGAGAGCGAGGAAGGAAGGAGAGTGAGGGCGAAGGCGGAGGAGATGATGGCGGCGGCTAAGAAGGCATGGGAACAAGGTGGATCTTCCTTAGCAAACATGGAAGCCTTGGTGAAGGATTTGCGCGCCAAATGAAATGAAATGAAATGAAATTGGAGCTGCATAATTGTTCCCTTTGACTTTAGACCCAATAACCGCATACACATTGATAATGTATGTTTTTGAAATGCCCTCGAATAAGAAATTGGAGCTCCACATTGGAATGTAGGTTTCGTTAAACGATGACAAATGTCACCGTAATTCCAGGCTAACATTGGAGTTTATCTTTATGGAACATAAACTTAAAACAATCTCAGAAATATCACTTGAAACAAACATGTGTTAGCGATCGAAACTTTTTGTAGCTAAATGAATTTAGCGATGGGTTAACAATAAAAAATTCCAATCGCATAATTTTCAATCGCCGATGTCATTTAATTTTCATGGTTAAATTTAACGATGAAAATTAATAGTCTACTGCTAACATTAGCGACAATATTTAATTTCTTTCGTTAAATTTTAATTTCCATTCCATCGCTAAGTTACTTTAGCGATGGAGATTATTTTCCCGTCGCTAAATAAATTTTTTAAAAATACTTTTCATAATTGAAAATTAAAATCAAATCGTACCTGATTTAAAAACAACAAAATTTTCAACAATATTGCCCCCTATAAGAGTCTCATCGGCGTGGCGTTGACCGGATTTAGGATGATATTCTTCTTTTTCATGAGAAACAGAGAATTAAATTTTATATATCTAATCGGTTCTAGGGTAGTTTGAGTTTATATTTAGAGTTTTACCTATGAAAAATAGAGAGCTAAACCCTGAAAATCCAACCGGTTCTATGACCTACCGACTATAAGCTGGGAGCAGTACCCATGAGAAGTGGGGAGCTGAGCTCCGTAGATTCCACCGACTCTGGGATCGACTGAGTTTATGCTGAGAGCTTTGCTCATGAGAAGTGAGGAGCTCAGTCTCGTAGGTCTGATCAATTCTATGATCGATCAATTGTAAGTTGAGAGCAGAGCCCATAAAAAGTGGGGAGCTGAGCCCCAAAAGTCCAGGCAGACTCTTTATCCAATCGGTCAATATGTCCGATCGGCAGGAGTACTTAGTTGAGCCGTGTGATCATATTGGCCCCGAGTATTGACCCCTCCTTGATTTTGACCGCCATGTTAGTTAGTGTTTTGACTTTGACTCTGCTTCAAGGGCCCCACCCTACTTGCTATATTACAAGTCTCCCATTCAAGTCTAGTCAAAGGAGACGCGAGTTCGACTGACTAAATAGTCTATCGTAAGACTGAATCGCTCCCGACTACAAAGTCATATCACTAGGCCAGTTGTAGAATGTTGACCGAATAGCCGTGGCGATGTCGAGCAAGCGGTGATACGTAAGTAATGCTAAGCGGGTGATGATATGTGAGTGTCGGGCGAGTAGTGATATGAGAGCAGTGCCGATGAAATGACGATATGTGAATAGTGCCGAGCGAGCGGCGATATGTGAGTAGTGCCAAGTGAGTGCCGATATGTGAGTAGTGTCGAGCGAGCGACAAGTGCCGAGCAAGCGACGATACACGGGGAGTGTCGTGCTAACAACAATATGTAAGTAGTGTCGAGTGGGCGACAAAATGTGAGTGCCAATCAGGTGGATGTCATGCCCAAGTGAATTGATGCTGAGAATCATGCGCAAGTGAATGAATTGTAGTTGTGGCAAGAGTCGGGAAAAGCCGACGGATTGTTGGCGCGTGAACCATGCATGCTTATAACTTGCAACTGGGGCAAGAGCCTAAGATAACCGACTAAATGGTCGTTGGGCACAAGAGTTATGCTCTCTTATAACTTGCAGCTGGGTGAGAGTCTGGGATAGTCAATCAATGGTCGTTGAGCGCGAGAGCTATGCTCGGTTATAACTCACAGCTGAGCAAGAGTCTAGGATAGTCGATCAGATGGTCGTTGGGCGCAAGAGTCATGCTCGCTTATAACTTATAGCTGGACGAGAGTTTGGGATAGCTGACCGGATGGTCGTTGAGTGCGAGAGCCATGTTTGCTTATAACTCGGAGCTTAGCAAGAGTCTGGGATAGCTGCTCGGATGGTCGTTGAGCGCAAGAACCATGTTCGCTTATAACTCGCAGTTGGGCAAGGGTCTGGGATTGCCGATTGAATGGTAGTTCGGAGTCATGCTCGCTTATAACTCACAACTAGGAGAGAGTCTAGGATAGCTGACTGGATGGTCGTTGAGAACAAGAGTCATGTTTGCTTATAACTAACAACTAGATGGTTGTTGGATGCGAGAGTCATACTCACTTATAACTCGTTACTGGGCAAGAGTCTGGGATAGACGACCGGATGGTAGTTGAGTGCGAGAGCTATGCTCGCTTATAACTCGTAGCTGGACAAGTGTTTGGGATAGCCGACTGAATGACCATTAATTGAGTGCGAGAGACATGCTTGCTGGGCGAGAGTCTTGGATATAGGCATGAGAGCAGACTCACTTATAACTAGGCGAAGTGACATGAGAGTCTGGAACAACCGATCGAATGGTCTTTAGCGAGTTGGAGGCACGATATTAGAGACACAGTGTATGACCCGAATGCCTCGGAGCTTGGAAGTGTAAGTCCCTTGGCGGCCAGCTAGATGGGGGTAAATAGCCCCTGCATAAAAACAAAATAAGAATACCTTCTTCGGGCTTATAACTTAATTAAACTAAACACTTGCATAAATAAAATAAGAAATAAATAGAAAGACGATGCTCACAGATTTACTTGGTTACAACTGGAGAGGTTGTTAATCCAAGGAAGTGAAATGCACTAATTCTCCTTCAAGCGGAGAAGCCTCTTTACAACAATTAACGCATAAAAAAATGAAGCTAAACTAACAAAGAGAAACACACAAGTGTTGTTTATCAAAATCCTTGTTGTTTTTAGCTTTTGGGACCAAGACTATATTTATAGTCTTAGTCGGGCACCTGGAAGGATTCCAGGCACCTGTAGTAGGATAGAATTCTATCCCCAACACGTCGGTCAAAGTCCACGTCGATCATGATAAAATTTGAGTTTCGGGCGCCCGGACCCACAAAGTCAACATGGTTGACTTTTTCGATCCGGGCTCTCTGCTCCGGTTTTGCACGCCTCGGTCCGGGTCTTACGTTCTGGCTTTGCTCGCATGGGTGATTTTGGCCATCTGGAATAGGGCTCACCCGAACCCAACTTCCGACCTTCTCGAGCAATCTTCCGCTTCGGCTTCTTGTCCATCGGAAACGCCACACACCTCCTTCTCGTCCACCCACGTACTCTTCCCCAACACCTCGTCTCTTAGATGCACCGAGCTCGTCGGCTCTCTCTCGTGCCATCCTTCATGATAGCTGCATCTTTTGCTTGGCTCCCTGTCCTCCTAAGTTTCTACACACTTAGACACAAGGTTAAACACAACAGGACCTAACTTGACTTGGTTGATCACATCAAAACCTCCATGGGGTACTTACAATCTCCTGCTTTTTTATGTGAATCAACCCAAGTTAAGTTAGGGTAAAATACGACATGAAATTAAAGACATGAAATAAATATTCAAGTTCTTTAGAAAAAAAATTATACCAAAAATATATATATACCTCCCCTTAAACTTAACTTCTAATTAAAAACATGAAATAAATATTCAAGTTCTTTAGAAAAAAATTATATCAAAAATATATATACCTCCCCTTTAAACTTAACTTCTAATTCTTTCTCTTTGATTACATCAAAAATAGAAGGTAAGCTTTAAATGAGTAAGAAATAAATTGAGAAGAAAGTGTAGATGAGGAAGAATTTAATTAATTATGAGAATGATTAATTAGTGTCATTCAAAGAAAAATAAGAAAAAAAACTGAGGTTTGAATAAATATTTAAGTAAAAAAAACTTTAAGTCACATTAATATTTTTTTAAAGTTAACATAAAATTCAAATAATCGTATAGAAAAATTAAAGTTTCATAAACTAAGTGATCAAGAATATTAAATATTGAAAATCGGCATGCATATAAGTAATTCATAAAATTTGAAAAACAATTTCTTGGATAGAGAGTATGACAATCTCAAATGAATTTTGAAAATAAATAGTACAGAGAAAACATTTTTAAATTAAAAAATATGATTTTTATTCAGAAATTCATAGAAAAAGTAAACAACTCTAAATTTATCGATGCTGTGAAATGAAATCTTATTTCTCATAAAATTAAATTATAATTAAATTTTAACAAAACATATGCTAAGAAATTTATTTGACAATATTAAAAAAAAAACTCAGAGCATGTGAATAATTTAATTTAGGCATGATTTCAAAATCCATTATAGGTTTCTTCCTACTGAATTAATTAAATATTTTCTAGTGATATAAATTTTTGTCACTTTCTAATTAGACTTTTGTGAAATTTATAGTATCAATTTAATCTTTTATAGTTTCTAACATTTAAAACAGAAATATTTGAATATGCAGAATTTTTAAAGTTTTCTATTTGTTCCTTTAATTCAACATTTTCAAGTTTTATTTTTTCAAAATCTTCTATTAGGCATGGTTTTACTAAAATTCTTTTTATTTCTAAGTTTTCATTTTTTTTAATTTATCATTTTTACTTTTTAACTTGCACATTGATTTTGCCATAGATTTACTACCAAAATAGAGTTGATCGGGAGGTAAGAGACATTCCTCACTTACCATATCAGACTTGAAGTCTAAATCTCCCCCTACTTTATTGCATTCATCTGAAGTCGCTCATCCTTCATCGATGTTGGCTTCTGAGGTGCTTTGCTTTCCATGGCTTGCCATCAGTGCTAGTCTAACATATTCTTCTATTTCTGACTCAAATGATGAGCTTTCATTCCAAGTAGCTTTTAGATTCTTGTACTTGTTTTGCTTGGACATCTTGTCTTTTTTCTATTTGCGTTCTGGGCAACCCTCTTTTATATGTCCTTTCTTTTGACACTGGTAGCATCGAACCCTTGTAAAATACTGGAAATAGGCGAATATGAATAAGAGAATTTTTCGGAATTTTTGGACATTTTTATGCAATTTTTCGGAGCTCGTATGGACGAGTTAACGGGGATGAAAATGGGGCCCGGAGAAAAACCTATTTAGGCTACCCAATTAAGCGAGGAATTGTTTCTTTTATAATTCCTTTTTACTTTTTCTTATTTCTTTTCCTTATTTCTCTTCCTCGCCAAAAACCCGCTGCCCTCTTCCCTTCTTCTTTCCGACGCCGAGCCCTAACCGTCGGCCTGGCGGTTTCTTCCTCGCCGAAGCCTTAAACCCCTCGGCCACCTCCTTTTCTTCTTCTTCTCATCTTCTTTGCGTCGATCGCCCTCACCCCGCCACACCGAAGTCACCATCGCCGACTCCTCTGCCTTCCGATTCCTCTTTCCCCAAGCGCCGGCGACGCTCAATCCATCGCCGGTTTCCTACTCAGTGCTTGTGCCCTAGCCACCTTGCCAACGCCAGTGAGCGCCTTGCTGCGATCTTTGCTGGTGCTGTCCGAGACCAATGCCTCGGGGACGAAGATTTGTCACAGCCGACGATCTCCCTTCTGTTCTCTGTGCTGCTACGGCCGATCATCACTGAAGGACCTCACTGTGCCGCCTCTCCTCTGTTCCTGATCAATCTTCCTTTGTGGTGGAATTAGGTCATGGTTAAGGTAAGGCAGTGATGAGAAGGTTAGGGATTTGAGGATCTTGATTGATCTCGGATCAGTTTCCTGTTATGTTGGTTTGATTTGTAGGTTGTTTTAGTAGTAGGATGTTAACAAATTATGTTTGATCTGTGATCTTCTTACCGGCAGCACTCAAACCAGCGTCACCAGTGGGTTGGATCAAGAGCAGAGGTTTGAATCAAGGTAAGAAGTAGAGTAATTGTTACATGTTGATGAGTTAGATTCATGTATTGGATTAGGAATATATTGGATTAATTCATGTTTAGGTATGATCTTGATACCTATTGATAATTTATTCATCATTAGGTTGTGTAGAAAAATTAGGTTATATGGATTTAGGTTTTGGATTTTTATCAAAAGGGTTGTTTGGGGTTAAGGTAATTAACCCTAATTAACCGTTAGAAAGGTTGAGGGAAATGGTTTAGGGTTTATCCCTAAATTTCTATTTAGGATTTATTTAGCTGTTTGTTTGTATTCTAGCTAAATAAAAGTAAATGTATTTTTGTTTGCATAGGGCTCTGATTCGAGACGGTATCTCGACGTCGGATTTGGACATTCCTATTGGAGGCGGGTACTTTTGACTTATGTCATTTGATATACATAGTAGTGAATTTAACAAGTTGCATTAATTATGTCCTTAATTTGTTTCGGTTAGTCACTACCCAATATCTGATACATGATTGATTGCTTGTTTGATTTGCATCTCATGTATACTTTATTTGTTTATACATGCTTATAGGGGGTAGTGATATACCATGATTCACCATGTTCAGGACCTAGGTTTTTATACCTCTTGTGTACCTTTGATTCGATATGATTCGTTGACCTAGGGTGCACTTTTCTATATATATGAATTAGGTCAGGATGTTTTTATGGTTATTGCCATGCACCATTTGCATGATTGCATGCTGTGCGATAGTCCGCTCCATTATTGTTGAGCACATCGCCAGTTACATGGATCTACACACACCACCACTCATGGGTTAGTGGTTGATTCAGGCAGAGTGTGTTGCAACAGGGAATCTGTTAGGCACCGTTGGTCCGCTCATGGGTAGTGTGACACAACGTGTTATCTGGCAGGGATTCCTCCCCGTCATCGTGTACCGGGAGTTGAGAGCATTGCGCTCCCCCATTTATGATTTGGGGTAGGAGGATGGGTGTACTCCGACAGCATCCCGTCCACTCGGTCACTCATCAGGAGTAGTGACGACAGAGTGCACGGTTGTCACAGCTCTACCCACTCGGCCTCACCATTCTGTGAGATGATCGACTGGCGTCAGGGGTGACCAGGACGCATCATTGGCATCATATGCATGATGCATTTATTGCTTGTGTTTGTGTTTGCTGCATTTATATACTGCATATTATTTGGATACCTATGTTTAACATGCATATAGGATTTCCTAATCCCTCGGACTGTTTGACCTTATACTCAGGTCCTGGTTAGTGCAGTATCTCTCCTGTTTACTTCACATGCATTTTTTTATCTTTCTTATATCAGGAGACTGTACGCATGATTAGTGCTAGGTGTTATTTCCCTACTTTGTATATCAGTTGTACCTGCTGAGTGTTGGACTCACCCCGCCTCCATTGTTGTTATATTTCAGGATGATGCTGTCAGGAGAGAGTTCCAGTTGCTAGTCCCCTGCAGACCACCAGCTGTAGTTGTCTTTTGGTTTTGTTTTGTTTCTTATTTGACTATGTTTGGACTTAGTCTTGTGTTGGTTTTACTTATGGATTTTGTATGAATTCTTATGGTTGATGGTTTTGGTATGATTTGGTTTTATTCTACTACATGCCTGCCTGGACGGCAGAAGAGGTGAGTTCGTCGGATTTGAGCATTTCGAGTGTAGTGGAGTAGGGTGGATTTGAGTCAGAGTACTATTATTTTTGTTTACTATTATTAACTGTGTGGTTGTGACAGCCAGAGGCTGAATATCTATATAAACTGCGTGGTGATTGTTTTTATTTATTGTTATTATTCCATCCGCCTGTGGCTGAGGTATATGTGTTATGTAGAAGTTTCAAATCGTCCGCCGTACAGGGGAGATGCTGCCGAAATTTTCTCGGACAGGGACTCCTCTGGGGCGTGACAATTTATTGGTATCAGAGCCAAGTTAGGATACCTGCTTTTGGTGTTTTGGATTATTTTTGGGTTAGCCAGGTTTGCGAGTCAAACTGGGCATTTTTGGATTTTCGTTATGGTTATGTTTCGGATTTATATGGATTTCCGGCGATGTTTCTCGTTCGGAATTTTGAGGTCAAAAGTTGGGGACTGGACAGCGACGGAACATCTCCAGACAGCAAATAGGTATGATGTTTATTTTATGATTTTCATACTTGTAGTAATATCTGTAATTTAATTTAATAGATATGAGACGATCTACTCGTATTGCTGCGAGACGTGGTGCTGGACGACCACGTGCGAGGACCACGGGATCTCTGGATATGCCAGAGATGCCCACTGTTAGTGAGCCTGTCAGTCAGGGACAGACTCAGCATGCTGCGGGCACGTTGGGCTCTCAGACCCCGACGACTCCTATAGAGGTACCTACCTCGGTTGTGCCGAGCGTACCTATCCCTACAGTAGCTCCGGTACCATCAGAGGTACCATTGGCGTACCCGACATCTGCTCCAGCGCAGCCTACAGCGTATTCAGTACCACCGCCACTTGGATCTACAGTGTACCCGACACCAGAGGCACCTGTGCCCCCAGTGCCTACAGTAGCAGTAGCTGCACCATATCCGGTACCATTACCTACCGTACCTCCAGCTGCGGCCACTTATGTTCACCCGGCAATACCACCGACGGCTTATGCTCCAGTATATACAGCAGCACCGGGAGTTCCTCCTCCGGTTTATTCCTCGGTACCACCTGTAGTATCAGCTCCAGTGTTTTCGCCAGTTCCTGCAGCCGTCCCGACACAACTCACTGATATTGTCGCTGCACGAGCTAGGATTCCAGCATTGGCTGAGTCGATGAAGACTCGTTTCACTCTTTTCCGTGGAGATCTCGATCCGAGCATGGCTCTGTCATGGATAGAGACTATGGAGCAGACTTTCTTCTATATGGCTTGCTCCGAGTGAGAGAAAGCAGAGCTGGCTGCCTACCATTTACGGGATGAAGCTAATGCCTGGTGGATTACTCAGCGTTCTATTATTGGTGAGCGCAACGTCACGTGGACCAGGTTCAGAGAGGCTTTTGAGAGCCGCTTCTTTCCACTGTCTTATCAGATGGCTCGCCGACAGGATTTTATGAGTCTAAGGCAGAACAACCGCTCAGTGACCGAGTATAATACTGAATTCCACCGGTTGGCTAAGTTTTGTCCAGATTTAGTTGCGGAGGACAGAACTCGCATGATGCAGTTTATTCAGGGACTGGATGGTTATCTGCATGTACGGCTTGCCGGTTTAGGGATCACATCTTACTCTGATGCACTGGATCGAACTTTGATGATAGAGTTAGCTCAGCAGACAGCATATCCGGACAGGAAAAGGAAGCATACAGGTCAGACATCAGGGCAGATCCAGCAGACACAGGCGACAAGACAGCATCAGAGTAGTCGCAGACGGTCAGGTCAGAGTTCTTCTGGGGTATCTCGTAGGCCTCAGAAGTCAGGGCGGTCTTCTTCAGGACGTTCCCGGTTCTCTCAGCAGAACCGGCAACCACCTCCCAGTGATACTCATTGTTTCAGATGTGGATCCAGAGATCACCTCACCCCAGCTTGCTCTCTGGAACAGCCAGTTTGCTTTTATTGCAAACTGCCTGGGCACCAGAGCCGAGATTGTCAGCTGAAGGCTCAGCACACGGCTTCCTGAGGGTCAGGTCAGAGGGGACAGTCTAGTCAGCCAGGGGCATATCGAGGAGGGCAGAAAGCCCATTCCTCACAGCGTCAGCAGGGAGCAGCTCCCTCAGCAGCAGCATTTGGCATGCTTGGACAGGAGTACTCCAGTGCTTCTGTAGCACCCCAGAGTTTTGTTCCAGGACCTTATTATCCGACTCAGGGGCAGTACCAGACTCAGTCCCAGACAGCTGCACAGTATCAGTCACCATCCTCTCAGTCTTCTCTGGCACATTGTCCAGCAGCGCCTCAGTGGCAGGCTTCTGCCCAGCTGCAGCAGTCGCTGGCAGCGTTACCAGAGAGGATGCTCAGCGGGCCGACGGATCCGTTTTCCGCGGTACGATTTCCATTTATGCATTTTCCGCTGATGTTTTGATTGATACTGGTAGTTCGCACTCTTTTATATCCCGTACCTTTATGCGGGAGATTGGTAGATTACCTATTGTTAGACTGCAGCGGTTGACCGTCTCCCTACCGTCCGGTGATACTTTAGACGTCACCCAAGAGGTCAGAGGTTGCTCGTTAGACTTTGGCAACATGACACTTACGGTAGATCTTCTAGTATTAGAGATGATCGAGTTTGATATCATTCTTGGCATGGATTGGCTGTCAGTATATCATGCTACCGTTGATTGCCAGACGAGGGTGGTCACCTTCCGGCCTCCGAACCAACCCTCGTAGAGTTTCACTGGCATCAGAGATGACGGCATCTCGATTATTTCGGCGATTCAGGCGCAGAAGCTGCTGTCTCACGGCTGTCATGGTTTTCTATTATCTCTGATTAGTACTGAAGACAACAGCAGTTCGCAGCTCTCTGACGTTTCTGTAGTCCGAGAGTATCCAGATGTATTCCCTGAGGAGCTTCCTGGTTTGCCTCCCAGAAGGCCAGTGGAGTTCACTATTGAGCTGATTCCGGGAACTTCACCGACATCGAAAGCTCCGTATCGTATGGCACCGAAAGAGTTGAACGAGCTAAAGGTTCAACTCCAGGAGCTTTTGGATAGGGGATTTATACGCCCTAGTGTTTCACCATGGGGTTCTCCAGTTCTATTTGTCAAGAAGAAAGACGGTACCATGAGGTTATGTATTGACTACAGGCAGCTGAATTCAGTGATCGTTAGAAATAAATATCCATTACCACGGATTGAGGATTTGTTTGATCAGCTCAGAGGTACTTCAGTGTATTCTAAGATTGATCTGCGATCCGGATATCATCAGCTGAGAGTCAGAGACTCAGATATTCAGAAGACAGCGTTCTGTACCAGATACGGTCATTATGAGTTTTTGGTAATGCCATTTGGGCTTACCAATGCTCCAGCGGTGTTTATGGACTTGATGAACCGCATCTTTCTGGAGTATCTGGATCAGTTTGTTATCGTTTTCATTGATGACATATTGGTCTATTCGCATTCCGAGGAGGAGCATGCACAGCATCTTCGTATAGTCTTGGAGACTCTTAGACGGCATCAGTTGTACACGAAGTTCAGCAAGTGTGCATTCTGGTTATCCTCAGTCGGTTTTCTGGGACACGTGGTCTCTAGCAGAGGTATTTCAGTTGATCCTCAGAAGATCGAGGCTGTCACCGATTGGGAGCAGCCGAAGTCAGTTCAGGAGATCCGCAGTTTTCTGGGACTAGCAGGATATTACCGACGTTTTGTCAAGGGTTTTTCGCGTATTGCTATGCCATTGACACGTCTTACCAGGAAGGGCGTGAAGTTTACGTAGACAGAGGATTGCGAGACCAGCTTTCAGGAGCTGAAACGGAGATTAGTGTCGGCTCCAGTTTTGGTTTTACCTTCTGGAGAGGATGGATTTGTACTCTACACCGACGCGTCTCTACAGGGTTTGGGCGCTGTTCTGATGCAGCACGGTAGAGTAGTCTCTTATGCTTCTCGTTAGTTGAAGGAGCATGAGAAGAACTACCCAGTTCATTACATGGAGTTAGCCGCCATCATTTATGCATTGAAGATTTGGCGCCATCATTTATACGGTATTACATTTGAGATTCTCACTGATCATAAGAGTCTCAAATATGTTTTCACTCAGAAGGAGCTTAATCTCAGACAGAGGAGATGGATGGAGTTCCTGAAGGATTACGATTGTACCATTAGCTACCACCCGGGGAAAGCTAATGTGGTTGCAGATGCACTCAGCAAGAAGTCCAGAGGGACTTTGGCTTGTCACCGAGTTTCAGTTATAGACTTGATTCAGGGTTTCTCTGAGTTAGACCTTGAGGAGCAGGGACCGACAGAGCAGGGTATTCTTGTTACCATGGTTGCTCAGTCATCGATCCGGACGAGGATCCGAGAGGCCCAGGCTGGTGATCAGCATTTGTAGTTCATTAGCAGTCAGATAGCTTCTGGGCAGCAGACCGATTTTACACGAGACGAGGAGGGTGTTATATACTTCCGAGGCAGATTATGCGTACCTCAGTCTCATCCGGTCTTGCAGGAGCTACTTCAGGAGGCTCATCGTTCTCGATTTGCGATCCATCCAGGCGGGACCCGTATGTATCGAGACTTGAGGCGTTCCTACTGGTGGAACGGTATGAAGAAAGACATCGCGGATTTTGTAGCTAGATGTCTTGTCTGTCAGCAGGTGAAGGTTGAACACCAGAGACCTGCAGGATTACTTCAGCGGATTCCTATTCCTGAGTGGAAGTAGGATCACATTACCATGGACTTTGTGGTAGGATTGCCAAGAACACGACGAGGTCACGACGCGATTTGGGTAATCGTTGATCGATTAACCAAATTCACGCACTTTTTAGCGATTTGGAGGATTGATCCCCTGGATCGATTGGCAGTTCTGTATTGTCGGGAGATCATCAGACTACATGGTGTTCCATTGAGTATCATTTCGGATAGAGATCCATGGTTCACGTCTCATTTCTGGCAGAGTCTGCAGCAGGCCTTGGGCACACAGCTCCGTTTCAGTACAGCCTTCCATCCACAGACAGATGGACAGTCAGAGCGGACCATTCAGACTTTAGAGGACCTGCTGAGGTCATGTGTTATGGATTTTGGAGGCAGTTGGGAGGACCATCTGCCGTTAGTAGAGTTTACCTATAACAACAACTTTCATTCGGCTATCCAGATGGCACCGTTTGAGGCGTTGTATGGTAAACTTTGTCGGACACCTGTCCTCTGGGATGAGGTTGGAGAGGCCCAGTTGTTGGGACCTCATAGAGTTCAGCAGGATACAGAGTTGGTCCGTACTATCAGACGGAGGATGTCAGAGGCGCAGGATCGCCAGAAGTGTTATGCTGATCGGAGACGCAGACCACTAGAGTTCTCTGTTGGCGACCATGTATTTCTGCGAGTTTCACCCACGAAAGGGGTAAAAAGATTTGGCCTCAGAGGTAAGCTAGCTCCGTGGTACATTGGTCCTTTCGAGATCTTGGAGAGGATCAGAGCGGTAGCTTACAGACTAGCACTACCACCGTCCCTGTCAGGCGTGCACGATGTATTTCATGTATCCATGCTAAGTAGATATGTACCCGATCCGACGCATGTGTTAGCAGATATTCCAGTTCCAGTTCAGCCTGACATTACTTATGAGGAGGTTCCGGTACGGATTCTCGACCGGAAGGAGCGTCAGTTGCGGAACAAGACTATTCGGCTGGTTAAAGTCGGATGGCAGCATCATTCGGACGAGGAGGCTACTTGGGAGCTCGAGGATACGATCCGAGCTCGATATCCCCATCTTTTCACTTGAGGTATGTGATTTATTTACCGTTCAGCATTTATACTCTATATCTGTTGTTAGTACTTGCTGATGGTAGATAACGAAATTTGGGGACCAAATTTTTATAAGTAGGGGAGAATGTAAAATACCGGAAATAGGCGAATATGAATAAGGGAATTTTTCAGAATTTTTGGACATTTTTATGGAATTTTTCGGAGCTCGTATGGACGAGTTAACGGGGATGAAAACGGGGCCCGGAGAAAAACATATTTAGGCTACCCAATTAAGCGAGGAATTGTTTCTTTTATAATTCCTTTTTACTTTTTCTTATTTCTTTTCCTTATTTCTCTTCCTCGCCAAAAACCCGCTGCCCTCTTCCCTTCTTCTTTCCGACGCCGAGCCCTAACCGTCGGCCCGGCGATTTCTTCCTCGCCGAAGCCTTAAACCCCTCGGCCACCTCCTTTTCTTCTTCTTCTCATCTTCTTTGCGCCGATCGCCCTCACCCCGCGACACCGAAGTCACCATCGCCGACTCCTCTGCCTTCCGATTCCTCTTTCCCCAAGCGTCGGCGACGCTCAATCCATCGCCGGTTTCCTACTCAGTGCTTGTGCCCTAGCCACCTTGCCAACGCCAGTGAGCGCCTTGCTGCGATCTTTGCTGGTGCTGTCCGAGACCAGTGCCTCGGGGACGAAGATTTGTCACAGCCGACGATCTCCCTTTTGTTCTCTGTGCTGCTACGGCCGATCATCACTGAAGGACCTCACTGTGCCGCCTCTCCTCTGTTCCTGATCAATCTTCCTTTGTGGTGGAATTAGGTCACGGTTAAGGTAAGGCAGTGATGAGAAGGTTAGGGATTTGAGGATCTTGATTGATCTCGGATCAGTTTCCTGTTATGTTGGTTTGATTTGTAGGTTGTTTTAGTAGTAGGATGTTAACAAATTATGTTTGATCTGTGATCTTCTTACCGGCAGCACTCAAACCAGCGTCACCAATGGGTTGGATCAAGAGAAGAGGTTTGAATCAAGGTAAGAAGTAGAGTAATTGTTACATGTTGATGAGTTAGATTCATGTATTGGATTAGGAATATATTGGATTAATCCATGTTTAGGTATGATCTTGATACCTATTGATAATTTATTCATCATTAGGTTGTGTAGAAAAATTAGATTATATGGATTTAGGTTTTGGATTTTTATCAAAAGGGTTGTTTGGGGTTAAGGTAATTAACCCTAATTAACCGTTAGAAAGGTTGAGGGAAATGGTTTGGGGCTTATCCCTAAATTTCTATTTAGGATTTATTTAGCTGTTTGTTTGTATTCTAGCTAAATAAAAGTAAATGTATTTTGTTTACAGGGCTTCGATTCGAGACGAGTATCTCGACGTCGGATTTGGACATTCCTATTGGAGGCGGGTACTTTTGACTTATGTCATTTGATATACATAGTAGTGAATTTAACAAGTTGCATTAATTATGTCCTTAATTTGTTTCGGTTAGTCACTACCCAATATCTGATACATGATTGATTGCTTGCTTGATTTGCATCCCATGTATACTTTATTTGTTTATACATGCTTATAGGGGGTAGTGATATACCATGCTTCACCATGTTCAGGACCTAGGTTTTTATACCTCCTGTGTACCTTTGATTCGATATGATTCGTTGACCTAGGGTGCACTTTTCTATATATATCGATTAGTTCGATGTTTAGTTATCATGCACCATTTGCATGATTGCATGTCGTGCGATGGTCCGCCCATTATTGTTGAGCACATCGCCAATTACATGGATCTACACACACCACCACCATGGGTTAGTGGTCGATTCTGTGCAGTGTGTGCAGGACTCTAGGCACCGCTGGTTCGCCATGGGTAGTGTGACACAACGTATTATCCGACAGGGATTCCTCCCCGTCATCGTGTACCGGTTGAGCTCCCCCATTTATGATTTGGGGTAGGAGGATAGGTGTACTCCGACAGCATCCCGTCCACTCGGTCACTCATCAGGAGTAGTGACGACAGAGTGCACGGTTGTCACAGCCCTACCCACTCGGCCTCACCATTCTGTGAGATGATCGACTGACGTCAGGGGTGACCAGGACGCATCATTGGCATCATATGCATGATGCATTTATTGCTTGTGTTTGTGTTTGCTGCATTTATATGCTGCATATTGTTTGGATACCTATGTTTGACATGCATACAGGATTTCCCAATCCCTCGGACTGTTTGACCTTATACTCAGGTCCTGGTTAGTACAGTATCTCTCCTGTTTACTTCACATGCATTTTTTTATCTTTCTTATATCAGGAGACTTTACGCATGATTAGTGCTAGGTGTTATTTCCCTACTTTGTATATCAGTTGTACCTGCTGAGTGTTGGACTCACCCCGCCTCCATTGTTGTTATATTTCAGGATGATGCTGTCAGGAGAGAGTTCCAGTTGCTAGTCCCCTGCAGACCACCAGCTGTAGTTGTCTTTTGGTTTTATTTTGTTTCTTATTTGACTATGTTTGGACTTAGTCTTGTGTTGGTTTTACTTATGGATTTTGTATGAATTCTTATGGTTGATGGTTTTGGTATGATTTGGTTTTATTCTACTACATGCCTGCCTGGACGGCAGAAGAGGTGAGTTCGTCGGATTTGAGCATTTCGAGTGTAGTGGAGTAGGGTGGATTTGAGTCAGAGTACTATTGTTTTTGTTTACTATTATTAACTGTGTGGTTGTGACAACCAGATGCTGAATATCTATATAAACTGCGTGGTGATTATTTTTATTTATTGTTATTATTCCAGCCGCCTGTGGCTGAGGTATATGTGTTATGTAGAAGTTTCAGATTGTCCGCTGTACAGGGGAGATGCTACCGAAATTTTCTCGGACAGGGACTCCTTTGGGGCGTGACAACCCTTCTTCTATTTCTTGAATTTTTCCTGTTTTGTATTTCTTTAAATTTGTTAGATCTAAAGAATTTTCTGAATTTCCTTACCATGTAAGTTTCTTGATCTCCTTTTGAGTCTGACTCGGGTTCATCCTTCTTGGTTGCATTTAGTACCAAAATCTAGCTTGACTCTTTTGTTGTACTTGTACTTCTGGTTTCATGTAATTCTAAAGTAGAAAATAGTTCCTCTAGAGTACTTACCTCTAGGTCCTTTAAGATGTAGTAGACGTCGATTATCAAGGTCCATTCTGGAGTCTTGAGAAAGACATTGAGTGTGTAGCGTACCGAGTCCCGGTTGGTTACCGTTTCACCGAGGTTTTTGAGTCCGGTGATTAGTTCTTTGATCTTCACGTGTATATCAGCTACCTTCTCACCTCTTTCCAGATGGATATTCGTCGATTCGTTCCGTAGTATGTCTCGTCTTGTGAGCTTGGCTTCGGATGTACCTTCGTGGAGTTCCAGGAATTTTTCCTAGAGATCTTTGGCCGACGAGTAGCTCCCAATACGGTTGACTTCTTGATGCGGCAGCACACTCAGCAAGTGATATTCCGCTCTGTTCTTTGCTACGAAATCATTTTGTTCTTTCTTCGTCCAAAGACTCCTCATTCTCCTCTCCGTTTTGATTCATAGGAACTACAAAACCATACTTGATTATTAAACGAATCTCAAAGTTAGGTTTTAGAAATACCTCCATTCGGCATTTCCAGTGTGCGAATTCTCCCTCGAATTTTGGTTGAACGACGCTTGGTCCGGCCATTGGTTTCTTTGCTTCAGTCGACGGTTAATCCTTCTGAAGCGTCCTCGCTCTAATACCAATTGTAGGTCCCTTGGCGGCTGGATAGAAGGGGGGGGGGGGGGGGGGGGGGGGGGGGGAATAACCCCTACACAAAAATAAACAAGAATGCCTTCCTCGGGCTTATAACTTAATTAAACTAAACATTTGCATAAATAAAATAAGAGATAAACAGAAAGACGAGGCTCACAGATTTACTTGGTTACAACCGGAGAGGTTGTTAATGATGTTAATCCAAGGAAGTGAAATGCACTAATTTTCCTTCAGGCGGAGAAGCCTCTTTATAGCAATTAATGCACAGAAAAATGAAGTTAAACTAACAAAGAGAAGCGTACAAGTGTTGTTTATCAAAATCCTTATTATTTTTAGCTTCTGGGACCAAGGCTGTATTTATAGCCTTAGTCGAGGTGCCTGGAAGGGTTCCAGGCGCCTAGAGTGTGATAGAATTCTATCCCTGACGTGTTGGTCAAAGTCCACGTTGATCATGATAAAATTTGGGTTCCGGGGCCTCTGCTCCGGTTCTGCATGCATTGGTCCGGGTTTTATGCTCTGACTTCGCTCGCTTGGGTGATTTCGGCCATCCGGAATAGGGCTCATCCGAACCCAACTTTCGGCCTTCTCGAGCAACCTTCCGCTCCGACTTCTCATCCCTCGGAAATGTCGCACGCCTTCTTCTCGTCCACCCGCGTACTTTTCCGCAGCACCTTGTCCCTCAGACGCACCGAGCCCGTCGACTCTTTCGCGTGTCGTCCTTCATGCTAGCTGCATCTTTTGATCGACTCCATGTGCACCTCAGTTCCTGCACACTTAGACACAAGGTTAAACACAGTAGGACCTAACTTGACTTGGTTGATCATATCAAAACTTCCACGGGATACTTACAGGAATCACGGTATATGACCTGAATACCTTGGAGTTTGGAGACACGGTGTATGACCCGAATGCCTTGGAGCCGTTGTGGGGTGGTCTATACAAGGTGGTACAAAAGCTTGCCTTAGGCTCTTATTATCTCCAAGACATGAAAGGAAAAAAATCTAAATCGTCCATGGAGTGCTAACCATCTATAACCCTATTAGACTTAAGGGTATATATGTAACAAAGTCATGTAAACTGTAGTAAGTTTATGCTCAATGAATGTAGGAAAGTTCAAAGCAAAAAAGACTAAGTCCCAGAGTCTCACACTTAGCAGCTGAGTTATAAGTAACCTTGCTCTCACGACTAAGTCCTAGACTCTTGCGCTGAGCGGCGAGGTTATAAGTTATTGGTGTAGGAAGTACCAGATGATCGAACCTAAGTTTTGATTATGGTAAAGGGTTCAAAGTTAAGGTTTCTTGACTGAGTGTGCAGGAAAGTCCTAAGTGATCTTAGCCAAGGTGAAAGTCCTAGATGAAGCTAGATAAAGAAAGTCCTAGTGGATACTAGGCAGGTGGAAAGTCCTAGATGTTGTTAGACAATGAAGTCCTAGTCCAAGGGATTGGGCAAAGTCTTGACGTGTCGAGGACGTCGGGCAAAATCTTAGGGTCGGAGACACTAGGTGGAAATTTTAGGGGTCGCGGACACCAAGCAGAAGAATGGACAAGTCAGGGTTAAGACGTCCAGCGGAAAGTCCTGAAGTCTCGGATGTTGAGCAAAAGTCTAGATAGTCTGGATGATTAGTCTGGTAAATGGTAAACACTCCTGAGAGGAGTAAGTGACGACGCGTTCTCCGTAGAGAGAATGGTAGGCTTTGATTTGATCTAAAGTTTCAGCGAAATTCAAAGTCAGGACCAGACAGTTTAAAGGCTGTCAAAATTATTCTACTTTATATACTGTTGCCTGGACTAACTATTTTTGCAAGAAAATAAAGGTTGGAAAAAGTGGTCCAGGCTCCCGACTCCGGTTGCCTGAACTCCGAGCTCCCAGGAGTGGCCCGAACTCCTGGCTCCCTCAAGCAGTGAACTAGTGCACTTCGGTTGGTCGGCCTACATCACAGTCTAGGTGCCTAGGGGTGGTCTAGGCGCTCAGGGATAGATGAGTTTTGTTGGATCAAGTTTCAATGATAGCATGCCATGTCAGTCTTGTGGGGGCATGCGGGGGAGGTTCCAGGTGCTCGGAGTGGGCTATAATAGGAGGATTCGACCAACACCTTCAACACACCAATTTAAAGAAGTTTCTCTTCTACGTGCTGCTCAGAAAACGCTTCTACGACGTCTAAACGCTCGCAACTTCAGATCTTTAAAAGTTGTTGGTATAATTTTGTTTACTGTTTTTAAATCATTGTAGTTCTTATACTTCATTCTTATAACCTTTTTCGAACTACTAGTAGATTGACCATCGAAAGCACTCAATGAGTGTGAGCCTTGGAGTAGGAGTCGCCACAGGCTCCGAACCAAGTAAAACTTGGTTGTGTTAGCGTGTTGTTTACTTTTCGTCTCTTTCTTTATTCCGCTGCACTTACTCTTTACGCAAGTGTTTTTCAAAAAACGTGAAAAGGTTACTTCACCCCCTTCTAACACTTTCATCCTATATAAGTGAGCTTGCTCTCACGATCAAGTCTCATACTCTCATGCCGAGCAGCCAGGTTATAAGTGAGTTTTCTCTCACCACCAAGTACCAGACTCTTATACTGAGCGGTCGGGTTATAAGTGAGCTGGCTCTTATGACCAATTTCCAGACTCTTACATTGAGCCGTCGAGTTATAAGTGAGATTGCTCTCACGATCAAGTCCCAGACTCTTGCACTGAGCGGCCTAGTTATAAATAAGCTTGCTCTCATGACCAAGTCCCAGACTCTCGCGTCGAGCGGCCTAGTTATAGGTGAGCTTGCTCTCACGACCAAGTTCCAGATTCTCGCGTCGAGCGGCAGTTATAAGTGATCTTGCTCTAATGACCAAATCCCAGACTCTCGCGTCGAACAGTCAAATTATAAGTGAGCTTGCTCTCATGACCAAGTCTCAGACTCTCACGCCAAGTGGCCGAGTTATAAGTGAGCTTTGACCAAGTCCAAAACTCTCGCACCGATTAGCTGAGTTATAAGTGAATTTGCTCTCACGACTAAGTATCAAACTCTCACACTGATCAACCAAGTTATAAGTGAGCTTACTCTCACGACTAAGTCCCAGACTCTCACATCGATCAACCAAGTTATAATTGAGCTTGCTCTCACGGCTAAGTTTCAAACTCTCATACTGTTCAACCAAGTTATAAGTAAAGTTGCTCTCATGACTAAGTCTTTGATTCTCAAAACATTCAACAGCAGTACAGAGACACTTGCTCACATGTTTAAATGCAACATAATTATAACTCTGAGAAATCAATGGTCATGCAAGGACTCTTCGAGCCTTCAAATCGTAGAGTTATGCAAGTGAATGCTTGCTTAAAATAGTGTTCAAACAAACTAGAAGATGCAAGTCTAAGGAAAGTAAGTGGCATGGCAAGTGTTAAAGGATAAAAAGTGTTGAAGGCTTGAAAGCAAAGGGAACTATAGACAACCACATAGTTGTTAAGTTTTATAGAACCACATAAAATATTTAAAAAGCGATTTTTGCAAAGTTAGGAAAAGCGTCACCAGAAATATTCTCTATGATCTTTTTACGCTGAATGAAATTTCTAGGGATAGTGGCTGTTAAGTCGATCAGACGAGCTGATTGGTCGAGCCGACCTGGAAATCTTCTTGGCTAAAGTAGAGCAGAGCCAATCAATCTTCTAGGCCAAGCAGAGAAGAGCCAACCAAATCTTCTAGAGATGACTAGCCAGAGTCGACCGACTAACCTACCAATCGGCCAGAGCCGATCGACCAGTCTTGGTCAGGCAAAGCAAAGCATCCGACTCACTAGGCCGACTTGACCGATCGACCCACCAAGGCTAACTAGACTGGCCGACCCGCTAGGGTCGACTCGACCGGCCAACCCGCCAAGGCCGACTCAACCGGCCACCCGACCACATTTCCAAAACCAACCAGTCTTCCTGGCTAAATAGAGCATCCGACTGACCAATCTTCCTAGCCGAGCAGAGCATTTGGCCAGCAAGTCTTTCTGGCAGAACAGAGCAGGACCAAGTGAATCTATTAAAAGCCTTTTAGACCGCTGTGCCATCACCTCTTTTATCTCATCTACTAACACCTTGACAGGGGTAATATGAACCTCTAACATGTTTGTCTAGACATGATCCATTGACACCTAGAAAGAAAAAAAGGGAGAGGTGAAATACTCCTTACTACTTAATATAAACATTTATTTTTATTTATTCTTCTGTACTATTCATCTTCTTCATTTTTGACATCATCGAAAATTGACTTGAGCGTCAGAGAAGACGATCGGGGCAGCCTGATCTCCATTCTAACCCCTCTTTCGCTCTTTTACTCTTCGCAGGGGCTTTTGGCGAGAGGGATAGTTTGCCCTCCTCCTTCTCCAAGTGTCTAGCTCGAAGTCAACCTTTAAGTCAATTCACCGATAGTCTGTCCCCATAACTTTCAGACGGGATCAATCAGCATGAAATCGATTGAAAAAAATATACAACCGTCGTATTAGCGGTCGTCCACTATAGATAAAGTTGGGATATTCAAATGGTGAGTACCTAGAAGGGGTTTAGAGTTTAGGGTCGATGGAGACGATAAAATCCTCCCATGAGTTTTGACCCTCCTAACTACTAGTCTTATCTCTCAAGTATTTTTAATTGTTACGATGAGACTTGTCGTGTTGACTGTATGAATACTTTCATATTAAGATCACTTCTCTTTGTCCTGCAGTAGAAATCATCCTGAAATTAATTAAAAGAAATCATTCCACGTTATTTTTAGAAAATATTAAATAAAATTTTTATTAGTCCAAGTTAAAAATAATTGATTGATGAGCTATGCATAATTTTAAAAAATATTAAATAAAATTTTTATTAGCCCAAGCTAAAAATAATTGTTTGACAAATTAACTTTTAAAATTAATATTTTATATGAGATTTAGTTGGAGAATATTAAGAGAAACGATTATGCATAATTTTTTAAAAAATATTAATTAAAATTTTTATTAACCGAAGCTAAAATAAATTGTTTGACAAATTATCTTTAAAAATGAATATTTTATATGAGAATTATTTGGAGAGTATTTAGAGGAAGAGACGGTTATGCATAATTTTTAGAAAATATTAAATAAATTTTTTATTAACCCTAGCTAAAAAATAATTGTTTGACAAATTAGTTTTAAAAATGAATATTTTATATTAGATTTAGTTGGAGATTATTAAAAGGAACATGCATAAATTTTAGAAAATATTAAATAAAATTTTTATTAGTCCAAGTTAAAATTAATTATAAATTTGAAGGGCAATCAAAATGCATGATAGAGGGATCGGATGATCGACATGGTCAGAGGTCAAGCTCACATAGTGGTCAGAAGTCAAGCTCATATGGTGGTCAAAAGTCAAACCTACGTGTAGGTCAAAAGTCAAACCTACAGGGCGATCTAAGGTCCCGCCTACATGATGGTCAAAAGGTAAGATTACTTGGCGGTCAGGGTCGGGCCTACAAGGCAAGTAGAAACTCAGAAGGTAAGAAGGAAGGGTTACAGGTCGGAACTGGTAGGATAAAACATGCAGAGCAGGATATGCGGACCAGAACGTACAGTTCAGGATGAGCAGACTAAGGCGTACAGGTCGGGACTTACAAGATAAGACATGCCGAGCAGGATATGCAAACCAGGATGTACAGTTTAGGATAGGCGGACTAAGGCGTACAGGTCGGGACTTATATGATAAGACATGCCGAGCAGGATATGCGGACCAGGACGTACAGTTTAGGATAGGCGAACTAAGACGTACATGTTTGGACTTATAGGATAAGACATGCAGAGCAGGATATGCGGATTAGGACGTACAGTTCAGGATAGGCGGACTAAGACGTACAGGTCGGGGCTTACAGGATAAGACATGTAGAGCAGGATATGTGGACCAGAATGTATAGTTCAGGATAGGCAGACTAAGGCGTACAGGTCGGGACTTACAGGATAAGACATGCAAAATAGGCAGACTAAGGTTTACAGGTCTGGATTCACCGGATGGCAAGTGCAGGGCTGGACATACAGATCTGGATTTACGGGACGACAAACACAGGCCAGGGACTGCAGGTCTATGTTCACAGGTCAAGGTTTCATACAGGACGAGACTTAAGAGATGGCCAGCGAGGATCTTGATTTGCAGGGCGGTAAGCGCAGGTTTGGATTCACTGGATGGTAAGTGCAGGGCTAGACATATAGATCTGGATTTAGAGGGCGACCAACATAGGCTAGGGACTGCAGGTCTATGCCCACAGGTCAAGGTTTGTAGGAACGGGGACCTAGTCCAGGGTTAATAGACCTAGGCGAGCATGCACTATACGACAATCAAGAAAGGGAATCGTAACCACTTGGCAGGGAATAATCACCACATGTCAGGGAATATGCTAATGGTGTAGAGCTCATTGCCCACCGATCCTTTCGCCGGCCTATAGGAAGACGTCCTAGATAAATCCT
Organism: Zingiber officinale; assembly: GCF_018446385.1. Taxonomy (NCBI): domain Eukaryota; kingdom Viridiplantae; phylum Streptophyta; class Magnoliopsida; order Zingiberales; family Zingiberaceae; genus Zingiber; species Zingiber officinale. Next base: position 133,773,027 of record NC_055996.1, on the reverse strand, counting down.
GACATCCGACATTCCCTGACACTTGTCAGACTCCAGAAGTACCCACTGCCATATAAAAAGGGAGGTTTTCTCCCTTACGCAGGTATGCTCACTGATCTTTTCGCACTCGTCCTTTACTTTTTATCCTTTGGTTTCACTGTAGTTATGGGGAAAAAGTACCTGACTTGAGCGTCGAAGGGCTTGACCCGGGGAATTTTTTCCTGGTTCTTGGTCTTTAACGTGAGGGGTGTTTGTCGGAGTGTGTGCAGGAGAACCTCGCCTCGTCGTCCTACTCATCGTCTTCTGTCACCCCTCCCTCGGTAGCCTTGGCAGTAAGTACAGCGCCAGCGACACGTCGCAACGACACCCGTCAATGCCGTCAACAGCACAGCGGACCTCCGTCTGGCTCAGCTTCCGGACGGGATCAAACACATTCACGGATCTTGAGCCGGCGACGCTGCGGGCGCTGGAGGAGGGTCTCTGTGTGCCCGACCGTCGGACTCCGCAGGTGTATCCAGTCGGCCTGCCGATCGCGCGCGAGAGGAGGGCCAGAAAAGTCGGCAGCACTAGTGCGTCGCATGGCTCGACGGGCAGCTGACACGCTCGGTGGTGTTCCTCTACTTCGGGAGCAAAGGCTGCTTCAGCGCAGCGCAGGTTGGGGAGAGAGCAGTGGGGCTGGAGCGTAGCGGGTGCCGGTTCTTATGGGCGCAACGGGTGACGTCTGAGGAGGTGGTGCTCGGGATGCGGAAGCCGGCGGATGTGATGCTGGAGGAGGTGCTGCCGGAGGGATTTCTGGAGCGGACGAAGGCGAGGGGATGGTATGGTCGGCGTGGGCGCCGCAAGCAGAGATACTAGCTCACCGGGCAGCGGGGGGATTCGTGACGCACTGCGGGTGGAACTCGTGCCTTGAGAGCCTGCAGTGCGGCGCCCCCCTACTGGGGTGGCCGCTGTACGCGGAGCAGCATTTGAACGCAGTGGTGATGGCGGAGAAGATGGGGGTGGCGCTGCAGCTGAAGGTGGAGAGGGCGAAGGGCAACTTTGTGAAAGCGGAGGAGTTGGAGAGGGGAGTGAGGGCGTTAATGGGGGAGAGCGACGAAGGAAGGAGAGTGAGGGCCAACTGCCAGGGCCGAAGAGATGATGACGGCGCAATAACCACTCCAGATAACCCCGTGGGGCATGACACCGTCTAAGAAGGCATGGGGACAAGGTGGATCTTCCTTAGTAAACATGGAAGCCCTGGTCAAGGCGCTGCTCGCCAAATGAAATTGGAGCGGTACTGCATAGGGTGGTTGTTCCCTTCGACTTTAGACCCTTTCGCCCAATAAGGCAATTACCCCGTATGCATTGATAATGTATGTTTTGAAATGTCCTCAATTAGAAAGTGATGCTCCAGATCATTGAAGCAAATTAAACTATAACAAATGTAACCGTAGTTCAGGGTAACACCTGACTCTGTTTCCAGCTTGAGTTTATTTTGAAGGAACAGAACTTTAAACAATGTCAGAAATATCACTAAAAAAAACCTTCCTTAGCCATCCAAATTTTGATAGCTAAATGAAATAATTTTCAATATTCCATGTCATTTAATTTTCATCACTAAGTTCAGTGACAAAAATTAAAAATCGAAAATTAAATTCTGTCGTTAATTAATGAAGATTATTTTTCTATTGCTAAATTAATTTTGAAAAAAATATTTTTCATAATTGATTATGATAACTTAGCGACACTAATTTTCAATAAAATTTCAACAGTATGTCTCTCATTTGAGAGATTTTTATATCCTATTTACATTCAACACAATACCCACTATACATTCAAATTCAAATTCATAATTCACGATATATTACATTCAAGGCTAATCTTCTTTACCTTCAACAATACATCAAATTCAAATTTCCATTCATCATTCATTAACACAATAAAATTATTACAAAGTATCAATAAATCATCATCCATCAGAAAATCTCAAATAGTACATGGTTTAAAAATATTAAAAATTTTATTCATTACATTTTAACTCAAATCTCAAAAACTAATACATTCATTATCATCGCATCTCGTTATCTGATCCTACAGTAAGTATAATATAATAAATTATTTAAAAAAAACATATAATTCAAACTACACTATATATTTTTTTAACAAACTGTTCATATATGAATCTAAAGTTAAAACTACTTATCAGAAAATGTAAAAATTGATCAACATACGTTTAATATAATTTTAAAAAATACATACCATAGTAATAGAATATAGTATCAAAATTAATTCTTCAAGTACTGATCTTTTATCTACATTATTCTTGAAAAGATATAATACAATTAGAGCTACATACATATAATATCAAAATTAAAAGAACCATTTTTCATATTTTTTGAGTGAGAAACTTAAAGAAAATAAATTAAAGTTGAAGGTCGACACACCTCAGAAGAACTGTTGTTATTATGAGCTAGTTATCGGGAGTGATTTGAATCTTCAGTCTCATGTGAATCAAAATATCATATATTGGAAAAGCGAAAGGACTCATTAATGAAAAGCGAGATGAATTCATGCATTTATCACTCTAGTAACGTCTTGACTTGATCTTCCATCGCCTATTCACTATTAACCCAAGACTGCTCTAATGCCATCACTTGAGCTCTCAATTTTTGATTTTCTTGCTTTTCTCATACACTATTAGAAAAAAGGTCTATCATGACACTTTTATAATGACATTTATTTTAAAATGTAGTTATAAACATTCCATAAGGACACTAATGAAAAATGATTAATTTTTTTTTAAAATATCATATTAGACCTCTTATAATGACATAGTTTATATATGTCATTATATTACACATGTATAAACATATTAATCAACTTGTTTAACTTTTACCACCTAAACTTTTTCTTCTCAATGCCGATCCTTTCCTTCCCTCTCCCTCTCCCTCTAACATGGTTTCTTCCCTCTCCGCAGCATCCCCTTCTTTCTTTCCTATCCACGATAGCAAGGGTTCTTCCCTCTCCGCAACACCACCTTCTTTCTTTCCTCTCTGTAATAGCAAGGTTTCTTTCCTCTCTACAGCAAGCAAGGAAGAGCAAAGCTCGAGATATCGAGTTTCTCCTCCCAATTATGTACTTTTAAGGTTTGGATGCAACTTTTCTTGCAATGGATTGATGTCTCATTTGATCCTGATTTCTCCCTATTATTTAACACCTTTTTTTTGGGTTGTAATATTGTTTGTTAGGGGTTTTGATATCATTTACTACGATGAATTCGACATCTTTGAACCATCTAGAGTTCGATTATTTGTTTAAGTTATTGCTTAGTGGCAATTCTAGAGTCGTTAAAAGCAATCATCTTCTTAGATTCACTTCTAATTCCTTTGAAGATATTTTTCCTACAATTAGTTCTCTTTTGGTTCTTGTCGCTGATCCTTTTTCCCTCTTTGATAATTAATGGGAAATCGAGTCTTTTTTAGCCTTTTATATTGGAATGGGATGAAATTTATTGTTGTTGCATTGACGTTTTAGTATTGCATTCATTGTTGTTGATATATATAGAGACTATGTGATATCACTTTACATCAATTCCTCTCTTTCTTGAGGATTTATTCATTATCAATTCTAGACGGCTAATGTTGTTTGCTTATTGGAGTGGGCAAAAGTTTCACCTGAATAGAGTTGGAAAGCAGAGACATATTTTTAACAAAATATTTCAGTTTTCTAGATAATTTGTCTTCAATCTTTATGGTCTGTATGCAGTTTGATAAATTTCAAGGAATTGTATTTCAAATTTTATACTTGTTTTTTGTTTGAATCAGGAATTTGCTCAGCTATCTTTTGCATGATTTGGTTGATTTATTTTCTTAGTTGAATTTGCACTTAAGAATCCATCTGTCTATATTATGCATGTATTGATTCATTAGTAAAGATTGTCAAACATTGGGGGTAAAAGATTGAAGCTTGCAGTCTAGGATATAGGTAAAACTACTCATTGTTGGTGTCATGACAATCATTTCTAATTGTCCTCTTGTATGTTCAATTGCTATCAGTTTGGCATTTAGCAGTAACACTTCCTTGAGAAAAAATAACGATTCTTTTGACTTTGAGAAACTACTTAATTGACTTACTTTACCAAGAAAATCCACATTGAAATACCAACTGATATTGAATGAGTCTTTTATCATAAAAAACTTGATTCAAATCATTTGCAACATGAAGTGATGAAAGTGAGTGGGACTTACTATGGCCAAAGTAACACATGGTGTTGAGATGACTAGTAGGCATCTTGAAAAATCATGATTTATACTTGAAGAAGTCACTAAGAACTTCTGTGTTATGAAGAAAGCTGGATTCATGCTTTCCTATAACAATTGATTGCACTTGATCATTAAGACTATAGTCTAATACCATGATTGCAAGTATATATGATGTAGATTGCACAAAGTCAGTTGTTGTTCAGAACTTAACTATTTAATGTGGGTAAAAATCTCACTAATTCTAGCACGACTAAAAGACACATGTATATGGAAGATCGCTAAGTACCCAGATGAGTGAAAAATTGATTCATTATTTCTTGTTTGAAATATGTATCTATTTCATAGATTCTGAATAACATTGTGTTTTGATAGGATTTAGGTTGCACACATTTGTGTTGTATTTGGGTCCCATATTGCTTTTTTCACTATCAAAGTCATGAGCTTCCACCATTTGTCATCTCAAGAGCAGATAAATTTTTTTATTCTTTATCATAAATCACAATCCAAGTTCTTGTGATAGTTTGACCTAACTCTTCCTTGGTATCCGGTCTCTATTAAACATTTTTTCTATATTTTGTCTACTTTCTCTCACACATATATTTTTCTTTATACTGTCCTTGAAGGTCTGTCATCTAACTATTAGACTATTTTTCTGATTATGCATGATTGTAGTAGTATTATTGAAGGAATCTTCATTAGTTTAATCATGAATGTCTTATTCTAAATAATTTTCCTTTTTCATCAAGAATATTACCCTATAATTGATGTTATTCTACCTCTTGAGACACATTGGCATTGTTTTCATTTTTATTACAGTTGTGATATGCTTTATGCTTCTATGAATATAATTTCCAGTACATTTGTTTTTGTCATTTTTTTAGAAAAAGGATGGAGTGTGAAATTGTTACTTTTTAGCATAGTTATCAAAATCATACGATTTACAATTCAAATCACACAATTCAATTTGTACTCAAAATAGATCAAATTGTATGAGTCAATCATTTCTTTGTCTCATTTGACATGATTCAAACTGATTCAGTACTAATAAATTGATTCCCAAATATGAACTTAGCCATTAATTAGTTCTGATCAAACAAACAAAAAATTATGCACAATTTTCAATTTGCATGCACATTTTATTATTAAATTAATTAGTTTGATTTTCTTTGTGAAAACATGCAATGCAGCAAGCTTGTCGGGAAACAAAATGGAGTTGGAGGAACTGGATATAGTGTCAACAAATGAAGATGACTTGATATATGTTTTTCTAAACAAAATGGAGTTGGAGGAACTTAATGTTTTGAGTGCATTTGTAAATACTTTTAGCTAGTTTTGACTAGTTTTGGAATCAATTGTAAAATACTGAAAAAATGACGGATAATGATAAGGAAATTTTCTAAAATTTTTAAAAAAATTTCGAGAATTTTTCGGAGCTCGTATGGACGAGTTAACGGGGATAAAAAATAGGGCCCCGGGAAAGCCTATTTAGGCTACCCATTTAATTGAGGAAATATTTTATTTTCCTTTTTAATTTCTTTTCTTTTTCTTTTATTTCTTTTTCCCGTTTCTTTTCCCGATCCTCGTCAAACCTGCGCCGCACCCTTGCGGTTATCTTCTCCCAAGCCAACTCGATCGCCCCTTCTCCTTCTACTTCTTCCCTTCTCCTCCGTCCCTGCCCAAGTGCCGGTGAGCACAAGCCACTGTCGGCCGAGCCCGATCAGCTTTCCCTCTGCCATTGCCTCATCGCCGCAGAGATCTCAGTCTACCGCCGACCTCTCCTTCTCTTCCTCTCCCGAGCGTCGGTCGCCGACAAGTATCCCGTGCCCTAGCAACCCGCGGCTCCCTCACCCTCTTGCGACACCGCCGACCTTCTCTTCTCTCTTCCCTTACTGTGTCGTGCCCTAGTTTGGGTTCACAGTCGTCGCCGCGCCTCTGCATCCATCACTGTCGCTGGCCACCAGTTCCGACCCAGCACCGCCGTCGACCTTGTGCCCTTTTGGGTTGTGCCCTAGGTCTCTCAGGGTTGTGGACGGGAGTAGAGTAGTCCGAGACCAGCGTCTCGGTGACCATGACCTGCCGTCCGACGCCACTACTTTCCCCTCTTTATTCTTTCGGCAGCCGGGTTTATGCCACCACCTCTTCCACCGATCACAACCACCGTTCCTGGCGTACGTTTTCAGGTTAGGGATTATCTTCGACCTCTATGTAGGTAATTTTTCATTGATATGGACTCCAAGTGCGTGCTACTTGATAAGTCCACCATGTGCTCGAAGTTATGTCTGTGAGCAATGAGGTGTTAATTAACTCCGTCTCTGGTTGTGTAGGGGTTGGAGACATGAACGTGGTCGTTCGGTGTTCGAAGAAATGTGTCGGACATCCGACAGTCAATCACCTCTGTTCTAGCAATGAGGTAGAGGTAAGAGTAGTTAAATTAAGAAGTTATGACTTCATGATTAGAGTAATTGATTTAGGTATGGATTATTATTCTAATGAGTTGATTAGGGATTAGGAAAACTAATCCTAATTAACCGTTGGATTTAATTTAGGCAAATTGAGGTTTATGGATTAGGGTTTTCCCTAATTTAGTCTTGTGGATTTTATTTAGCTATTTAAATTCTTATGAATGTTAGATAAATAAAAATATATATTGATTGACACAGGACCTTGATGCGAGACGATATCTCGACGTCAGATTTGGGCCAGACACAATCCTTCCTATTGAAGACGGATACCTCTTGACTTATCTTTATTGATATTGTCAATTGGATATGCATAGTATTTTATAGCTACAAGCAATGATCATGTTTGCCTTTGGTAGGTCATTGTTTGATACCCATAGCATGTTCTGTTGGGCGGTTGTTATGTATCTATGTTTACGTCTCGTGAATATTGTCATGAGTACCTTAATTTCCTAGAGTAAGTGACATACCATGCTTTACTGAGTTTAGGGCTAGATTCTAGATTTTTATTATCTGGCATGTGTACCTATATTTTTATATCATATCTGATCTGTGTACCTAAACCCTTTTGCTTTGATCCATGTATATTGTTGGTACATATTTTTATGGAGGTGGATATATTCAGGACTTAGGTCGTTATACCATAGAGGACCTGTATACCCTAAATCTGTGGATTTGACTTACTGGTATTAGGGTACACATTTTTATATATATATGGATTTGGTTCAGGATATTGTCATGCACCATTCGCTTGATTGCATGCTACGTGATAGGCTGCTCCATTATTGTAGAGCATATCGCCAGTTTCATCACTATTCGGTGCTCTGTTGGTCCGCTCATGGGTAGTGTGACGCAGCGTGGTAGCACGTCAGGGATCCCTCCCCGTCATGGTGTACTGGGAGATGAGAGCATTGCGCTCCCCCATTTATGATTTGGGGTAGGAGTATGTGTGTACTCCGACAGCATCCCGTCCACTCGGTCACTCATCAGGAGTAGTGACGTCAGAGTGCACGGTTGTCACAGCCCTACCCACTCGGTCTCACCATTGTGTGTGAGATGGCTGATTGACGTCAGGGGTGACCATGTCATTGGCATCATACGCATTGATGCATTTATTGATTGTGCTTGCTGCATTTGGTTGGATGCATATGTTTGACATGTATACAAGATTTATGACACTCTCGGTTTGACGACCCTTTTTTTCTGGATAGGAGTTCCTGGTGAGTACAACTTTCTCAATTACCTTTCAGTTTTGCATTTTCCTATATATGATTAGGAAGCTGTATTCCATGTTTATTGTTGTTAGATATATCTTACTAGGCATGTCTATTGGTATTCGCTGAGTTGTTGAACTCACCCCCGTGGACACTATCTTTTTCATGTACCAGGTTGTTTATGGAGTCGCTTGGAGTATCCTGCCTGCTGGTCCCTATGTCACATCAGAAGACCTGTCTTCGCTATTGTCCATTTGTATTTTGATATTTGTGTATCTAGCTTGTGTTTCGGTTTTGTTTTCGGAGTGGTGTTTTGTAGTGTGGTGTAAGCCTAGTCGGCTAGCAGTCTTGTGTTTGGTGTTCTATCGGTTTCCGTTGTGTTTTGATTTTAGTACAGCCGAGTGGGCTGTAAAATATATATATAACTGCGTGGTTGTTGTATATTTTGTTCCAGCCGAGTGGGATGATGATATAAACTGCGTGGTTGTGTATATGTTACAGCCGTATGTGGCTGATGTATATTATGTCTGTAGAAATGCTTCAGATTGTCAGCCGTACAGGGGAGGTGCTGTCAAAATTTTCTTCGGACAGGGACTCCCCCGGGGCGTGACATCAATATTTTTACAATAGTATTACATTTGTAAATTTGACTCAAATGATAATTAGATGAATAAAAATTCAGTGACATATGGTGGATGAATTGTGATGATCTGATAAATTATAATGAATGGTGATGATGTGGTAGATGAATTGGATGTAAATTTTTTATATAATGGGTGAATTGTGATGATATGTAAATTTTGAATTAAAATTATATATTTTGAATAAATATTAGTGATAATTATTAATGTCTTTATAAATTATTATAACTGACATTTAATAGTATCATTATAGATTAGTTAAGGTGATATTTTAAAATGACCTTATAAATTATCTTTTCTGACATTTTTTATTGTTAGTATATCTCTAAAATTAAGATATTTTTGAAGTTAGTATAGATATTTTATAATGATATAATACAAATGTCAGGAATATCAGAGGATCTAAGGTGACATTACATTTTAATACATTTTTCGATAATGTCATCATAGCTTTAGTGTCATTAAAAATATACTATAAGGGCATTTATGTGTGCCCTTAAAGAGCATTATTCAAGTAGTGGTAGTTGATGAAGAATTGGGATGACCCTTGGGCTTAGGAGTCATAACATGATCATGTGCGGCTTTTGCTTGAGAGCTAGGGTGATAGAGGGAGTTCTTCTTTTTTTCCACCAACAACGTTATAATATATCTCATCTAGTAAATCGTCTGATAGAGTTTGTAACTCCTTTCCCTCTATAGCATGCTGAGACATCTGAGTAATTCAATCAGTAATTTCATCTTATGTAAACAAAATATTATTAATATCTAATATACAACTAATAAAACTAGTAATTGTTACATGTGAATGATAATTATGTTTATATTCTTATGTTTATGGCTTGCGATCGAGATCGACAAAAGTGACATTCTTTTTTTTTGTGGGTATTGTAAAATACCTCCTAACAAGTGAGACATCTATCTAAAGTATCTCCATGTATACACAATTTTTTTATAAATTAAAACAAAATAATAATTAAATAACTCTTATACAACTTTATTGTAGACTCACCAAGTATATTGCATGCTCTACAATAGATCATCATCCAACAGTATGCTTTGTGACTCCTATTCTTGGGCCAGCCACCTCAGTATTTCTGTTGTTTCGAGCAATCGATGAATTTTGTTACTATTTTTCTACTGTCCAAGTTTGCTTACATGCATCCCAAATCTCATTTGATACATGAGATGACCTTGTTTTCTTCCTTCTCCACTTGTATAACAAGTCCTTGTATAGTTTTGTACAATAATTTTCCATGTTTCTTTAAATTGTGCATCATGTTCTGACTCCCAAATATAATGTCTCTGCAATAATATCAAGAAAATTAGTATAAAAAAGATTATATTATACAATATCAATAATATTCAAATTACTTACCATAAATTCCAGATAATAGAAGTCTTTAATATCTTGATTTACATGTCTCCATGTAGATCTAGTAGCACACTGATGCTCTCTAATATATTTCATGCTTATATAAGCAACTACACTATGACCATTAGGAGTGAAACTGCATGGAATTTTTTTTATTATAATACTATGAATTTAAATTATTAATAACATTAATATTTATCAATCTCCAATAATCCTCAAAACAATTTGACTACCATGTGCTATTGCAGTATCCGACATAATTATATATGTATAATAACATTATAATACATATACATGACAAATAATAATCAAATCAAAACAATAATGTCCTATATAGTAGAACTAAAGAGATTTACAAGTAAAAAAACAAACATATCCATTATTGAATCAATAACATTAATTCTTAAATTTAATCATCAGGTCAATCTGAATCATTAACATTAACCATTTGTAAATCTTCATCGCTAGACTCTAGTACATTAAACTCCTCACTGCTAGACATTTATTCATTGTCCATTTCCTTATAAGTGGCATTTACACCAATAAATAATTAGGATATGGATTGAATTTGTCAATCAATTGAATATATCTTCATTTTCTCATTTTCAAATGCATCATGATTTTGGGTCATAATGGAGTTTGACATTTCTATGTGTTGGAGTGTATACTGAAAGCCTAAGCTTTGTAAACATTCATTATGAATAAAGAATCACATTTGGTCTGATTATCTACATTTGTTTGTAGTTGTTCATTTAATTTATATTGTAGATAACATAGTATGTGGTGTCACATACAGAAGATGATGTTATCAGTACCTTATAAATTATAAACAGTAGCTCACGACCAGAATGGAAAGGAACAAACCATTAAAAGGTCGTAGTGTAATTAGGTATTAGTTTATCTTGACTATATAATTACATTAGTACACTCAGAGTATATTGAGTAGGACCATTTGAGGTCGTTTCTTTTATACTGACTTTATAAAGGAACAAAGACCTCGGTTATTATGGAAGTGTGTGCTCTTAATCCTAATATAATAACAAGCACATATATTTGATATTTATTTCTTTAATTTATCAATGGGTGAGATTTAGTTCGATGAATCAATAAGCCCGATAAATTGGGAAATGATATCACTTATAGTGTGTGTTGTTGATTATAGAAGGAAAATGTGTCCTAGAGATACTAGGTTGATAATGTCCCCAAGAGGAGCTCATAAGGATTATCATGTTAAACCCTGCAGGTGGACTTAGTCCGACATGACGATAAGGTTGAGTGGTACTACTCTTGGACTTAGATATTAATTAAATGAGTTGTCAGTAACTCACTTAATTAGTGGACATTCGATATCTTAAACACAGGGAGACTAACACACTCATAATAAGAAGGAGCCCAAAAATGTAATTTGGGATTGGTGCGGTAGTTCAATGATAGTTCTCTAGTGGAATGAATTATCATTGATAAAATTAAGTTGTGTGTTCGGGGCGAACACGGGATGCTTAATTTTATCGGGAGACCAAAACCAATTCCTCCTCTCGGTCCCTATCGTAGCCTCTTATTTATAGAGTTCTATACCCACCTATACCCACCTTCTATACCCACCCAATAGGGGCCGGCCAAGCTAGCTTGGGAACAAGCTAGGGCCGGCCTAGGTATGAATTTGGGTGGCCGGCCCTAGCTTGAACCCAAGCTAGTGGGGGCCGGCCAAATTAAATTAAAAAAGAAATTTAATTTTAATTTTTATTATTATGTGGAAGATATAATTTAAAGAGAATTAAAATTAAAATATCTCTCTTGTAAAAGATCTACAAAAGATTAAAGAAAGAGATTAGATCTCTTTCCTTATTTGTAGATTGGAGAGATGTTTTATTTTCTCTTTAAAAATTATTCACATGTTGATAAAATTAAAATTATAGAAATTTCCTTTTATCAACCATGAAGAGATTTTAAAGAGAAATTTTATTTTTTAAAATTTCCGGAAACAAATTAGGAAGTTTTAATTGTTGATTAAAACTTGTCCAATTTGTTCTCCAATGATGTTGCCTGCCATTGAAGTTTGATTTGGAAAATTTATTTTATTTTCTAAATTAAATCATGTCAAGGAAATTGAGGAAATTTTATTGTAATTAAATTTCCTAATTTGCCTAGGCCAAGGAATATAAAAGAAGGGGTGAGGGTGCCTTCATGGGATAACCCTTATTATTTCTCTTCCTCTCTTATTCTTTGGTGTGGCCGGCCAACACCCTTTCCCTCTCTTCTTCTTGTGGTGGCCGAACCTCTCCCTCTCCCTTGGAGCTCTTGTGGTGGCCGGATACTACTCGGAGAAGAAGAAGAAGAAGGAGAAAAAGCTAGCATCTCTTGAAGCTTGGTTAGTGTTTTGATTTTCTTCCTTGGTGAAGCTTCCTCTTTGTTGGCCGAACCTAGCTAGGAGGAGAAGAAGGTGATTGGTGGTTTCTCGTCTCGGAAGATCGTTGCCCACACAACGTTCGAGGTTAGAAGAGGAATACGGTAGAAGATCAAGAGGTCTTTCTAGAAGGTATAACTAGTAGTTTTTCCTTTTCCGCATCATGCTAGTTATTTATGGAAATAATACCAAATACAAGAGGCTTACGTTCTAGAATTTCGAATATGTTTTTCGAAGTTGTGTTCTTTTGTTTCTTTCTTTTCCTTGTGATTTGATTGTTCCTTTTGGTTAACCTAAAGTTATTTTAGGAAATTAAATATTAGCTTTCTATTAAAGGTTTTGTCTAGTCGGTGGTGGTTGCTCCCATATCCAAGAAGGCCATGTGCCTCGCCACGTCAGTACTGGGAACCTTTTATGGAAATTAATATTTAATGGAATTAATAACTTAAGGAGACTTGGGTCGAACGTGTTAAGTTCCGCAGGAGATCCAAGTCAAAACCTAAAAGAACAAATAGATTAAGTTTTGGATCAAACGTGTTAAGTTCCGCAGGCGATCCAAAATTTAATTTAAAAGAACACATGGTAGCTAGGAAAAGGTTCAGACCTTTGTACAAAATTTTTGTACAGTGGAACCTATAGGTTTTCCGAGTAGCAACCAACAATTGGTATCAGAGCTAGGGTTTTGCCTCTATGTATTTGGTATTTAGTTTAATTATGCACATGTCATACATAATTTAGGCAGGTTAATAGTAGGATGTGCTAACTCTATGGATGCAGGATCCAACTATTATGGCTTTTAGTTATTATGTGTGTGATTGGACCCTTGGACATGTCAAGGGCATTTATATGTGTGTGCATGATTGTATTAAAATACAGCAGGAGCTGTATTTAGTTTTATTAGGATTTTATTTTTGATCTAGATACATGTACATTCCTTTTATGGAATATAGGATCAAAAATGTAAAATTCTATTTATGTCGCGGATCGAATCTTGCAAAGCGTGGAACCTTCTAAGGACCAGAGGCGCAGCGGAACTAGGAGCAAGATGGATGCGACAGTTAGACCCGGTGGCGGTGGCCAAATATGGCAGCAGCTTCGGATGACAACACACGGAAGACAATTAAAGATAAAAGCCATAATAGTTGAAAATTAGATTTTCTATTTATTGCTTTTATATTGTGTGTGCATGTTAGTTTACAAGTTTAGTAGGCTAGCATAGTTAAAATTCCTCATTTATAAATAACTAAGTGGGAGAGGATTTTAAGTAAATCCCATGGTCTCCATTCTTGGTTTGTAAGTGATGCAAACAAGCTTGCGTTGGCTCAGTGCCTTCCTCCATAACGGATGAGCTTGTTTGCGGATCACTAGACAGACTTCCATTTTGGATGACTATAGGAATTAAGAGCGTGTGATCTTCCCCAGCGGAAGGGCATAATCTTATTAATGGACTTAGTGTCAAGTAATGGTGTACACTTAGACACATCTAATAGTATCCTCCCAAACGGAGTCACTGTTATTTGTGTGACCAAATAATACCAACTATTAATTTTATTTGTCAAAAGTTAGGTTGACAAGATAATAAAATTAATGGGTTAAAACCCTCCTTTACAAATGTTGAAATTGTATACGTCCACACTAACGTGGCATACAAAATTCACGGTGTTATGAGGTGTTGGTTAATTTAAAATAGTATTGTTTGAGGAATCAATATTATTCTAAATTTAGAGTTCGACCAAAAGTTATTTGTGATTCTTAGGATGACTTTCAACCCATCCATCATACTTCAACAAAATAGACTTCTGGACCAAATTACATAGATTGGAAAAGAAACCGGATATTGTTCATTCTGAAGATATAAATTTGTCTTGATGAACCTTGTCACGATGCACTTGGTGAATCTACAAGAGGAGATTGAATATCATAAGAGATGGGTAAAGCGGATGAGATGGCGCGGTGTTACATTTTGGCTTCAATGTCAAATGTATTGCAACATCAGCATAAAGATTTACCAACAACTTATGATATTATGAACAATCTCAAGGAACTCTTTGGTCATCGGGATAGGGCTTCTAGACAAGAAGCTATGAGAAAGATAATGGATGACCACCATGCAAGAGGGTACTCTGTAAGGATCATATCCTAAACATGATGGCTTATCCGAACGAGATACTGATCCTTGGAGGAGAAATTGATGGAAACCCGGATCGATATGATCCTCCAAACGCTACCGAAGTTTTGGCAGTTCCTTTGAACTATAATATGAATAAGAGGATTTATTCATTAGGGAAACTACTGCAGAAGAAGGATTATTTCGTCACAATTCTCAAATTCACTATCGAAAATGGTTCTACTTCTAAACCGAGAGGAAAGAAGAAGAAGAAACAAAATGGTTCAGAAGAAAGTGAATAAATCGCAGAGTATTTAAAGTTGGAGTGAAGAAGCCGAAGGGCAAGTGCTTCATCTGCAAACAGTCAGGATTGGAAGGCGGAATGTCCTCGTAAGAACCAAAACAAAGGTATATCTCATGCTCTAGTTGTTGAAACATGTTTAGCGGTGTTATCTACCAGCACCTGGTGTGTAGATCCGGGAGGCCCTGGTCACATCTGCAATTCCTTGCAGGGGTTCCAGGAAACCCGACGACTATCTGAAGGGGAGATTACCGTCTACATGGGCAATGCTACTAAGGTGGCAGCTGTTGCAGTGGGAGACGTCTACTTATCTTTTAGTAGAAATAAAAATTTGGTTTTAAGAAATTATCTTTATGTACCCAGTTTTAGAAAGAATTTAATTTCAGTTTCTAAACTGTTTTTAGATGGATATTCAGTTTCTTTCAGTAACGATGTAGTTATTAAAAGAAATAAAGTGATTATCTGTTCTGGTGCATTGGTTGGCAATTTGTATACTTTAAATCCAATTTCTTCCACAAAGCAAAACATGAAAATTTATAATTCATCTTCTAACTCAAATAAGAGAAAAGAACCTTCAGAAATGAACCAAGCATATCTTTGGCATCTAAGGCTTGGTCATATTAACTTAAGTAGGATTCAGAGGCTTATAGCCGATGGACTTTTGGGTTCATTAGAGTTGGAAAATTTTTCAACTTGTGAATCTTTCTTGGAAGGTAAAATGACCAAGAGGCTTTTTAAGGCCAAGGGGTATAGAGCCAAAGAAGTGTTAGAATTGGTTCACTCTGATTTGTGTGGTCCTATGTCTGTCCAGGCAAGAGGAGGTTTTGAATATTTTGTCTCTTTCATAGACGATTATTCAAGATACGGATATATTTACCTAATGCGCCACAAGTCCGAGTGCTTTGATAAGTTCAAAGAATACAAGGCTGATGTGGAAAAACGATTAGGTAAAAGTATCAAGACACTACGATCTGATCGTGGTGGCGAATACCTCTTAGGAGAGTTTAGGAATTACTTATCAGAAGCTGGGATTCAATCCCAATTGTCTGCACCTGGAACACCCCAACAGAATGGTGTAGCAGAACGAAGGAATAGGACTCTTATGGAGATGGTTAGATCGATGATGAGTTATTCAGAATTACCAAATTCGTTTTGGGGATATGCTCTGGAAACAGCAGTATACGTTCTGAACTTAGTACCTTCTAAATCAGTTTCTTCTACTCCCATAGAATTGTGGAATGGGCGAAAACCCAGTCTAAGACATATTCAGATTTGGGGTAGTCCAGCACATGTGCTGAAACCAGATGCTGATAAGTTAGAATCTCGTACAGAAGTTCGCGTGTTTGTAGGATATCCCAAAGGAACGAAAGGTGGTTTATTTTATAGTCCTAAAGACCAGAAGGTCATTGTTAGCACCAATGCCCAGTTTTTAGAAGAAGACTATATAATGGATCACAAGCCCATTAGTAAAGTTGCTTTAGAAGAACTTAGAGAGAACATGTCTACTTCAGTACCAACAGTACAAGATGAAGTACCACAAGAGACTGCAACACGTGTCACACATGATACACAACCACAGACAGTGCCTCGTCGTAGTGGGAGGGTTGTAAGGCAACCTGATAGATTCATGTTTTTGGGAGAGTCTTCGGACTTGATCCCGGGTAAACATGAACTTGATCCACGAACATATGACGAAGCACTCCAAGATATAGATGCAGCATCTTGGCAAAAGGCAATGAATTCTGAAATAGAGTCTATGTACTCTAATAAGGTCTGGGAGCTTGTAGAACCACCTGATGGTATAAAAGCCGTTGGATGCAAGTGGATCTACAAAAGGAAAAGAGGGACAGACGGGAAGGTAGAAACCTTCAAAGCTAGGCTTGTTGCGAAAGGGTACACTCAGAAAGAGGGAATCGATTATGAGGAAACCTTTTCACCGGTAGCCATGCTTAAGTCTATCCGGATACTCTTATCCATTGCTGCTCATATGGATTATGAGATTTGGCAAATGGATGTCAAGACAGCTTTCCTTAATGGAAGTCTTGAAGAGAACATCCATATGAAGCAACCAGAAGGGTTCATTGAAAAAGGCAAAGAGCATCTAGTGTGCAAGCTCAATCGGTCCATTTATGGACTAAAGCAAGCTTCAAGATCTTGGAACATCCGGTTTAATGAAGTAATCAAGTCATATGGATTTATTCAAAGTCCGGATGAATCTTGTGTATACAAGAAGTGTAACGGAAACGTGGTGGTATTTCTTGTACTATACGTAGATGATATTTTGTTAATTGGCAACAATGTCAAGGTATTATCAGATGTAAGGGTATGGTTGTCCAAACAATTTGATATGAAGGACTTAGGAGATTGTGCACACATTCTTGGGATCAAAGTTATAAGGGATCGTAAGAAAAGAATGTTGTGTCTATCCCAAGCTTCATATATAGATACAATCCTAACTCGTTTTAGCATGCAGGATTCCAAGAAAGGTTTCTTACCTTTTAGACATGGAGTAGCTCTATCTAAAGAGATATCTCCAAAGACATCGAAAGAGATAGAGGACATGAAAGTAGTTCCTTATGCGTCGGCTGTAGGAAGCCTAATGTATGCAATGCTATGTACGAGACCTGATATCTGTTTTGCCGTGGGCATGGTCAGCAGATATCAGAGTAACCCTGGGCAAGGACATTGGACTGCGGTAAAGCATATATTAAAGTACCTAAGAAGGACTAGAGATTATATGCTAGTTTACCAAGCAGATGATCTGCTCCCTGTGGGTTACACGGATTCAGATTTCCAATCAGATAGGGATAACAGTAAGTCTACATCAGGCTATGTGTTTACTTTAGGAGGTGGAGCCATTTCATGGAGGGTGTTAGCGAATGCGTTTCGGACTCAACCATGGAAGCAGAGTATGCCTCTGAGGCAGCTAAAGAAGCGGTATGGCTCGGGAACTTTCTAATGGACTTAGATGTGATTCTGGTTTGCCCAAAATCATCACAATTTATTGTGATAATAGCGATGATTGCAAACTCGAAGGAACCACGAGCTCATAAGGCAAGTAAACATATAGGCTAAGTACCCCGATACGAGATATCGTGAGCGAGGAGAAGTTGTCATCGCCAAGATTGCATCACGGATAACTGGCGATCCTTTCACTAAGGCCCTTCCTAAAGCTTCGATCGGCATGTGGAGGAATGGGAATCGGATGTATGGTAGAAGATATGGCGACTTAGTCATTAGTATAAGTGGGAGATTGTTGGAGTGTATACTGAAAGCCTAAGCTTTGTAAACATTCATTATGAATAAAGAATCACATTTGGTCTAATTATCTACATTTGTTTGTAGTTGTTCATTTAATTTATATTGTAGATAACATAGTATGTGGTGTCACATACAGAAGATGATGTTATCAGTACCTTATAAATTATAAACAGTAGCTCACGACCAGAATGGAAAGGAACAAACCATTAAAAGGTCGTAGTGTAATTAGGTATTAGTTTATCTTGACTATATAATTACATTAGTACACTCAGAGTGTATTGAGTAGGACCATTTGAGGTCGTTTCTTTTATACTGACTTTATAAAGGAACAAAGACCTCGGTTATTATGGAAGTGTGTGCTCTTAATCCTAATATAATAACAAGCACATATATTTGATATTTATTTCTTTAATTTATCAATGGGTGAGATTTAGTTCGATGAATCAATAAGCCCGATAAATTGGGAAATGATATCACTTATAGTGTGTGTTGTTGATTATAGAAGGAAACTGTGTCCTAGAGATACTAGGTTGATAATGTCCCCAAGAGGAGCTCATAAGGATTGTCATGTTAAACCCTGCAGGTGGACTTAGTCCGACATGACGATAAGGTTGAGTGGTACTACTCTTGGACTTAGACATTAATTAAATGAGTTGTCAGTAACTCACTTAATTAGTGGACATTCGATATCTTAAACGCAGGGAGACTAACACACTCATAATAAGAAGGAGCCCAAAAATATAATTTGGGATTGGTGCGGTAGTTCAATGATATTTCTCTAGTGGAATGAATTATCATTGATAAAATTAAGTTGTGTGTTCGGGGCGAACACGGGATGCTTAATTTTATCGGGAGACCAAAACCAATTCCTCCTCTCGGTCCCTATCGTAGCCTCTTATTTATAGAGTTCTATACCCACCTATACCCACCTTCTATACCCACCCAATAGGGGCCAGCCAAGCTAGCTTGGGAACAAGCTAGGGCCGGCCTAGGTATAAAATTGGGTGGCCGGCCCTAGCTTGAACCCAAGCTAGTAGGGCCGACCAAATTAAATTAAAAAAGAAATTTAATTTTAATTTTTATTATTATGTGGAAGATATAATTTAAAGAGAATTAAAATTAAAATATCTCTCTTGTAAAAGATCTACAAAAGATTAAAGAAAGAGATTAGATCTCTTTCCTTATTTGTAGATTGGAGAGATGTTTTATTTTCTCTTTAAAAATTATTCACATGTTGATAAAATTAAAATTATAGAAATTTCCTTTTATCAACCATGAAGAGATTTTAAAGAGAAATTTTATTTTTAAAATTTTCGGAAACAAATTAGGAAGTTTTAATTGTTGATTAAAACTTGTCCAATTTGTTCTCCAATGATGTGGCCGACCATTGAAGTTTGATTTGGAAAATTTATTTTATTTTTCTAAATTAAATCATGTCAAGGAAATTGAGGAAATTTTATTGTAATTAAATTTCCTAATTTGCCTAGGCCAAGGAATATAAAAGAAGGGGTGAGGGTGCCTTCATGGGATAACCCTTATTATTTCTCTTCCTCTCTTATTCTTTGGTGTGGCCGGCCAACACCCTTTCCCTCTCTTCTTCTTGTGGTGGCCGAACCTCTCCCTCTCCCTTGGAGCTCTTGTGGTGGCCGGATACTACTCGGAGAAGAAGAAGAAGAAGGAGAAAAAGCTAGCATCTCTTGGAGCTTGGTTAGTGTTTTGATTTTCTTCCTTGGTGAAGCTTCCTCTTTGTTGGCCGAACCTAGCTAGGAGGAGAAGAAGGTGATTGGTGGTTTCTCATCTCGGAAGATCGTTGCCCACACAACGTTCGAGGTTAGAAGAGGAATACGGTAGAAGATCAAGAGGTCTTTCTAGAAGGTATAACTAGTAGTTTTTCCTTTTCCGCATCATGCTAGTTATTTATGGAAATAATACCAAATACAAGAGGCTTACGTTCTAGAATTTCGAATATGTTTTTCGAAGTTGTGTTCTTTTGTTTCTTTCTTTTCCTTGTGATTTGATTGTTCCTTTTGGTTAACCTAAAGTTATTTTAGGAAATTAAATATTAGCTTTCTATTAAAGGTTTTGTCTAGTCGGTGGTGGTTGCTCCCATATCCAAGAAGGCCATGTGCCTCGCCACGTCAGTACTGGGAACCTTTTATGGAAATTAATATTTAATGGAATTAATAACTTAAGGAGACTTGGGTCGAACGTGTTAAGTTCCGCAGGAGATCCAAGTCAAAACCTAAAAGAACAAATAGATTAAGTTTTGGATCAAACGTGTTAAGTTCCGCAGGCGATCCAAAATTTAATTTAAAAGAACACATGGTAGATAGGAAAAGGTTCAGACCTTTGTACAAAATTTTTGTACAGTGGAACCTATAGGTTTTCCGAGTAGCAACCAACACTATGGTGGGCCAAGGCTTCATTCGACAAACTACTAAGATCTTCTTCTCTTCATTGGGAATTCAAGATAGAAAACTTGACTAGCTTGTACTATGAAAATGAAGGGTTCAAACTTGTTGAAGTTTATGTTTGTATTAACCTCAACTAAATTATAGTTTTAATGTTTATGGTACCTATTCTTAGAGTGAGATTATATCATGAATATTTGGATAACACACACTTTTTTTTAAGTAAAGTAGGAAATTCGACCTCAATAATTTTGTCAAATTTACCATAGTAATTAAATTCAATATCAGTGTTATTGATAGATCCTTTTATGTAAATACCTAAATTATAGGTAAGTGTGTGTGACTCGAGTTGTGTCACGTGAAATTTGAAGTCATTAATATAGAAACTGGGGTAGACTCTACTGTTACGGAGAGGTTCTGAACTCCTGATGCAAAATTTATTATCCTTTCATCTTGCACATTTGAGATTATATAGTTCTTCACCTATAAAAGTAGTTATGATATAAATTATTGATTATATGATATACTTAAAGAATATTTTTAGTTTCTAACTTACATAGATTTTAAACCATAATACAAATTATATCTCTAACTTTTTCTCTACCTTACTTGGATCTATGGATGGATTTAGTATTTGTAGTTGTTGTTCATACAGGCTATCAAAGAAGGCATACCTAATAAATATGATATAACAAACAAACATAAGAGGATATATGTTTGCATATAGAAGTTAACTCATTTAATGTATGGTTTAATATCGTCACAGTTCAAGAGTATATATGTTCTTGCTGCATGATATTCCTTTGGATTTAGCTATTTATAAACAGATGCATCCATTAGATTACCAGGAAACTTAATAATAGAAAGTTTCTATTGGTCTATCGATTGAGTATCATCAAAATTTTGAGAGCACTTGTGATGTTTAATTTTCACATTATCAACAAAATAATATAAGCAGAAATAAGACGTTCTTCAATCAAATAAAAATTACATAGTGACCTCTCAACTCTTGCTTTATTACTAATATTATTGGTTAATCTCCTAAAAAATCGTTCAAATGAATATATCATTTGTACTAGACAGAACCAATTAGTAGTGTCTTGTAAGGTAAATGAATTTGTAAATATTTCATTGAATTAAAAAATCTAGGTGGAAATATGTGCTCAAATTTACATAGTATCATAGGTATTTATGTTTCTAGTTAAAGCATTTTCAAAAATAAACCCAATTATGTGAGTGTTTGTCAAATATTATTAGGAAGTAGGTCATGAAAATTTATTAGAATAAGTTATATGAATACGTGATAGTCATGACTCTTCATTCTAAATATTTTTAAATTATTCATATTCACACATTGAGCCATATTTGTTAAGTATTGGGGAAAAACACATAACATCCCATTGCCACCACCATACACCCACATGCACCCCATACCTCCTCTTTTCTCCTCTTCCCCATAGTAGCTTGCTGCACTTCTTCCTCCTCTCTTCTCTTTTTCTCTTCTCCAATGGAAACAAAAGGAAAACTGTTTTTCCCTTCTTCTCAAGCATAAAAGTCCTCCTCCTCCTTCTTCTTCTCACTAGCAATCAAGAGAAACACAGAAGCTGTTGGTATTGCTGCTATCCTCTTCTAGCAATAAGGGAAGCAACCCTTCCCCCCTTCTTTGTTGTTTTTCCAACCAACCCCAGTCATTGGAGCTACCTCCCCCCGAACACACAAAGGAAAAGGTTTTCCTTCCTTTTCTTTCATTGTTCTTGTAGTTTTCTTAGCATTTCTTTCATTTTCTCTTGGGTTCCAACAATAACACCAACAACAATTTCTTTCCCCCATTTATGGCACAAGAGTGAGCCATTATCAACCCCTTTCTTGCTTTGCCCCATTTTTCCATAGACAGAGGTAGCTTCAAAGGAAGTTGTAAGGTATATTTTGGTTCATTTTTAATCGATGTGTAGTTAGGAAGGTTATCTAGATTATAATGAAGGTTTTATTTAGGAATGCGAAGTGGTATAACATAGCAAACTCAGAAATAATGATTTATCAACTTCGAGTTGTAGATAATGTTTAGATTTTACATCATCATTTTTATTGAGTATTTGAGTTATTTTTGTATTATATTTGTAGATACGAGTTCGAGTGGAGCATGGTGATCTGCTGACATTCGAAGATTTTGTTGTATATAAAGTGGATACATCTATCCTTTGACTCTTATATATTTATCCTTGTGTATGAATAAAGAGATAAATCAGAGTATATAAACTTGTATAATTGTTTTCAAAAGGGGATTAAAATGGTATTACAAATAGCGAAATGAATTAAAAAAATAAAATCATTAGAGGGTAAATAATTGATGATATTTTTTATTCACATGCGGGTTCATATGGGAATTAAGATGAGAAAGGTTGTTTTCAAAATTAAAGACATTCTGTATAATTCTTCCGTTAATACCTATCTTTAATGTTACTTGACCTTTCATGTTCCTTGATATTTCATACTGTTAATACTTGTAGCATTTTATCTGTGAACCCTATGATGATCAATTAACAAACTTTATATGAAAATACTATCTTGATTGATCATTTGATATAAAAAGAAAATAGTTATGATAAATGAATAAAATAGAATTATAAAAGTGAAATAACCAAGATGGTAAATGGTGCATATTAAAAAGTAAAAACTATGAGCATATCTTTATACCATAGCTTTATACCAAAGTACTGGACCGCCCACATGTTTTGTTGTGGTAGTGTGTTAGCCAGTGGTCCAGAGTACCTGATTGCCTACATGATATGTGGTAGCGTGTTTGCCCACGATCCATATTACCTTATCGTCTACATGATATGTGGCAGCATGTTTACCCTCGTTTAGTGTTTATTATGTCTTTCATAAGTGACAACTTGTAGCCCGTATGTCAGATGACATATGAGACAATATTATACTCTAAGGAGGCTTTTAGCCCATACGTCAGATGTCATTAAACTCTGATGATATTGGCTCAAGTTATTTACTTTTTAGTTGATTTATCAAATTTAGACCATTGTTGATATATGTTGATACTCATATGCTTATGACATTTATCTATGTTGATATTATATCTATTGATTAAATAATAAGACTTGAAAATTGCTTTAATTGATGCAATGATGATAAAGTTGAGATTCTAAATTCCAATATAAAAGTGTTACATGATTATAGATGATGATAATGGAATATGATTATATATATATATATATTTATGTATAAGTGGAGAATTTTAATAAGAACTTAAAGTTATAATAAGAGATTGTGATCTACACTATTTCTTTAACTTCTTAAGTTAGGTATTTGGTCTTTAGGGTTTTATATCAAAGTTGAGAGTCAAAATATTTTTAAACTTAAGGTTACTCTCCCCCTTTGACATACATCAAAAAGATTACCTAAGGTTCTCTTGATTTTGCACTAACAATTTAAAAAATACTTTGAGAAATCTTTGTGAAAGCATTTGTTTTCAAATATTATTTTTGAAATAGGATCATTTTTGAAAATATCACTTTAAAATTGCAATTAAAAAATAATTGTCAAAAAGTTTTCAAACACAGTTTTAAAGAATTTTTAAAATTAACTTTAAAATTTTTTGAAAATTAACTTTAAAAGAATTTTAAAAACTATTTGATCTTTAATTACCCCTCAATCTGACACTTTCTTAGGGCCTTGTTAATTACAAGGAATATATCCTATGTGTCTTAGAGGTTGATTCGAATTAAAAGGTCAGTTAAAATAATTTTTTCAAAACATAAATTTTCAAAATAGTATTTCAAAAGATTTTTTTAAAAAAAATAAGAAAATATTTCTAGATTTTTCAAAGAGTTTTCAAAATTTTAAAAAGAATTTTGAAAGAATTTTTAAACTTATAAGGACTTCTCCTTATCCTATCACATTCTTAGAACTTTTTGTTAACCACAAGGAAGACTGTCTATGTGTCTAGGGGTTAATCCAAATTAAAAGAACAGTTAAAATATATTTTTCAAAAGATAATTTTCAAAGTGATTTTTTAAAAAAGATTTTATAGATTTTTCATATATTTTCACAAAAATAATTTTTCAAAATAATTTTTCAAACGCTAGATTTTTCAAATATTTTTCACAAAAATATTTTTTTAAACATATTTCTTTAAAATTTTCAGAAACACCTTCCCTAAATCTAACATACCTGTTAGGGTCGATTTGTAGCTAGAGGGGAAGGGGGGAGGGGGAGGGGAGGTGAATAGCTCGTCGTGCTTCGTTTGCTTGCTTCGTGATGATGATATGCAGCGGAAAAAACTCGAAACAAGACTCATAACACTAACACGTAGATTTACTTGGTATCCACCTCAAGAAGAGGTGACTAATGCAAGGATCCACACACGACGTACTCTCCACTAAGAAAAACACTCCTTCTCGGTAATTACCAAAGGCGAAGAAGCCTTATACAATCTCTCAATACAACAAGAAGAAAAGAAGACGCAAATACAAAGAAAATCTTATAAGATTTTACACAAATGAAACCCTAGCTAGCTTCTTCTTCTTGTGTGAAACGCCTCTTGACCTTGGAAGTGCAACAACACTTTGCTCTAAGAAGCTTCAAGAATTGACGTAAACCTATGAGAAATGATCACAAGGAGTGGAGAATCAAGGGTTGCAGAATCGCTGCGAGAGAGAAGGCTTTTGTGCGCTTTCCTTCGCAATGGTCATATCCCAATTGATTGACCAATTGATTGGGGAGACTTGAATCGATCAGCTGATTGATTTAAAGTGCCTCTGTGCTTTGCTGGAATTTCTTGAATCGATCGACCAATCAATTCAGGCTTTCTTGTGATCGCGTGAGAAAACCAACCCCCAATCGATCGACTGATCAATTAGCAGTGCCCAATCGATCGGTTGATTGATTGGGTAGCATTCTGTGCTCGTGATTGTTCTTCCCAATCGATCGATCGATCGATCGATTGGGCCAGCCTTCAATTGTAGCCCACATTCAATCGATCGATTGATCGATTGAATCACAGTTCAATCAATCGGTTGATCGATTAACCTTCCTTTGACTTGTTTAACTCAAGTCCAAGGTTTCCAAACTCAACATCTGGTCAACCGTGACTTGTTGGGACTTCTTCGTTCCTAGCATTCAGTCAACCTTGAGCTGCTAGGACTTCTTCACCAAGTGTTCGGTCAACCCGTTGACCCACTTGGACTTTTCTCCACGTGCCAAGTGTTCAGTCAACCTTGACCACTTGGACTTACTATCTCATGCCAAGTGTTTGGTCCTCTATGACCCACTTAGACTTCCTTCTACCAGATGTCTGGTCACCCTTAACCCATCTGGATTTCCTTGTGTCAAGTATTTGGTCACTATTTTGACCTACTTGGACTTCCCAACACTAGGTGTCTGGTCAACCTTGACCCACCTGGATTTCCACGTGCCTGACTTCACTCACCAGGTCTTTGCATCTGCCTAGCTTCACTCACTAGGACTTTCCATCTACCTGACTTCACTCATCAGGACTTTCCCACTACCTGACTTCACTCACCAGGACTTTGTCACTGTCCGACTTCGCTCACTGGGACTTTTCATCTCCCTAACCTCTAGTTAGGACTTTCCCAGTCAAGTATCCGGTCAAAACTTTGACCTACTTGACTCTTCTTCACATATAACTGATCAGTCCTAGACCAGAGGGGAATTGTTTCAACCATCTCCTCAATCGGACGATTGCTCTTGCAATCTGTATATATTGTCAAACATTGAGACTCAAACTTGAGCCAACTCATGCTTAGTCAACTTGATCAACCTTGACCCAGGGGATATTGCACCAACAATCTCCCCCTTTTTGATGTTTGACAATACCTTTAAGTTAGACTAATCTCATAGCATCCACTTCTCTTCATGCCAAATCATGAATTCATTCTCTCCCTTTTCTAGAGAGCAAACTCCCTCTTAAGGCAATGAAAGTCTGACTTAAATCCTACATTCTCCTCTTTTAGCACACATCAAAAACTCTCCCCTTGAAAAGTTACTCATTTGTTGTTCACAACTTCACTCGTTGTTCACAACACCACAATAAAGGTCTCATACCCTTCATTGTGTCCAATGCTCACCCTTGAGTATTGATCCACTTCATAATGCTCATACTAGAGCATCCACAACTCAATGAAGGTTAGCCACCTTCCATAGTGTTTGAAAAAAAGTTTTCATGTCCTTTAAAAGTAACTTCCTCTAAAAACATGCTCCAAACTTCTATCATTGCACCAACAATACTTGGAATCCCTAAACCTTTAGGAAACCCAAAAACTTGAAGTTTTAAGGTTTAAAAGATTCAATATTGAAACCAACCTCATCATAAACTTCAATCTAGTGTTTCTGAACCAATTCTCCTTGTTTTCATCATGAAAACTACCCTTAAATGTATATAAATATATTCCAAGGGGCTAGGAGTGGTTAAAGGGACTAAAAATGGCTTAAAGTGCTGAAATTAAACTTTTTCAGCCAAAATCATCCTTTTCAATCGATTGGGTTGGGACTCAATCGATTGCCACTTGCTCAATCGATCAACAGATCGATTCAGCGAGGTTTTGTTCGTAGAAAATGCCTCTGAATCGATTACCTGATCAATCTAGGCATAAATGAATCGACCAACTGATCGATTCTGCGAGCCTCTACTCACGAGAAAATCCCTTCTCAATCGATCGCCCGATCGATTGAGACACTCCAATTGATCGGCTGATCGATTGAAGTTCTGATTTCTTGAAAGTGAATTTCAACGAAATTCATAAATACCCTAAAAATTCTATAAAATTATAAAAAAACATGAAAACTTCTTGTAGATATTCTTTAGGGTATATACTATCATGGAAAAATAGTTTTCTAGGAAAATACACTTTATTTTCAAAAATTGACATAATCTTGAAAACTCTTGAAAACTTCGATGTTTTCTTCTAGTTTGTGTCTAACTTTTCAATGATGATTACTATCAAAAGATAGTCTTCACCAAGGTTTTCCAAAGTATATTTAAAATGATTTTCAAAATCAATTTCCAACCATGTTCTTCGGGCTCAATGCACATGACTTGTACATTAGCTTTCCCAATGATTGGAGTACACATAACTATGTGTTTTGATGAAATCAAAACTCAAATAGATGCACTAAATCAATATCTTGAGTCTTGTTCATCATCCTAACATCTCACTTGTATCTAATGTGCATTAAAACACATACAAGTCAACTTATAGTCTTTGTGAGATGTAGATTTTGATTTTGCCCTAAACTAGGGATCATGCATATTTATCTAGGCATTTTAGGAATTATGAACATCCACCTAGGATGTCACTTGTTAGTAAATGTCATTGTCCTTAATTACAAGAAAATTAAAATGATGCATGATGAGTTATGGTATACATCAAAAAGAATAATTTTCAAAAGAAAATATACTATTACTACATGATGTATGTATGACATGACATGATATTTTTATTTATTTTTCATAGTAAGCATGAATGCAAAATATGATGTCATGGCATATGATGGGCAAATAATTATGGCAATTAGCATAAATAAAATATACCTAGATTATCTATCTAAGTATTTTAAATCCTTAGCTAAATTAAAGATGATCCTAGATTGCCCTCATTTTCTCAAGAAAATGTCAAAATCTAACTTGGCATTTCTTTTGGTTTTCCTTATTTGTGCTAATTTAAATTAAATCCAATTTCTAAAATTTTGGCACATTTTACTCTTCCAAAGAGTAAGGAGTTAATCTTTTTCATTTTCAAAGGTTAACAAAAACCTTGAAAATGTCTCCAAGTGTCAACTTTATTAAGGTTGAGTTAACCACCCTACATATTTAGAGTTGACACTCTCTAAACCCATCTAGAGTATAGAGAATATGCTCCTCGAAACCTAAAACCTATTGGTACTCCTTGGATGCTCTAGGTATTCACTAGGGATAACTTTCCTAACTACCTTCCTAATGATCTTTTTAGGCTTCTTAGAAGTCGTGGTCACTTTCTCTAGGTCAACCCTAGGGATAGCTTCCCTTGTGACCGTCTTGGTGACTTTCTTTGACTTCTTAGGAGTCTTAGTCATGTTGGTCTTAGCAAAAATACTTCTAGGGATAACTTCCCTTGTATCTTTGACTTGACCCCTGCACCTAGGGTTGGTTCCATAACTATATGGAACCATATGATAAGAAGGAACATCTTTCTTGGTTTGAGGTTTGTATCCCAAACCCCTATGACCATTGGATGGATCTTGATGTCTAAAACCTAGATTTTTGTTCTTGAACCCTTGTTCTTCATGTCTGATTTGTCTAAGGGTTCTCTCTAATTTATCAAGTCTTGACCTTAAGACTTGATTTTCCCTCCATAACACCTCAACCTTAGACTTTTCATTAAAGTGTTTATTTTTATTTCTCTTAGGCATGTGCCTAGAGTCCTTAGAATTATTGTCTAAGTTGTTTTCTACCTTCCTAGCCCTAGGTTGAGTTGTTCTAGCATGATAAGCCACATGATTTTCATTAATTCTATCATGCCATCTATTTTCATGATAAATAGCATTAAAGTGATATAAACTAGACCTATCATGCTTTTTATCATGTGCCAAAGGAATTGGTTTAACAAATGATACATTGAGTTTCCTTTTAAAAGCCCCCCTTGACTTGAGTTTCCTCCTTTGACTTTGACCGATTTTTTCCCCTTAGGACATTGACTTCGTTAATGTTCTATTTGATTGCACAAGAAGCACACTACGTGCTCTTTGCTCTTCTTTATCACGGGGGCGGTCTCTTTGGGCTTCTCCTTGCCCTTAGGTGTCACTTGATTCTTCTTCTTAGCCAATTTGGGACACTTACTCTTGTAGTATCCTTTTTCCTTACACTCAAAACATATAATGTGACTTTTATTATTTAAAATTAAAATAGTTATACCTTCTTTGCTTGTAGAGGTGGCACATGATCCTCCATTTTATTTTTCTTGATTTGTGGAGGTGGCACCATCTTCTTCTTCTTCATTTGACCCGGAGATGGAAGCCTCTTCTTACTCCGGTATCAGTAAATGATGCTCTCCCTCAATCCTAAAGGTGGAGGCCTCTTCATCTTCATCTCTTGCACATGAAACAAAGAGTATACTCTCTTTTTGCTCTTTTAGTTGTACTCCTTTGAGGATGAAGCTTCTTGGACTTCTTCTTTGGAAGTTGAACATCTCTCAACTTCAAAGTCTTCTTCCTCTTGGTCTTGCTCCAATGAGTCACCCTCTTTGGATTTCTCTTGGTTTGGTGCAGTGGAGGGTTCTTCATGAAGATTGGCCAATTTGCTCCATAGTTCATTTGCATCCTTGTATTCTCTAATTTCGCAAATGATTGTGCTTGGCAATAGACTAACCAATAATTTGGTTATCTTGTTATTCATCTCGCACCTCTGAATTTGCTACATGCTCCATTTGCTTTTCTTGAGAATTTTTCCTTTTGGATTCTTTGGAGCTTCAAAGACTTCCATGAGAGCAAACCATCGCACTATCTCCATCATGAAGAAATTTTTTATTCTTGATTTCCAAGAATCGAAGCTTGTCATTGTGAATGGTGGAGGCACCCTTGTGTCGTATCCAAGTCCATCTTGAAATTCTATTTGAACTTGAGCCTTTGATGAAGTCTTTGAATTTGTTGAACTTTGCTTCAACTTCTTCTCCCTCTAGCTCGTTACCCTTTCCGGTGATGATTCCGGTGAAGAGCGACCTTGCTCTGACACCACTTGTTAGGGTCGATTTGTAGCTAGAGTGGGGGATGAATAACTCGTCGCACTTTATTTTCTTATTTCATGATGATGATATGCAGCGGCAAGAACTCAAAATAAGACTCACAACACTAACACATAGATTTACTTGATATCCACCTCAAGAAGAGGTAACTAATCCAAGGATCCACACACAATGCACTCTCCACTAAGAAAAACACTCCTTCTTAGTAACTACCGAATGTGGAGAAGCCTTGTACAATCTCTCAATACAACAAGAAGAAAAGAAGAAGAAAATACAAAGAAAATCTTATAAGATTTTACACAAATGAAACTCTAGCTAGCTTCTTCTTCTTATGTGAAACGCCTCTTGACCTTGGAAGTGCAGCAACACTTTGCTCCAAGAAGCTTCAAGAACTGACATAGGCCTATGAGAAATGACCGCAAGGAGTGGAGAATCAAGGGTTGTACAATCACTGCGAGGGAGAAGGCTTTTGTGCGCTTTCCTTCGCAATAGTCATATCCCAATAGATTGACCAATCGATTAGAGAGGCTTGAATCGATTGGCTGATCGATTCAGAGCGCCTCTGTGCTCTACTGGAAATTTCCTAAATCGATCGACCGATCGATTCAGGCTTTCTCGTGATCACGCAAGAAAACCAGCCCCCAATCGATCGACCGATCGATTAGCAGTGCCCAATCGATCGATCGATCGATTGGGCCAGCCTTCAATCGCAGCCCACGTTCAATCAATTAGCTAATCGATTGAATCACAGTTCAATCGATCGACTGATCGATTGACCTTCCTTTGACTTACTTAACTCAAGTCCAAGGTTCCCAAATCCAACATCCGGTCAATCGTAACCTGTTGGGACTTCTTCATGCCTAGCATCTGGTCAACCTTAAGCTGCTGGGACTTCTTCACCAAGTGTCAGGTCAACCCTTTGACCCAATTAGACTTTTCTCCTCGTGCCAAGTGTCCGGTCAACCTTGACCCACTTGGACTTAGCGTCTCGTGCCAAGTGTCCGATCCTCCATGACCCACTTGGAGTTCCTTCCACCAGATGTCTAGTCACCCTTGACCCATCTGGATTTCCTTGTGCCAAGTATCCGGTCACTTCTTTGGCCTACTTGGACTTCCTAACACCAAGTGTCCGGTCAACCTTGACCCACCTGGATTTCCACGTGCCTGGCTTCACTCACCAGGTCTTTGCATCTGCCTAGTTTCACTCACTAGGACTTTTCATCTGTCTGGATTTACTCACCAGGACTTTCCATCTGTCTAGCTTCACTCAACAGGACTTTTTCACTGCCTAACTTCACTCACCAAGACTTTGCCACTGTCCGGCTTCACTCACCAGGACTTTCCATCTGCCTAACTTCCAGTTAGGACTTTCTAGTCAAGTATCTGGTCAAATCTTTTGTTAGTGCAATCGACCTCCATGGTTTTAATGTCAGACAAATATGTTTAAGTATGTTTAAGTATGGAGCTTGATCAAGAGAAGTCCTAGTTGTAGACTAGGCAAGGAGAGAAATCTCGGTATGTCGTAGAAGCCAGGTGGATAGGTCTGGAGGACCTGATCCCTGGGTAGCCGAATACTGAGTTCTAGTTGTAGGCTAGGCAAGGGGAGAAATCTCGGTATATCATGGAAGCCAGGTGGATAGGTCTGGAGGAATTGATCCCTGGGTAGCCGAATATTGAGTCCTGGTGAGTGAAACTAGGTTGAGAAAATCCTAGGGGGTGGTAACCTTAAGTAACCAGAAGTCTTGGAGGAGTGAACTCCAAGCAAGGTTGATCGAATGGTTTCCGGACCAGCGGATCTCGATAAATCTAGGTTTAGGTTTATCATTGTATTCTATATTACTGTTGGCTAATGTAGTATTGCAGGAAAAGTCTTAGTGGATCGGGTGATCAGACACTGAGCAGGCAAAAGTCCAAACAGGTCTGGAGGACTATGTTTGGTAGGTAAGTTGAGGTAAGCAATTGGAGGAGCAACAGTGAGGTCGAGTTCCCGAAGGGAACAACCTAAGGTCGCTGATCCAACTGAAGAAATCGGGAAGGTTTCCAAGTTGAGATCAAGACAGTTCTACTATCTAATATTACTCATGCATAATATATTATTACTGTTCTAACCTTTGTTTTGCAGGAATATTGTTTAACTCTGTTTTGCAGGATTGGCCTCATCGGTCGATCGAACAGGAGGATCGGTCGACCGAACCAGCTTGACTCAGACCAGAGATCAGTTTAAATCAGGCAAAACAGAGTTCAGTCCGGTCAAAGCTTGATCGGTCGACCGAACCATGGAGACTCAGCACTGGACAACTCATCAGCAGCGATCAGCAGAAAAGGGAAAAAGGGCTGATCGGTCGACCAAACCAGAGGACCGGTCGACCGATCCAATCAGAATTAATTGCAGCATTAATGAAGATCTCAACTGATTTCGACGAACAGGGAAATAGACTGTTCGGTCTACCGAAAAATAGGTCCGGTCGACCGAACCATTTATGAGCATTTACTACAAAAGATCGAGCCAGCTTCTGTTTTCGGCGAGGAAGGAATGGAGCCGGGTTCGGTCGACCGAACAGAGGGATCGGTCGACCAAACGCTCAAGGAACTTATAAAAAGTGCTCGAAGTCAGAGGCTATGATAAGACTTTCTGATCAACTCAAGTTCTATTCTGCAAGCTGTTCATGCTTCATCAACTCTGCAAGTCATTCCGAGAGTGCCGACCGAGCTTCGACTTTCAAATCTATTGTCGGTATCTTTTATTTTGTATTGCACTTAAATTCATTTAAGATAGTATGAGTGTTACTATCTTAAACATCTTTGTATCTGTACGATCTGCTTCTTTCCGAGGGTGTCGGAAAGAAGGGTTATAGTGTTTTGCCCATCGATGCGGTCAAGGACCACGGGCCTTCGAGTAGGAGTCGAGCTAGGCTCCGAACGAAGTAAAAGACCTTGTCCCTTTTCTTATTTCCGTTGCACGACTTTGGTTTCGAAAGGTTAAAGAAAAAATTTTAAACGCGCGATATTCACTCCCCCTCTATCGCTCCAAACGATCTATCACCTTTGACCTACTTGACTCTTCACATCTAACTGATCAGTCCTAGATCAGAGGGGAATTGTATCAACCATCTCCCCAATCGAACGATTGCTCCTGAAATCTCCATATATTGTCAAACATCGAAACCTAAACATCGAGACTCAAACTTGAGCCAACTCAAGGTTAGTCAACCTGGCCAACCTTGACCCAGAGGATATTATACCAACAATACCCTAGTTATCCTTGTTAACCACAAGGAAGTCTACCTAAGTATCTAGGGGGCTGAGTTCTAATTTTGGGATGTGAATTTCTAAGTATTTGTTAGCAATCAATATTTTACAAATATATAGATTTTTCAAAAGTTATATATAAATACACCTAACCAAACATGAAATTCATTAAAACATTATTATGTTACATCACTATTTTAAAAATAATTTTTAGAAATATATCTATGAATTTGAAAACTTTTTCAAAATATTTTTAATTTAATAGTCCTTATAATCTCACCTATTCTAACTATTTCAACATAATCAATCAAGGTACCCTTATGAGTTTTGTGAGATGGTTTGTCAGTTTTATCTGATTTAAAATTTAAGTTAGAATCTAAGGATTGATTTACACTTGAGTTAACTAAGATTTGACAGTTAGTTGGTTACATATTTATTTCAATAATTGACTTCCAAGATGTGGTAAGGCATGAGACCTTTTTGGGTATTGGAACAATAATCACTTCTAGACAAAATCTTTTAAAGAAATTGAATATTTAATTTTCTTTCTGAGAACCCTTGATCTAACTAATCAAGTATCGATCAAGTCTAAGTCTTTAATCATTTTAGATTAATCAAAAATACTAGTATGAATGACATGACATTTATTGATAAATTAACATTTAATAATGCATGTACATGACACGTATGCATGTGTCAAATAAGTCAAGCAATTTATAGTTGATCCGGTAGTAAGAGCGGGCCCCCCCCCTTTTTTCTTGCAAAGTCAACGCCAAGTGGAAGTCACCGGAACAGCCGCCCACCCAGAGGAGAATGTGGTCCGACCGGACGGACGGCCATAGAGGGCCGGTCCGATTGGACTGCCGGCCGGCCGATGGAATCGAGTACCCGGAAAGGTCCGGCCGGTTTGCACTCATAGTTGGTAGGCACCCTGTCAAATCGGGGTTCCGACGCTCAGTTAAAAAGGTCATGGGCCGAGCTGACCTTTTGACCGATCACAGTCATAAAGCACCCCTGTTTGTTAGTCTCCCCAAAGCACAAGTAAACCACTGCGGATGTCCGGTCGGATGTTTAGGTATCTTTCCGCTCGGACTACAAGTTTGGAGCAAAGGAAATGGCCAGAGGATTTCTTTCTCCAACAACCTGTAGGTTTCACGTGTGTGTCATGCTCCAAATCTTGTGACAGGGGATTCTGCCGTCCCATCGAGGGCATGCTTTGACTGTAGCGATATGGGTCAGGTAAACTTTCTGACAGCCGCGTACCTAGGAAAGGACAGGTAAGCTTTCTGACAGCCGCATACCTAGGATAGGACAGGGGACACTTATGCACCTTGGTACACGTGCCCGAACCTTTCACAGCTCTATATAAAGAACCTCAGGTTTCATCGACAGGAGAGGATGGTATGTACTCTGAGACTTCTGGAGCCACCTTGTTCATCGTGATTTACCTGACTTGAGCGTCGGAGGGTCGTCGCTGGGAATCCCCTTCCCGGCTCGACTTCTGTGCAGGATAGCCGGAGCATCTCGACACTAGTTGGAGACCTACATCAGCGAGCCTTGGAGCGTCACGTGCCCAGCGTCTGCTGACTTCTGGTTCGGACAGGATCAAATTGGCGCCGTCTGTGGGAACGCTCCTGCATCCGCGCCGAGACAATGGACGAGGCTGGACGACAACACACGGTGACGCTTTCAAGGGAGGAACTCGACGCCCTGGTCGAGATAAGGGCCGCCAAACTCGTGGAGCAAAAGCAAAAAGCATCCGCCGAGCGGGCGGAGCAACAAGCAACGTCGCGTCGGGGCCGAGCGGAAGCACCTCCAACCACCGTCGCATTCCACGCACCCCTGGAGCCACGCCAGCCCGAAGAGATATAGGATCTTCCTCAGATGAAATGCCAAGGCGGGATGACAAGAAGGGGAAAGCTCCCCGGACGGACTCATCTCCCGAGCGGACCAACCGTCAATTTTCGGAAGCCATTCTGCGAGATCCTCTGCCCAAGCACTACGTGCCCCCTACGATCGGCGAGTATAATGGAACAACGGACCCGGATGATCATTTGGGTAAGTTTGATAATACCGCCACGCTCCACCAATACACTGATGGAGTAAAGTGCCGAGTCTTCCTTACCACGCTCTCGGGATCGGCTCAGCGGTGGTTCCGTAGACTGCCGGACGGATCCATCACAAGCTTCAAGGACTTCCGAACGGCCTTCCTCCACCACTTCGCCAGCAGTCGGCGTTATCAGAAAACAAGCGTTAGCTTGTTCGCCATCAAGCAAGAACCAAAAGAATCGCTTCGAGCTTACATCCAGCGATTCAACCAAGTGGCGATGGACATCCCAACAGCCACATCGGAAACGATGATGAACGCCTTCACACAAGGCCTTGTTGATGGGGACTTCTTCAGGTCGCTCATCCGAAAGCCGCCCCGAGACTATGATCACATGCTACATCGGGCCAACGAATACATAAACGTGGAAGAAGCGCAAGCCGCTCGGAAAAAGGAAGCTCCAACCGAGCGGAAGCAGCACTCCGCTCAGCAACCACCTAGAGGACCAAGGGCTGAAGCAATTCGATCTCCCCACACCGGATCGCACGTGCAAGAAGTGGCCGCCGCTCGGCCCAAGCCAAAGAAGAGGTGGACCCCAATGTTCGCAAATTCCACCAAACGGATACGCACAACACGAGGGATTGCCGAAGCCTTCCCTTTGTGTCCAATCCTGTTCCCCGGAAAGCCGAACGACGGTCTCCTCCCTCAACACGAGGCAAAGGACCCGAAGCCGACCGGACCCGCATAGAGAGGCGACATCACCATACGTCCGACCGACATAGATCCCAAGACGGAGAGTCGCGGACGTCCGAGGCGGTCCCGACCATCCACTGGAGGAAGAAAGCAGAGCAATACTTCCGGCGAAATCAACGTTATTCTTTGGTGGGCCGGAGGAGACTCCAAGAGCAAGAAAGGCGTTCGGCATGCAGATCCATACGGTCATTTGTAGCCAAGAGCGGGCAAGTGGACCGAAATCACTTTCGGGCCGGAGACTTGGAAGGAGTAGAAGTACCCCATGGCTGCTCATTAAAGCGGTAATAGCAAATTACACCATTCACGCATATTTGTTGACACAGGAGCTCGGTCAACATACTATTCAAGAAGGCGTTCGATCAGTGCAAATTGATCGACTGCTTCCAATGACGACCCGCTCTACGGGTTTACGGGCAATGAAGTTCAGCGGTCGGACAAATCCGTTAGCCACCTGGGAGAAGAGCGCTCAGAGGACCGGGACAACAAACTTGTGGTGGTTGACTCTCCTCATCCTACAACGTCATTTTGGGACGGCCGGCGAATTCCGAGCGGTTGTCTCAACCTTCCACCGAAGATAAAATTTCCGTGGAGGACAAAGTTGGAGAAGTGCGGGAGATCAACTAGCAACTCGGCGTTGCTATATAGAGATGATCCGAAGCTTCTTCCGCTCGGAAGGTCCCGAATCGAGGTACACGCCATAACCAGAAACCTCCTGCTTTAATTTATGATGAAAAGGAGGAAGTTCAGATCCATCCGACCCGATCGGAGGCCACCACTTTCATCGCCTCAGATCTAGAGGAAAAACAGAAGAAGAAGCTGATCCAATGCCTCCAGCAAAATCATGATGTCTTTGTTTGGTCGACACACGAGTTGCCCGGAATTTCGCCTAGCCTAGCGCAACATGAGTTGCATGTCCGACCTGACGCTCGGCCGGAAGAAAAAAAGAGATTTTAGCGCCGAGCGTAATGCCATAATCCCGGCGGAAGTAGAGAAACTTGGAGGCCGGCCACATCTGAGGTGCGGTTCAGTGGCTAACGTGGTATTGGTCTCAAGCCGGGCGGCAAGTGGCGAGTTTGCATTGACTTTCGGGACTTAAACAAAGCATGTCCCAAAGATCTTTATCCTCTGCCCCGGATAGATCAGCTGGTGGACTCTACGGCCGGCTGTGAGTTAATTTGCATGCTCGACGCCTACCAGGGCTATCACCAGGTACCGCTCGCCCGCGAAGATCAAGAAAAGGTGAGCTTCGTAACGGCCGACGGCACATATTGCTACAATGTGATGCCGTTCGGATTGAAGAATGCCGGGGCCACCTATCAGCGCTTGATGAACAAGGTATTCAAGGAGCAGATCGGGCGGAACCTGGAAGTTTACGTGGACGACATTCTTATCAAATCCGTCCGAGCGGCCGATCTTTTCAAGGATATGGAAGAAACCTTCCGAACACTGCGCAAATATGGAGTCAAGCTAAATCCCCAGAAATGCCTGTTCGGAGCTAAAGGAGGGCGTTTCTTGGGGTATATAGTGACCGAGCGGGGGATCGAAGCAAATCCCAACAAGGTGAAAGCTCTGCAAGACATGCTTCCTCCCAGAAACACAAGGGAAGTGCAACGGTTGACCGGTCGGATAACTGCTTTGTCCAGATTCATCTCCAAAACTGCCGACCGGAGCCTGCCATTCTTCAAGATCCTACGCAGAGCTACTAAGTTCCAGTGGAACGAAGAGTGTGACCGAGCATTTGAAGAGTTGAAAACATATTTGAATTCCCTGCCTGTACTGGCCAAGCCGATCGGAGGTGAGTCACTGTATATGTATTTGTCGTCAACTGAGCATGCTGTAGGCTCAGCACTTGTGAGGGCGAGCGGCGAAGAGCAGCCGGTGTATTTTCTGAGCCATATTTTGAAAGATGCTGAATCTCGCTACACCGGGCTCGAGAAGTTGGCCTTTGCATTGGTTCTAGCCGCTCGGCGCCTTCGACCGTATTTCTTGGCCCACACAATCATTGTCCGGACGAACAGTCCACTCGGAAGAGTCCTGTTGAATCCAGAAGCGTCCGGACGGCTTATCAAGTGGACGACAGAATTAAGCGAGTTTGACATCCAGTACCAGCCCCGCTCGGCGATTAAAGCCCAATCCTTGGCTGATTTTGTGACCGAAGTGCAGAGGCCCGAGCCGGAAGCTCTGTGGAAGATATATGTGGATGGGTCTTCCACTCGGCTCGGAAGCGGGATTGGGATATTACTTATCTCACCGCAAGAAGAAAAGATGCACCTATCCGTCCGGCTGGACTACAAGGCCACCAACAATGAGGCAGAGTATGAGGCCCTTATAGCCGGATTACAGGCGGCACGACATGTGGGGGCCGGTCGGGTAACTCTCCATTCGGATTCACAGTTGGCCGCTCAGCAACTTTCCGGCACCTTTGAAATCAACTGTGTTCGGCTTAAACTCTACGCTGAGGCCTTTGAGAAACTCAAAGCTACTTTCCGAGAGGTGCTTATTCAGAAGATTCCCCGAACGGAGAACCAGGCGGCCGATGAGTTGGCCAAACTCGCGAGCTCAATAACGCCGATCGCCATTCAGCAGCCAATTGAAAAAACGCTGATGGTGGCGCATGTCGACCGGATGCAAGGCCTCGCGTTTCCAAGTGATGGAGGACACCTATTATAGAATTCCTCCGTTCGGCACCACACCATCCGATGAATATGCAGCCCGGCTCCTCGGAAGAAGAGCCGGTCGGTTTACACTCATCGGAGATCAGCTTTACAAGAAAGCTTTCTCACGTCCTCTGCTAAAATGTGTAAGCTCGGAGGACTCATCTTACATCCTCCGGAAGTACATCAAGGATCATGTGGAGGTCATCCGGGCGGACGCTCGTTAGCCAAGATCCTCTTGGCCGGATATTTTGGCCAACTTTACAAGCGATGCCGCTCGACGGTATCTACATGCCTTTCATGCCGAGTATCACAACTTCTCCCACCGACCGCCGAGAGGAGATGAAGGCATCAACCATCTCATGTCCGTTCGATCGGTGGGAATGGATATTGTGGGTCCATTTCCGATGGCCGGGCAGAGGAAATTTTACTAGTGGCGGTAGATTACTTCTCCAAGTGGGTGGAGGCCGAGGGCAAAGATCATCGAGCAAATGGTTAAAAATTTATGGCAAGACATCATTTGTCGGTTCGGCATCCTCGCCGATTGGTGTCCGACAACAGGCGGCGATTCACAGGGAAGATGTTGGAGGATTGGTGCCAAAGCTACGGCATTGAGCAACATTTCACGTCCGTGGCCTATCCTCGAGCAACGGTCAAGTCGCCAACCGGAAATTCTTCGTATTCTGCGCTCGGCTCGACCATTTGGGAGGAGTTGGCGGACGAGGTGCCGAGCGTCTTGTGGGCTATCCGAACGACGCCAAAAGAAGGGACGGAGTCACACCGTTCCATTTGGTATCTGGCGGTGAGGCTGTCATACCGGTCGCAGTCAGCCAGGATCCAGAACTATGATGATGACAACACCGAACGAAGAAACATGGAGTGGACTTGGTAGAAGAGGAGAGGGCAAAGGCGTCTGTTCGGCCGTCAGTGGATGAAGCAAAACTACAACCGTAGCGTAATTCCCAGATCGTTCCAAGTCGGCGATCTCGTCTGGAAGAAAATCACGGCGACGTCGGCAAGCTTGAAGCGCCATGGGCGTGCCCTTTCAAAATCATCGAAAGCTCCGCCGGGCGTATTATCCGGAGGATGAGGACGGACGGCTAGATAGACCGTGGGCGAACCACCTCCGGCCTTACAGGCGGGGTGAAAGGTGTATCACTATAAATCACCCTGTATTTCATTTTCCGACTAAATACTTGAAATGCAGAGATGAAAAGTCAAAAGGAGCGAATATAAGGCATTATCATCGTGGCCCGAAGGCCCCGAGTCGATCGGTCGGGAGGTTTATGTGGTTAAGATTTGTAAGCAAATAACCCGTGCCGTTCGGCCGGAAGTAAATGGGTCGAGCCAACGCAAGATCGAAGGCCCCGTGCCCTTCGAACGGAGGTATATTATCCGAGCCAAAATACTCGATGAAGTAGATCCGAGCCGTGCGGCCGGAGGGCATTATCCAAGCCGGGGAAAGGCGAAGAGCAACTCGAGCGGAAGATCGGCGAGCACCGTCGTTAAAGATCAAGAGACGAGCCGGCCTATAAACCCTCCGGCGGAAGACCGACGAGCACCGTCGTTAAAGATCAAGAGACGAGCCGCGTCTATAAACCCTCCGAGCGGAAGACCGACGAGCACCGTCGTTAAAGATCAAGAGGCGAGGCGTCTATAAACCCTCCGGCGGAAGATCGGACGAGCACCGTCGTTAAAGATCAAGAGACGAGCGGCGTCTATAAACCCTCCGGCGGAAGACCGACGAGCACCGTCGTTAAAGATCAAGAGACGAGCGGCGTCTATAAACCCTCCGGCGGAAGACCGCGAGCACCGTCGTTAAAGATCAAGAGACGAGCGGGCGTCTAAACCCTCCGAGCGGAAGACCGACGAGCACCGTCGTTAAAGATCAAGAGACGAGCCGGCGTCTATAAACCCTCCGAAGGAAGACCGCGAGCACCGTCGTTAAAGATCAAGAGACGAGCCGGCCTATAAACCCTCCGAAGCGGAAGACCGACGAGCACCGTCGTTAAAGATCAAGAGGCCGGCGTCTATAAACCCTCCGGCGGAAGACCGACGAGCACCGTCGTTAAAGATCAAGAGACGAGCGGCGTCTATAAACCCTCCCGATCGCGAGCACCGTCGTTAAAGATCAAGAGACGAGCCGGCGTCTATAAACCCTCCGAGCGGAAGACCGACGAGCA
Source organism: Zingiber officinale (assembly GCF_018446385.1). Taxonomy (NCBI): domain Eukaryota; kingdom Viridiplantae; phylum Streptophyta; class Magnoliopsida; order Zingiberales; family Zingiberaceae; genus Zingiber; species Zingiber officinale. The sequence continues at coordinate 133,732,002 of NC_055996.1, read as the reverse complement.
CCGTCGTTAAAGATCAAGAGACGAGCCGGCGTCTATAAACCCTCCGAGCGGAAGACCGACGAGCACCGTCGTTAAAGATCAAGAGGCGAGCCGGCGTCTATCCGGGCGGAAGATCGACGAGCACCGTCGTTAAAGATCAAGAGACGAGCCGGCGTCTATAAACCCTCCGAGCGGAAGATCGACGAGCACCGTCGTTAAAGATCAAGAGACGAGCCGGCGTCTATAAATAATCCGAACGGAATATCGTCGACACTGCGATCATTCGTATTCCCCGCCGATTGTCAGACCGAAGCTATTTTCCGATCGGACTCGAGGTAAAAAAGGTTCGGATCGGCTTATAGCGAGCGATTCTGGCCAGCAGCCCAGATTGATATTCGGCCGGACGGGAGAGCTGGGGAAAACACTTCATTCTGGAAGAATGCACCTCGAATGCCCAAGGTATGATGTGATAGAAGACGAGCGGACCGTACAAGTGTCAGCCAGGGAACAGTGCAAAAAGATAGAGTACACGAAAGGAAAGCATTTCATTAAAATTAGAACCTTAGGTCGAGCGGCCTAAGTACAAAAAGGTTCATGTTCAGCCGAGCTGCGAAATTACAAAAATTACTCGATGTAGTCGTAGAGGTCCCTCGGAATGTTGCTCAGGAGCTCCACTTGATCGCCGGCCGGAATATTGGTGGACTCCGGAAGAAGGCCCTTCGACTTCAGATAGGTCATAGTGGCCGTAATTGCCAGGTCGAAAGCCGAGTACATCCGCTCGCAAATTTTTTCCGAGAACTCGGGCGATCGGATGTAACTTTGTCGGAGAGCGGCGACTCGGCTCGGCTCGGCATCCTGGTATTCCTTGAAGGTTGCCTGGGAGCTTGTCAGGGCCTCATTCAGACGTTCAATCTTCTCCGCATCGGCCGAGCGGCCTGCCTTCTCCCGATCGAGCTGCTCCGTCAGCTCCTTTATCTTCAACTCCAGGCCCCGGGCCTCCACGTTTTTCTTCTCCAGATCGGAGATGGCTGTGTTCTTCCGGGTGGTGGCCAGAGTTATCTTTGTGTCAAGCGACTTGACCTGTCGCTCGGACTCGGCTAGGGCGTGGGCCTGATCAGCTGTTTTCTTCTGCTCAGCAGCTAGCAGAGTTTGAGTTTTCTTCAGCTCTTTTTGCAACTCGGAGTAGGAAGGTCCTTGGGAGCCGCTGGACCACCTGCCGCCCGCAGTTGCCTTATCTCCTCGTCCGCCATAGCCAGACGGTTGGAAACTGCTATCTCTTCCACCCACCTCTGAAACGAGAAGGCGCAGTTGTTAGAAGCCGAGCGGAAATATTTTAGGTAAAACAAAAAACAAAAAACAACGAAGAACTTACCCCCGTAGCCGCTTGCATGTGGCTATTGGCTAAGTTCTGGAGAGGGATCAGTGCTACGCGCGCCCGAGCGTCGGCCCACATCTCGGCGAGGGGCCCTTTCAAAGTAACAGTGTGCTCGGGCACGGTCGTCCGGTCAGCTTCTGGCAGCAACTCTTCAGTCGGAAGGTGAAGAGTAACCCGTATTGTGCGGCCGTGACCAGGGATCGCCCGACCGGGATCAGAAGCTGGCGCAGAAGACCGCGAATGGATGGTCGAACGTTGGACTGAACGGCGAGCGGGGGGGAGAGTGTCGACCGGAGTGGCCTCGACCGGAGCAGTCAGCTCGTCCCAGTCAGAAGGCGTCCGGTCAGATGAAATGGTCTCAGGCACCGGCGCTTTCCCTTTCGCAGTCGAGGCGGCCCGGTCAGAGGGTTGGACCGCAGAGGTAGCCGAGCGTAGCGGGGTCTCCACTCGGCGTCTCTTTTGCAGCGGCTGATCCTCCTCCCGAACGGACCCTTCCTCGGGGGCCGTTGGTTCCCTGGAGGGGGTAGCGCCGCTGTCCACATGCTGTTGAGAGGCCTGAGCGGCCGATTCAGCCTGGGTGCCGCTTTCTCCTTCGTGAGAACCGACCGGCTGAATACCCAGCGCCTTCATTTCTTTGGCCGCCACGACCTCCAGCGCCGCTGCCTTTCTCTTTAGAACGCCGGCCATCACCGAGTCCATGACGATGTCAGCTGCACGAAGAGAAAAAGAAATCAGTTAGCAATTAAAGCAAGTGCCAAAGCAAAGTTCTTACCGAAGCCGGTCGGAAGCGGGGTCCGTATAGGACTCAGCCCAAAAATGTACATCACTCCCTCGTGAAGAAGCTTGTTGATGTCAAGTCGTAGACCGGCTAGTACATTTGCGGCGTGAAGATATTCCGGTCGGGTCTTGAATTTCTTCAGTTCGGGAGGGGGAGGTAGACTGACTTGCCACTGGGTCGGAAAGTTTGGCTGACTGGGCATGCGGAGGTAGAAATAATAGTCCTTCCAATGTTTATTGGAAGTGGGTAGTTTATTGAAGAAGACCAAACCGGGCCGAGCTTGGAACATAAAGGTGCCCGGCTCGGCTTGCTTAGGATAATAGAAATAAAAGAAGACCTCCGGTCGGAGGGGAATGTTGTGAATCTTGAACAAAACGACAACGCCGCAGAGGAGACGGAAGGTGTTTGGTACTAAACTTCCGAGCGGCACGCCAAAATAATTGCAGACGTCTGCTATAAAAGGATGGACGGGGAACCGCAGACCGGCGGTGAATTGGTCGCGAAAGACACAGAAACCGCCGCGCGGTGGTCTGTGAGGCCGAGCGGCAGGACCAGCTAGGCGAACTTCGATATCCTCGGGGATTTCGAAATTGTCAGCCAAAATATCAAAATCCCGTTGTTCGAAACGAGATCGCATGGTAGTATACCATGGGCCTAAGGATTGTTCTTCGGGATGAGAAGAACTGGCCATGATCGGGACAGAAGAAATCAAAAAGGAAGTTTCAAAGACGGGGAAATGGAGTTTCAAAAACTAGAGCAGAAGTGCGAATTAGATATCGGAAAGGAAAAATGAGAGATCTAAAACCTTACTGAGGGGAGATGAATCGAGGAAAGGCGCCGGAAAGCGTCAGAAGGCAGCAACAAGATCGCCGGAGCCCCGCAACGCAGAGAGCAACAGTAGAGGTAACGGAGGCGTGCGAAGATGAGAAGGAAACGAGGAATTTATAGTGTGAGGGCCGGTCGGCCCCCACCGTCGGATCCAGGTCACGGGAATCAATGCATACATCTAGCCGTTTATTTCGAATTGCTTCGGTTACATCAAAATGCCATGCAACCGCATCCGTCCTCTGATGGCATTGCTCCACGTGGCAGTCAATCATTCGTAGCATTTATTGAAGGTATGATCGACATTGATGTCGAAGATTGACGCAGAACGCGAGGAGATCCGGCAAAAACCATCATTGATTCATTCAAGGATATCTCCGCCGCTGACCGGGCGTAGAATATTAGCATGGATGAGCCGTTCGGCTAGACTCACAGTCCAGTCAGTCAGACTATTCGCCTCCTTCGACTAGACTTGAAGGGAAGGCAAGTGATCCGGTAGTAAGAGCGGGCCCCCCCCTTTTTTCTTGCAAAGTCAACGCCAAGTGGAAGTCACCGGAACAGCCGCCCACCCAGAGGAGGGCCGGTCCGATTGGACTGCCGGCCGGCCGATGGAATCGAGTACCCGGAAAGGTCCGGCCGGTTTGCACTCATAGTTGGTAGGCACCCTGTCAAATCGGGGTTCCGACGCTCAGTTAAAAAGGTCATGGGCCGAGCTGACCTTTTGACCGATCACAGTCATAAAGCACCCCTGTTTGTTAGTCTCCACAAAGCACAAGTAAACCACTGCGGATGTCCGGTCGGATGTTTAGGTATCTTTCCGCTCGGACTACAAGTTTGGAGCAAAGGAAATGGCCAGAGGATTTCTTTCTCCAACAACCTGTAGGTTTCACGTGTGTGTCATGCTCCAAATCTTGTGACAGGGGATTCTGCCGTCCCATCGAGGGCATGCTTTGACTGTAGCGATATGGGTCAGGTAAACTTTCTGACAGCCGCGTACCTAGGAAAGGACAGGTAAGCTTTCTGACAGCCGCATACCTAGGATAGGACAGGGGACACTTATGCACCTTGGTACACGTGCCCGAACCTTTCACAGCTCTATATAAAGAACCTCAGGTTTCATCGACAGGAGAGGATGGTATGTACTCTGAGACTTCTGGAGCCACCTTGTTCATCGTGATTTACCTGACTTGAGCGTCGGAGGGTCGTCGCTGGGAATCCCCTTCCCGGCTCGACTTCTGTGCAGGATAGCCGGAGCATCTCGACACTAGTTGGAGACCTACATCAGCGAGCCTTGGAGCGTCACGTGCCCAGCGTCTGCTGACTTCTGGTTCGGACAGGATCAATAGTTGATTTTTAAAGATGCATCAAATTCTCGATTTGATACATTTTGTGTGAACCCACAAATGTGTCTATTGGTATCTTCACATGATCGTGCAATCTGAACGCGGGCAGAATGACTGTATACCACCATTTTTGCGAAGTCAAGGCTAGAGTTATACTTTATCTCTTTAAGATAAATTTGCGTAGTACACGGTGCTCACAGAACACGACTTTATCTTGCGATAGCAACACTGCAAATCGCAAGACCTCCGAACCGAAGAAGTTTCTCAAACTCTCCAATGCAAGTATTGAATGTAATGCTTGCTTTGCTTGGAAGAAATTGAGTGAGTGAAATGAGGAAGTGAAGAATCTTATTTATACTTAATGAAGGGGTATAAGAACCTCTTGGTTCAATTAGATTCATCCATTCATTTTGAATTGGATGATGTAGATCGCATCTTTTCCTAAGAGATACACTACCTCTTCATTAGATGTCACCCTTTGGAAATCAATGAATGAGATTTAGCCATCCAAAAGGCACTTAAACATTTCAAGTTGAATGATCAAGATTTATCAATCTTGATCCAACGATTAAAATTTAATTTCTCATTTATATATTAAATTTCCAACAATCTCCCACATAATGAAAATTAATGCATGCATGTTATCACCTAAGGAGAGTTCAATCAAAAAATTATTGCATCAGGAGAGGTATCTTGTGGCTTTGAACCTTCCGTAGTAAAGTACCATTGAATTTACTAGGCTGATGTCTTGAACTACTCAACCATTCGTGTAAACCAAGACAATGATACCTACACAATAACTTCTCTCACTTCTTTATAGTTCTCACTGTTTTGTCAATTTTGACCATGGACAACATCTTGGATTCATAAGTATTTCATTGAAATGACCCATCTTCATACTTATATAGGTGACCTCCTATAAAGAGTATTCTACCATACTCTACTTTTTCAAATATAGGAGTCATTAAAAGCTTATAACTAAACCTCACTACATATCGTAGGTAGCACTTTTCCATCCTAGGAATGAGAGGGAAACTAGTCCAAGTGCTCACACGAACTTTCATAATTTTATTGTCTCATTGAACCAAGATCTTGGGATCTCTAGTCAACAAGGTTGGGTGACCACTATGAATGCTCTTGTTTGTAGATTTTTAATCTCATTCCTCTTGATGTGCAGTATATTTGATCTCTATTTAACCTTTTTGTAAATGGATCCACCAAGTTATATTTTGATTTGACATAATCAACAGAGATAACTCTATTAGAGATCAATTGCCTAATGGTATTGTGTCGTCGATAAATATGTCGTGACTTACCATTATATAAACTATTTTGTGCCCTTGCAATTGTCGATTGATTATCACAATATATCATCATGGCAAGCACTAGTTTTCCCCAACATGGAATATCTTCTAAGAGGTTATGAAGTCATTCTGCTTCTTCTACGACTTTATCTAAGGCTATAAACTTAGATTCCATAGTTGATCGGGCTATGAAGGTTTGTTTCATGGATTTCCATGACATTGCTCAACCACTAATGGTAAATACATATCCACTGGTGGATTTAGAGTCTTTTGTATCAGATATCTAATTTACATTACAATAGCCTTCTAGTATCGTTGGATATCTTGTATAATATAATCCATAATCTAAGGTATATCTAAATATTTAAGAACCCTTATTAATGCCTTCCAATGGTCATCATTTGGATTACTCATAAATATACTTAATTTGTTGACCGCATAGGCAATATCCAAACATATGCAGTTAGTGATATACATCAAACTGTCAATTATCCTTGAATATTCCAATTGGGATACAGGTTCACCATGGTTCTTAGCTAAGTGCAAGATTAAGTCCATCGGTGTTTTTGCAGGAGAAAGATCATATACATTAAATTTCCTTGGAACCTTCTCAATATAATGAGACTGTGAAAGGATAATTTCATCTAATGTCTTAATGATCTTAATCTCGAGTATAACATCTGCTATACTCATATCTTTCATATTAAAGGTTTTGATCAACATCTTCTTAGTAGTCATGATTATATCATGATTACTACCCATGATGAGCATATCGTCTACATATAGATAGATAATGACAAATGAGCTAGGTGTGCCTTTGATATATATACATTTATCACACTTGTTTATTTTAAATCCATTTGACATCATAATTTTGTCAAATTTCTCATGCCACTATTTCGGTGCTTGTTTTAGCTCATATAATGATTTCATGAGTCTATACACCTTATTTTCTTATCTTGGAGTCATAAACCCTTCAGGTTGCTCTATATATATTTCTTCTTCTAATTCACCATTTAGAAAAGTTGTTTTCATATTCATTTGATGTATCTCAAGGTTATGTATTGCAGCAATAGCAATGAGTACTCGAATGGATGTGATCCATGTTACTGATGAATATGTATCAAAAAAGTCAAGACCTTCCTTTTATTTGAATCTCTTTGCCACTAGTCTTGCTTGTATTTTTCAATAGTTCCATTAGCCTTATATTTCTTCTCTAGGATCTATTTACATCCTAAAGGTTTGATTCTAGGTGGAATATCCACCAATTCCTAGTATGATTTTGCATGATGAAATTTATTTTACTATTGATGACTTCTTTCCAAAAGGGAGTATCAGGACTTGATAAGGCTTCACCTATTGTCCTTAGTTTATTTTTCAACATATAAGTCATAAAATCAGGACCAAATGAATTTACTATTTTAACCCTCTTGTTACATCTTGGTTCTTCATTATTTCCAAGATTACTCGCAGTTTCATAAGTTCTTTTATTTGAACTTTCCTCTTTCCTATATTTGCAAGGAAAAGTATCTTCAAAAAATATAGCATTTCTTGATTCAATTGTTGTTCCAACATGTACATCAAGGACTACTGATTTGTGCACCAAAAATCGATATGCACTACTATTAATGGCATATCCAATAAAAATACAATCAATTGTCATTGGTCCTATTTTGGTTTGCTTTGGCTTAGACACTTCTACCTTAGCCAAACACCCCCACACTTTTAGATATTTATAAGAAGGCTTATGACCCTTCCATAACTCATAAGGAGTTTTATCTTTCCTTTTGTGAGAGATTTTATTGAGAATACGGTTTGCCAATAAAATAGCTTCCCCCCACAAAATTATGGGATAAGCCTGAACTTATCAACATAACATTCATCATTTCTTTAAGAGTTCAATTCTTGCGCTCGACAATCCCATTTGATTGAGAAGAGTAAGGAGTTGTCGTTTGATGAATAATGCTAGATTCTGCACAAAATTCATCAAATGGACCATCATATTCTCCTTCTCGATCACTTCAAATTTTTTTTAATTCGTTGACCAATTTGATTCTCAACTTCATTCTTATAATTTTTGAATGCCTCTAAGACTTCATCTTTGCCTTTCAATAGATACACATAACAGTATCTAGTGCAATCGTCAATGAAAGTAACAAAGTACTTTTTTCCTCCTCTAGTTTGCACAAATTTTAAGTCACATATGTCACTGTGAATTAATTCTAGAGGGATCGTGCTTCTTTCCACTGAATGGAAAAATAACTTTGTCATTTTAGCTTCAACACATATTTCACATTTATGTGTTGGATTAACATTAAATGTTGGCAACAACAACAACAACAACCAAGCCTTTTCCCACTAGATGAGGTCGGTTGTATGAATCCTTTTACGCTATTGAGCTCTATCTTCTATTATATCATCATCTATATTTAAATAAATTTTATCTTATTTTATTATTGCTAAACAAGTTTTTTTTATTTTCCTCTTCCTTGTTTGATATGCATGTTTATCATAGTTTCACATCGCCTAACTCGAGCATTTATTGGTCATCTAAGTACATGTCCGTACCATCTTAAACGTGTCTCTCGGAGTTTTTCCTCAATAGATGTAACTTCGACTTTCTCTCTAATGTTCTCATTTCTTATTTTGTCCATCCTCGTATATCCACACATCCACCTTAACATCCTCATCTCTGCAACTCTCATCTTCTGCTCATGTGCTCGAGTCATAGCCAACATTCAGCTCCATATAATATAGCAGGTCTAACTGCGGTTTTATAGAATTTACTTTTAAGTTTAAGAGGTACTTTACGGTCACATAAAACACTCGACGCTCCCCTCCATTTCACTCATCCTGCTTGTATTCTATGTAAGACATCTCTCTCAATCCCTCCATCGTTTTGCAAAAATGATCCTAAATATTTAAATCTCTCAATTTCGGGCAACTCGTCCTCTCCTATCTTAACAATTATCTCATTACTTCTAATATTGCTAAATTTAAATTCTATATATTCTGTCTTTAATTTACTAAGCTTAAAACCTTTCCCTTTTAGTGTTTTCCTCCAAGATTCTAGTTTAGCATTTACTCATTCACGTGTTTCATCTATCAAAATAATATTATCTGCAAATAACATGTACCACAATACTGTATCTTGAATGTGTGCAGTGAGTTCATCCATAATTAGTGTAAAAAGATAGGGACTTAAAGTTGATCCTTGATGTAACCCTATCTTTATTGGAAATGCTTCAGTTACTCCCCCTGAAGTCTTTACTCTGGTCGTTACATCCTCATACATATCCTTAATTAGTTCAATATATGTTATGCTAACACCTCTCTTTTCTAAAATTCTCAATATAATTTCTCTTGGGACTCTATCATAAGCTTTTTCTAAGTTAATGAATATCATGTGTAGATCTTGTTTTTGCTCTCAATATTTTTCAATTAATTGTCTAAGAAGATGTATAACTTCTATTGTCGACCTTCCAAGCATGAATCCAAATTGATTTTCTGTCACTGTGGTCTCCTTCCTTAATCTTTTTTCTATTACTTTTCCTAAAGTTTCATAGTATGACTCATTAGTTTAATACCCCTATAGTTTGCACAATTTTGTACGTCTCCCTTGTTCTTATATAAGGGAATTAGAGTATTTATCCTCCATTAATCAGACTTTTTTTTTCATTTTCAATATCATGTTAAATAATTTTGTAAGTCATTCAATACCTTGTTTCCCTAAGTACTTTCATACCTCTATCGGAATATCATCTGGTCCAACGGCTTTTCCACCGATTGATTAAGGGTTCACCCACCTCAAGGATAAGTCATGGAATAGGAACAACCAACCTCCGAACTACGTAAAAGGAATCGTGTTAGCGGTTTGGTATTTTTTTCCTTATTGTTTTCATTAGCTAGTTGTATTTCCGCTTGCGCATTAACATTGTAGGAGAAGCAATCGACTTGGGAGTGTCTAAGCTATTCAACCATCCTTCTAGCAGGCCACAAGAGATAAAACACGAACTTCTGGCACTTGAAACATTTGATGTGATCTTCGCTCCTCCAAACTCCGGGCATCAATTGGTCCTTTGCCACCAGTGGTGTCGTTTAATTCTTGCGAGTAGGACACTTATTTTTATAGTGCACTCTCTCCCTGTACTTGAAGCATATAATATATAATTTAAAATTTGATATTAAATAAAATTACTTTTTTACCCTTCTCCCCCTCAATTCATGGTCTGCTTGCTCCGTCAGTGGTTAGTCCAATTAGAGCCTCTTGCTCTGATACCAATTGTAGGATCGGTGCAATCGAGAGAGGGGGGAGGGTGAATCTTGACTTGTCGCTTTCTTTTTGATTTTGTTGGTTCTTTCTATCAAAGTCGTTAGTAGCAGCGGAATATAACATAAAGTAGAAGAAAAATAATACTCGCAGGATTTACTTGGTTCCCAACTGTTAGAGTGTATACTAAAAGCCTAGCTTTTGGTATAAACATTTATCTAGAAATAAGAATCACATTGGTCAAATGTCTACATTTATGATAAATGTAGTTGTTCAATTAATTTATATTGTAGATAACATAGTGTGTGGTGTCACACACAGAGGATCATGTTATCAGTACCTTATAAATTATAAACAGTAGCTCACAACCATAATGGAAAGGAACAAACCATTGGAAGGTCGTAGTGTAATTAGGTATTAGTTTATCTTAACTATATAATTACACTAGTACACTTATAGTGTATTGAGTAGGACCATTAGAGGTCATTTCTTTTATACTGACTTTATAAAGAAACAAAGACCTCAGTTATTATGGAAGTGTGTGCTCTTAATCCTAATATAATAACAAGCACATATATTTGATATTTATTTCTTTAATTTATCAATGGGTGAGATTTAGTTCGATGAATCAATAAGCCCGATAAGTTGGGAAATGATATCACTTATAGTGTGTGTTGTTGATTATAGAAGGAAACTATGTCCTAGTGATCTAGGTTGAGAATGTCCCCAAGAGGAGCTCATAAGGATTGTCATGTTAAACCCTGCAGGTGGACTTAGTCCGACATGACGATGAAGTTGAGTGGTACTACTCTTGGAGCTAGATATTAATTAAGTGAGTTGTCAGTAACTTACTTAATTAGTGGACATTTGTTATCTTAAACACAGGGAGACTAACACACTCATAATAAGAAGGATCCCAAAATGCAATTTGGGATTGGTGCGGTAGTTCAATAATAGTTCTTTAGTGGAATGAATTATTATTGATGAAATTAAGTTGTGTGTTCGGGGCGAACACGGGATGCTTAATTTCATCGGGAGACCAAAACCAATTCCTCCTCTCGGTCCCTATCGTAGCCTCTAGTATATAGAGATTTATACCCACCGCATACCCACCTTCTTACCCATCCAATGGGGCCGGCCAAGCTAGCTTGGAACCCAAGCTAGGGCCGGCCAAGACCAAGTGGATGAGTCATGTAGGTGGCCGGCCACTAGAATATTAAAAAGGATTTTTATTAAAATTATTTCTTATGTGGATATCATGAGTTTAAAAAATTAAAAATTTCCTTTTATAACTTTCTACAAAAGATTAAGAGAAGAGATTAATCTCTTTCCTTATTTGTAGTTTAAAAGGATGGTTTTAATTTTTGGTAAAAACTTTCCTTATTTGTAAATTATCAACATGTTTAAAAGAGAGTTTAAAATTTGAAATCTTTCCTTATTTGTTGATTAAAGGAGGATTTTAAATTTTAAGAAAACTTTCAATTTTAATCATGTTCATGATTTAAAAGAGAGTTTAAAATTAAATATTCTCTTTTATAAGTTTCTACAAAAGATTAAGAAAAGATTTGATATTTTTCCTTATTTGTAGATTAAAAGAGATTTTAATTTTTTAGAGATAACTTTTTTTTTATCCACATGTTTAAAAGAAATATTTTAATTTATAAAATTTCCTTTTTATTAACCACCATGAAGGGAAAAATTATTTGAGAATTTTTTATTAATTTCCGGAAACAAATTAGGAAGTTTTAATTCTTGTGTGAATTAAAATTTCCTTGATTAAAGGGATTAAGGTGGCCGGCCATTAACATGATGAAAAGAAAATTATTTTTAATTAAATAAATTTTCCTTTTCAATGGCAAAAGAATTAAGGAAGTTTTTATTAAATTTTCCTTATTTGCCAAGACCAAGGATTATAAAAGAGGGGGTAGAGGAGGCTTCATTAAGGATGTCTCTATTATTTTTCTCCCTCTCTTCTTCTTTGGGTATGGCCGGCCCTTTTCTTTTCTCTCCTCTCCTTTGTGTGGCCGAAACTCTCTCATGGTGGAGATAGCTTTGGTGGTCGGATCTAAGAAGGAGAAGAAGGAGAGAAAAGAAGCCTCTTTTCTAGCATCCCTTGGAGCATGGTGGTGGTGGCCGAACCTCTTCATCCTAGAAGAAGTTTTGATGACCGAAACTTACAAGGAAGAAGAAGGTGCTTGGTGGTTCTCATCTCGGAAGATCGTTGCCCACACAACGTCCGAGGTTAGAAGAGGAATACGGTAGAAGATCAAGAGGTTTTTCTAAAAGGTATAACTAGTATTTTTCTTTCCGCATCATACTAGTTATTTTTGGAAATAATACTAAATACAAGAGGCATACGATTCTACTATTTCGAATTTGTTTTCGATATAATGTTCTTTTGTTTTTCTTTTCCTTGTGATTTGATTGTTCTTTTTGGTTAACCTAAAGTTATTTTAGGAAATTAAATATTAGCTTTCCATAAAAGGTTTTGTCTAGTCAGTGGTGGTTGCTCCCATATCCAAGAAGGCCATGTGCCTCGCCACGTCAGTATTGGGAACTAATTGTGGAAATTAATATTTAATGGAATTAATAACTTAAGGTGATTTGGGTCGAACGTGTTAAGTTCCGCAGGAGATCCAAGTCTAAACCTAAAAGAACAAATAGATTAAGTTTTGGATCAAACGTGTTAAGTTCCGCAGGCGATCCAAAATTTAATTTAAAAGAACACATGGTAGCTAGGAAAAGGTTCAGACCTTTGTACAAAATTTTTGTACAGTGGAACCTCTAGGTTTTCCGAGTAGCAACCAACAATTGGTATCAGAGCTAGGGTATTGCCTCTGTGTATTTGGTATTAGTTTAATTATGCACATGTCATACATAATTTAGGCAGGTTAATAGTAGGATATGCTAACTTTGTGGAAGCAGGATCCAACTATTATGGCTTATAGTTATTATGTGTGTGATTGGATCCTTGGACATGTCAAGGGCATTTTATTGTGTGTGTATGATTGTATTATAAAATACAGCAGGAGCTGTATTTAGTTTTATTAGGATTTTATTTTTTGATCTAGATACATGTACATTCCTTCGAGGAATATAGGATCGAAAAATGTAAAATTCTATTTATGTCGCGGATCGAGTCTTGCAAGGCGTGGAACCTTTTGAGGACCAGAGGCGCAGCGGAACAAGGAGCAAGATGGATGCGACAACTAGACCCGGTGGCGGTGGCCAAAGATGGCAGCAGCTAGGGTTGGCAACACACGGAGGACAACTAGAGATAAAAGCCATAATAGTTGAAAATTAGATTTTCTATTTATTGCTTTTATATTGTGCTGTGTGTGCATGTTGGTTTACATATTTAGTAGGCTAGCATAGTTAAAATTCCTCATTTATAAATAACTAAGTGGGAGAGGGATTTTTAAGTAAATCCCATGGTCTCCATTACTGGTTTGTAAGTGATGCAAACAAGTTTGCGCGTTGGCTCTGAGTGCCTTCCTCCATAACGGATGAGCTTGTTTGTGGATCACTAGAACAGACTTCCATTTTTGGATGACTATAGGAAGTTAATTAAGAGCGTGTGATCTTCCCCAACGGAAGGGGCATAATCTTATTAATGGACTTAGTGTCAAGTAATGATATACACTTAGACACATTTAATAGTATCCTCCCCAACGGAGTCACTACTATCACTTGTGTGACCAAAGGGAAACCAACTATTGATTTGTCATAAAACTAGATTGGCAACATAATAAAATTAATAAAACCCTCTTACAAATGTTTGAATTTGTATACGTCCACACTAACGTGGCATACAAGATTCATGATGTTTGAGGTAATTTTACTTGTCAAAAAGTTATATTGACAAGATAGTCAATGGGTAAAACCCTCCTCTTACAAATGATGAATTTGTATACGTCCACACTAATGTGGCATGCAAAATTCACGGTGTTTGAGGTGTTGGTGAATTTAAATAATATTGTTTGAGAAATCAATGTTATTTTAAATTCAAAGAGTTTTGACCAAATATTTGATCAAAGACAGATCAACTATTAATTTTATTCGTCATAAAGTAAAGTTGACGAGATAATAAAATTAATGAATAAAATCTCCTCTTCGATTTTGTATACACAAAATTCATGGAGATTTTAAGGAGTTGATCTTGACCAAATATTTTTGTGATTCTTAGGATGTTTGTCAATCCCTAGTAGTCATACTATAGAAAAAGACTTAGTAGTCCCAATTGTAATGATTGGAAATAGGACTTGGACATTAAGGTAGACTGTCTTCTTAGAACTAAGAACAATTTACGTGTATTTAATTCATTAGTTGAAACATGTCTAGTGGTGTTATCTACCAAAACCTGGAGTGTAGATACAAGATACCATTAATCATGTCTGCAATTCATTGCAGGGTTCCAGGAAACCCGACAACTAAATGAAAGGTAAATCACCGTCCACATGGGCACTACTGTAAAAGTGGTAACTGTTGCAGTGGGAGATGTTTATCCTTTGATAAGAATAAAATATGGATTTTAAGTAATTGTCTTTACGTACCAAGTTTAGAAAGAACCTGATTTCAGTTTCTAAACTATTATAGATATTGTGTCTATTTTGATAACAAAGTTGTTATCAAGAAAAATAGGGAAGTTATCTATTCTGGTATGATGGTTGACAATTTATAATCCAATAACTCCCACGATGCAACAAATGGAAATTAGTAACACATCTTCTAATTTTAAGAGAAAGCAACCTTCGGAAATGAACCAATTATATCTTTGGCATCTAAAGCTAGGTTATACTTGAGTAGGATTTATTGGTAGCTGATGAACTTTTGGGTTCATTGGTAGTGGAAATCTTTCCAACCTGCGAGTCTTACTTGGAAGGAAAATAACCAAGAAGCTTTTAAGTCCAAGGGGTATGGAGTCAAAGATATGTTGAAATCGGTTCATTCTGATTTGTGTGATCCTATGACTATCCAGACAAGAGGTAGTATTGAATATTTTGTCTATTTTATAGACAACTATTCAAGATACAAATAAATTTACTTAATGTACCGCAAGACTAAGTACTTTGATTAGTTCAAAGAGTACAAGGCTGATGCGGGAGAAATGTTAAAGTAAAAGTCACTATGGTAAGATCGTAGTGGCAAGTACCTCTTGGGAGAATTTAGGAGTCACTTATCAAAAGTAGGGATTCAATCCCAACTAATTGCACCTGGTACACCCCAACAGAATGGTGTAGAAAAAGGAAGGTATAGGACTCTTATGGAAATAAGTAGATTGATGAGTTATTTAGAATATTACCAAAATCATTTTAAGGATATACTCTGGAAACGGAAGTGAATATAGTACCTTCCAAAGACAGAACTCTCTACTCATATAGAATTGCTGAATAGGCGTAAGCCTATTTCGAAGCATATTCGGATTCGGGTCGTCCAGCACATATGCAGAAGAGAGACAATGATAAATTGGACAGGAATTCACTTGTTTGTGGGTTATCCTAGAGAAATGAAAGTAGGTTTATAGTCTTAAAAATCAGAAGGTCATTGTTGGCATCAATGACCGTTTTTTTAGAAAATGACTATGTAATAAACTATGTGCCCATAAGAAAATTTGTTCTTAAGGAAATAATAAAAGATATGTCTAATCTAGTACCAACTGTACAAGATGAGATACCACAAGGAAACTGCAACATGTATCACAAATAATACACAATTACAGAAAGTGCCTTGTTGTAGTGGGAGGGTTGTTAGACAACCTAAATAGGTTCATGTTTTGGGAGAGTTTTTGGACTCGATCTCTGGAGGACATGAACCTGATCTCCGGTCATATAATGAAACACTCCAAGATAAAGATGCAGCATCTTGGCAAAAAGTAATGAATAACAGAATTAGAATATATGTATTCTAATAAAATCTGGAAGCTTGTAGAGTCACCAAATGGTGTAAAAGTCGTTGGGTGTAAAAAGGTCTATAATAGGGAAAGAGGGATAGACAGGAAGGTAGTAACTTTCAAAGCAAGGCTTGATGAAAAAGGAAACTTTTTCACTGGTAGCCATGCTTAAGTCTATCCGGATTCTTTTATCTATTTAGCAAGTGAATGTCAAGACAGCATTCCTTAATGGAAGTCTTGAAGAAAGCATCCATATAAAGCAACCAGAAGGGTTCATTGCAAAGGGCTAAGAGCATCTTATGTGCAAGCTCAATCAGTCTATGGACTGAGGCAAAGCTTCAAGGTCTTAGAACATCCGGTTTATCAAAGTCTATGGATTTAGTAACTGGATAAGTCTTGTGTATACAAAAGGTGTGATGGAAGCGTGGTGGTATTTCTTGTAATAAACGTAGATAACATTTTTGGTAGTTGGAAACAATATCAAAATGTTGTCAAAAGTAAGGGTATGGTTGTCCAAATAATTCGATATAAAGGACTTGGGAGAATGTATATATTCTTGAGATCAAAGTAATAAGTTATCGCAAGAAAAGAATATTTTACTTATCCCAAGCTTCATATATCAGAAAAATCCTTGCTCGTTTTAAGCATGCAAAACTCCAAGAAAGGTTTCTTAACTTTTCAGGATGGAGTAACTTTATCTAAAGATATGTCTCTGTAGACATCAAAGGAGATAAAGGAAATAAAGGCAGTTCTTTATGCTTCGGCTGTCGGAAGCCTAATGTATGCTATGCACGAGATCAGAAATCTGTGTTGCCAAGGGCATAGTTAGCAGATATCAAAGTAAGCCTGGACAAGGACAGTGGATTGCAGTAAAGCATATATTGAAGTACCTTAGAGGCACTAGAGAATATATGCTAGCTTATAAGGCAGTTAATTTGGTCCTTGTGGGTTGCATGGATTTTGACTTCCAATCGGATAGGGACAATAATAAGTCAACCTCGGGGTTTTGTGTTTACTTTAGGAGGTAAAGTCATAACTATGGAAGAGTTATAAGCATAGGTGTTTTTCTGGACTCCATCATAGAAGTTTAGTATATGGCAAGCCTCTGAGGTAGCCATAAAAGCTGAATGACTCAATAAAGACTTGGATATGATTTCTGGTTTGTCCAAAGATTATTACAATTTATTGTAATAATATTGGTGCAGTAGCAAACTCGAAGAAACCATAAGTCTATAAAGGCAAGTAAACACAATAGAGCGCAAGTACCACCCAATACGAGAAATCGTATAAACGAGGAGAAGTTGTTGCTGCCTAGAATGCATCAGATGATGACCTATAGATCTTTTCACTAAGGTCCTTAAGGCGAGAGCTTTTGATGGACATGTTGAAGGGTTGGGAATCAGATGTATGGCAGCAGATATGACAGCTTAGTCTTTTAGTATAAGTGGGAGATTGTTAGAGTGTATACTAAAAGCCTAGCTTTTGGTATAAACATTTATCTAGAAATAAGAATCACATTGGTCAAATGTCTACATTTATGATAAATGAAGTTGTTCAATTAATTTATATTGTAGATAACATGGTGTGTGGTGTCACACACAGAGGATCATGTTATCAGTACCTTATAAATTATAAACAGTAGCTCACGACCATAATGGAAAGGAACAAACCATTGGAAGGTCGTAGTGTAATTAGGTATTAGTTTATCTTAACTATATAATTACACTAGTACACTTAGAGTGTATTGAGTAGGACCATTAGAGGTCGTTTCTTTTATACTGACTTTATAAAGAAACAAAGACCTCAGTTATTATGGAAGTGTGTGCTCTTAATCCTAATATAATAACAAGCACATATATTTGATATTTATTTCTTTAATTTATCAATGGGTGAGATTTAGTTCGATGAATCAATAAGCCCGATAAGTTGAGAAATGATATCACTTATAGTGTGTGTTGTTGATTATAGAAGGAAACTATGTCCTAGTGATCTAGGTTGAGAATGTCCCCAAGAGGAGCTCATAAGGATTGTCATGTTAAACCCTGCAGGTGGACTTAGTCCGACATGACGATGAAGTTGAGTGGTACTACTCTTGGAGCTAGATATTAATTAAGTGAGTTGTCAGTAACTTACTTAATTAGTGGACATTTGTTATCTTAAACACAGGGAGACTAACACACTCATAATAAGAAGGAGCCCAAAATGTAATTTGGGATTGGTGCGGTAGTTCAATAATAGTTCTTTAGTGGAATGAATTATTATTGATGAAATTAAGTTGTGTGTTCGGGGCGAACACGGGATGCTTAATTTCATCGGGAGACCAAAACCAATTCCTCCTCTCGGTCCCTATCGTAGCCTCTAGTATATAGAGATTTATACCCACCGCATACCCACCTTCTTACCCATCCAATGGGGCCGGCCAAGCTAGCTTGGAACCCAAGCTAGGGCCGGCCAAGACCAAGTGGATGAGTCATGTAGGTGGCCGGCCACTAGAATATTAAAAAGGATTTTTATTAAAATTATTTCTTATGTGGATATCATGAGTTTAAAAAATTAAAAATTTCCTTTTATAACTTTCTACAAAAGATTAAGAGAAGAGATTAATCTCTTTCCTTATTTGTAGTTTAAAAGGAAGATTTTAATTTTTGGTAAAAACTTTCCTTATTTGTAAATCATCAACATGTTTAAAAGAGAGTTTAAAATTTGAAATCTTTCCTTATTTGTTGATTAAAGGAGGATTTTAAATTTTAAGAAAACTTTCAATTTTAATCATGTTCATGATTTAAAAGAGAGTTTAAAATTAAATATTCTCTTTTATAAGTTTCTACAAAAGATTAAGAAAAGATTTGATATCTTTCCTTATTTGTAGATTAAAAGAGATTTTAATTTTTTAGAGATAATTTTTTTTTTATCCACATGTTTAAAAGAAATATTTTAATTTATAAAATTTCCTTTTTATCAACCACCATGAAGGGAAAAATTATTTGAGAATTTTTTATTAATTTCCGGAAGCAAATTAGGAAGTTTTAATTCTTGTGTGAATTAAAATTTCCTTGATTAAAGGGATTAAGGTGGCCGGCCATTAACATGATGAAAAGAAAATTATTTTTAATTAAATAAATTTTCCTTTTCAATGGCAAAAGAATTAAGGAAGTTTTTATTAAATTTTCCTTATTTGCCAACACCAAGGATTATAAAAGAGGGGGTAGAGGAGGCTTCATTAAGGATGTCTCTATTATTTTTCTCCCTCTCTTCTTCTTTGGGTATGGCCAACCCTTTTCTTTTCTCTCCTCTCCTTTGTGTGGCCGAAACTCTCTCATGGTGGAGATAGCTTTGGTGGCCGGATCTAAGAAGGAGAAGAAGGAGAGAAAAGAAGCCTCTTTTCTAGCATCCCTTGGAGCATGGTGGTGGTGGCCGAACCTCTTCATCCTAGAAGAAGTTTTGATGACCGAAACTTACAAGGAAGAAGAAGGTACTTGGTGGTTCTCATCTCGGAAGATCGTTGCCCACACAACGTCCGAGGTTAGAAGAGGAATACGGTAGAAGATCAAGAGGTTTTTCTAAAAGGTATAACTAGTATTTTTTCTTTCCGCAACATACTAGTTATTTTTGGAAATAATACTAAATACAAGAGGCATACGATTCTAGTATTTTGAATTTGTTTTCGATATAGTGTTCTTTTATTTTTCTTTTCCTTGTGATTTGATTGTTCTTTTCGGTTAACCTAAAGTTATTTTAGGAAATTAAATATTAGCTTTCCATAAAAGGTTTTGTCTAGTCGGTGGTGGTTGCTCCCATATCCAAGAAGGTCATGTGCCTCGCCACGTCAGTACTGGGAACTAATTATGGAAATTAATATTTAATGGAATTAACAACTTAAGGTGATTTGGGTCGAACGTGTTAAGTTCCGCAGGAGATCCAAGTCTAAACCTAAAAGAACAAATAGATTAAGTTTTGGATCAAACGTGTTAAGTTCCGCAGGCGATCCAAAATTTAATTTAAAAGAACACATGGTAGCTAGGAAAAGGTTCAGACCTTTGTACAAAATTTTTGTACAGTGGAACCTCTAGGTTTTCCGAGTAGCAACCAACACCAACTTTCCAGGATCAGTACGTCCAAGGCCTAGCGAGTCCACTAGTGGTCTCCTTTCCGAAAACTTTCCAGAGGTGGAGAAACCCGTCTTACAGTTTATCAAATACAAGCATAAAAGAATGATAAAGAAAATACAGCTTATAATAAAAGAAATACAAATAAAAACTTTGCTGATCCGATCCGGAAGTCCTGAGTATAGCGCACCCTTCCTAAAGCTTTCCGAGTAGCAAAGCTTCGCTTTGTAGCCTTCCTTTTGAGCACACGGAATATAATTAGTAGAAGAAGCGATGTATTGAACGTAAAACCTTCATCTCCTTTTATAGAGTTGGATCATATCCTTATCTGGATTAACTCTTATCTGGATGAAATTATATCTTGATGAAGCATATCTGGATAAAGCAATATATGGATCAAGTCTTATTTCTATCCACTTTATCTAGCTTATCTTATCCTCATCCAAATCATAAAGATAAACCATGTCTTTTACCACATCATTTTTCATATCAACATTTCACAACTCAGTAATTTAGACTAACCTCAGTCGGTCTACCAAACCGTTGGTTTGGTCTATTGAACTGGTTTGGATCTAGTTCGACCCGAGTTAAGTGCGGTTCATTTATTTGTGTTTATCTTCTCTCTGTTTTTCTTCTAGCTCTAGGTTCTTGCAAAACAACCATACAAACACAATCAAGCAACCTAGCCTATATATGTAAGTATATCTGACCCACTGGGCATACTTTTTGCTCGGAGGTCCCTCCTCCAAGTTTACCACCTAAGGGGTCAATCATTTAGGATCAAGCCGCACTCCTATAAGTCTACCCAGCCTACTAAGCTTCATACTTGGATAGCATCCAAAACTTTATCATTACCTAGGGTTATCTCCCTTAGGATTTCTACTGCTTAGCTTCATTCATCAGGACTTCCATCACCTAAGGTTACCTCCCTCTAGGATTTTCACCACCTAGCTTCACTCACTAAGGTCTAGCTTCACTCATTATGACTTCCACCACCTAAGGTTACCTCCCCCTATGATTTTCACCACCTAACTTCACTCGCTAGGGCCTAGCTTCACTCATTATGACTTCCACCACCTAAGGTTACCTCCCCCTATGATTTTCACCACCTAACTTCACTCGCTAGGGCCTAGCTTCACTCACTAGGACTTCCACCACCTAAGGTTACCTTGCTTTAGGATTTTATTATCTAGCTTCACTCACTAAGATTTACTCTTGCCTAATTAAGTTAGGACTTTTGCTAGTCATCTAGTCCTGACTAAACTTCTTTCAATTTTAAATATTAAATCTTGTTTAGATAAACTCTTGATCAAACTGACCCGATTTAGATATATTATCAAATATCAAATTCTTAAAGCTAATTGCACCATAAGAACTTTGCTTTTCTTAACGAATATAATCATAAGTATATTGGTTTGATATGAATTTTAAAGAGGAATAGCTATAATATTTTGTTATTGTTATTGCTTACATAATTGATATATATTGCTAATTATTCTTTTATCTAAATCATTCTTCTTTGTTGTTGTTGTACATTTGAAAAGTTATGGACATTAATAGATGACTATTGAATACTTTAGTTATATGCGAAGCCACATCTTATCTCTTTTTAAGCTGTAGGTGTCCAATCTTAAAATGTTATTGCGATGAAGATTTAGTTGTGAATGTCACGTGCGTCACCCACATTTTGTGAACTGAGTTAGATCTAACATTAGTTGGAACAATAACGGCATGCTAGCATGTTACTGGTTAATTGCCCATAATTACTGGTAACCAATTGTCAGACGGATCGATTCGTGACGGTGTGGATCAATCCATGACAGATTAGCCATTTAGTTGGATAGAGTGGGCTGATCATTCATTTTGGTAGATTAAAAAAATCTTCAATTCAATCCAACTTAAGATGAATTGTGAGTTAGACGAGTCAATTAACGGTTTCATCAAAAAATAAAATAAAATAAAAAAAGTGCACGGTGACTTAGGTTGGACCGTAAGTGACTTATTCAGTTAAGAGAAAATGTCCACGAAAAATAAATTTAACGCCTTTATTCAAGAAAATGCATGTTAAGAAAGTTTACAATAAAAATGATTATAAATTACTCCAGTAACCTTAATTATATCAATGCAATGTAAAAGAACAGAAATTGTATTATTCACTATAATGAACACGAGAGGAGAGCAAGAGACTTCAATGACAGTTCAAAGTGCATGACCTACTGTTTCAATATTTCCTCAAGTCGTAGGTCAACCAAAACTCATCGCAGGCTAACCTACATGGGTTGAGAGCCTAGATGGGTTGGCTCGCCTTGACCTGTTTTAAATAAATTGATAAAATTTTATTTTAATCTACTTAAATAAATTATTTGATGGTATAGATAAATTTGATAGATCTAATCTAAATTGACCACTCTACCTACCTGCATGGTTCATCTTCTGAAGTATTTTTGTGTTGAAGCTTGCTTACGGTTCATAATTTTGACTGCCATCCACAATCTGATCCACAATCTGAGAGCGTCTGATATGGCCAGATCAAGTTATTGAAGCTCTCGCTGTAAATTGAATCTAATGTGAAATATTTTTAGATCTCAGTGATGATAATAAAGAATTTGAAAGTAGAGAATATGAATGCATACCTACAACAACAATTAGTCTTATACTAGTAAATGAGATCGATTATGATTTATATATATATATATAATCATGAAAATTGAGTGCGGCATAATTTTAGAGAATGCCAAAAATAAAATCATTAATGAGCAGTCATGAAATATTATTGTTCTGTGTAAATAATAATTTCATTTACATCAGATATATAGAAGTGAAGAAATATTGAAGGGTAATTAAATTTTTATTAAATTAAATTTTAGGAAAAGATTAATTAGAAATTTTATCGAATAAATTAAAGATTTTTGTAATAAATAAATAAATAAATCAGTTGAATCTCCTCGATCTGTATTAAATTGAGGAAACCCTGATTTGCAATCGAATGTTCCTTCTCCTCGGCTCTACAGAGAAAATGGCGAAAGGCAAAGTGGTGCTCCTCCCAATCCCCTCCGCCGGCCACGTCTTGTCCATGCTCGAGTTGGCCAAACTCCTCCGCCGCTACCACTTCTCCGTCACCATACTCATCGCCCCTGTCCCTGTCTTCCCCGTTGAAGACTGTGTCGCCACCGTCGCCGCCTCCGGCCTCGACATAGACTTCTGCAATCTCAAGCCCGTCGATCTGCCCAAGAACTTCGACGGACCCGAGGATTTCATCTCCGCTTGCATGGAGAAGCAAAAACACCAAATCAAATCCGTGCTCCAATATTTCTTGCGCTCCGGCGACGCCCCTTTGGCTGCTTTAATCGTCGACTTCTATGCCACCGGTGCGATCGACGTCGCGGCCGATCTCGGCGTCCCTTGCTATGTCTACTTCGCCTCCAATGCCGCCTTCCTCGCCCTTATGCTCTATCTCCCAACCCTCGAGGAGAAGTTCCCCGCGGAGTTCGAGGAGATGGAAGAAGAGGTGAGGGTACCGGGCGTGTGCCCTATCCCGCCGATCTCGATGCCGTCGCCCTTCATGAGGAAGAAGAGCGGGAGGTACACTTGTTTCCTCCACCATGGCCAGCGCTACTCCGAGCTTAAAGGCATCGTGATCAACACCTTCACGGATCTTGAGCCGGCGACGCTGCAGACGCTGGAGGAGGGTCTCTGCGCGCCAGGCCGTCGGACCCCGCCGGTGTACCCCGTCGGTCCGTTGATCGCGCGCGAGGAGGGCGAGAAAAATCGGCAGCACGAGTGCGTCATGTGGCTCGACGGGAAGCCGGCACGTTCGGTGGTGTTCCTCTGCTTCGGAAGCAGAGGCTGCTTCAACGTGGTGCAGATGTGGGAGATAGCGGCGGGGCTGGAGCGTAGTGGGTTCCGGTTCTTGTGGGCGCTCCGGGTGGAGTCGGAGGATGCGTTCGGGAATCCGGTGTATGTGCTGCCGGAGGGATTTCTGGAGCGGACGAATGCGAGAGGGATGGTATGGCCGTCGTGGGTGCCGCAAGCGGAGATACTAGCTCACCCGGCGGTGGGAGGATTCGTGACGAACTGCGGGTGGAACTCATGCCTGGAGAGCCTGCAGTACGGGGTCCCCCTGCTGGGGTGGCCGCTGCACGCGGAGCAGCATTCGAACGCGGTGGTGATGGCGGAGGAGATGGGGGTGGCGCTGCAGCTGAAGGTGGAGAGGGTGAAGGGCAACTTTGTGAAGGCGGATGAGTTGGAGAGGGGAGTGAGGGCGTTAATGGGGGAGAGCGAAGAAGGAAGGAGAGTGAGGGCGAAGGCGGAGGAGATGATGGCGGCGGCGAAGAAGGCAAGTGTAGAAGGTGGAACTTCCTTTGTAAACATGGAAGCCCTAGTGCAGGAGCTGCTCGCCCAATGAAATGAAATTGGAGCTGCACGGAAACTTTCAGTAGCTGATCGCCCGGTGAAATGAAATGAAATGAAATGAATTGAAATTGGAGCTGAACGGCAAAGGCACTGCAAAGAAAAATTTCAGGATTGGACAGGAAGGAAAGAGTCTGTTTTCCATTTGATTTTAGACACAATAAACTGTTACCAAAACTCATCACAATTTATGTTCTTGAATTTCCACCTTCTTGCTACAATTGAATTTCCCTTTCTTGAATTTCCTATTGATCTTCATTAATTGATTCATGCTTTGTGTACACAAAATATAGAGCTTACGTTCAAACACGAAGGCTTTCATTTGGTTATGTAGTTCTTTTTAACCAATAAGGGATGCCTGTGAATCTTTATTTAGTGAAACTTGTGGCTTTGTCCTTCATGCCAATGTTGATAAATCAACAAAGCAATATCATCCATCCCCTTGCCTATACTATTGGTTGCCAGTATGTGAACAAAGAACCGTAGAAAGAAATTTTTTTTTTTCCCAGTTTCCTTTGAATTTTATTAAAACTTCAAAAATGAACCTTTATAATTTATAACAATCAAATTTGATTTGCACACAAATAGGATTAAAGGATATTATAAATTATATAAATCATAAAAAAAAATATTTAACAAAAAAATAATCAAAGAACACTCCATCATATATTTTGTACTGAAAATGTTTTTTTATTTCAATGTTATTATAACTATTTTCCTTTAATCAAAATTATTATAATTACTATTATATCAAAATATTTTTTACCAACTTAATTAAAATTATTTGAATTTTATTAAAATCACTTTAAGTTGATTTAAATTACTTTAAAATAGTTATAGTAATTAGTTTGTAACTATTATAAGATTGTACCAGCTATTAAGTTAATTGTCATCTCCCAAATCCTACTTTCTATTAAGAAAGATGGTAATAAAAATTATTAAAAGTAATCATAATATATATTTTTCTTCGTGACAAATTCGAATTTCTCCCAATACCTCACGGCTCACGTAGCCACATATAGCCGTCTTCATCATCAGAAGAGATCTTCTAGACCACTTTTTACGGTCCAGAATAGGGGTGTAAACGAATCGAATCGAGCCGAATATGCTGAAAAATTTAAGGCTCGAATTCGACTCGAAATAGATATATTCGAGTTCGAGCTCGATTCGAAGCTCGAAAAATTTAAAATGTTTGGTTTGAGTTCAGTTCGAATTAGGGTTCGGATTCGAATTCGGCTCGAAATATTCGAACATGTTCGCGAACTATTCAAATTATTACTCGAAACTAGGTTCGAAAGGCTCGAAATTTATTTATTTAATATATATTTAACTTATATTAATAAATATTAAGGCTCGTGAGCGGCTCGCGAGCGGCTCGAACAATATAATTTGGACTCGAGTTTGGCTCGAAAAAAAGTTCGAACATGTTCGAGTTCGGCTCGAATTCGATAAATTCGAATACGAATCGAATATTTTTCGAGCCGGCTCGATTCGTTTGCATCCCTAGTCCAGAAGATGACCTCTTTGTATGTATTGATGAAATAGATGATTTCTACTTGTAAAATATATAGGGATCATTAATCCCCATCAAAACGTATAAAGGGATCATCCTCTAAATGAATCCGATCTTCTTCATCATCGCTTCGCTTCGATAAAACGGAGAACGTTGCCATTGTTTTTAGTGTTAAATGATTATTTTAATATTTAGGATCCTAATGATCGTCCACTTGTATGATAAAATAACTAACTTGGATTAAATCGAATTTAAAATAAATTAAATCATTAAAACGATTGTTTAAATTTATCTTCATTTGTTTTTTTTACGAATTCGAGATTGGTTTAAGGACTTAATTGGTCTAACTGTTATAAAGTTCTTAATTCAAATTTAAAATTTCTATATTTTAAAACTTATTTAATTGATTAATAAATTTAATCTTATAAATTTATTTATTAATAATATTAATAAAAAAATATTATTAATAAATATGATACACAAATTTTGATAGTCAATATTTTGATTTATTTATCCCGTTAACATTATTTATCGTATCTATAATTTAAAAAAAAACAATGTAAGATATAATGAGGGAAAAAATTAAATGCTAAAGGGCACACTTCAAGATCTAATTCTCAAAAATGCACCTAAATTTCATTTTCCCCCAAGAATGCACCTAATTTGTATTTTACCTCTCCTTCGCCAGCCAGTGATTCTGTTTTTTCCCTCTTATTTTCCATTTTTTCTCTTGCATATATATATATATATATATATATATATATATATATATATATATATATATATATATATATATATATATACTGTTTGACCTCATGGTAGTTTTGATGTGATCAACCAAGTTTAGCTTAGGTCCTGTTTATCAGATCCCTGTGTCTAAGTGTGCAGAAACTTAGGAGCGCAGGAAGTCGAGCGGAAGACGCAGCTAGCGAGAAGGACGGCACTGGAAGGGAGCCAACGGGCTCGGTGCGTCCGAAGGACGAGAGAGCTGCGGAAGAGTACACCAGTGGTCGTGAAGAACGTGTGCGGCGTTCGAGGGACGTAAAGCCGGGACGGAAGACTGCTCGAGGAGAAGGCCGGGAACTGGGTTCAGGTGAGCCCTATTCCGGATAGCTGAAATCACCCAAGGAAGCCGAACCAGAACAAGTCAATTGGAAGTTGACCTGTCAATGGTTCGGTCGACCGAACACACTGATCGGTTGACCAAACCCATTTGCATTAGAGCACAGCTGTTGGTGACACGTCAGCATCACATCAGCCAGCGGTGAAGTGATCGATCGACTGAACCTACTGATCGGTTGACCGAACCGAAGTTTATCTAGAGACTTAGTCGAGCAATTTGATCGGGCCAACTCAGCTGGAGACCGTTGGACGATCGGTCGACCGAACATAAGGATCGGTCGACCGAATCCAAGCTCGATCCACAGAGACTGCACCTGGACGGAAGACTAGGCAAGTACAGCAGGTTCGGTCGATCGAACCTGGGGATCGGTCGACCGATCCCTCTTGAGTCAAAACCTGATCCCGAAGATCAGGTCATCCGATAAGCTCTAGAACCCCTATATAAAGGAGGGTCTCAGGCAGTTTTAAATAACAACAAAACGAACGAAAAAGCAACTCTTGTACTCTCATTTTTTTAGCAACTATTGTGCTGTCAAAGTGTAAAAGGCTTCTCCACCTTTAGAGAAGGAGACTCTTTTAGTGCGCCTTTCCACCGCTTTGGATTAACAACCGTCTCGGTTGTAACCAAGTCAAATAGCTGAGTTTCATTTCTTTTCTGTTATTTTGTTTTGTTATTAAGTGTTGCTTTATTTTAAAGTTGAAAAGCTTTGAGGAGGGTAACTTTTAGTTTCAAGCAATTCACCTCTCTCTTGCCAGTCCCCGCTGCACTAACAACTAGTATCAGAGCCCAAAAGCCTCAGAAGGACTAACCGCCATCTAAAGCACAAAGATTAGAACAATGGCCAGCGTGAACATTAATCCCCGGAAGTTCGACGGAGATTTCGCTACATGGAAGCGAAAAATGAAGGTATTCTTTAAAATGGATTTTGACATTCTTATTACAATGAAATATGGTTTTGCAGCGCCGAAAGATAAAGAAGAAAACACGTGGAGCAAGAAGGAGCAAGCCGATTTTGTCGCCAACGGAAAGGCAGAATTCCACCTGCTTAGCGTGCTACCACCACAAGAGGTAAGTCGAATCGGAAGCTACGACTCCGCGAAAGACCTCTGGGAAAAATTCCTGGAGCTTCACGAAGGTACCTCGGAAGCTAAGCTAGCGAGACGCGACATCCTCCGGACTCAACTTACGAAACTTCAGATGAACCAAGGCGAGAAGGTAACGCAACTCCAAGCAAGGATCAAAGAACTGATCACACAACTAACCAATCTTGGAGAAGAAGTAACGAACCGGGACTCGATCCGGTACGCGCTCAACGCCTTCCCGAGAACTCCCGAGTGGGCCTCCTTAGTAGATGTGTACTACATCTCTAAGGAATTCAAGGTAAGTACTCTAGAACATTTGTTTTCTACTTTTGAACTTCACAAATCTGGAGTTGCAGAGCCCAATAGAATAGAGAAGACTAGTCAGAACATTGCCTTAAAGGCAAGAATAAACGGTTCTGACTCCGAAGCCTCGGTCGACGAATCCGAAGCAGGACTACTGGTAAGACGCTTTAATAAATTTTTTAAATCTAATAAATTTAGATCGCAGTTGAAAAAGCTCCAGCAAAAGAAAAGGGTGGTTCGTTGCTACAATTGCAACGAAGAAGGACATATCAAAGATGACTGCCCAAAACTGAAGAGCAAAAGTAAAGAAAAGAGTAAGAAGCCAGCTCGACCCAAACACAACCTAAAGGTCACGTGGGATGATTCATCGTCCTCTGAATCCGAAGTCGAAGAATTCTCGGGACTAGCACTGATGGCCAACCATCAGCTAGAAGAAACGTCTAGCTCAGAAATGAGCATAGATGAAGGGGGAGGAACAACAGAAGAAGAAGAAAGCTATGATGAAGGGGGAGCATCGCAAGACGAGGTAAGTAAGGTACGTGCCCTAAACCCTAAATAGTCTTTTCGTTTTATTAAAGCTCTTTCTAGAGAATTAGATAAAGTAGAAAAGGAAAATGAATATTTGAAATCAGAAAATGAAGTTTTAAAATTAGAAATTAAAAAATTAAAAACTGATGCATGTTTTAAAAATATTTTCCCACATTCAAAAATAAAGTTATATGGAAAATTAAATTAGTGCATAAGGAAGCATCAGGGTCAACTTAGGAAAATACCAAGAAACTATGTACCCCCTAAATTTTTGAGTAACCCAGTAGGAAGGAATCTATACTAGATTCCAAAATCTTTACTAAATTAAAACTAGATAAGTTTAGAGCTTAACAACGAGTAAATTAAACAATGAACTTCTTTATAAAACTTTGTCTAAGGAAGTGGTTGTTGGTCCAATAACCAAGAAGGCCTAGTGCCTCACCACGTGTAACACCCGAAAATTCTCAAAATAATTATTAGAAATATCCTAGTATTTTTCAGGAATTTTAGGATATTTTTATGGAATTTTTAGATTAGCGGAAGTAGCAAAAATAAATAGAAAACGAAAATAGCCTACGCAAGAATTGAACCCGAGACCTATTGGGTCCTACGACTTATGGTGGACTTTAGTAACCAAGTGAACCCAGCAGGGTCGTGCTGAAAGGAAAGGGAATCAATTAAATTTATATTGGAGTTGGGCGAAATTACCCACTTAATATAAATAGGGAATTAATAAGTGAGGAGTTATTAGATTTATTCGTGACTTTCTCCTCCTCACCCTAACCTAATTCCGCCGACCCCTCTCCCTTTTCTTCCTTCTCTCGGCGCCAACCTCAAGCAAGGCTAGGGTTCCGCCCAAGGGCACTTTCCGGCGATGACTTCGACACTAGAACGCTCCCCTCCGCGAGAGGAACGCGTAGACGAGAGAGGATCGTCGAAAGAATCGTCTCCACCGGAAATCTAGCGATTAGAATCGTAAGAAAATCCGAACAAGAGGTAAGAAACCCCTCACCTGCAGTATAAGTAGCTTCCGTGTGAATTCCATGTTTTAGTTAGTAGTATATAGCTTTTCGGCACAAAGGATGCGAATTAGCGCATACCAAGTGTTCGATTAAATTACTAGCACAGTTAAAATGCAACTTAGGCATTTTAATAGCTTAGTTAAATGCAATAGGAGCATTTCACAGCTCATGTAGTCTTGCTACAGCTTTTACAGGACTAGATGTCCAATGGGTGGGCTCCCACAGTCGCCTCTAGGTTTAGATAATCTAGTTCTGGGTTTAGACAACCTAGTAAAAGCAAGACAGGAATTTATTAGCTTATGTTCAGTATTTTACTTTCTCAGTGGCACTGTACTGGATTAGATATCCATTGGATTGGGCTCCCACAGTCGTCCCTAGGTTCAGATAACCTAGTAACCCTACTAAATTCGGGACTTGCAAACCCGGGTCTAGTAGGGATGCGCGCACAGCACGTACAGTTGTCGGGCCCAAACAGCAGCATGATTAGTATTTTCATCTATTATATACGTAGTTTTAAACTCGCACAAAATAGTTAGGTGAAATCAGTATAGCTTTAGAATTTGCTAGAATTAGCTCAGTTTATGCTTCAGTTCAGCTCACTCTTATGATGATGTATGATAGCTCTATGTTCAGCTTTTGTTACACATGCTTTAGATGATAGTATGTCATGACTAGCTTTTGGTTAGCATGCCATGTTTTAGCATATTCAGTATGTTCTTTTCAAATAGCATGTTTTCAAAGCATAAATAGCATCGTATGCATGTTTTTGTGAGGTAGATGGTTTCTTACTAAGTTCTCAAGCTTACAGATACTATTTTCCTTATACTGCAGATAAAGGTAAAGGGAAGATGGACTAGTGGAGGCTGGAGGTCAATGCAGTGATGAAGATGTGTGTGGATGAGACTTGAAATAAAGATCTTAGGGAATTTCAGCAAGCTTGCTTTAAGCATTAGAACCTTTTTAGCATTTTACCATGTTTCGCACTTTAGTATGTTTAAATGCCATGAACTAGTAAATTATGCACTCTATCATGTTTAGAACATTAGCTATGTGATGTTAGAATGTTTCCCAGTCATTTTAGAACTTGTATGTGTGATTGAGGCACGAAACAGTGCTGAAATCAGACTTCTGGTACGAAATCAGAAACTCCAATCGATCGGCTGATCGATTGGAGGCTTCTCAATCGATCAGCTGATCGATTGAGAAGTTCGTACCGCGAACAGTAAGCTCCTGGCGCGAACAGAAGGCTCTGGGATCGATCACTGGATCGATTGGCCAGTCTGGATCGATCATCCGATTGATCCAGAATATTGCCCGAGCACAATAGCGTGCTGGATCGATCACTGGATCGATCCAACCTAAGCCCCCACATACAGTAGCCACCTGGATCGATCAATGGATCGATCCGGCCATTCCAATCGATCCGTGGATCGATTGGGAGGCCTGATATCAGCAAGAAACTCTTAGTTAAGTTCCTTGACCATTGGGGGATGTAATATATGTCATGAATAGTTTAGATTACACCCGTTAGCACACGTAGAACCAAGAAATGATAATAGTTTAGCAAAATTTTAACTAGTACAGCTTCCGTACTTAGATTTAATGATGGTCATGGAATAGTTAGCACAGATTAATGTAACGATCTGCCTCACAGCTTAGCCAGTAGAAGGTGGGTCGTTACAGAGTGGTATCAGAGCAGTTTCCATACTTCCTCCACACACATCAGCATTGAACCTGCAGCTTCCAAGTAAGAACATCTCTCACTTTCTTTATGTTTCTTGTTTCATGTTTAGATATAACTAAAGCATGCTTGTTCATGATAGTAGTTGACATGATAACAATAGTTACTCCCTTAAGATTGTAATAGTCATATATGCCTCTATGTCTCTAGAATGGCACGAGGACGCCCAGCTAGAAGGGCACCAGCTACTGAGCCCCAGCATGAGGCAGGCAGTTCAGTACCTACCCCAGACCTTACAGCATTAGTGGCTCAGTTACAGCAGCAGCTAGCTGAACAGCAACAGGAAATAGCCACCTTAAAGGCTAATCAGCAGAATACTCCCACAGCTAGAAGGGCACCAGCTACTGAGCCCCAGCATGAGGCAGGCAGTTCAGTGCCTACCCCAGACCTTACAGCATTAGTGGCTCAGTTACAGCAGCAGCTAGCTGAACAACAACAGGAAATAGCCACCTTAAAGGCTAATCAGCAGAATACTCCCACAGTTACCCCGGAACCAAACTTAGCGACACCAGTAGTCTTAGAGGTTCCACCACCTCAGCCTACAGCTCCAGCACCAGCACGAGAAGCCTATCGATCCAGTGGTAGAGAGTCAAGCTAGAGAATTTCTCGGGCACCAACGAACCATGGGATGCTCAAGCGATTCAAAACCTTGGAAAGTACGATGGAGCTGGGTCGCGAGTGTGAAAAGGTGAAGTCGCCTCCGCGCGGAGATGCACGCATGTGGTGGAGAGAATTAGAGCCCAGTGAACCAGATGACATGGGCGGACTTCGAGAAAGAATTCTTCGAGGAATTCTTTCACATGCGGGTTACAAACCGCCACTACGACGAGTTAACTGAGTTTCGTCAGGGCAACCTATCAGTTGAGGAAGCCGTGAAGAAATTCAATAGATTGGCTCGTCTATGCCCCGAACTAGTCAGCACAGAAAAAGAACGAGTTCGGTTGATGCTCAAGATGCTGAGGCCGGAAATAGCGATAAACGTGGCTGGCGGCATTCATAGGCCGCAAACCATCGAAGAACTAGTCAGTAGTGCTCTGACCACCGAGCACTACCAGAACAATATCAAACAGCAGAAGCAAGTCCTCTCAGAGTCAAAAGGGCAAGGATGCTCAGGCACTCAGAAACAACAGGGCCACAGCTCCAAATTGTAGTTAGTCTTTTGTTGTCGGTATAATCTGTTTACTGCTTTAAATTGTAGTTAATCTGTAATAGTTTTATCGTGCTTATAGTTGTTGCCCACGGAAAGCGATCAAGGATCGCGGGCCTTCGAGTAGGAGTCGCTTTAGGCTCCGAACGAAGTAAATCTTCCTGTCTCTCTGTGTTTGTTATTTCTTTATTCCGCTGCGTTTTTACTCGTTTGTTTTACGAATCGAAAGAAATAGCCACGAACGCTATTCACCCCCCCCCTCTAGCGTGGTCTCGATCCAACAATTGGTATCAGAGCGGAGTCGTTTTGAATTGGTGCAACCACCTTTCAAAACAAATTTTTCTTTCGATTTTATATTTTTCGGAGTCAATTAGAATTTAGCCTTAAAGCTTTATTCTAATTCTTTTATCGAATCGGCTTTTGCCCGAAGTTGGTGCAACACCACTCGAGCTCGTTATTATTACTATTCTTTATTCCTGCACTACTAATCCAAGACGTAGTCTTGGAACATATATTTTTTTTGTTTTGTTGCATATTACAAATGGCTCAACAAGAGGGGTTCAGTACTGTTCGTCCCCCACTATTCTCCGGAGATGATTTCGGTTATTGGAAGGGAAGAATGGAGATGTATCTGAAGATTCAGTTCGAAACATGGATGATCATTAAGACGGGACTTCAGCTACCTTCCGATGACGACGGCAAACCAACCCCCTGCGAGAAGTGGGACGCCTCTCTAATCAAAAAGGTGGAAGCCGACGCCAAAGCTACCTGCACCCTCCAGTGCGGCCTTACCAAAGAAGAACTCAACAGAGTCGGCCCGTTCTCTTCCGCAAAGGAGCTCTGGGAAAAGCTAGTCGAACTCCACGAAGGCACTAACGACACCAAGGTAAGTAAAAGAGATCTTTTACTTAATAAATTATATAATCTAAAGATGCAGGAAGGCGAAACGGCAAGTTCTCTACATGCGAGAATCCAAGACATCCTCAATTCTCTTCACGGAATCGGACAGAAGATAGAGAATCGGGACGTCATAAGGTATGTTTTAAACTCATTTCCAAGGAACACATTGTGGGCATCAATGGTAGATGCCTACAAAATTTCCAAGGACTTGTCTTCAATAAAATTAGACGAATTATTTTGTGAATTTGAACTTCATGAGCAGACTAATGCACAGCCAACCGAGAAAGGTATTGCGTTGGTTGCAGGTACAAGTCGAACACGGGAACCGAGATCACGACGAAGAACGGAACCGGAGTCGGAGGTTGAACCAGACTCAGACGATGAAGACATTGAAATTACAACCGAGCTAGTAAACCTCGTAAAGAAGCTCTACAAAACGAAGGGCTTCAACAAAAGAGATCTAAAAAAGACAGTAAAAACGAAGGAAGGTTCACAGAACTCAAAGATGAAGTTTGAAGTTACATGCTACGGCTGCAACCAAAAAGGGCACATCAAATCCAACTGCCCTAACCTGAAGGAGGTCAAAAAGCAAAGAAGGAAAAAGGTCCTTAAGGCAACATGGGACGAATCTTCATCGGAGGACGACGACGACGAGCTCGAACAAACGAGTCTACTCGCATTAATGGCCCGGGACCAAGTCGTTGAATATGGATGCGAGAGCGAGTCTGAGGCAGAGTCCGAGCAAAGCCACGGATCCGTATCCGTTTCCGAAGGACCAGACCCCGCTGTAAGTATCTCCCGGTTGAACATTTTAGTTAGCTATTTATTGCGCAAATTAGCTAAGTCAAACCTGAAAGTTAAGTCACTTCTAAAGGAAGTATCTGTCCTTAAAGAAGTGGCTGACACTAAAACCTTACCTGACCAGAGTCAGACTGAATTTCCAACTCAAGTTCATAAACTTGAGGAAGAAAATTCAAGTCTAAAAAATCAGGTTAAAGATTTAAAAACTACTTTAGAACGGTTTTCTTTGGGCTCCAAGAACTTGGACTTAATTCTTGGGACACAAAGGGCCATTTACAATAGAACTGGGCTAGGATATAAAAGTAAATATAAATCTTACTTATCCTTAATAAACAAACAAAGTAGTAACACAGCCCAAGCATGGGTCCCCAAGTCCAAATTGATCAATCAAGTTGGACTTGGTCAATACTGGGTCCCGAAGGATCAAATACATTACCTCGATAGACCATATCGAGGTCGTGATCCAGGGGGAGCAAAAAGAAAAACAATAATTCGAAATTAAATTATAAATTCAAAAAATTAAATTATAAATTCAAAAATTAAATTCAAAATTCGAAATTAAAATTATAAATTCAAAAATTCAAAATTCGAAATTAAAATTATAAATTAAAAAATTCAAAATTCAAAATTAAAATTATAAATTCAAAAATTCAAAAATTCAAAATTCGAAATTAAAATTATAAATTCAAAAATTAAAATTAAATTCGAAATTAAAATTATAAATTCAAAATTCGAAATTAAATTATAAATTCAAAAATTCAAAATTTGAAATTAAAATTATAAATTCAAAAATTCAAAATTCGAAATTAAAATTATAAATTCAAAAATTCAAAATTCGAAATTAAAATTAAAAATTCAAAAATTAAAATTAAAAATTCAAAAATTAAATTCAAAATTCGAAATTAAATTATAAATTCAAAATTCGAAATTAAATTATAAATTCAAAATTCGAAATTAAATTATAAATTCAAAATTCGAAAATAAAATTATAAATTCAAAAATTAAAATTAAATTCGAAATTAAAATTATAAATTCAAAAATTAAATTCAAAATTCGAAATTAAATTATAAATTCAAAAATTAAATTCAAAATTCGAAATTAAATTATAAATTCAAAATTCGAAATTAAATTATAAATTCAAAAATGAAACTCAAAATTCGAAATTAAATTATAAATTCAAAAATTAAATTATAAATTCAAAAATGAAATTCAAAATTCGAAATTCAAATTCAAAATTCAAAATTTAAATTCAAAAATGAAATTCAAAAATTAAATGAAATTCAAAATTCGAAATTAAATAATTAAATCAAATTAAAAGGAAGGCTCCAGATTATCTGGCACCTCCGAACTTAATATACCCGATAAGGGTAACCAAGAGTAGACCACCCGGCAGGGTAATTGAGGTTAGGTAAAATGACCTAGGTTTAACTTGACCCACGGTACTGGTGAAATTTTTTGGATGATAGTACGTTAGGGAAGCTTGGGCATCGCATGTCTAGGAAGATATGGCTTCGACCTGGTGCATTTGGCCAAAACTGACCGAAGCTACCCTTAAAATGGATCCTAACTAGTTAGACCAAGGGTTAGTATTAAGTTCAGTGGGTAGGACTATTTGGAAAACCTCGAAGGCATGGTTACTTTAATGAGCTCCGTGTGACTCACCATAGCCCAGAAGTTTATCCAAAGAATGCTTACTTGTTGAACCCAAAGCTAAACCTGAATCTAATACAAAGTTAAACCAGACCTTTGAATTCAACAATAAATCATCTCACATCAATTATAGGATTTCCTGATTGACAATTTAGATCGGGTGAGATGACTAAGCAAACTAAATTTTAAATCTTACTTAAAGTTAAGTTAAACATCCTTCAAAATCAAATTAATTCAAATATCTCCAACCTAAACAGTGTTAATCAAGTTAAATTTATAATAATAATAAAAAAAATTTAAAAAAAAAACTTTAAAACACTTTTCTAAAACAATTGTAACAATATGACCAATTATTGTTAACTAAACATATAGAGGTGAATATCATTAAAACAAAAATTTCATAAAACTATAAAGACTATCAGCTAGAATATCATAAAACAAAAATTTCAATTGATAATATAAGTTCAATAAATCTAACAAAAAGCCCAATTCATCACTCAAGGACTAAACATATAGAGGTGAAGCATCATTTTGCAAGGGATCATGTAGCTAAGGGTGATATTATACTCAACTATGTTGAGTCAAAATCAAACCTAGCTGACATTTTCACAAAACCCTTACCTGAACTTGAGTTCAGCTCACTTAGAAGACAAATAGGCATGTGTTGGGTAGAATAGATACTATAACTTTATATTCTTTATTTTTTTTATAACTTCTAGGCAAAATTGATTTACCAAAATCCCCACTTTACTAGACTTTCGAAAGTTGGATTTAGTCTAGGATTGTACCCTTAGAAATCATGTTCCTCCAGGACTCAGCCAGAGCATCTCACAAACACCTAGGTTTACCTTGATTGTCTTTGTAAAACATAGAACGGTGTGAGATGCATAGGGTACAGCCTGGACTCAAGAATGCTTATTTCTGTGCATCAATATGAGTCTGGGCATTAAATACATAATTAACAGTAATCAAATCAAGTCTTCCAGCCTTAGTCAAATCTAACTGGATCAATTGACTTGACTTGACTAACCAGGTGAACACTGTTGCCCTCTAGGCAATCAGCAAGTAGCTAAATGGTTAGACAGTTGGTGGAGGCAATATTAAAGTTTAAGCATGTTTGTACTTAAGGGCTCTGATACCTGATCAAAACCAAATCTTGACTCATGCTTGGACTTTAGAACACCGAAACCTTACTAAAACTAAATTAAGGTGATCTCTTCTCCTTTGCCTTAAGTATTCCTGAAATTTATCTCAAAAACATTCCTTACTCAAAAACATTCCTTAAACAGTTTTATCAAAATTTTCTCCAAACTTAACTTTCAAATATCTTCTTCTTTGAAATTTTTTTTAAAACCCTTTTGAAAATTCATTAAGTTGTTAAAGCTTTAAAAATTATTTTTCCTTGCAAATTTATTTGAAAATCACTGAAGTTGAAACTTGTATTTTGAAAATTTTTCTATGAAAATTTTGGAAACCAATGTTTTTTTATAGACTCTATAGACTCAAAAAGAGCTCATGTTTTTCTATGTCTATTCAAACAAAATAAATTCTAAGGTGTTGTCCTTCACTTCCCTTGCCTAAGTTAAAATGTTTTTAATTCTGTCTTGAAAATTAAGTTTTTCAAAACTAGCTCATTTTTGATATATGGCAAAGGGGGAGAGTAGAGAAATTCAAAGTAGAGAAATTCTAAAGAAAAAGGAAACCCTGTATTAAGGGGGAGCTTCACAAAAAGTTTACAAAAAGTTTAAGTGTTAGCTTAAGTTAGGCGTTCATTTGAATTTAGATACTTAAGCTTGCTTAATATACTTATGCATTTGTTTTTACTTAACTTTGAATGGGTTGCCATAATCAAAAAGGGAGAGATTGTTGGTGCGGGAAGCATCCGACGATCGAACTCGAATTTTGATAATGGCAAAGGATTCAAAGTTAAGGTTTGTAATCTAACATGGTTGAATGAGTATTTCGGGAAAGTCCTAGCTGCGGTTAGGCAAAGGGAAAACCCTAGGGGGTGGTAACCCTAGGTCATAGGGGGTGGTAACCCTATGCGGAAAGTCTTGGCAGGTCGATAGCTTCAGGCAAAAGTCCTAGGGGGTGGTAACCCTAGGTGGAAAGTCCTGGTGTCGCGAACCAGGTGAAAGTCTGGACTAGCCGGAAGCGGATGTCCAGCAGAAAGTCCGGAAGCATCGAGTGTTGAGCAAAAGTCCAGTCGATCTGGCATCAGGTAAATCTCCTGAGTGGAGTAGGTGAGGACGCGTTCCCGTAGAGAGAGAGGCGTCGGGTCGACCTAGGATTTTCGGTTGGAAATCCAAGTCAGACTCCGAAGACCGTCAATTCTTCTTTACGATGTTTTGTCTTATTCTAACACCTTGGGGATTTTGCTCGGACTAACCTTTGTTTGCGGTGAGGAACCCGCTGGAAAAAGAGTGTCCGGGCGGGTGCCCGGAGGTCCGGCGCCCGGGACCAAAGTTTATCCTCTGCGCGACTTCACCTGGTTGGCTGACCACGTCACACTCCAGGCGCCCGGAAGGGATCCAGGCGCCCGGAACATCATATAAAAGAAGGGTCAAGGTGCAGCTTCAAAAAGACAAGAATCTAAGTAATCTCCCTGCGACAAGCTGCTAACGACTCGATCCAGAAAGTGCTGCAACAACACCCCGACAACCCGGAGCTTCGATTTAGTCTTTTGTTGTCGGTATAATCTGTTTACTGCTTTAAATTGTAGTTAATCTGTAATAGTTTTATCGTGCTTATAGTTGTTGCCCACGGAAAGCGATCAAGGATCGCGGGCCTTCGAGTAGGAGTCGCTTTAGGCTCCGAACGAAGTAAATCTTCCTGTCTCTCTGTGTTTGTTATTTCTTTATTCCGCTGCGTTTTTACTCGTTTGTTTTACGAATCGAAAGAAATAGCCACGAACGCTATTCACCCCCCCCTCTAGCGTGGTCTCGATCCAACAGGGTATTCAGAGAATATTTAGATAAGTTCGTTATCGTATTCATCGATGACATTCTTATCTACTCAGGAACTCAGGAATAACACGCAGAGCACCTGAGAATAGTACTGCAGACCCTTCAGCAGAACCAGTTGTACGCCAAGTTCACGAAATGTGAATTTTGGTTGGATCAGGTATCCTTCCTGGGTCACACCATCTCAAAGGATGGTATTATGGTATACCCCAGTAAGATAGAAGCTGTGAGCAACTGGAAAAGACCTAAGAATGCTAGCGAGATCAGGAGCTTTCTGGGACTAGCAGGTTATTACAGAAAGTTTGTAG
The DNA here is from genome assembly GCF_018446385.1 of Zingiber officinale. Lineage (NCBI taxonomy): Eukaryota > Viridiplantae > Streptophyta > Magnoliopsida > Zingiberales > Zingiberaceae > Zingiber > Zingiber officinale. Next base: position 133,692,641 of record NC_055996.1, on the reverse strand, counting down.
AGGACTTCTCCAGAATAGCCTCCCCACTGACAGCTCTCACCAGGAAAAACAGGAAATATCAGTGGACAGAGGACTGCGAGAACAACTTCAGTGAGTTGAAAAGAAGATTGACCAGTGCACCTATTCTAGCTCTACCCGAGAACACAGCCACCTTTGATATATATAGTGATGCCTCTAAGTTGGGACTAGGAGCAGTGCTGATGCAAGACGGCAAGGTAATCGCCTACGCCTCCAGACAACTCAAGGATTATGAGAAGAACTATCCTACTCATGACCTTGAGCTTGCAGCAGTGGTGTTCGCTCTCAAAATTTGGAGACATTACTTATATGGAGCTCAGTGCAGAGTGTATACAGATCATCAGAGTCTGAAGTACTTCTTCACTCAGAAGGATTTGAATATACGATAGCGCAGATGGCTAGAGCTGGTCAAGGACTACGATATAGACATCCTCTACCACCCAGGAAAGGAAAATAGGGTAGCAGATGCACTTAGCAGGAAGTCCAGTGCTGCCCTATTATCTCTAGCAGCCATGTCACCGCCCCTACAGAAGGAGATCACAGACTTCGGTCTTGAACTCATAGTTGGACAGCTCTCTACTATGACGTTAGAGTCTACCTTGCTTGGTGATCTTCAGACAGCTCAGGAACAGGATCCTGAAATTCAGAAAATCAAGCAAGGATTAGCAGAATCAGACAGTGGAGAACTCAGAGTATCTTATAGTGGGATATTGTACTTTGGTGACAGATTATGTGTTCCAGATCAGGAGAAACTGTAGGACCGTTGGGCCGGCTAGAAGGGGGGTTGAATAGCCTGAAAAAAATAAACAGAAAAAACCTTTCTCGAACTTTCAACAGAACACTTGCATAAAGTAAATTAGCAGTAAATAAAAAGCAGAAAGAAGAGGCTCACAATTTGACTTGGTTACAACCAAGGAGGTTGTTAATCCAAGGAATGAACGTGCACTAAAATATCTCCTTCAGGCGGAGAAGCCTCTTACAGCAGTGAAAGCACAAAAGACAGAAGCTAAACTAGAACAGAAGCGCACAAGTGTTTGGAATGTAAATTTCTAAGTTGATACAAAGCTTCTAGACCAAGGCTATATTTATAGCCTTGGTCGGGGCGCCTGGAAGGATTCTGGGCACCCTGGAGGGATAAAACTTTATCCCCCAACGTTCAGATCGCGTAAATCGTGATCTTGGTAAAAAACAGGGTCCGGGCGCCCGGAAGGGTTCCGGGCGGCCCGGAGCCCAAAGTCAACAGCCGTTGACTTTTTCGTCCGGGACCTCTTCTCTGGTTCAGTCTCGCCTCGGTCCGGTTCTTCTTCTCCGGATCCGCTCACTTGGGTGATCTCTTCCATCCGGAAAAGGGCTCACCCGAACCCAACTTCCGGTTTTCTCGAGCGTGCTTCCCTCCGGCTTCTCGTCCCTTGGAATTGCCGCGTGTTTCCTTCTCGTCCGCCAGCGTACTCATCCGCAGTCTTCGTCCCTCGGTCGTCTACCTTCTCGCTAGCTGCGTCTCTTGCTCCCCGAGCAATCTTCCGCTCCAGCTTTCGTCCCTCGGAACCACTACGCGCTTCCTTCTCGTCCGCCGGTGTACTCTTCCGCAGCACCTCGTCCCTCGGACTGCCGTCCTTCTCGCTAGCTGCGTCTTCCGCTCGACTACCTGTGTTCCTAAGCTCCTGCACACTTAGACACAAGGTTAAAACAAACAGGACCTATTTTAACTTGTTGATCACACCAAAATAACCTTGGGGTTCCAACAATCTCCCCCTTTTTAGTGTGATCAACCCAAGTTAAGCTAGGGTTAAAATAGACATAAAATTGAATTAAGTAAATTAACTTAAATTGTAATTTAAGTGCAAAAAGATAGAAAAAATTAAATCTATCTACCTCCCCCTATACTTATACTTTCCCCTCTCCCCCTTTGATCACAAAAAAATGGGGTTCTAAGAAAAATAATCTAGGGGTTAAAGACTTAGAAAAAGTATTTCTAAAAAAAATCTAAGTTTTTAAGAAATTTAGAAAATTTTCTAAGTAATTAAAGCTGAGATTTCTAGTTTCAAGAAAAAAGTTCTTAACTTAGGAAGAAATAATTTTTAAGAATATTTCTAAGTATATAAATAAAATCCAAAAAAAATCCTAACTTACATTTTTAAGTATATTTTTTATTTTTTTTATTTTTTTTTAAATGACTTAGGCAAAAAAAATTTCTAAGTAGGTAAATTTCTAATTTGAAATAAAATGTTTTGAATAACCTTTTTCAAGCACTAATTAATTCTTGTATTAATGCTTCATTAGTAAGTTAATTAAACATTTATTTCAATATTTTGGCTTCCAGGTCGTGGCGAGGCACTAGGCCTTCTTGGTTATTGGAGCAACAACCACTTCCTTAGACAAAGCCTCATAAAGAAATTCTTTGTTTAATTTTCTCACTTAAAGCGCTAATTTTACTTTTAAAATTAATTTAAGCATGATTTAGGAACCCAATATAGGTTCTAATCTACTGAATTAACTAAAAAGTTTTTAGGGACATATTTTCTTGAAATGTTCCTGATTTGTCCCGGGTGATATTTAAAGTACCAATTTAAATTATTAAATCTTCTAACATTGGTTTTAGATGAACATGCATAATCTATTTGAATTTTCAAATTTTGATTTTCTAATTCCAATTTCTCATTTTTTTAATTTTAATTTATCTAATTCTTCTAAGGGACAAGACTTAGCTAGAATTACTTTTAAATTTTTATTTTCACTTTCTAATTTACAGCAGTCTTTTGTTAAAAGTTTAACAAACTTAAACATTTTATCGGGAGGAAGAGATCGTACCTGACTTACCTTGTCGATCTCGTTGTCCGTTTCTCCCCCTGAGCTGCTGCTTTCTTCTGACGTGTCTCCCCCTTCATCGATGCTCTCGATGCTCATTTCGGAAGATCTTGAATCGCAGTCGTCGTCTTGATGACTCGCCATTAGTGCGAGTCCGGAGAATGCTTCGACTTCTGATTCGGACGAAGTATCGTCCCACGTCACCTTCAGGGCCTTTCGTTTCTGGATAGGCTTCTTACCCTTATCCTTGTCTTTGTTCTTCAGCTTGGGGCAGTTGTCCTTGACATCCCCTTCTTCGTCGCAATGGTAGCAGCGGATAGTTCTTTTCTTTCTACCCTGTGGATGGTTAGTTTTTCTAGAATTGTATAACTTCTTAAATCATCTTACCATCATTACCATTTCCTCGTCATCGAGAGAAGATTCTGATTCAGGTTCGTCTCTCGAAGCTTTGAGGGCGACGTTGTTCTTTGGCTCCCTCATTCCTGCACATCTTGACTCATGCACTTCAAATGTTGAAAAAAATTCTTCTAATGAAATTTTTTCTAAGTCCTTCGAAATGTAAAAAGCATCTACTAGTGATGCCCATTTTGAATTTCTAGGGAAGGAATTTAAAGCGTACCTGAGCGAATCTCGGTTACTTACCTCTTCTCCGAGATTCGAAAGTTCGGTGATGAACTCCTGTATCTTTGAGTGTAGATGTGCAATTGTTTCACCTTCTTCAAGACGGAGGTTGGTGAGCTGGTTGCGAAGTAAGTCCCGTCTCGCAAGCTTGGCTTCGGATGTTCCTTCGTGTAATTCAAGGAACTTCTCCCAAAGCTCCTTTGCCGAGTTGTAGGTGCCGACACGGTTGACTTCTTGTGGCGGAAGTACGGTTAGCAGATGGAATTCTGCTTTCTTGTTTGCCACGTACTCGGCCTGCTCTTTCTTTGTCCATTGATTTTTCGCTTTGCCCTCGGGAGTTTCAAAACCATGTTCCATTGTTAGTAATAAATCAAAATCGGTACCGAAAAATACCTCCATGTGCTTCTTCCAGCTTGCAAAGTCCCCCTCAAATTTTGGTGGGTGGATGTTAGATCCGGCCATCTCGTTGCTTCGTTCGGCGGTTAGTCCTCCTGAAGCGTCTCAGCTCTGATACCACTTGTAGGACCGTTGGGCCGGCTAGAAGGGGGGTTGAATAGCCTGAAAAAAATAAACAAAAAAAACCTTTCTCGAACTTTCAACAGAACACTTGCATAAAGTAAATTAGCAGTAAATAAAAAGCAGAAAGAAGAGGCTCACAATTTGACTTGGTTACAACCAAGGAGGTTGTTAATCCAAGGAATGAACGTGCACTAAAATATCTCCTTCAGGCGGAGAAGCCTCTTACAGCAGTGAAAGCACAAAAGACAAAAGTTAAACTAGAATAGAAGCGCACAAGTGTTTGGAATATAAATTTCTAAGTTGATACAAAGCTTCTGGACCAAGGCTATATTTATAGCCTTGGTCGGGGCGCCTGGAAGGATTCCGGGCGCCCTGGGGGGATAAAACTTTATCCCCCAACGTTCAGATCACGTAAATTGCGATCTTGGTCAAAATCAGGGTCCGGGCGCCCGGAAGGGTTCCGGGCGCCCCGGAGCCCAAAGTCAACAGCCGTTGACTTTTTCATCCGGGATCTCTTCTCTGGTTCAGTCCCGCCTCGGTCCGGTTCTTCTTCTCCTGATCCGCTCACTTGGGTGATCTCTGCCATCCAGAAAAGGGCTCACCCGAACCCAACTTCCGGTCTTCTCGAGCGTGCTTCCCTCCAGCTTCTCGTCCCTCGGAATTGCCGCGTGTTTCCTTCTCGTCCGCCAGCATACTCATCCGCAGTCTTCGTCCCTCGGTCGTCGACCTTCTCGCTAGCTTCGTCTCTTGCTCCCTGAGCAATCTTCCGCTCCAGCTTTCGTCCCTCGGAACCACCGTGCGCTTCCTTCTCGTCCGCCGGTGTACTCTTCCGCAGCACCTCGTCCCTCGGACTGCCGTCCTTCTCGCTAGTTGCGTCTTCCGCTCGACTACCTGTGTTCCTAAGCTCCTGCACACTTAGACATAAGGTTAAAACAAACAGGACCTACCTTAACTTGTTGATCACACCAAAACAACCTTGGGGTTCCAACAGAAACTACGCAGGAAGATTCTAGATGAGGCTCATAAGACTCCCTATGCGATGCATCCTGGCTCCACCAAAATGTACCAGGACTTGAAGAAATGTTTTTGGTGGCCTGGGATGAAGAGAGACATCGCTCGATATGTCAGCACCTGTCTAACCTGTCAGAGGGTTAAGGCAGAACATCAGAGACCAGGGGGAGTTTTGCAACCCATTCAAATTCCAGAATGGAAGTGGGAAGACATTTCTATGGATTTCATAGTGGGACTACCCAGAACCACGAATGGTTTTGATACCATCTGGGTAATAGTTGACAGGTTGACTAAATCAGCCCACTTCTTGGCTATCAGGATATCCTACTCCATGGAACAGCTAGCTCAGTTGTACCTCAAGGAGATTGTCAGATTGCATGGAGTCCCACGAACCATTATTTCAGACAGAGACAGTAGGTTCACCTCTCACTTCTGGGAGTGTGTACAGACAGCATTGGGCACTAAGTTAAAGTTCAGCACAGCTTTCCATCCCCAGACAGATGGTCAGACGGAGCGAGTAAATCAGGTACTCAAAGATATGCTCCGAGCATGTGCCCTAGATTTCAAAGGAAGTTGGTGCAAATATATGAGCTTAGCAGAATTTGCATACAACAATAGCTATCAGGCCACTATTTGTTGGAGTGTATACTGAAAGCCTAAGCTTTGTAAACATTCATTATGAATAAAAGAATCACATTTGGTCAAATTGTCTACATTTAGTTGTAGTTGTTCAATTAATTTATATTGTAGATAACATAGTATGTGGTGTCACATGCAGAAGATAATGTTATCAGTACCTTATAAATTATAAATAGTAGCTCACGACAAAAATGGAAAGGAACAAACCATTAGAAGGTCATAGTGTAATTAGCTATTAGTTTATCTTGACTATATAATTACACTAGTACACTCAGAGTGTATTGAGTAGGACCATTTGAGGTCGTTTCTTTTAACTGACTTTATAAAGGAACAAAGACCTCAGTTATTATGGAAGTGTGTGCTCTTAATCCTAATATAATAACAAGCACATATATTTGATATTTATTTCTTTAATTTATCAATGGGTGAGATTTAGTTCGATGAATCAATAAACCCGATAAGTTGGGAAATGATATCACTTATAGTGTGTGTTGTTGATTATAGAAGGAAACTGTGTCCTAGAGATACTAGGTTGATAATGTCCTCAAGAGGAGCTCATAAGGATTGTCATGTTAAACCCTGCAGGTGGACTTAGTCCGACATGATGATAAGGTTGAGTGGTACTACTCTTGGACTAAGATATTAATTAAATGAGTTGTCAGTAACTCACTTAATTAGTGGACATTCGATATCTTAAACACAGGGATACTAACACACTCATAATAAGAAGGAGCCCAAAAATGTAATTTGGGTTTGGTACGGTAGTTCAATAATAGTTCTCTAGTGGAATGAATTATTATTGATAAAATTAAGTTGTGTGTTCGGGGCGAACACGAGATGCTTAATTTTATCGGGAGACCAAAACCAATTACTCCTCTCGGTCCCTATCGTAGCCTCTTATTTATAGAGTACTATACCCACCTATACCCACCTTCTATACCCACCAATAAGGGGCCGGCCAAGCTAGCTTGGGAACCAAGCTAGGGCCGGCCTAGGTATAAAATTGGGTGGCCGGCCCTAGCTTGAACCCAAGCTAGTGGGGGCCGGCCAAATTAAATTAAAAAGGGATTTTAATTTTAATTTTTATTATGTGGAAGAAATAATTTATTAAATAGAATTAAAATTAAAATATCTCTCTTGTAAAAGATCTACAAAAGATTAAAGAAAGAGATTAGATCTCTTTCCTTATTTGTAGATTGGTGAGATATTTTATTTTTTCTTTAAAATTATCCACATGTTGATAAAATTAAAATGATAGAAATTTCCTTTTATCAACCATGAAGAGATTTTTAAAGAGAAATTTTATTTTTAAAATTTCCGGAAACAAATTAGGAAGTTTTAATTGTTGATTAAAACTTGTCTAATTTTTTTTCCTTCATTGATGTGGCCGGCCATTGGAGTTTGATTTGGGAAATTTTATTTTATTTTTCTCAATTAAATCATGTCAAGGAAATTAAGGAAATTTTATTGTAATTAAATTTCCTAATTTGCCTAGGTCAAGGAATATAAAAGAAGGGGTAGGGGTGCCTTCATGAGAGACAACCTCTATTATTTTCTCTCCCTCTTTTGTTCCTTGGTGTGGCCGGCCATCATCATCATCTCCCTCTCTTCCTCTGTGGTGGCCGAACCTCTCTCAAAGGCTTGGAGCTCTTGTGGTGGCCGGATACTACTTGGAGAAGAAGAAGAAGAAGGAGAGGAAGCTAGCATCTCTTGGAGCTTGGTTAGTGTTTTGATTTTCTTCCTTGGTGAAGCTTCTTTCTTTGTGGCCGAACCTAGCTAGGAGGAGAAGAAGGTGGTTGGTGATTTCTCATCTCGGAAGATCGTTGCCCACACAACGTCCGAGGTTAGAAAAGGAATACGATAGAAGATCAAGAGGTTTTTCTACAAGGTATAACTAGTAATTTTTCTTTCCGCATCATGCTAGTTATTTATGGAAATAATACCAAATACAAGAGGCTTACGTTCTAGAATTTCGAATATGTTTTTCGATGTTGTGTTCTTTTGTTTTTTCTTTTCCTTGTGATTTGATTGTTCTTTTTGGTTAACCTAAAGTTATTTTAGGAAATTAAATATTAGATTTCTATAAAAGGTTTTGTCTAGTCGGTGGTGGTTGCTCCCATATCCAAGAAGGCCGTGTGCCTCGCCACGTCAGTACTGGGAACCAATTATGAAAATTAATATTTAATGGAATTAATAACTTAAGGTGATTTGGGTCGAACGTGTTAAGTTCCGCAGGAGATCCAAGTCAAAACCTAAAAGAACAAATAGATTAAGTTTTGGATCAAACGTGTTAAGTTCCACAGGCGATCCAAAATTTAATTTAAAAGAACACATGGTAGCTAGGAAAAGGTTCAGACCTTTGTACAAAATTTTTGTACAGTGGAACCTCTAGGTTTTCCGAGTAGCAACCAATACTATTGGCATGACACCTTACTAGGCTCTCTATGGGCGGAGGTGTAGATCTCCAATCTGCTGGTATGAGAGTGGTGAACAGAAAGAACTAGAACTTCAGACAGATCTAGTGGCAGATACCACAGCAGCTATACAGCAGATCCGCCAGAGGATAGAGACAGCTCAGAGCCGCTAGAAAGGCTATGTTGATACACGGCGCAGACCCTTAGAGTTCTCAGTTGGGGATTCAGTGTTCCTCAGGGTAGCCCCCATGAAGGGAGTAATGCGTTTTGGGAAGAAGGGCAAACTAAGTCCCAGATATGTGGGACCATACCTTATCAGTAGAAGAGTGGGCAAGGTAGCATATGAGTTAGAGCTACCCCAGGAAATGTCAGCTGCCCACAACGTATTTCATGTCTCTATGCTAAAGAAGCATATCCCAGATGTCACCCAGGTGATTGAGCCCCAGCAGGTACAAGTCCGCGAAGACCTCAGCTATGACAGTCTGCCTATTCAGATAATAGACCGAGCAGTTAAGAAATTGCGGAACAAGAAAGTACCAATAGTGAAAGTAATTTGGCAAAGTCACACAGCAGAAGAGGCAACCTGGGAGACAGAAGTACCCAGAGTTATTCTAAGTTCGAGGATGAACTTTTTATAAGGTATGGGGGATTGTAACGCCCGAAAATTCTCAAAATAATTATTAGAAATATCCTAGTATTTTTCAGGAATTTTAGGATATTTTTATGGAATTTTTAGATTAGCGAAAGTAGTAAAAATAAATAGAAAACGAAAATAGCCTACGCGGGAATTGAACCCGAGACCTATTGGGTCCTACGACTTATGGTGGACTTTAGTAACCAAGTGAACCCAGCAGGGCCGTGCTGAAAGGAAAGGGAATCAATTAAATTTATATTGGAGTTGGGCGAAATTACCCACTTAATATAAATAGGGAATTAATAAGTGAGGAGTTATTAGATTTATTCGTGACTTTCTACTCCTCACCCTAACCTAATTCCGCCGACCCCTCTCCCTTTTCTTCCTTCTCTCGGCACCAACCTCAAGCAAGGCTAGGGTTCCGCCCAAGGGCACTTTCCGGCGACGACTTCGACACGAGGACGCTCCCCTCCGCGAGAGGAACGCGTAGACGAGAGAGGATCGTCGAAAGAATCGTCTCCACCGGAAATCTAGCGATTAGAATCGTAAGAAAATCCGAACAGGAGGTAAGAAACCCCTCACCTGCAGTATAAGTAGCTTCCGTGTGAATTCCATGTTTTAGTTAGTAGTATATAACTTTTTGGCACAAAGGATGCGAATTAGCGCATACCAAGTGTTCGATTAAATTACTAGCACAGTTAAAATGCAACTTAGGCATTTTAATAGCTTAGTTAAATGCAATAGGAGCATTTCACAGCTCATGTAGTCTTGCTACAGCTTTTACAGGACTAGATGTCCAATGGGTGGGCTCCCACAGTCGCCTCTAGGTTTAGATAATCTAGTTCTGGGTTTAGACAACCTAGTAAAAGCAAGACAGGAATTTATTAGCTTATGTTCAGTATTTTACTTTCTCAGTGGCACTGTACTGGATTAGATATCCATTGGGTTGGGCTCCCACAGTCGTCCCTAGGTTCAGATAACCTAGTAACCCTACTAAATTCGGGACTTGCAAACCCGGGTCTAGTTAGGGATGCGCGCACAGCACGTACAGTTGCCGGGCCCAAACAGCAGCATGATTAGTATTTTCATCTATTATATACGTAGTTTTAAACTCGCACAAAATAGTTAGGTGAAATCAGTATAGCTTTAGAATTTGCTAGAATTAGCTCAGTTTATGCTTCAGTTCAGCTCACTCTTATGATGATGTATGATAGCTCTATGTTCAGCTTTTGTTACACATGCTTTAGATGATAGTATGCCATGACTAGCTTTTGGTTTCCATGTATTGTATGATAGCATGCCATGTTTTAGCATATTCAGTATGTTCTTTTCAAATAGCATGTTTTCAAAGCATAAATAGCATCGTATGCATGTTTTTGTGAGGTAGATGGTTTCTTACTAAGCTCTCAAGCTTACAGATACTATTTTCCTTATACTGCAGATAAAGGTAAAGGGAAGATGGACTAGTGGAGGCTGGAGGTCAATGCAGTGATGAAGATGTGTGTGGATGAGACTTGGAATAAAGATCTTAGGGAATTTCAGCAAGCTTGCTTTAAGCATTAGAACCTTTTTAGCATTTTACCATGTTTCGCACTTTAGTATGTTTAAATGCCATGAACTAGTAAATTATGCACTCTATCATGTTTAGAACATTAGCTATGTGATGTTAGAATGTTTCCCAGTCATTTTAGAACTTTTATGTGTGATTGAGGCACGAAATAGTGCTGAAATCAGACTTCTGGTACGAAATCAGAAACTCCAATCGATCGGCTGATCGATTGGAGGCTTCTCAATCGATCAGCTGATCGATTGAGAAGTTCGTACCGCGAACAGTAGGCCTCTGGATTGATCAGCCGATCGATCCAGCAAATTCTGTCGTGAACAGAAGGCTCTGGGATCGATCACTGGATCGATTGGCCAGTCTGGATCGATCAGCCGATCGATCCAGAATATTGCCCGAGCACAATAGCGTGCTGGATCGATCACTGGATCGATCCAACCTAAGCCCCACATACAGTAGCCACCTGGATCGATCCGGCCATTCCAATCGATCCGTGGATCGATTGGGAGGCCTGATATCAGCAAGAAACTCTTAGTTAAGTTCCTTGACCATTGGGGGATGTAATATATGTCATGAATAGTTTAGATTACACCCCTTAGCACATGTAGAACCAAGAAATGATAATAGTTTAGCAAAATTTTAACTAGTACAGCTTCCGTACTTAGATTTAATGATGGTCATGGAATAGTTAGCACAGATTAATGTAACGATCGGCCTCACAGCTTAGCTAGTAGAAGGTGGGTCGTTACACCACGACCTGGAAGCCGAAATATCGAAATAAAATGTTTAATTAACTTTCTGATAAAAGCATTAAAATTAGAATTAAATAATGCTTTGAAAAGTTTTTTTTTTAACATTTCCTTAGAAATTCTCAAAAAAAAAATATTTCTTAGTTAATTTTTTTTTAAACTTAGAAATTTTCAAAAGACTTTGACAATATTTTTTGTACCTCATTTTTTCTGTGATCAAAGGGGGAGAATAAGTGTAAGTTCAGTTAAAGGGGGAGTTTAAAATTTTTTTTAAAACAATTAACTAACTAAATTTTGTTGCAATTACTTTAAATTGCAAATTTATTTCTAAATGTTAGTTCAGTAATTTCTTTAAATTACTATGTGTTTACTCTAACATAAACTTGGGTTGATGCACATCAAAAAGGGGGAGATTGTTGGACCCCATGGTAGTTTTGATGTGATCAACCAAATTTAGGTTAGGTCCTGTTTATCTGATCCCTGTGTCTAAGTGTGCAGGAACTTAGGAGCGCAGGAAGTCGAGCGGAAGACGCAGCTAGTGAGAAGGACGGCACATGAAGGGAGCCGACGGGCTCGGTGCGTCCGAAGGACGAGAGAGCTGCGGAAGAGTACACCGGTGGACGTGAAGAACGTGCGCGACGTTCGAGGGACGTAAAGCCGGGACGGAAGACTGCTTGAGGAGAAGGCCGGGAACTGGGTTCGGGTGAGCCCTATTCCGGATGGCTGAAATCACCCAAGGAAGTCGAACCAGAACAAGTCAATTGGAAGTTGACCTGTCAATGGTTCGGTCAACCGAACACACTGATCGATTGACCAAACCCCTTTGCATCAGAGCACAGCTGTTGGTGACACGTCAGCATCACATCAGCCAACGGTGAAGTTATCGGTCGACCGAACTGAAGTTTATCCAGAGACTCAGTCGAGCAATTTGATCAAGCCAACTCAGCTGGAGACCGTTGGCCGATCGATTGACCGAACATAAGGATCAGTCAACCGAATCCAAACTCGATCCACAGAGACTGCACCTGGACGGAAGACTGGGCAGGTACAGCAGGTTCGGTCGACCAAACCTGGGGATCGGTCGACCGATCCCTCTCGAGTCAAAACCTGATCCCGAAGATCAGGTCATCCGATAAGCTCTAGAACCCCTATATAAAGGAGGGTCTCGGGCAACTTTAAATAACAACAAAACGACGAAAAAACAACTCTTGTACTCTCATTCTCTTAGCAACTACTGTGCTGTCAAAGTGTAAAAGGCTTCTCCGCTTTTAGAGAAGGAGACTCTTTTAGTGCGCCTTTCCACCGCCTTGGATTAACAACCGTCTCGGTTGTAACCAAGTCAAATAGCTGAGTTTCATTTCTTTTCTATTATTTTGTTATGTTATTAAGTGTTGCTTTATTTTAGAGTTGAAAAGCTATGATGAGGGTAACTTTTAGTTTCAGGCAATTCACCCTCCTCTTGCCGGTCCCCGCTGCACTAACATATACATCTTTCATTTCTTCTCTCTTCTTACAAACAAAACAATATGTAGTCATAGATTTTGAGAACTTAGCTGAATTTTAAAATTACACAGAATCTATATTCAACTTACAATCGAGATGACCTGAGCGGATAATCTCAGACTGCCAGCAGGGGTTGGTTTCTGCTAAGTGCCGAAAAGCGATAGATCGGACTCAGTCGTCGAGCGGACAGAGAGTCCTAGCGAGAGGTAGGTTGGCCGAGCTGACAGGCAAACAAGCCAGTCGGGCGAAGTAGTCTGGCCATGCGCGGGCAGACCGGTTGAAGTAGACAGGTCAGGCGACAGACAAGTCAGTCTAAGACTGGTTGATTGGGCAAAGCAGACAGGTCGGGCAAAGACTGGTCAATCGGCGAAGCAGACAGGTCGGGCGTAGACTGGCCTATCGGGCGAAGTAGACAGGCCGAGTGCAGACAAGCTGAGCGCAGACTGGCCGATCAGTTGAAGCAGACAACTCAAGCAAGTGGCCGGCCGAGCTTCGACGCCGAGCGGTACCAACAGAACAGAGCGAGCAACGGACCGAGGCCTGCGAGAGTCGCAGTTTCCTTGAAACAGATTCCCCCCACCTCCGGCAGTGCTTCGAGGCTTACTCGGGTCGTCTATTTCCCAGGATACAATGGTTGACCGTGAACTTCACCAAGCACTGGTGGTCACGGCGAACTGAGGGGCACCCGATTGCTATCATGGGCACTCCACCGAGCAGGAGTTGCACGACAGAGGAGGAGGGAACACTGGTGGAGAGCTTATGCTGCTTTTTCTGTGTGTTTTCTCTGCATGTGATCGCAGCCTCCTTATATAGGAGCTCAGATCAACGACAGCGTTAATGCTCGATTAATGACCATTAATCGTCGAGCAATGAAACATCTACCGTTACACAGTAGCAAAAGGTTTATGTGGCAAAACATTGGTTGTTCCACTTGGGCAAATTTTTCCCCAACCGGTCCGGCATTCGGCGCGCGCAGGTCATGCCCGCACACGAGTCAACATGGTTCAGTGCAATCCGGACTCTGGATTTACACCCCCTGCGCACCCACGAATGAGAGAGTCTCTTCCCATGTATTTATTCACATCCTCAATGCATGTGAATCAATATAAACCAACTATCATGCCATGAAACTCCTAATATGGGACTAAAGTCTCATTCACAATGGAACCTTTTTCTTCTTCCACCTTTTCTCCATTCACTTTTATTCAACACTCCACAATTAGGTCTGGGGTTCGAATCTCGGCAAAGCCGAGGTAAATACCTCCCTTATGTGCTAGTCACTATTCCAAAGGCTAGTAGCTGCCCGTGATTTACCTCCTCCGTGTTGGCCTTGGGACGGGTTGACGGGGGCGCTGGGGCGAGCGTATTCGTCTTTTGCCACAACTTTTATTCAACACTCAATACACTAACACCGTCATCAATACCGTTGATTTTTTAAAAATAGTAAAAAAATCACAGGACATATTTAGACTACAAAACACTGCATAAACTCACAAGAATTAGAATGAGTCTAATCTAATGAATTTTGATCAAAATTCATGGATAAATATAAGAAATTTGAATTTCTTAAAATTTGAGCGACCATGGTCTTTGAGCCGAGTGAGCAACCTATGCTAGCAAGTGACCATAATCTTTATGTCAAGTGAGCGATTTGTGTCGAGTGAGCGGCCTGTGCCAAGGTAACAACCTATGCCAAGCAAGCGATCATGGTCTTTGTGTCGAGAGTGGCTTGTGCCGAGTGAGTGAGCATGCAGGTCTTTGTGTGGAGAGAGTGACCTTTGCTGAGTGAGGAGCTATGGTCTTTATGCCGAGCGAGCGGCATGTGTCGAGCGAGCGGCATGTGCCGAGCAAGCGTCTATAATTTTTGTGTCTAGTGAGCGACATGTTTCGAGTGAATGACTTGTATTGAGTGAGCGACTATAATCTTTGTATCGAATGAGCGGCTATGGTATGATTGTCTTTATGCATAACAACACATTCGATCTTCGGATTCTGAAGAGGGCAATCAATAGGAGTCTTTGAGCAGGAGCTTGAGCTTTTTTATTTAATCCAGAAGGGAAATATGTACAGAGTATCAAATACTACTGATAATTTTATGGCGAGATTAATGATAATAATAATAATATTTTTAAATTGATTTTAATCCATTGAGATTTATTATATTTGACATCAAAATCAAGATTGGTATCACAATCAAGATCAACATGAATCAAATAGCAAAAATAATACTTCCAAATCTATTATATTTATTTGTTATGCTTATAAATTGTATATCATATTTAATCTTTCCATTATTGTTTGGACAACTTGTATAAATAAACCTATTGGCTTTAATAAATACAAATCAAAGAATTATTTTCTATTATATTTTTTTTCTTCATCTATCAGTTTTCACATGGTATCAGAGTCATTTTCTCTTCCTCCCAATTTTCCTCTTCTAAATTTTTGTTACAACAACTACAGGAGTTTCTACATCCAGGTTTGATATCATCGTTTATAGTACGACAACCTTGGCAACTTCGGTAGCAACAACTTTTCTTCTCCTTTCATTAACAACTCTTTTCTATCGATGACAACAACTTCAACAACATCATCGTATCAAGACAAAGTTGTTATTTATTCGTTTTATTTTTCTCTTCATGTTTTTTCCTTCACCGTGTTTTTTTTCTTTTCCGCTTTGTTAGACCGAAAAGAAAAAAAGAGCAAAAAAAAACATGTCTTCTTTCAGTTCTACTGGGATCCCTACGCCATCACAAAATATATTTTTTCCTTTTCATATGGTTCCTTCTTTTTCCATTAAGCTTAACCATGATAACTATTTGCTTTAGAAATTATAATTTCTTCCTTTACTTTGTGTTCATGACTTATTTGGTCATGTTGGTGGTACTTCATCCCCACCTCAAAAAGATGATTCATCCTATGCCATTTTGTTTAAGAAGAATCAATTAGTGTTGTCTTCACTACAAGAATTTTTGCATTCAACAACACCCAATAGACAACGCTTTTTAATAAAAACGTTGTCGTTCTTTGTTTTACAACGCTTTTAGTGAAAAGCGTTGTCTATGGTATTTACTTTTTACTAAAGACAACGGTTTTTAATGAAGTGTTGTCTTTAGTGTTGTTGTTTATGGTCAAAGACAACATTTTTTTAAAAAACGTTTTTTAAGTGTTGTGTATGTTTCCCCTAAACTCACTTAAAATAAATTCGCAGCCCTCGCTTTGCTAAACTCTAAACCCTCAACGCGCGCGCGCCTTCTCCTCACCACTCCTCTCCACGAGTTCTCCTCTCCACTCCTCTCCACGAGTGCCTTCTCCTCTCCTTCTCCTCTCCACGAGCGCCTTCTCCTCTCCACTCCTCTCCACGAGCGCCTTCTCCTCTCCACGAGCGCCTTCTCCTCTCCTTGCCGCGTGATCTCCTCTGAACCCTAATCTCGACCCAAACTCCTCACGCAAAACTCCTCACGCCGGCCCAACTCCTCCAAGTCGAGATCCCTAATCTCGCATTTCCCCATCTCCTCAATCAAAGTCAGCTTACCCTTCCTAATCTTCTCACGGCGGAGGCGACGGAGCCGAGATCCCTCAATTTCTTCTACTATCCGACTGAGCCGTAGCACTGCCACGCGGTTCTTCGATCCGGCTCCTCGATATCTTTGCTCTTGCCCTCACTGTTCCTCCCTCTCTCTGCTCTTCCTTACCTTCACTGCTCGTTCTCGACTTCGCTCTCTCATCCCTTCGTAATGGCGTCTCCACGAGTGCCTTCTCCTCTCCTTCTCCTCTCCACGAGCGCCTTCTCCTCTCCACTCCTCTCCACGAGCGCCTTCTCCTCTCCACGAGCGCCTTCTCCTCTCCTTGCCGCGTGATCTCCTCTGAACCCTAATCTCGACCCAAACTCCTCACGCAAAACTCCTCACGCCGGCCCAACTCCTCCAAGTCGAGATCCCTAATCTCGCATTTCCCCATCTCCTCAATCAAAGTCAGCTTATCCTTCCTAATCTTCTCACGGCTCCTCAACTCCTCTGAACCCTTCGATCTTAGTTCCTTCCTCGCAGAGCAGATTCGAGAGTAGGAGGAACGGAAGAAAGAAAGGTAAAATTTCTTCCATCCCTCTAGAATAAGATTTTGTTTATTTTTGATTATTTTCCGAACTAGCCATTTTGCCGGATTCATACAGCATCAATTTTCCCCCTCCCCTGATTGTATTTTCTCATGATTTAATCTGGAATTTTTAAACGTTTAGCTATAGACTTTGGCAGTAGGTATTAATCCTTAAAAATAGCATGAAGCATATAACATGCTATCCTTTTTTCTCAAATTCAGTGTGAAGCTGTTGGCCAAGTTGCAGATATTATTCACATTCCAGCCTTTCTTTGTCGTCAGGTATAATGTGCAGCTTGAAATTAATCAATCTCTAGTGTTATTCTACTATTATTTTTATTGTGTACCCTTAATGCGCAGAGAATATCTCTCATTTTTATTGTATCTAAAACTTGTGTTCTACATTATCTCATCTTAATTCTGGGCAGTGACTTGTGCCTACTCAGTTTGTTGAATTTATATCAACTACTATTGTTATATTTATGTCACATGCCTTCTAAGAGCTTAATGGCTTAAGTATGATTTAATACATCATGCACTATTGCATTGAGTTGCTTATGTTGATGTCCCTTTGAGGAAGTTGCAGATTCTCAAGTGCTAAAGAAACAAAGTTGCTTATTATAAGTTATAATTCAAGCATTTTCCTGGAATGGTTTCATTTTTCAACTAAAGGTTAACATGTTTCAATAGAGAATATGTTTTGGTGAATGCTCCAATATTATATGACTCTACAATTTATACCAAGGCAAAAGTACCTAACTACCTATACGTAGACTCTAACAAACATGTACATATGGATAATATAGATAACTAGGTTATCTCCCCAAGTGAGAAAATTGCTATTGGGATTGCATTTTGATGAGAAACCTGTATGGTCAAAAATTTTCAGGTAGAAATACAATTTTGATTAATTGTTTAAATATTTTGTTATAGTTTCACACTATTGTTTGTGTTAATATTTTTAGGTATTAGCTCATTGTTGATTGATTAGTTATAAAGAATGGACAAAGATTGGATGTCAAAGGATAGACTATCACGTGAATATGAGAATGGAGTTGAGTCTTTCTTGCAATTTGCAATGGAAAACACTAATGATCCGAATATGGGAATATCTTGCCCATGTGCAAAATGTGGCAATCTAAAGAAGAAAAATATACAAACTATCAGGGCACATCTGTATTGTAACGGTATAGATATGACATATCATACATGGATATAGCACGGCGAAAGATCTACGATAGGGATTTCACAAAATGAAAGTGACCAAGTAGGGCCAAATGAATATGTTCGTGAGGAACCAATAAATATGGTTCATGATGCATATGATAGTTATGCTGAGAATCCAACCCAATTCAATAAGCTTCTTGAAGATGCCGAGACACCTTTATATCCGGGATGCACTAAATTTACAAGGTTATCTGCAATTGTGAAATTATTCAACTTGAAGGCCAAATATAGTTGGAGTGATAAAAGTTTCACTGACCTACTCAGTTTGTTAGGAGAAATACTTCCAGATGACAATAAATTGCCTTTATCTCTGTATGATGCAAAGAAAAGCTTATCTGCATTAGGGATGGATTATGTAAAAATTCACGCTTGTCCTAATGATTGTATCTTATACCGAAAGGAGTATGAGGATTTAACTAATTGCCCTACTTGCGGGATGTCAAGGTGGAAGTTGGGAAAAAAAAATATGATAAATGAAGGAATTCCTGCCAAGGTTTTGTGGTACTTCCCCCCTATTCCAAGATTTCAAAGAATGTTTCGGAATAAAGAGATATCTAAGGAGTTGACTTGGCATGCCGAAAAAAGACTTTGTGATGGATATTTACGCCATCCAGCTGATACACCTTCTTGGAAAATAGTTGATCGCAAATGGCCAGATTTTGGTATTGAGGCAAGAAATCTCAGATTGGCTATATCAGCTGATAGGATGAATCCTCATGGTTTAATGAGTTCTGCATATAGTTGTTGGCCAATTTTAATGATTACTTATAATCTTCCTCCATGGTTGTGTATGAAGAGAAAATTTATGATGCTCACATTGTTAATTTCTGGTCCCAAACAGCCGGGAAATGATATTGATGTTTACTTAGCACCTCTAATTGATGACTTAAAATGCTTATGGGATATAGGTGTCGAAGCATATGATGCATATCGCCAAGAAACTTTTATGCTTAGGGCTATCTTATTATGGACGATCAATGATTTTCCTGCATATGGGAACATGTCAGGATGCATTGTGAAAGGATATCATGCATGTCCTATTTGTGGTGAAGATACCTATTCAACAAGGTTGAAGCATAGTAGGAAAATGTCTTATACAGTTCATAGAAGGTTTCTACCTGCAACTCATCCTTATCGAAGGCAACGGAAGGCATTTAATGGGAACCAAGAATTTAACCCTGCTCCAAAACCATTAAGTGGCGATGAAGTTTTTGAAAGAGTTGAAAGAATTAATTGTCATTGGGGAAAAATGAGTAGAAAGTCTCAGTCGAATGATGATGTAAAATCATGCTGGAAAAAAAAATCAATTTTCTTTGAACTTCAGTATTGGAAACATCTATACATTCGACATGTTCTTGATGTGATGCACATTGAAAAGAATATTTGTGAAAGTCTTATCGGAACGTTACTTGATATTCCAGGAAAACAAAGGATGGAGTAGCAGCGAGATTAGACCTTTTGGAAATGAATGTCAGGATAGATTTGGCACCAAGGATGGGGGAGAAGAAAACATTTTTGCCAGCAGCCTGTTATACACTTAGTAAGGATGAGAAAAGGAAAATTTTGAATTCTTTGTTTGGAATACAACTTCCATCATGTTACTCATCTAATGTTAAAAACCTCGTGTCGTTGAAGGACTTAAAACTTATTGGCCTTAAGTCACACGACTACCACGCTTTAATGCAACAATTGCTTCCTGTGGTGATACGTGGTGTTTTGCCCAAACATGTTAGAGACACTATCACTCGCTTGTGTTTCTTCTTCAATGTGTTATGTAATAAAGTGATAGATGTTTCAAGGATGGATGATATGCAAAGAGAGATTGTGACAATATTGTGTTTACTTGAAAAGTATTTCCCCCTTCATTTTTTGATATAATGATTCATTTAAGTGTTCATCTTGTGCGGGAGGTGAAACTGTGTGGACCGGTTTGGTATAGGTATATGTATCCATTTGAAAGATACATGAAGATTTTGAAAGGTTATGTGCGAAATCGCAATCGACCTGAAGGGTGTATGGCTGAATCTTATATTGCTGAAGAGGCTGTTGAATTTTGCTCAGACTATCTGTCTAGTGTGCACACAATTGGGATCCCATCAAGTCATCGACAAATAGAACTTACTAAGCCTTTATCAGGTGCAGTAGTCTACTCCACTACTCACGATGAGTTGACGCAAGCACATCGTTATGTATTGGCAAATGATGCTTTGAGATTGATCTCTATATCGAGTAATGTATCTAACTTATTAATATTTTAATGTGGTTTGCTTACATTCTGTTGGTTTATTTATACCAAATAATTTGATTAGGGAACACATGACGTATTTGAATGCAAGATTTCCTCGTAAGGCTAAGTCCAAGAAGTGGTTACAAGATGAGCATAATCGAACGTTTATTACTTGGTTGCGTGATCGTGTAAGTTTCTTTAGTATTACATATTGGCATACATTCATTTTCATATTTATGCATAATTAAATATTTATTGCATAAAAAATTTAGGTTGCTGATGTAGTTGACCATTCCACTCATCAAGTTTCAGAAAGATTGATGTGGATAGCTCGCGGGCCTAACAAGCAAGTACTAAAATACTCTAGCTATTTGATTGATGGGGTTACTTATGCTACAAAAGAGCGTGATGCTATACGAGTTGTTCAAAACTCCGGAGTCAGCTTAGTTGCAAAGACAATGCAAGTTGCAAGTGCAAAGGATAAAAATCCTATTGTGTCAGATATGGTTTTTTATGGAGTTATAGAAGAAATATGGGTAGTTGATTACCATAAATTTCAACTTCCAATGTTTAAATGTAATTGGGTGGAGCATAATAACGGCATTAAAGTAGATGATCTTGGTTTCACATTGGTAAACCTCAATAGACTTGGATTCAAATCTGACGCTTTTATCCTGGCAAGCCAAGCAAAGCAAGTATTTTACATTGAAGATCCTGAAGATCCTTTATGGAGTGTTGTACTTGCAACACCAAACAGAGACTACTTTGAATACCTAAAGGGCGAAGAGTTAGAGGACACTGCTATCCACTATCAATGTTTTAGTAGGGGTTACCATCAATGGATATTGACGGAGAAGATGATAATGAACCACCATGTATTCGTGAAGACTGTGATGGAAGTTGGATTGACAATATTTAATTGCTGAATTTTTGCTTTTGATTATAAGTGTGTAAACAATTTACCTATGAGGATGAATTTGTGGACAATATTAATATGTTATATTCCTCACTTTAATTCGAATCAGATATGTTGTGATGTTATTGCAAGTTTCTGCTTTTATCTTTTATTTTTTTTCATATTGTTGTGAATTTGTTGGTGTAAATATATCATCTTGCTGTGAGTTTATGCATGTTTCTAACTAAACTTATGTTGATCAGTCTAAGTTGTTACAGATCAATGGATTCTACTAGAAAGAGTAAGAGAATAGGGCAACTTGCAAAGTTGGACAAGGGTAAAGAAGTCATTACAGCTGCCCGTGAAGAGAGTTGCGAGGGTGATAAAGTGTTGGATTCCAAAGACACTATCTCCTCAAGAACTTCTAGAGGTCGCACACAGTTGGATAAGATTACAAAGCAAAGAATGCAAGGTATTAGAAATGAGGTGTCATTCAATAATTTTGGACAACCGATAGGACCAGCTGTTGTAGCCATGCAAAGTTACATTGGTGTCTTGGCTCGGCAAAAGGTTAATATTAAATACAAGACATGGAAGCAAGTCCCAATTGCTGTCAAAGAATTAATATGGGAATCAGTCAATGTAAGCAAGTTAGCATGTTTTAACAATTATAATATTTCACTACTAATGATAGATATATTTTATGTTTGTCTTAATTAATCTTATTAATGTTTTCCACTTATTTGATGTACAGTTGATTTATAATGTTGACTCAAAGTGGAAAAAGGGATGTTTGAGGTCTGCAAACAGTAAGTGGAGGCAATACAAGACCCATCTCACCCAAAAATTTATTTTAAGCAGGCGTGACAAACCTGAGGAGTTGAATGAGCCACCTATTGGCTTTGAAATTACAAGAGAAGATTGGCGTGCGTTTGTCATTAGTCGCATTTCTGAAGATTTCATTGTAAGATTCTAAATTTTTTCTTTTGAAACTATTCGATCATAATTCATTATGTATTATTCAAATTTGATATGTCGCATGTTTGAAATAACTAGAAACTCAGTGATCAACAAAAAGAGCGAAGGAAAAAAAATAGATATCCTCATCGACTATCACGCAAAGGGTATGCACGCTTTGTTGAAGAAATTGTAAGTATTTTTAAAATATATTTCCTCTAAGAACCCTCTAATTGATTCACATTAAATTATTTCACATTTGTTATTTGATTTTTCTTTGTTGTAGGGGACTGAATTATGTGATGATAATGACATCAATAGAGCTATTATGTGGAAGAAAGGACGCGCCAACAAAGGAGGAGAGTTTGAAGGTGAAGATTTGGTGGACACAGTACACAAGATTGTAAGTAAATTTTCATGTTCTTCTGATAATGGCTTCAATATATCTTCTAGTTTTCGAGAGTAAAGTTGCATGCATGCATACCCTTTGCGTGAGGAAGCCAAGGCAAGCAGTGCAATGAGGAGTTTAACAGCCATTCCTTGCATAGCTTGAATTCTCAGTACTAGAGCATGTATTGAGGAAGTAAATGGTGAATGAATGCATTGAGAGCTTAGAGGTGACGGGTTTATATAGAACAGATGTGGATTTACTAGGTATCTAGGTTTGAAATGTTCTTACTTGGAGAAGAGATCAAGTCGAAAAGTCTATTACATGCAGTGGTTTCCTTTTGCTGCAATCAATTAATGGTGAATGCATTGAGAACTTAGAGGTGATAGCTAGAGTTTCTATAGAACAGATGCAGATAAATCAACCAGGTTTGAAACGTTCTTGGCAGTAAGAAATTTGTAAGCTTCAGTAACCCAAGGGCCAGTAAAGTTGTTCCCCAGACCACTGCTCTGAAGCTTCTATTATGTTTTCCCACTTAGGAAATATAGATTAAAGAATATATAACAACCATTGCTAAATGTGTATAACTTTTATAATTTCACATCGTTTATTTATTAATTGTTTACGTACATATTTTCATCTTAAATTTATTTTTCAGTTTTTTCTTGATAAGTATAACTTTGATTATTCTCATGTCTTATATTTTTCATTGTCATATGTCCACATATTCATCCTAATATTCTCATCTACATTTCCTTATAAATAACTCATTATCTCCTATTTTAATACCGATCTTATTATTATATTATATGCTTATAGAAAATGGAAGGTGTGATACGCATGCACTTACATTACATTTCACAAAAAGCTAATTCTATAAGCAAAAATTAGATCCAGAAGAAGAAACAAAATTGAGATAAGATAAAGGACTGAAGGAGAAGTTTGTTTGGTCTACCGGCCCGCCTAACATTACAAAATTGAGATAAGATAAAGGACTTAAGATAAACAAAATTTGTTTGTTTGGACTTACATTACATTTCATGCATGTCCGATACTTCCCTAACTTCTCCTACTGGCCCGCCAGTTAACTACAGGTAACAGCAACAAAAGAACAAACAGTGCTTTTCATTCACATTCATTGTTAATTTGTATAAAAGAAAGAGAGGGAGCTTCAGAGAACTAACTCACCTCCTTTAGCATCAAAGACTTCGGAATAACACTGCATACAAGGACATAAGTGCATGAGGCACAACTCAATTAATAAGTTAATAAGAAATGATATATTAAAATGAACTCTTTAATTTGTATACACATTTAGCAGGTTTACTTTTGATTATTCTTTCCTGCAACTCCAGACAATTAGCTTCAATTATGTGGTGGTCCTCTCTTTATGGGTTTGTGTAGTGAAAATTTATTAAAATTTTGTCATTTTATTAAACTTGTAGTCAATTGCTCAATCAAATATGTGCCTTTTTTAGAACTGTGCAGAAGTAAATATATGATTGAATGCCAAAAAAGGAAAAAATATTTCAAAGTCAACTTCATATTTGTTCAATATGACTTACTAAGCACTTGACTTGAGCTATCACGGGAAGAACCGGCCTGGACATCAGTATTTTTTAAACCAATATTGCATATCCTTGGTAATTATCCTTGGTAAAGTACTGATAATTCTTTTTAATGTTGCATTACAGGATGAATATATACAGCAAAAGAGGGAGGGTAAGCCGCAATGCGAAGGAGCAAAAGAGGATATTCTTACCAAGGCACTTGAAACTCAGGAATATTCTGGGCGTGTCCGGGGTATCGGAGGTCATATCAACCCAACAATCTATTTCAATGTTGGTAGAACAAGGAAGAAATATGATGTTACCCTAGATATAATCGTTGAGCATAAAAGGGAGCTGAAGGAGGCGAAGATGCAAATTTTAGAACAAGATGTACGCATCCAAAACTTGAAGCATTAATGCATAAAAGGTGCATGGGACAATTCAATTGATGACAAAGGAAGTTGCTCGGTGAAGTTTCATCGAAGAATATTGAAGAAGATGACGTCAGATTGTGGGTAAAGACGAAGTTTTACAGGTAAAATACAAGTTATAGTGATATTCATTATTATTATAGCATTATAAACTAAATATAATCAACATGTTTTTTTTAATATTTTAGGGTCAATCAGTTGCATTGACATTGGAATCTTGCTCAAATATTGTTGCATATGGTACAATTGTTTGTTTCAATGGCATGGAAAAAATGCTTCATGGTATTCCATTTCCCAAGAATTGCATTCGAGTCTCCATTGATCAAGCAGTGGACAAATCCGCTCCTTTGCCATATCCAATTCCAAGTGAATGTGAAGTAATTGGTGATGCCATAGGAACTGTTGTGGCTTGGCCTGAGCAGCAGATTGTGAAGCAAGATGAGGTATATGAGATATTATATTTCTAATTATATTGTCACTTTATTATTATATTTCTAATTATATTGCCACTTTATTATTATTCAACCTAGCTATCTAACTTGTTTATATTTGAAATTATTAGAAGCCTAGAAGGAAGAAGTTTGAACGAAAAAAATCAAAACCTACTTTGTCAACAAGTGTCCCAAGAGCATTACATATGTTATATTGTTACAGTAAGCATGCTCTAGATGGAGGAAAATGTATATCAATGTGCTTAGATAATGAAGTGTTTGATGAAGATTGTGAACTTTTTCTTGACCTTGAGGACATCAATTCTTTGTATCATTTGGAGGCAATTTAGAAATTTGATCGTTGCCTACATATGGTAAGTAAGTTTATTTAAGCAATTTCAGCAACTTTTTCATCACATGTTTGCTTCCCAATTTTAGCAACTTATTATGGTTTATTGTTACAATTTCACCAACTTATTATGAGTGATCATTATTTTTTAATCCACATGATTGTTTTGTTAGTAAATTTTATTATTTAGTATCTAAATATTATTTTCTCGGTTGCAACTGCATTGCTTTACTTATGCTGGGAAATTACTGCATTGCTTTATGTTTGCTGGGAAATTCTAATATCTAGCAAGACAGAAAATCCCTGATTTGAACTGCAAGAAGTTTACTAATATTGTTGTGTGAACAAGTTTACTCTTGAAAATTCAACTTCTAGTAATTTTCTCATACCATGTTATTCTCATTAAGTTAATAGTTCATCATTTCTATTGAGAGGTTTACTAATATCAATTGATGTGGTACACTTTACATAAATATAGCTCATTCATTTTCAACGCCCTTAATGTTTGCCTTCGCCATTTGTTCTTCTAGACAGGAAGTACTTTGCTCATATCTTTTTCTTGTATATTTTTAAGTATCTTAAATGTGCTTGTCCTCAAGAAATAAAAGAATTTGCATGTATACATTTCTGGTATGTTTAATATGCAAGACTGCTCATAGTAAGTTCTCATGTATGGATGTTACTATCATCAGCCATAACTTAGTGTTATGAGTGATCATTATTTTTCCAACTTATTATGAGTGTTTTGTATCTAAATTTTATTATTTAGTATCTAAATATTTTTTTCTTTGCAATGATAGGTGTCTATATAAAAGATGGTGAAAGATACCAAGACAAAGAAATTCAGATTTATGAATCCTCACAAACTCCCATATCCGCAAAACGGCACAAGACAAATCAGTTAAGCTTGAAACCCTGAATCAAAGGGCAACTCTTTTAGCAGATAAGTTGACAAGTGCATCAACAGATCAACTAGTGTTAGTGCCATGTAATGTCGGGTAAGCAAGAAGTAAAACATCACTTTCAATTGCTTCCTTTCGATAATTTATTCAATTTTATGATCTAATCCTATGTATTTGCCTAGTTTCCATTGGAATCTTAGTGTTATTGAACCTTACAAGGATGCTATTTACCTGCTGGATTCCCTAAGTTGCCGCATTCGCGATGATGATTCAAAATACGTAATGGAAATGTGAGTTCAGATTTCTTTTAGTAAATATTTATTATAATAAAAATCTTATTTAACAAATATTCTTAACGTATGAAGGGCCTTAAAATTGTTTAATTCAACCAAGGGAAGGAAAGGTAGGAAAAATGTTAAGTGGGAAGTAGTTAAGGTATGTGTACTTTTGTTTAACATATATTGTAATGTGTATAATTTTCATTAACAATTTGACTCTAATTACTATATATAGGCTCCTCAACAACCGGATGCGAAACAATGTGGTTTTTTTGTGATGCGCTTTATGAGAGAAATTATTGAAGAAGTTGAGACTATTGAGAGATATTTGCAATCAATAGTAACATTATTTAGCTTATCTCAAATTATTTGACATAAACTATTTAAAATTGCAAAGTGATCAGTGTTGATTATTTTTTCCATTAACATAAATTGTGTATGCTCACAGTTCACAAAAAAAGGGTACTCTCGTGAACAAATTGATGAGGTTCGGTCCGAGTTGGCGGAGTGCATACAAGATCATATTTATGAATAGGTATGGAATGATAGTTGCCATAATTCTATTTAGATTTAAGTTCATGGAATGGTGGTTTTTTTTGGTGGAATCATAGTTAATGCCAATTTTTTTGATGCAGTGCATAGTTACCAGATCGACCTTGAGCAATTGACCCCAAAGAAAAGTTGTCACTGAAGTTTAAAAACTTGTGAAAATTTTAGTGAATGATGATGTTTTGTGAATGATGATGTTTTGGAAAAATTGTCACTTAGGTGAAAGGATGTTTTCTGGATTAATATGCAAGTACAAAGCAATGTATTATATGTTATTCGTAAAGTTCTGTCAGTGTAAATTATCTAGTTTCTTTATCAAGCTTTTGTTCCACTATTGGGTTTGTTTTTCTAATAATTACTCGTGCAGCAATATACTGAGCAAGAAGCTGTAGATCTTATAATCAGGTAAAGTAGAAAAAGTTAACTACTTCATTATGCTTTCATCTTAGTATTTGTATATTTGATTTGTCTTCTTTGAACCAGCTTCAAGTCAAAAAGCCAGATCCTCTAGATAGCTGTTAAAAATAAGGTATTATTTGGTTTGTCAGTGATCTTAATATTTGGTAATATTTGGTCTTTGATGCTCACGACAGAGTTCCAACGCTGCATGATTACCTTGTTCAAGCAGATTGCTCGCTGCCTCAGTAGCTCGCATTTTCAGGTTTGTTTCATCATTGATATTCCTTCTTTTTAGTGTTCTATATTAAAAGGAAATACTAACTGTCGATGAGATTGTTATCCTCTTGCTTGAACATGAACCAAAGTATTAGTGTTCAAGCAGATTGTTCTATATTCCTTGCTTGATGTGTTTAAGGCATTCAAAGCTATTGGCCTCATCCGGTGGGTGGCTGTTCAGAAGACTGCTCGTGAGGGGATGCAGTGGGTTTCAATTGGCAATGAGGTGACATAGTAGGTTTCAACCGACAAAGAGGAACACATGAGGTGTTAAAGGCGGCAAGCGGTGGTGCAGTTCATAGGAGCATACCAGTAGTTTTGTTCTTTTTCGTGTGCCAGTTGGCAGATGGAATGAATTTTTTTTCCCTGTGCCAACCAGCATGGACAAAATTTAAAACTTCGAGGCTTCTAAAGTTGTTGGTCTCTTCCTGATCAATACTTTTAATCTTCCATCTTAACTAAGGTAATATTTCTTCGCCATTTCGTGTTCTGGTGTTTGGATTGCTATGGATGGAGAAGTTGTGCAATAATTCAGAGTGATGCCACCGTTGGGATTCGAGGTGATAAGTTGCAAATTTCTAGGCTAACCAAAACAATGTGGGTGCTTCTCATGTGGTGTGGTAGGATGTCTTAAAAAGAATAGGACAGTAAGATGAGTAATTTACTTTTTTTGATTGCTTGATCAGATGGCCTTTGGACAAATGCATAACCATAAAAGATGGATAATTCAGAATATTGGTTATTAGGGAGAAAGGTGATAGAGATCTCATTTACGATGAGCCACACAATCTTTTCAAGAAAATAAAGTTCTTATGTGCTTTATATTAACTTGGTTTTTCTCTAATGATTTCTATCTGTTTGTATTGCAGGTTCTAAAATATAGTAAGCATTGTAGAGTCTGTGACAAATGCGTTGATGGCTTTGATCATCATTGCAGGGTGAGGGTTTTCTCCATTCACAACCTTATATGTTTTGTTATCTTGTAGTAATATGCAGTATTCATCTTTCCTTGTAGTGGATCAATAACTGCATAGGAAGAAAAAATTACAAAAGGTTCTTCATCCTCATGGTGTTTGCTCTTCTCTTGGTAAGCACAAATATTTCCTACCATTCCAATAGTTGTATTCATTAATCATGCATAGTGATTGACACTATTTTCTTAGTGTAGATTTATCATCTGTGTGCATCAACTTAGAAGATACTATTTTCTTAGTACGTGAAGGACCTGATACATAGAATGCATTTTATGTCAGGTCCTTTTCATTCTGATTGACTATTGATTGGTCTCCATGCTTTGTGCACCTTGGGCCAGCTTATTCTGCAGTGGGCTGTTGGGATGCTTGTGCTGATACTGTGTTTTGTTGAGAGAAGGAGATTTTCTGCTGAAATTGTTTCAAAGCTGGGTAGTAGCTTTTCCTTGGCACCCTTTATCATTGTGGTGGTGAGTACTCAGAAGAGAAAATGAATGAAAATCACACATCATAATGAGGATTTTTCAAGGTTCTGATACTAATTTGATAATGTCTCTATAATGCAGGCTGTGTGCACTTTATTAGCCATGGTTGCTACTCTTCCAGTTGCACAACTTTTCTTCTTCCATATTCTTTTAATAAAAAAGGTACACTACTTTCATATTTCTACTCGTGACACAGCAAACACTACCAGTTACACAGCTCCTACATTTATATAAAACAAACCTATGTATCCGGTCAAATATCTCTATTTCAAGGAATATATCTTTTATATTTTCAAATTCTTTGCATTCATCCATACACTGAGCATTACTGAAACTTATTATCCAACTGAACTATTACAGCTTGTTATTTAACTGATAGATTTTCCATAGTGGAAAACAAATAGTAGAATTTGAACGATATGGTGTTGTTTATTCATCAATTCTGGAGAAAATTGACACTTTAACTAGCTCATGCTACTCTACATGGATGCGCTTACAGGGAATCAGCACCTATGATTACATTATTGCTTTGAGGGAGCAAGATCAGGAGCAGGAGCAACTTGCTGTTGGTGGGCAGCAAAGTCCGCAAATGTCCCAAGTGAGCTCTTTTACTGGACTAAGCAGCACCAGTTCTTTCAATCAATTCCATCGCGGTGCATGGTGTACTCCGCCAAGATTATTCCTTGAGGATCAGGTATCATACTTTCATTATTTAGAAAGTTATTGTGAATGTAATTTACCATGGTTAAGATTATTTTTGAAAAACCTTTTAATAAGATTTTTTTTATTGTACGAGGCAAATCCATTTAATTAAAAGTTTTTTTTTGGTAAAAAAGCCTAGTTGTAAATCTTTATCAACACTTCATTCATTTCTCCTTATTCATCATTATCGTATTTTTGAATAAAAATTGAAATAACAAATGTAATCCACTTGCTTATTGTACACTTGGTTCAATGGTTAGCGAACTTAGGTGTGTGCTGTTTGAATTTTGTTTTCATGCATTGACCTCTTTAGATGATTTGTTTCTTGTGAACCTATTTTGAAAGATGCAATATATCTTTTAATATGGGTAGTTAATGTTGTTATAATTAACCCGTTTTTATGGAATTTCGTGAACTAAGAATCTTGTACACTGCATGCGATTTCTTATTCAAGCTCTCGCTGGAAAGCTAACCAAAATCAACTTAGTTGATCATTAGCTATTCATAAATTGAACTGCATTCACATTTCCATTGCCAACTTCTGACTTCTGAGAATTTGATAGTAGGATAATGTCTACAGTTTGTTAATATATATATTTCCATGACGCATGGGTGTTGGAAGGGAATAGAATGTCGTCCTCGATTTTGGGACTGTGAATGTGTCATGTCAAGTTGAACTTTTACCTTGCTTCAGCTCAATTGTGTAAATAATTGTCAATCTCATGGTATAACTTAAGTTAGATTCTATTACAGAAATTCTAGTTCAAAATTAATTCTAGTTCAAAATTAATGTCAATAGCACTCGTTGCTTTTTCACGTTCGTTTAAAAACAATTGAGTAAAATGCAGTAGAATATAAGTTAAGTAAAAACAATTGCTAACATAGTTTATTTTTACTTGGTTCGGAGTCTACAGCTAGCACTCTCGCTTGGTTAATATATATGCTTAGAACTTGTAAAGACAGGTCAAACATTAATATGCTTGGTTAATATATCCATCTACAGCACTCCCGCTTTTTCCTTTAAATATGATTTTCATTTAGCACAGAACTAATGCCAATTTTTTTATTTTGATACAGTGTTTAAAGAGCTTGAGTAGAAGTTGGCCCTAAAGAAAACTTGTCAGTTACGATATAAACACACTTACGGTATGAATTACATGTATATATAACATTGACATATTATTTAGTACGAGATTTACATGTATGAAAGTTTTCATACAAAATTTCTTGATTGCCTACAACCCCAGGTGTGCTGATGACAAGTTGAAGAAGATGGATCTAAGAGGGATAAGTGAAAGCCTTTCAGAAGAAGAGATTGCTGGACTTAAAGAAGCAATTCCATGCGATGGACACCAACAACAGGGGTTAGTCAATGATGAGGTTTTGTAAAACTTGTGTGTTTGAAAAATTATTGTCATGAAGTTAAGGATAACTTGTATGATACAAATTTAATTTGTGGATCAATATGTATACATTTTGTTTGTATAATATAAAGTTTTATTTATTTGTTAAATAGTCTTCTTATAAAAATGATTGTGGTTGTGGATATTCAATTATATGTAAATTTTGAGTATTTTTTATAATTTTTGCTATTTAATTAAGAAAAACACTTTTTTATAAATTTAAAAAGACAACGTTTTTAAGTAATAAAAGACAACGCTTAAAAAATAATGTCTTTGAGACCAACCACAACGCTTTTAAAGCGTTGTCTTTGATATGGGCATTTTTACAACAGCATCTTTAACAACGCTTTTTAAGAACGAATAGACAACGCTTAAAAAGCGTTGTCTTTGTGACCAACCACAACGCTTTTAAAGCGTTGTCTTTGATATGTGCATTTTTACAACAGCATCTATAACAACGCTTTTTAAGAACGAAAAGACAACGCTTAAAAAGCGTTGTCTTTGTGACCAACCACAACGCTTTTAAAGCGTTGTCTTTGATATGACTTTCTACAACACCATCTACAACATCACTTTTTAAGTACATACGACAACGCCAAAAAAGCGTTGTTGTTTAGCTTTTTTCTTGTAGTGCTTGGTTAATCTCATCAATTATTGAGTCTATTTATACTTCTCATACTCATTGGCCTCAACACCTCTCGTCAGGTTTGGGAAACTCTTGATTACACTACAACAAAAACTGCAAACGACAACGAATATTATCCGTTGTCGTAGAGTCAAAAAACCGTTGTAACTGAGGGTGTTGTAGAATGTATTGCCCTACGACAACGGTTTTGAATCCGTTGTCTTTGTAGATATTTGACAAGGGTTTTTATCCGTTATTGTTTATATGCCCAAAATTTGGATACAAAGGATACGACAACGTTTTAAAACCGTTGTGGTAGATAATTTCAACAACAGAAATAAATCGTTGTGGTAGACATTTTTTACAACAGATATAAACTGTTGTGGTAGATAATATTTGACACGTTTTGTTTTTTTTTACAATAGTTTTAATATATTTTACAACGGATAAAACCGTTGTCTTTTATCACTTTTTACAAAAAAATTTCGTTGTGGTTTACCTAGTTTTTACAATATTTTTAACTGTTGTCTTTAATGTTCATTAATATCAAACAACCAATCTTATTTTACTATAAGAAAATCACCAATACAAAACTAAATATTTACTAAATTAAATCCAAAATAAACATCCATATATAATTCATCTTGTAGCCACACATATACAAGATGAGTAGTATCAAACCATGCATAAATCACATGTTTTCTAATACTGGTCTCCATATGACTTTTACACATTAGCAAGGCAATTTACAACCTAACAAAGCTCACTCCTTGCATCAAAAGTCTCAAGCTACACGAATTGACTGAGTTACGTACCTGCAACAGAAAAATTAAACAAAACTTATCAATTCCAGATTTAGATTTATTCGTATAAATTTACATAAAAAACAAACAATATAACCAACTTATGGTCTAAGAAATAAAACTTATGCAATACAAGCAATTCCAGGATTTCACATAGCTCTAATATAAAACAATTCCATGACAACGAGCAATACCAGAATTCCAGAATTCTTATTTAGATTTATTCATATAAATATACATAAAATACAAGTAATATAACCAACTTATAGTCTCAGAATTTAACTTATGCAATACAAGCAATTCCAGGATTTCACATAGCTCTAATATAAAGCAATTCAATGACAACGGTCAATACCAAAATTCCAGAATTCTGATTTAGATTTATTCATATAAATCTACGTAAAATACAAGCAATATAACCAACTTATAGTCTCAGAATTTAACTTATGAAATACAAACTTATGCAATACAAGCAATTCCATGATTTCGCATAGGTCTAATATAAAACAATTCTAGGACAACACTCATTTCCAGAATTCCAGAATTAGATTTATTCATATAAATCTACATAAAATACAAGCAATGTAACCAACTTATAGTCTCAGAATGTAACTTATGCAATACAAACTAATGCAATGCAAACTAATACAATACAAACTAATAAAATACAAGCAATTTAACCAACTTAGAGTTGTCTTGGTAACTTCCATTGGAAAACTTATGCACATAGATTTAAATTCACAGAATAAGTTTACTCTGCCTATGCCTGTCTATTAGATCAATGAATGCCATTGACCTTGCCATTGAGTTTCTAAATAATCAATCAAAAATATTCTTAAAAGATACTCGTTGCAATAAGAAATTAACTAAACCTGCAGAAAATGCATCTAAACATTGATTTAGGATGCAGACTTGTTGAGTTATAGGCAGGATTGACAAAATGACAAGAACTTGTCTAGGCAAATGTTGAAAACAGAAAAGGAAATTAAAATCAATTAAGTTCACTATCAACATTCAAAATATATATATGCGAACTTTAATACAAATTCTCTGTGTTGTAGAGAAAAAATAGCAATCTATGGAAGGTTCAAGGAAACAAACAATTAGAGAACCCGACTATTAGAATTACACAAGGAAACAAGTAGTAATGTTATCTGTTAGAAGTATTGTTATAACAATTATCTGTTCAATTAAGAAACAAAGTAAATGAAAGAGAGACAACTAACTGAGCAAATGGAAGCAAATGGAAGTATTGATTTCCTATGCTCTGGATGTCGATACAACAACCTACAAAGAAAGAAAAACAAGCATCATCAAGAACAATATATCGAAAAAAACCCTTAAAATATTCTATGAGAATAGTTTCTATGCATCTTTATGAAGGTCTTAACCAAAAGACAGTTTGATCATATTAGTATCACTGAATTATTGAATTTGCAATCTGAGTTATCGATGCTCACCCGCTATTTCAAGCAACAGAATGCGTAGATCTTCATGTCGAATAGAGCACGAATGGTACTGCAAGGCATGTAAACAAAATCAGCTACTAATGCATTGTGTACAGTAAGAAGAGGCATTCACCATTTGTTGCAGTCCCGATAACTTGCATAGTGAGGTTAGTATCTAAATTAACTTTCTACCTACTCATGATTCTTCTAGGTGATAAAACTAAAGGAATGGAACATATCAATTCCTAGAAACTTTTGCCTGCAAGTGATAAATGGACGAAGATGTGCTTGCATAGTGAGGCGTGAATGACTTGGTTTATCACCTGCAAGTGAAAATTTATTAGTGTGTTGCAACTACAGACATCACAAGCTAGGACGCTTCATCCTAAGTTGAGAAATTTGCATACCAGGCACAGTTTTAGAGAGGAGTGAATGACTTGGTTTATCTCCTGCAAGTTTAGAGAGGAGTGAATGGCTTGGTTTATCTTGTGCATTATGTACTCCTACCAGTTCATCTCCTGCAAGTGAAACTTTTTTAGAGAGGCACGAGGCTTGGTTTATCTTGTCCATTATGTACTTCTGATGGTTCATCTCCTACAAGTGAAACTTTTTTGGAGAGGGGTGAATGGCATGATTAATCTTGTACATTATGTACTCCTTCTGGTTTATCACCTGCAAGTGAAATATTTATTGGAGTGTGTTGCAGCTACAGACATCACAAACTAGGACGTTTCATCCTAAGTTGAGAATTTTGCATAATAAGCACATTTTTAGGTGATGATCTATGTTGAATAATGCTGCCAATAGCAACATCCATCTCTTGAAAAAGGCTCACCATCCTTTCTACGTGAAAAGCATGCCTAGTGTATGCAAATATTTAGAAGAAAGGCTAACACATGAAATGATTTATAATTTCAGAGTTGTGTAAAAGTTGTTAATTGTAACAAATTTATACCTTCGTATCGAAAAGTGTTTTGACAAGAAAGGCAAACAGAACGTTCACTGGTTAAAGGAGTGATAATACAGTCGCTGAATACGCTCAGAGCAATGACTTTGTATTTAGTATTATCTATCATCAGATTTGGAATAACACATAAATGAACACAAATACCTGCAAACTATGTGATTACAAGGTAATAATTTTGGTGTTCTAAGCAAACCATTGCTGCAAGAAAATAAACGATAATAAGACATATTATTTCATTTTAAATAAACTCTCAAATGAAAAGAAAATTATTCCTATCACTGAAGCTAGAGAATTGAAGCCTTAGAATGACTGAATAACACTACCATATGAAGCATTTCAGCTCCTTCTCTAATTTGATGAGATAATTGAGAAATGGACTCCACAATTGGGATATCTCTTCCACATCAATCATCTTTGTAACACTACTAAAAGAAGGAAAACATTAAAAAGAGAAATCCACATGAGTTCTTCCATTTTACATCTACGTAGCCTCCATTGTAGAGTTGAAAGTAAACACAATAGAATTACCTCCTTAATCACGTGGCTTGTAGCTTACAAAAGGTTGGTCTTTGGGTGCGTTGGCTGAAAACGTAGAGATATTATGACGAAGGGGGAGAAGATGAACAAAATAACAGTATAAGGTAGGAGTCTCTCCTGCTATGATTTCTTTTTTCTAATAAAAGAAGTAGCACTGAGGAAGAAATGCATAGACGTAAATATAAGAACAGAATTTAAAGCTTTGTTGCTGCCTTAAATTCTGATAAATGGACAGAGAGTGGAAAAAAAGGCACATCTTCACTCTAAATCTTAAAGTAAAAAAAAAAAAATCAAGCACGACCACTTGTCCAATATTTTCCTTAGCACTTAAAGTAAAAAACTTAGCACTTTACATTAGCAGATTTTATTACTAGTATTTTGGTTGTTTGGTATTTCACCTCCAAGCACAGTTCAGCTGTATTAACTTTATATATATATCTATAGATGCAGCATTTTGAATCTCAAATTGTGAATATGATTTAGAAGATACCTGTTCTACTAGCTTGTGCTTCAGCACCTTCTCTTTGTCAAGGATCTTGATAGCAACTGGTTCCCCGGTCTCCATGTTCTTTGCAAACCTAACTTTTGCAAATGTCCCTTCCCCAATTGTGCGCCCGAGCTCATATTTATCCACATGACACTTCACCTTACTTTTACTCGTTCCACTTTCCATTCTATAGTTTATTTGATAAGCACCCAAACTATGATTGGTATGCTTCACCAGTCTGTTAATATAGAAATTTCAGTTAAAATTGAAGTTAGATGGTAGAATGTTTTATGTTTAAAAAATTTAACAGCACTAACAGTTCTTGTCCATTGGTAAAAGTTAAAGAAAGAGATCATGAACTTTTAGGCAGCATGATTGTGGTAGAAGTCTGAGGCTGCATAATTAGAAAGCTCACTCATCTCGAAACAAAATTCCACAGTTGTGAAGCAAATTTGTTATATTTCAATACCAAAAGCCCACAGTGCTATAGAGATGCATTCCCAAATAGCTTTAGTTAGGAAATAGATTGTAAAGCTAGTAAATAAGACAAATCCCACGACTGGTTACAACAACAACACAGAGGCAAAACTACATAAACACACACACACAAAGGGTGGAAAGAAATTATTAGCCACCAAAAAGAGGAAATACGAAAGATGAAAGCCCCAAAAGTGTCTTAAATCTCATTAAAAATAGACAGAAAGTTTTGATCTTTGCAACAAGAGTAATCCATCGATCACCCGCTTACAATAGAGGGGATTAGGGAACCGACCTTTGAATCCAGCGATGTGGCACTTTTGTTGGATCAAGTATGCGGGTCTAGGAGACTCTGCAGCAGAAATTGATGAGGGGTCGGCGGGGGCAGCAGAGTGGAAACACAAAGGAAACCGATGGGTGTGCAAGTGGTACAACAGCAACATCGGCTATTAATGGCAACAAAGGTGAAGGCGAAGGATGTGGTGGCCGTTGAATCGCACATAGAACAAGCAAATCTGCGTCGTTGTGTGCCACCAGTATCCGGCAAGGAATCTGGATGTTTCCCCCTTTTTTATTATTGAGAAAGAGATGTTTATTTGGAGATTAAATATTGACATGATGGATTGGAGCTGGAGCTTCTGGCGCTCCTCCTCTGAGATGATGGCGAAGGCAGCGTTGCCCTGCTGCGCGCCGTCCTTGATGGGGGTGGTCGGCGCCGACCTCTTCTTCTGCAGGGAGTGTAGTTCGTCGATGGTCTTCGCCTTCACCGGCGGCGCGCTGTCATCGTGGCAGATCCCGTTCTCCGGTTTCTCCCTCCCGTGCGTCTGGATCTTCGGCAGCCCATTGGAGAACGTCGCCGCTCACCAGGAAACGAGAAGGAGTACAACGTCGTATGAGGAGAGGGAAAGATAAATGGCTTAGGTTTGGGAACGCGAAAACACGACACCGAAAAGAAAACAGCGAGGGAAAGAAAAACAACGAAGGGGGGAAATGACCAAATTCAATTACAACGGTTTTTTTTCAAAACTGTTGTCGTAGCCACTAAAAGCACGGATAAAGACAACGGTTTATAAAACTGTTGTAAAAAGTGTTGTTGTTTTAAAAAAAAACTCGCTCAATGACAACAGTTTTGTTAAAACCGTTGTCTTTTATATTTAATGGGGAGTTCAAAGACAACGGTTTTGGCAAAAACCATTGTCTTTGAGCAAATACGCAACGCTTTCTCTTAAAACCGTTGTCGTAGGGGTGTTGTCGTTTGCAGTTTTTCTTGTAGTGTTATTCTTTTGCATCCCACTCTCAAGATGGGTTCTCCAACTTCATCTACAATTATTGTTTATGCAACGAGGAGATGTCTCTATCAATGACTATATGCAATCAGTCAAGACCATTGCTAACAATCTAGTTGCAATTGGACATCCGGTCTTTGATCTAGAACTATTAATGCTTGTACTTGCAGGTTTGGGTCCTCAATATGATAGCTTTGTTCCTAGTGTGGCGACTCGCATGAATCAAGTATCACTCAAAACTCCACATGATATGTTATCCTCTCATGAAAGGCTTCTACAAATATAATCTCAAAGGATGTCAGATTCTCTATTTTTATCGACACACATAATTAACAAAGCTCCACAACCTGATCAACATAATCAGTCTCCTCCTCAACATGGTCATCAAAATCAGATTGGAGGTGTTAGAGGCCAAGGTCGAAGTCAAGGATGAGGTCGAGGTCGAGGTTAAGGACGTTGTCAGATTTGCTTCAACTATAGTCATTATGCTCAAAATTGTTATAAAATATATGATTCAAATTTTTAAGGAGGACTTGTATCATCAAATTGACCCCTCCCTCAACTTGATAATTTAGTTCTCAATCATTTCATTCTGGAGCATTCTCACTCTCCATCCCTCCTAATGCAACATCATCGGTTCTTGAAATCCCAGGATAACATCCAGATTCTGGAGCGACTCATCATGTCACACTGGAGTATGATATTCTAACAGAAGCTTCATCTTATCATGGACCTGGCGTGATACAAATAGGCAATGATTCAGGTTTGCAAATTTCTCACATTGGAAACACATCCTTTCATTCATGTGGTCGTACTTTTTGTATGCCCAATACTCTTCATGTTCCTTTTATCACTAAAAATTTACTTTCCGTATGTCAATTTACTCTTGATAATAATATATTTTTGAATTTCATCCTCATCATTGTCTTGTGAAGGATCCCGTGACAAGAACTATTCTACTTTGAGGGGACACTAAAAATAGTCTTTATCATATTCAACCCACCTCTCTTAAAATCTTTATTGGAGAACACACAGATAACTTTTCTTGGCATGTACGTCTTAGTCATCTGTCTTTATGTCTTATTCTGAACATTATTAATCATTTTGGTTTACCAACTTTTTTAGCATCATCATCTCATTTATATGAAGCTTGTATGAATGTAAAATCTCATAAATTACTTTTTGCATCCTCTACTTGTAAATCTAGCTTTCCTTTAGAAATTATTCACTCTGACGTATACTGTTATGCTCCTATTCTTTCTAATCAAGGGTTTTCTTGATTATGTTATTTTTATTGATAACTTTAGTAAGTTCACTTGAATTTTTCCTATGAAAAGAAAATTTTATCTCTTCGATATTTTTTTGTCATTTTCAAAAGCATGTCGAGTATTATTTTGATCGTAAAATACTTTCCCTTCATTCTGATCGGGGTGGAGAGTATCAAGTCCTTCATCGTCATATTACTTCCTCTAGCATCCTCCATCGAGTCTCTTGTCCCCCACACTCCTAAACAAAATGGATTCGCCGAGAGAAAACATCATCATGTGGTTGAAACTGCCTTAGCTCTTCTTGATCATACCTCAGTTCCACTTAAATTTTAGGATGATGTCGTCCAAACCGCAGTTTACCTTATCAATTGTTTACCCACTCCATTACTTCAAAATAAGTGTCGCTTGGAAATACTTTATAATCATCTTCCATATTATTCTTTCTTTCGTATCTTTGGTTGCACATGTTATCCTTGGCTACGACCTTATTTTAAACACAAGTTAAACCCTCGCTCTCTACAATGTGTTTTCTTTGGTTATAGTAATTTGCATCATTGGTACCAACCGGGCGGATATATATTTCTCGACATGCTACTTTTGATGAATCTCTTTTTTCGTTTGCAGCTACTACCTCAAATCCTTCTTCAAAATCAAGGCACATATCTAATATTACGAAGCAATATACTAGAATCCACATGTATTGATTCATCAGGACATATTGAAAGTACAGAGGGGATGATATCTTGGGTCCTGCTCTATCTCCACAAATTCCTGTAGACTCAGCGGCTAGTGGTGATCCACTTTCTAGTTCTGATTTCTCATCCGTCTGACCACTCATTTCCAAGAGCTTTGATGATGATACTCCTCGGCCAATGCTTCCTTTAAGCGATATTTATGCACGATGTCAATCAGTTTCCACTCGTTATCATTTTCCATGTGTTCTTTTTGCTTCTTCAAATTTTATTGAACCTTCTAACTTTAAATAGGCAGTCAAAGATCCAAATTGACATGCTGCGATGACTACAGAATTTGATGCTTTTTTTTCACAATACAATCTGGAGCTTAATTTCTCGAACTCCATCTATGAATATTGTAGACTCTAAATGGGTTTACCGAATTAAGTATCGTGGAGATGAATCTATTGAAGGTTACAAAGCTCGTCTTGTTGCTAAAGACTTTAATCAACAACCAGGTATTGACTTCAATGATACTTTTAGTCCAGTCATCAAAATTACAACTATCAAATTGCTACTATTTATACCTGTTAATTAGCTCCAATTGGCCGATACGACAATTAGATGTTTCCAATACTTTCCTTCATGGACACCTTGAAAAACTGTTTATATAGAGCAACCACCTGAATTCATCCACTTGTAACTTCCAGCACATGTGTGTCAACTTTAGAAATTTATATATGGTCTTCGGCAAGCACCTCGTACATGGTTTTATCGTCTATCTACCTGGCTTCATACTCAGGAATTTGCTAGTTCAAAAAACTGACTCTTCCCTATTCTACAAATGTAATGAGGAATTTTTAATATTTGTTCTGATTTATGTGGATGATATATTAATCAATGGTAGTGATCAAACAATATTACTACTTTACTCCATCTTCTTCGTTAAGAGTTTCCTATTCGAGATCTTGGCAATGCTCATTTTCTTCATCACAATCAAGATCGAGATGAATCAAATAACAAAATATTACTTCCAAATCTATTATATTTATTACTATGCTTATAAATTGTATGTCATATTTAATCTTTATATTATTGTTTGGAAAACTTGTATGAATAAGCCTATTCACCGTAGTAAATACAGATCAAAGAATTATTTTATGTTCTATTTTTTTCTTCATCTATTAGTTTTCACAGAGATCACATAAAAGGATACTCTTTACACTTGATTGTAGGTAATTAGCACTTCATGATCGATTTAACTCCTTCCTGTCAGGATCTTGTAGATAATAAGCTCTCGAAGATAGCTTCTGAATGACCTTGTAAAGCCCACTCCATTAGGGTTCCAGTTTGTTAACATTTCTAACAGACTTGATTCTTTTTTATACTAGGTCACCAACTTGAAAGACGTACAAGATGACTCTCCGATTGTAACCCTGGTGCATTCTTTGTCAATGGACTGTGATCTGAACGACAACTTTCTCCCTAGTCTCGCTAATTAGGTCTAACTCTAAGAGCTACGGATAGGGTTTACTCTAATCGTATAAACTTCGTCAAGTGAAGTCCTCACCAATTCCCTCGGTAACAACGGTCTCTCTTCCATAGACTAGATGGAAGGAAGTCATATCTATATTCTGGCTAAGTGTGGTTTGATAAACCCATAGAATGCCTCTTATCAATACCATTATTCCATAGACCGGCTAATCTTCTCAAAATTAAGTTAGTTTGTTTGGAGTGAGCCTTGCGTTCTTGCTCGATCGGCCATCGTTGTGCCTGCATGCGATCGCATGAGTGTTAATTCGCATAGGGATGAAAGAGGAGACTAGCACTGACGCAGAAATTAGAAGCGTTACCTCAAGCTAAGTTGTATAGAAATATGAGACCTAAATCCTGACTTTGTTCAAGTATTTAGGCCTCATGCATACCGAAAATTCAAAGGTAGTAGGACAAAAATGTCATTTTCATTAGAATTGTCCAAAAGTATTTTTTTATCCCATCTTATTCTAGTTTTATTTTGAAAATATTTCAACTGAAACATAATTATAGAAGCTACGAATTACGGCTAAGGTCCGGACATAAAGTGAGGCCCAGAAGGCGCTCTTCTGCTCACATTTTAGACGGGCTTAAAAATTAATAATTTATTACATTATTTAATATTAAAATTTTAATTTGAATGAAGGAGAGTTTGTGAAGGGCTGATGTTATGTTGAAATAGTATATATATGTTTAGTTTCATATTAAAAAGAATGGAGATGTTTAATAGGTTTATTAAAGGATATGTATCAAGTATATTATATTTAATTAGTGATTTTGATAATCAAGTGGAGCATATTTATATATATGTCAAAGATGGACACTTGGGGCACATGGGCACATATATAAAATTTGGAATTAATTTAATTTTGAATTTTTTTTTTGTGAACAGATGTGACAGTTAACTTGCCCATTTATGCTTTTAACATCTTCTCGTAATCACTTTTTCATTTTTTAAATTATCTTAGGGGAATCTATAGAATTGTTGTCTATAATTTTTATATTATTTTGAGTATCCTGAAGGAAATTTATCGCTAAAATCCGACAACAACTCAGTAGAGGCAAAATTTTCTTAAAGAAAATAATTCACGCTCAAAATAAAATTCCATCTTGGGACTGCTTCCAACATGTTCAACATGCTAATTTCACCGTAAACTCCTCTTTAAGGGTACTCATCTCCTCCTCTTTTAAGGGTGCTCATCTCCTCTTTAATTCATCTTCTATTTTGATAGATTTCTATTTGATCTAGCTTCTGTTTTTGAAGGTAGTTACGGTTCATATCAGTCAGAATGTAATATAATGTATGAGAATTAAAGTATTTATATTATAATAATTAAAATAAAAAGGACAGTTGTATGAAGTTTTCGTTATATCAGTTCATATCCAGTTGATATCCTTTATTGATGGAGAATGATATATGTGTAAAATAAGTGAGAGTCATCATTCTTCACTAATGATGGAGAATGATTTATTTTCTAATCTACGTTTTAGTGATCAGAGGATCCATACTCTCGTCATGTGGAGTCTTGGATAAGATTAATTGTATATAATTTTATCCTAATTTTTTTTATAAGAAATTATTTTCAGGATTCAAATTGTATGATTTATAAATGTTATAGTAATATTAAAAATAAAGATTTTTTTTAATGAAAAATAGAGGGTGAGATTAGATGAGGTGTTATTTTGATGATAAATAAAAGAGGGATATCCTGTGTTAATATGAATGAAATAATTTTGTTAACGGAGGAATAACAGTCATCCTAACAATCCTTAGCTAGAGTAGGTGAAATGTAAACATGAAAAATAAATTTTCTTATTTAGAGATCACTCCACCCGATCACTCCTCCTCAAGTGATAGTACCGACTACCGATTGGATGTATATTACCTCTCGATAGCACACGTCCCATTATCCTCGATCGGATATGTTTCATTATCCCTAGATAATTAGGCCGACCAAGAGTGTATCTCTTGTACCGCCTGGATATGTCCTAATAAAGGAAAATTCGCATGAGCATATCTTGAACCCCAACCGGATTCTCTTTGCTTCTCCTCAGTCGGAAGCCCTCTATTCCCCCAGTCGGTTCTACTTCCACCCGATCACTCCTCCTTGAGCAGTCAAACCAACTGGATGTATATTACCCTTCAATTGGACACATCCCATTATCCCCCGATCGGATATACTTTATTATCCCCGGATAATTAGGTCGACCGAAGTGCACTTATTGTACTGACTTGATATGTCTTGTTCATGTTCATTTAGCTCCGGTAATCCAACATTCTCCTCCTTAACAAATCCTTAATCTCTGACCCAATTATCTCACCATAACCCAAGAGCCTCATGGGCCAGCTTGCTATGGAGAGTGACGCATTGTCATGTGGAATATCATATCTCATATCTTGGTCCATATGATATTAATGGATACAATGGGGCACTCACCTTACTACAGTATGATACACGTCTCATCCATAATTAATATATCAATAATGTATATAAGAAAGAGATATTCGGTGGTAGTATTATAAAAAGGGGTCCACAAATACGAACAGCGGTATATGATAATCCTTGACTAGACTGTTGTTTATCTTCTTCATATTTAGTCTTCATCTTCCCACCGAAACTGAGTTAAACGTCGAAGTGATAATACCGGGACATCTCTGGCGCCACTCTAACTTTCATTTCTCTCTTTGCTCATCCTCAAGTTTTAGTTATTCTTGTGTGTACTTCCTCCATTTGAGCTCCAACGATTCCTGTTAACACTACTTCTA
This sequence comes from Zingiber officinale, assembly GCF_018446385.1. Classification (NCBI taxonomy): domain Eukaryota; kingdom Viridiplantae; phylum Streptophyta; class Magnoliopsida; order Zingiberales; family Zingiberaceae; genus Zingiber; species Zingiber officinale. Next base: position 133,648,780 of record NC_055996.1, on the reverse strand, counting down.
GTGTATCAGTGGCTCGTTCTTTAAGGGTCTCGGCGCAAGATAAAGGATAAATTCAAAAGTACTTGTAGACCACCAAAATTTCAAATTTATTATCCCATAAAAAAAAAATATTCTTCAGTATAGTTGAGAATTAAATCATAAATATTTGAGAAATTATATAGATGTTATGTCATTGTATCATAACTCGAGGGGTATGAATGTCCAATTCGACCTCTCTATTGGTGATTTTGCATAAACATCATCAACCATTGTTGGTCAAATATAAAGCCTTTCTTTAATTAAAAAAATATATGACCCTCGGGCATAATGCAGAGCGTAATAATCAGAGGTCGATTCTCATAAATTAATAATTAACCTTGGGTTTATTCCACCATAAACTTAATACCATAAGTCTCTTTATTTACCTTTTTTTTATATTTATAGGATCGATACTAAAGGATCGTTAAAATAACGGACCTACTTATAAATCGGTACTCTTTTTTAATTATAATCAAAATGATTGTTTATATTGTCGTACATGTTCTGTTAAATTTACTCATCTAAAATCATTAAACTTTTCATTTACTTGTCCCAAAAAAACTTGACTGGCCGCTTAATAGACCAATAAATAACGAGCAAAGATTCTCAAATTTAAAATAAAAGACAATCAATTTTGATGAGGTAATAAAAGGGGCCCACTAAATACGGATTAAAGGACGGAAATAGTAACGTGGAAGCCAAAGTTAAGTAGGTCAACGCTAAAGAACTAATGGGCTCACCAAAGGAGGTCGAGCAGAGCTCTATTGCAATGGTCGATTAGGCATGAAGCTCTCGACTGGCAAAGGGCTGGGCTAAGCAGAATGCCCTTGCAGCCAAGATCATCAGACACTTATCACAGAGCATAGGAGCATCAAGGCGACCGGAGCATTAGTCCGGTTAGGCGAAAATGAGCCACTATACCCAGTTACCGCAAGGAAAAGCAGCTGATGCCGACTGAGCGGAGGTGTCCCTAGCCGAGCGGCTTACCCGCTCGGCCGAGCAGTGAGATCCTTAACGTATCTCTGAACATCCTTTTGGGAGATAGTACTGTTGACACGAGGCATGGTCAATAGACGGATCGTACGACGAAAGCTTCTACTGTCTTGTCAGGGATATGCATGCCCTGTTAAGGTATGGTGTCAGAGGTATTTTCCTGACAGGTTCTTTCATAGGATAAATTGGAAAATGCGCCTATGCCTCTAGAAGCGTGCACATCACCCACCAAGATACTATATAAAGGGGGTACATACACCGGCAGAGGTACGCACATTATTCTATTTACGCTTGTGTCTACTGTTGCTCGGTCTTTTTCTTCTTTCTAGTGACTGACTTGAGCGTCGGAGGGTCAACCCTAGGGACCCCTTCCCTGGCTCGACACTGACATTTCCTGTGTTGCAGAGCGGAGTGGAGTTTACATCACAATGCAGCAGCCACATCCCCAACTTGCCATCTCCATGAATTTCGAATAGGATCATATTGGTGCCGCTTGTGGGAACATAGCCTGTATACGATACGTGAAGATGGAGGATGTTGGATGATTCACCACGATGACTTTAACAAAGGAGGCAGCTGGGTCGATGAGCTCCCTAGCGTATTGTGGGTCCATCACACTGCACCAAGAGAGGCGACCAGCGTCACACTGTTCCATCTGGTGTATGGCGGTGAAACGGTGGTTCCAGTGGAAGTCGGACTAGAGTCCGATCGAGTGTAGCTCTATGACGATAGGAACGCCGAGCGAAGACTCATGGAGATCGACCTAGTGGACGAAACGCGAGATAAGGTTGTCATCTGGATAATGGCGTACAGACGGCATATGAAGCAGAACTACAACTGGAGGGTGATCCCAAGGTCGTTTCAGGTCGACGACATAGTGTGGAAAAGGGTTAAGCCGGTTGGCGACATCACCAAGCTAGAAGCCCTGTGGGGAGGACCTTATAGAGTTATTCAGAAACTCCACTTGGGAGCCTACTACTTGCAGGACGAGGACGGGAGAAAGCTCGAACGACTTTGGAGCGCGAGCCATCTCCAGCCCTATAGGGCCAGGTGAGAGGTGCGTGGTTAAATTAAGATGTACTTTTATAAGTGTATGTCTTGTGGATGCAGGAAGATAATGAATAAAAATCTCAAGTGCTTCAAACTCTTGTGTCGTTCGGCCAAGTTAAAGGTCAAGCGGCAACTATAAACCCTAATCTTCATCGACAGTCAAGCGGCAATTATAAATCCTAGTCTTCATCAACAGTCGAGCGGCGACTATAAACCCTAGTCTTCGTCAACAGTTGAGCGGCGACTATAAGCCCTAGTCTTCGTCAACAGTCGAGTAGTGACTATAAACCCTTGTCTTCGTCAACAATCGAGCGGCGACTATAAACCCTTGTCTTCGTCAACAGTCGAGCCGCAACTATAAACCCTAGTCTTCTTCAACAGTCGAGTGGTGACTATAAACCTTTGTCTTCGTCAACAGTCGAGTGGCGACTATAAACCCTTGTCTTCCTCAAGAGTCGAGCAGTGACTATATGTTGAAATCCCAAGGTTGTTTTTGGTGTGATCAACCAAGTTAGGTTAGGTCTTATTATGTTTTGATCCCTGTGTCTAAGTGTGCAGTAGCTTAGGAGTACAGGAAGTCGAGCGGAAGATACAGCTAGCGAGAAGGATGGCACGGGAGAGAGCCAACAGGCTCGGTGCGTCTGAGGGACGAGATGCTGTGAAAGAGTACACCGGTGGACGAGAAGGACGCGCGTGGCAGTCAGAGGGACGAGAAGTCAGGGAGGAAGGCTACTTGAGGAGAAGGCCAAAATTAGGTTCGGATGAACCTTATTTTGGTTGGTAGAAATCACTCAAGCGAAAGAGCGAGAGGAAGAGAAAAAGAAGCTGAAGCCTTCTGCTGGAAGGCGCCTTCACGGTGCATGGAACGCACCTTCAAGCCTTCATGGAAGGCGCCTTCCTTACGCATGAAAGGCGCCTTCAACTATCATGGAAGGCGTCTTCCATGGCTATGGAAGGCACCTTCGACCAAGCTGGTTCGAGTCGTTGTAGTGGATAAAACTGTATCCACTGGCGCCTCGCTGGAAGCGCCTTCCAGCCTTATGGAAGGCGCCTTCAGCCTGCGGATAAGTTTTTCCAAGGGCTATAAAAAGACCCCTGAATCTAGGAAAAATATAACAACTTGAGTATTCATTTCCTAGCAATAGTTTGAGCTATTAGTGTGTGTAAGAGGCTTCTCCGTCTTCACTGAAGGAGATTCTTAGTGATCTTTCATCTTTCTTGGATTAACAACCACCCTGGTTGTAACCAAGTAAATTCCGAGTCTCTTTCTTTTAGTTTCATATTGTTTATTTTTATGCTATTGCAGCTAATCTAAGTTGAAAGACGAGAAAGGTCTTTTGTTTTTCTGTTTCAGGCAACTCAACCTTCTCCAGTCGGCCTACCCGGTCCAACAAGTGGTATCAGAGCCTAATAGCTTCAGGAGGACTAACCACCGAACGAAGCACACGAGATGGTCGGACCAAGCATCTACCCACCAAAGTTCGAGGGAGAGTTCGCAAGCTAGAAAAAGGGAATGAAGGTATTTTTTAAAACAGACTTCTATTTATTATTAATAATGGAATTTGGTTTTGAAGCACCCAAGGGCAAGGAAAAGTTTTAATGGACGAAGAAGGAACAAGCCGACTTCGTGGCAAACGACAAAGCAGAGTTTCATTTGCTGAGCATTTTACCATCACAAGAAGTCAACCGGATCGGAGCCTACGAGTCCGCAAAAGAACTCTGGGAGAAATTCCTGGAACTACACGAAGGAACCTCGAAGGTGAAACTTGCGAGACGGGACTTACTTCGCAACCAGCTCACCAACCTTCGATTTGAAGAAGATGAAACCATTGTACACCTTCACTTAAGGATTAAGGAGCTCATCATCGGACTTTCGAATCTCGGAGAAAAGGTAAGAACTGAGATTCGCTAAGGTAGGCTCTTAATGCATTCCCTAGAAATATGAAATGGGCATCATTAGTAGACGCCTACTATATCTTTAAGGATTTAGAATCTGTTACCTTAGAAGAGTTATTTTCAACTTTTGAAATTCATGAATTAAGATGTTCAGATATGAAGGAGCCAAAGCACAATATTACACTTAAGGAAAAGATGAACGAACAAGATTTAGAGTCCTCTCTTAACGATGACGAAACGATAATGATGGTAAGACGATTTAAAAAATTACTTAAATCTAGAAAATCTAACCATCCGCAGGGTAGAAAGAGAATAATAATCAGATGTTAACACTGCAATGAAGAAGGGATGTTAAAAACAAATGCCCTAAGTTAAAGATCAACAAGAAGGACAAATGCAAGAACAAGAAGCTTGTCCAAAAGAACAAATACAATATCCTAAAGGCGACGTGGGATGAAAAGTCATCCAAATCAGAGGTTGAAGCTTTCTCTTGACTTGCGTTATTGGCAAGTCATCAAGAAGAAGGACGCAAAGCAAGCTCATCTGAAATGAGTATCGAGAGCATCGATGAAGGGGGAGCGTCAATAGAAGAAAGCAGTAGTTTAGGGGGAGCTACGGACAACGAGATCAACAAGGTAAGTCAGGTACGATCTCTTCCACCTGATAAGTTGTTTAAATTTGTTAAATTATTAACTAAAGATTGTTGTAAACTTGAAAAAGAAAACAAATAATTAAAAATAATTTTAGCCAAATCTTGTCTGTTAGAAGATTTAAAAAAATTAAAAATTGAAAATGATAAATTGATAACACAAGTAGAAAACTTAGAAAACCATACTTGTTTAACTATTCAAGCTCAAAATTTTAAAAGACTAAGCTGGTATCTTAGATTTCACAGGGGTCAAATTAAAAAAATTCCTAAAAGTTATGTACTCCCAAAATTCTTGATTAATCCTAAAGGAAGGAACCTATACTGGATTCCAAAAACTTATATAAATTAAAGTAAAATTGGACTTAAGGCTTTCAGAAAAGTTAAATGTTTAAATTCTTTAAGAGGCTTTGTTTAGAAGTAGTTGATGATCAATAACCAAGAAAGCCTAGTGTCTCGCCATAACTTAGAAGCTAATTACTGAATTGATTATTTAATTGACAAACTGATAAGCTTATGAAATTAAAATAATGCTTTCAATCTTTGTCAATTGTTTGAAAATTTCATTACTTGGAAAATTATTTTTTGCAAAACTTAAAGTTTCTAAAAATATTGACGTTGTAATTTTTTTATTAATGAAATTATTTTTAAAGTTTGTCAAAAACTTCAAAATTATTTTCAAATTTTTTTTCAAAAACTTGATAAGTATTTTTTAAATTATTTGGAAAATCTAAATTTTTTCTAAAAAATTTACCCTTAGATTTTTTTGGTACCCCAATTTTTTATGTGATCAAAAGGGAGAAGGGAAAATTAAGTCTAGGGGAGGTAGTAGTTCAATTCAAATTTTAAATTAAATTTAAATTTGAAAATCTTTTTACACTTTATTGCATAATTACAATTTTATTATCTTTACTTGGTATTGCAATTTTATTATCTTTACTTTATGGTTAGTTTATCTTAACTTAACTTGGGTTGCTCACATCAAAAAAGGGGGAGATTGTTAGAACCCCAAGATTGTTTTTGGTGTGATCAACCAAGTTAGGTTAGGTCCTGTTATATTTTGATCTCTGTGTCTAAGTGTGCAAGAGTTTAGGAGCACAGGAAGTCGAGCGGAAGACACAACTAGAGAGAATGACGGCAGGGGAGAGAGCCGACGGGCTCGGTGCGTCTGAGGGACGAGGTGCTGCGAAAAAGTACATTGGTGGATGAGAAAGACGCGTGTGGCTGTCCGAGGGACGAGAAGCCGAGGAGGAAGGCTGCTTGAGGAGAAGGTCAAAATTGGGTTCGGGTGAGCCTTATTTCGGTTGGTCGAAATCACCCAAGCGGAAGAGCGAGAGGAAGAGAAAAAGAAGCTGAAGCCTTCTGCTGGAAGGCGCCTTCACTGTGCATGGAAGGCTGCTTCAAGCCTTCATGGAAGGCGCCTTCAACTATCATGGAAGGCACCCTCAACCAATCTAGTTTGAGCCATTGTAGTGGATAAAACTTTATCTATCGGTGCCACACACCTTTGAGCCCTATAGAAGGCGCCTTCAGTCTGCGGATAAGTTTTTCCAGGGGCTATAAAAAGATTCTTGGATCTAGGAAAAATGTAACAACTTGAGTATTCATTTCCTAGCAATAGTCTGAACTGTTAGTGTGTGTAAGTGTTGGTTGCTACTCGAAAAGCCTAGAGGTTCCACTGTACAAAAATTTTGTACAAAGGTCTGAACCTTTTCCTAACTACCATGTGTTCTTTTAAATTAAATTTTGGATCGCCTGTGGAACTTAACACGTTTGATCCAAAACTTAATCTATTTGTTCTTTTAGGTTTTGACTTGGATCTCCTGCGGAACTTAACACGTTCGGCCCAAATCACCTTAAGTTATTAATTCCATTAAATATTAATTTCCATGATCGGTTCCCAGTACTGACGTGGCGAGGCACATGGCCTTCTTGGATATGGGAGCAACCACCACCGACTAGACAAAACCTTTTATAGAAAGCTAATATTTAATTTCCTAAAATAACTTTAGGTTAACCGAAAAAAACAATCAAATCACAAGGAAAAGAAAAAACAAAAGAACACAACATCGAAAAACATATTCGAAATTCTAGAATCGTAAGCTTCTTATATTTGGTATTATTTCCAAAAATAAATAGTATGATGCGGAAAGAAAAATTACTAGTTATACCTTTTAGAAAGACCTCTTGATCATCTACCGTATTGCTCTTCTAACCTCGGACGTTGTGTGGGCAACGATCTTCCGAGATGAGAAACTACCAACCACCTTCTTCTCCTCCTAGCTAGGTTCGGCCACAAAAAGCTTAACCAAGGATGAAGAACAAAACACCAACCAAGCTCCAAGAGATGCTAGCTTTCTCTCCTTCTTCTTCTTCTTCTTCTTCTCCAAGTAGTATCCGGCCGCCACAAGAGCTCCAAGCCTTTGAGAGTTTCGGCCACCACAAAGAGGGAGAGAGGAAGAGGATGGCTGGCCACTCCAAGGAATAAAAGAGGGAGAGAAATAATAGAGGTTGTATCTCATGAAGACACCCTCACCCCATCTTTTATATTGCTTGGCCTAGGCAAATTAGGAAATTTAATTACAATAAAATTTCCTTAATTCCCTTGACATGATTTAATTGAGAAAAATAAAATAAAATTTCCCCAATTAATCTCTAATGGCCGACCACATCAAAAGAGATAAACTAGACAAGTTTTAATCAACAATTAAAACTTCCTAATTTGTTTCCGGAAATTTTAAAATTAAAATTTCTCTTTAAAAATCTCTTCATGGTTGATAAAAAGAAATTTCTATAATTTTAATTTTATCAACATGTGGATAATTTTAAAGAGAAAATAAAATATCTCACCAATCTACAAATAAGGAAAGAGATCTAATCTCTTTCTTTAATCTTTTGTAGATATTTTACAAGAGAGATATTTTAATTTTAATTCTCTTTAATAAATTATTTCTTCCACATAATAAAAATTAAAATTAAAATTCCTTTTTAATTTAATTTTGCCGGCCCCCACTAGCTTGGGTTCAAGCTAGGGCCGGCCACCCCAATTTATACATAGGCCGGCCCTAGCTTGGTTCCCAAGCTAGCTTGGCCGGCCCCCTATTGGTGGGTATAGAAGGTGGGTATAGGTGGGTATAGTACTCTATAAATAAGAGGCTACGATAGGGACTGAGAGGAGGAATTGGTTTTGGTCTCCCGATAAAATTAAGCATCCCGTGTTCGCCCCGAACACACAACTTAATTTTATCAATAATAATTCATTCCACTAGAGAACTATTATTGAACTACCGCACCAATCCCAAATTACATTTTTGGGCTCCTTCTTATTATGAGTGTGTTAGTCTCCTCGTGTTTAAGATATCGAATGTTCACTAATTAAGTGAGTTACTGACAACTCATTTAATTAATATCTTAGTCCAAGAGTAGTACCACTCAACCTTATCATCATGTTGGACTAAGTCCACCTGCAGGGTTTAACATGACAATCCTTATGAGCTCCTCTTGAGGACATTATCAACCTAGTATCTCTAGGACACAATTTCCTTCTATAATCAACAACACACACTATAAGTGATACCATTTCCCAACTTATCGGGTTTATTGATTCATCGAACTAAATCTCACCCATTGATAAATTAAAGAAATAAATATCAAATATATGTGCTTGTTATTATATTAGGATTAAGAGCACACACTTCCATAATAACTGAGGTCTTTGTTCCTTTATAAAGTCAGTATAAAAGAAACGACCTCAAATGGTCCTACTCAATACACTCTGAGTGTACTAGTGTAATTTTATAGTCAAGATAAACTAATACCTAATTACACTACGACCTTCTAATGGTTTGTTCCTTTCCATTTTGGTCGTGAGCTACTGTTTATAATTTATAAGGTACTGATAACATTATCTTCTGCATGTGACACCACATACTATGTTATCTACAATATAAATTAATTGAACAACTACAACTAAATGTAGACAATTTGACCAAATGTGATTCTTTATTCATAATGAATGTTTACAAAGCTTAGGCTTTTAGTATACACTCCAACAATCTCCCACTTATACTAATGACTAAGCTGTCATATCTTCTACCATACATCTGATTCCCATTCCCTCCACATGCCGATCAAAAGCTTTCGCCGGAAGGGCCTTAGTGAAAGGATCTGCCAGGTTATCCGCTGATGCAATCTTGGCGATGACAACTTCTCCTCGCTTCACGATATCTCGTATCAGGTGGTACTTGCGCTCTATATGTTTACTTGCCTTATGAGCTCGTGGTTCCTTCGAGTTTGTAATCGCATCGCTATTATCACAATAAATTGTGATAATTTTGGACAAACCAGAATCACATCTAAGTCCATTAGAAAGTTCCCGAGTCATACTGCTTCTTTAGAGGCTATCACATACTCGACTTCCATGGTTGAGTCCGATACGCATTCTGCTAACACTCCTCCATGAAATGGCTCCACCTCCTAAAGTAAACACATAGCGATGTAGACTTACTATTGTCCCTATCTCGATTGAAATCAACTGTAACCCACATGGAGCAAATCGTCGCTTGGTAAATTAGCATATAATCTCTAGTCCTTCTCGGTACTTTAATATATGCTTTACCGCAGTCCAATGTCCTTGTCCAGGGTTACTCGATATCTGACCATGCCCACAAAAAAACAAATATCGGGTCTCGTACATAGCATTGCATACATAAGGCTTCCTACACCAAGCATAAGGAACTGCTTTCATGTCTTCTATCTCCTTTGATGTCTTCGGAGACATCTCTTTAGATAGAGCTATTCCATGCCTAAAAGGTAAGAAACCTTTCTTGGAATCCTGCATACTAAAACGAGCAAGGATTGTATCTATATATGAAGCTTGGGACAGACACAACATTCTTTTCTTGCGATCCCTTATCACTTTGATCCCAAGAATGTGTGCACACTCTCCTAAGTCCTTCATATCAAATTGTTTGGACAACCATACCCTTACGTCTGATAATACCTTGACATTGTTGCCAATTAACAAAATATCGTCTACGTATAGTACAAGAAATACCACCACGTTTTCGTTACACTTCTTGTATACACAAGACTCATCCGGACACTGAATAAATCCATATGACTGGATTACTTCATTAAACCGGATGTTCCAAGACTTTGAAGCTTGCTTCAGTCCATAAATAAACCGATTGAGCTTGCACACTAGATGCTCTTTGCCTTTTTCAATGAACCCTTCTGGTTGCTTCATATGGATGTTCTCTTCAAGACTTCCATTAAGGAAAGTTGTCTTAACATCCATTTGCCAAATCTCATAATCCATATGAGCAGCAATGGATAAGAGTATCCGGATAGACTTAAGCATGGCTACCGGTGAAAAGGTTTCCTCATAATCGATTCCCTCTTTTTGAGTGTACCCTTTCGCAACAAGCCTAGCTTTGAAGGTTTCTACCTTCCCGTCTGTCCCTCTTTTCCTTTTGTAGATCCACTTGCATCCAACGGCTTTTACACCATTAAGTGGTTCTACAAGCTCCCAGACCTTATTAGAGTACATAGACTCTATTTCAGAATTCATTGCCTTTTGCCAAGATGCTGCATCTATATCTTGGTCGTCATATGTTCGTGGATCGGGTTCATGTTTACCCGGATCAAGTCCAAGACTCTCCCAAAACATGAATCTTTCAGTCGCCTTACAACCCTCCCACTACGACGAGGCATGGTTGTGTATCATGTGTGACACGTCTGCGGTCTCTTGTGGTACTTCATCTTGTCCTGTTACTCAAGTAGACGTGTCCTCTCTAAGTTCTTCTAAAACAACTTTACATCGGGCTTGTGATCCATTATATAGTCTTCTTCTAAAAACTGGGCATTGGTGCTAACAATGACCTTCTGGTCTTTAGGACTATAAAATAAACCACCTTTCGTTCCTTTGGGATATCCTACAAACACGCGAACTTCTGTACGGGATTCTAACTTATCAGCATTTGGTTTCAGCACATGTGCTGGACTACCCCAAATCCGAATATGTCTTAGACTGGGTTTTCGCCCATTCCATAATTCTATGGGAGTAGAAGCAACTGATTTAGAAGGTACTAAGTTCAGAACGTATACTGCTGTTTCCAGAGCATATCCCCAAAACGAATTTGGTAATTCTGAATAACTCATCATCGATCTAACCATCTCCATAAGAGTCCTGTTCCTTCGTTCTGCTACACCATTCTGTTGGGGTGTTCCAGGCGCAGACAATTGGGATTGAATCCCGACCTCTGATAAGTAATTCCTAAACTCTCCTAAGAGGTATTCGCCACCACGATCAGATCGTAGTGTCTTGATACTTTTACCTAGTCGTTTCTCCACATCAGCCTTGTATTCTTTGAACTTATCAAAGCACTCGGACTTGCGGCGCATTAGGTAAATGTATCCGTATCTTGAATAATCATCTATAAAAGAGACAAAATATTCAAAACTACCTCTTGCCTGGACAGACATAGGACCACACAAATCAGAATGAACCAATTCTAACACTTCTTTGGCTCTATACCCCTTGGCCTTGAACGGTCTCTTGGTTATTTTACCTTCTAAGCAAGATTCACAAGTTGGAAAATTTTCCAACTCTAATGAACTCAAAAGTCCATCGGCTATAAGCCTCTGAATCCTACTTAAGTTAATATGACCAAGCCTTAGATGCCAAAGATATGCTTGGTTCATTTCCGAAGTTCTTTTCTCTTATTAGAGTTAGAAGATAAGTTATAAATTTCCATGTTTTGCTTTGTGGAAGAAATTGGATTTAAAGTATACAAATTGCTAACTAATGCACCAGAACAGATAATCACTTTATTTCTTTTAATAACTACATCGTTACTGAAAGAAACTGAATATCCATCTAAGAACAGTTTAGAAACTGAAATTAAATTCTTTCTAAAACTGGGTACATAAAGACAATTTCTTAAAACCAAATTTCTATTTCTACTAAAAGATAAGTAAACGTCTCCCACTGCAACAGCCGCCACCTTAGTAGCATTGCCCATGTAGACGGTAATCTCTCCTTCAGTTAGTCGTCGGGTTTCCTGGAACCCCTGCAGGGAATTGCAGACATGATCAGTGGCTCCCGTATCTACACACCAGGTGCTGGTAGATAACACCGCTAGACATGTTTCAACAACTAGAGCATGAGATATACCTTTGTTGTTCTGATTCCTACGAGGACAGTCCGCCTTCCAATGCCCTGACTGCTTGCAGATGAAGCACTTGCCCTTCGGCTTCTTCACTCCAGCTTTAAATCCTGTACTCTGAGATTTATTCACTTTCTTTGCTGAGCCAGCTTGTTTCTTCTTCTTCTTTCCTCTCGGTTTAGAAGTAGAACCATTTTCAGCATAGTGAATTTGAGAATTGTGACGAAATAATCCTTCTGCCGCTTGAAGTTCTGTCAGTAGTTTCCCAAATGAATAAATCCTCTTATTCATATTATAGTTCAGGCGGAACTGCTTAAAACTTCTAGGTAGCGTTTGGAGGATCATATCGATCTTGGTTTCCCCATCAATTTCTCCTCCAAGGATCTGTATCTCGTTCAGATAAGCCATCATCTTTAGGATATTATCCCTTACAGGAGTACCCTCTTGCATGGTGGCTGTCATTATCTTTCTCATGGCTTCTTGCCTAGAAGCCCTATCCTGATGACCAAAGAGTTCCTTGAGATTGCTCATAATATCATAGGCTGTTGGTAAATCTTGATGCTGATGTTGCAATACATTTGACATTGAAGCCAAAATGTAACACCGCGCCATCTCATCTGCTTTTACCCATTTCCTATGATATTCAATCTCCTCTTGGGTAGATTCACCAGTAGGTGCTTTAGGGCACTGCTCAGTCAGTACAAATTTATAGCTTTCAGCAGTAAGAATAATGTCTAGGTTTCTTTTCCAATCTATGTAATTAGGTCAAGTAAGTCTATTTTGTTGAAGTATGATGGACAGTGGGTTGAAAGTCATCCTAAGAATCACAAATAACTTTTGGTCAGAACTCTAAATTTAGAATAATATTGATTCCTCAAACAATACTATTTTAAATTAACCAACACCTCATAACACCGTGAATTTTGTATGCCACGTTAGTGTGGACGTATACAAATTCAACATTTGTAAAAGGAGGGTTTTAACCCATTAATTTTATTATCTTGTCAACCTAACTTTTTGACAAATAAAATTAATAGTTGGTATCATTTGGTCACACAAATAATAGCAGTGACTCCGATGGGGAGGATACTATTAGATGTGTCTAAGTGTATACCATTACTTGACATTAAGTCCATTAATAAGATTATGCCCCTTCCGTTGGGGAAGATCACACGCTCTTAATTAACTTCCTATAGTCATCCAAAAATGGAAGTATGTTCTAGTGATCCACAAACAAGCCCATCCGTTATGGAGGAAGGCACTCAGAGCCAACGCGCAAGCTTGTTTGCATCACTTACAAACCAGTAATAGAGACCATGGAATTTACTTAAAAATCCCTCTCCCACTTAGTTATTTATAAATGAGGAATTTTAACTATGCTAGCCTACTAAACTTGTAAACTAACATGCACACACAGCACAATATAAAAGCAATAAATAGAAAATCTAATTTTCAACTATTATGACTTTTATCTCTAGTTGTCCTCCGTGTGTTGTCATCCCAAGCTGTTGCCATATTTGACTAACGCCACCGGGTCTAGCTGTCGCATCCATCTTGCTCTTAGTTCCGCTGCGCCTCTGGTCCTTAGAAGGTTCTACGCTTTGCAAGATTCGATCCGCGACATAAATAGAATTTTACATTTTTGATTCTATATTCCATAAAAGGAATGTACATGTATCTAGATCAAAAATAAAATCCTAATAAAACTAAATACAGCTCCTGCTGTATTTTAATACAATCATGCACACACAGATAAATGCCCTTGACATTTCCAAGGGTCCAATCACACACATAATAACTAAAATTCATAATAGTTGGATCCTGCATCCACAAAGTTAGCACATCCTACTATTAACCTGCCTAAATTATGTATGACATGTGCATAATTAAACTAATATCAAATACACAGAGGCAAAAACCTAGCTCTGATACCAATTGTTGGTTGCTACTCGGAAAGCCTAGAGGTTCCATTGTACAAAAATTTTGTACAAAGGTCTGAACCTTTTCCTAGCTACCATGTGTTCTTTTAAATTAAATTTTGGATCGCCTGCGGAACTTAACACGTTTGATCCAAAACTTAATCTATTTGTTCTTTTAAGTTTTGACTTGGATCTCCTGCGGAACTTAACACGTTCGACCCAAATCACCTTAAGTTATTAATTCCATTAAATATTAATTTCCATGATCGGTTCCCAGTACTGACGTGGTGAGGCACATGACCTTCTTGGATATGAGAGCAACCACCACCGACTAGACAAAACCTTTTATAGAAAGCTAATATTTAATTTCCTAAAATAACTTTAGGTTAACCGAAAAGAACAATCAAATCACAAGGAAAAGAAAAAACAAAAGAACACAACATCGAAAAACATATTCGAAATTCTAGAATCGTAAGCCTCTTGTATTTGGTATTATTTCCAAAAATAACTAGTATGATGCGGAAAGAAAAATTACTAGTTATACCTTTTAGAAAGACCTCTTGATCTTCTACCGTATTCCTCTTCTAACCTCGGACGTTGTGTGGGCAACGATCTTCCGAGATGAGAAACCACCAAACACCTTCTTCTCCTCCTAGCTAGGTTCAGCCACAAAAAGCTTAACCAAGGATGAAGAACAAAACACCAACCAAGCTCCAAGAGATGCTAGCTTTCTCTCCTTCTTCTTCTTCTTCTTCTTCTTCTTCTTCTCCAAGTAGTATCCGGCCGCCACAAGAGCTCCAAGCCTTTGAGAGTTTCGGCCACCACAAAGAGGGAGAGAGGAAGAGGATGGCCGGCCACTCCAAGGAATAAAAGAGGGAGAGAAATAATAGAGGTTGTATCTCATGAAGGCACCCTCACCCCTTCTTTTATATTCCTTGGCTTAGGCAAATTAGGAAATTTAATTACAATAAAATCTCCTTAATTCCCTTGACATGATTTAATTGAGAAAAATAAAATAAAATTTCCCCAATTAATCTCTAATGGCCGGCCACATCAAAAGAGATAAATTAGACAAGTTTTAATCAACAATTAAAACTTCCTAATTTGTTTCCGGAAATTTTAAAATTAAAATTTCTCTTTAAAAATCTCTTCATGGTTGATAAAAAGAAATTTCTATAATTTTAATTTTATCAACATGTGGATAATTTTAAAGAGAAAATAAAATATCTCACCAATCTACAAATAAGGAAAGAGATCTAATCTCTTTCTTTAATCTTTTGTAGATCTTTTACAAGAGAGATATTTTAATTTTAATTCTCTTTAATAAATTATTTCTTCCACATAATAAAAATTAAAATTAAAATTCCTTTTTAATTTAATTTTGCCGCCCCACTAGCTTGGGTTCAAGCTAGGGCCGGCCACCCTAGCTTGGTTCCCAAGCTAGCTTGGCCAGCCCCCTATTGGTGGGTATAGAAGGTGGGTATAGTACTCTATAAATAAGAAGCTACGATAGGGACCGAGAGGAGGAATTGATTTTGGTCTCCCGATAAAATTAAGCATCCCGTGTTCGCCCCGAACACACAACTTAATTTTATCAATAATAATTCATTCCACTAGAGAACTATTATTGAACTACCGCACCAATCCCAAATTACAATTTTGGGCTCCTTCTTATTATGAGTGTGTTAGTCTCCCCGTGTTTAAGATATCGAATGTCCACTAATTAAGTGAGTTACTGACAACTCATTTAATTAATATCTTAGTCCAAGAGTAGTACCACTCAACCTTATCATCATGTCGGACTAAGTCCACCTGCAGGGTTTAACATGACAATCCTTATGAGCTCCTCTTGAGGACATTATCAACCTAGTATCTCTAGGACACAGTTTCCTTCTATAATCAACAACACACACTATAAGTGATACCATTTCCCAACTTATCGGGTTTATTGATTTATCGAACTAAATCTCACCCATTGATAAATTAAAGAAATAAATATCAAATATATGTGCTTGTTATTATATTAGGATTAAGAGCACACACTTCCATAATAACTGAGGTCTTTGTTCCTTTATAAAGTCAGTATATAAGAAACGACCTCAAATGGTCCTACTCAATACACTCTGAGTGTACTAGTGTAATTATATAGTCAAGATAAACTAATACCTAATTACACTACGACCTTCTAATGGTTTTTTCCTTTCCATTTTGGTCGTGAGCTACTGTTTATAATTTATAAGGTACTGATAACATTATCTTTTGCATGTGACACCACATACTATGTTATCTACAATATAAATTAATTGAACAACTACAACTAAATGTAGACAATTTGACCAAATGTGATTCTTTATTCATAATGAATGTTTACAAAGCTTAGGCTTTCAGTATACACTACAACAGTAAGAGGCTTCTCCGCCTTCATCGAAGGAGATTTTTAGTGAGCTTTCATCTGTCTTGGATTAACAACCATCCCGGTTGTAACCAAGTAAATTTCGAGTCTCTTTCTTTTAGTTTCGTATTATTTATTTTTATGATATTGCTGCTCATCTAAGTTGAAAGACAAGAAAGGTCTTTTATTTTTCTATTTTAGGCAACTCAACCCTCTCCAGTCGGCCTACTCGGTCCAACAGTATAAACCCTTGTCTTCATCAGCAGTCGAGTGGCGACTAGAAACCCTAGTCTTCGTTAATAGTCAAGCGACGATTATAAACTCTTGTCTTAGTCAACAGTCGAGCAGCGACTATAAACCCTAATCTTCGTCAACAGCCGAGCGGCGACTATAAACTCGAGTCTACAATGAATAACAACCGAGCGACGACTCTAAAACTAAGCCGGAGATGAAAAAAAATCCAAGCGGCTTCCATAAAGCTCGAAAGTAATGTTAACAGGTCGAGTAGTGACCAAAGCAGAGACGCATCACTAAGATATAGTCATTCATCTTATGTTGGAATGAGCATTTAGACGTCTCAGAGATCAGTTACATTGATAATCGGGATGGCAAGAAATTATACTTAGAAAATTTTTACCAAGCGCTAAGTGGTACATAGTCCCGCTTAAGTCGAACAGTGATGCATTCTTTAATACTTGCGAAATCTGATAAGAAGAAGAAGTGTCGGACGGGCATTCATTCATTAATATTTAGAAAATTTTCGCCAAGCACTAAGTGGTGGCGATACATTCATTAATACTTGTGAAATCTCAAAGGAAGAAGAAGCGTCGAACGGACGTTCATTTATTAATACTTAGAAAGTTTTTATACATAACATCCAGAGGGATTACAAAAGAAGGTCTGCGGAGCAGAGAGGGGAATCACGCGAGATAATCCAACACGTTATCTGGCAGCGACTCGGTCAACTTCTCCTGATTGATGATCTTATTGGTCACTATAGAAGGGAGATAGTTGCCATCCTTCAACTAGTCGAGGGTCCTATAAATGATGAAGTTGAAGAGGTAGAGCGCGCAGTTCGTGATTTGGTCATTGAAGGAGTCCGGCCGGAGATAATCCTGCTTGAAAACTTCAAACCAACCGGGCTCTGCATGTTGATAAATTTGGAGGGCCGATTTCGGCCTTCATCGAGGCCAAGTCAGCATCCTTGGCGGTGAGCTGGACCTTTACCACAGCTTGCTCTGCCGATCGACTCTCCCGCTCGGCACTCAAAGTTGCCTCGACCTCCTTCAGGTTCTGAGCCAAGACTCAAGTCTCTTTATTCTTAATATCTAAGCCCTCAATGGCTTAGAGATTTCTGGCATTGGCCGAATTGATCTTCGACTCAAAGGAGCTGGCATGTTTGTTGAGTCTTGCCAGTTGGGAAGTCTGGTCGGCATTCTGGCTCCTTTCCTCCTATGGTAGCTCGAAGCTCTTCTGCAAATTGACCTTAAGAGCATCTCCAATGCAAGCTTTGTGAAAGGTTTATAAAATTAAAAAACCTTACCAAAAAAAGCTTTTATGATTGTGTTGGTGAGGTTTGAGGTTTTTAATTTAAGAGCAGTTTTGAGTTTTTAAACCTGTTTTTTTCTCTTGAAAGTCAAGTCGGTAATTAATGTGCATGATTGACCATTTCCAAATAATTAAAAATAAATTATTTGATGTAACATTTAATTATAATGCTTTATTTTATAAATAGTTAATAATAATCAAAGTGGTACTTTTTTCTTTTAAAAATAAATATATTTGAGATAAGTTAAAAAAATATAGAAATGATTATAATTAAATTAAAATAATAAATAAATAAATTTATTAATTTAAAATTATAAATTAAATTAAATTAAAATCTTAAATTTATTAATTAAAAATTATAAATAAATTAAATCAAAATCATAAATTAATTAAAATATTAAATGAAAATTATATAGATATATTAAATGAAAAATTAATAAATAAAAATATATGATTTATAATGTAGGGCACACAAAAAAATTGTATGGAGGTTTTTTTATTGTGGAGATAATAATAGGTGTTTATACTTGTGATGTGGCATGTTGTGACATATTGAAAATTATAAAAAAGCTCATTGAGGGGTTTAACCATTGGAGATGCCTTAAGAGCTTTTTATACTTGTAATGTGGCATTGATGTGACATATTGGAAACTACAAAAAAGCTTATTGAAAGGTTTAACCATTGGAGATGCCCTTAGCTGAGCCGCCTCGGCAATTAGTTGTTCAAGTTGAGCACGGGAGGCTTCGGAGCGCCGCTAGGGGCGCGAAGCTGCTGAACTTCATGCACCAAAAATGCTAGCCTTTGACACATTGTTAGACTCTCGACCCAGTACTACAGTGGCAATAAGATTGTAAGTGGTGAGTGGGTTATAAGCAAGTAAATATTGAAGCAATATTACCCTTGTGGCCATCCGAGTGTGGTTGTCCGTGAGTTCCCCCAGGGAGATGATTGTCGTGCGGGTCCTAGCATCGGCCCACACATGTGCTAGCGGCCCTTGGATCCAAATTTGGTGTTTGAGGGAAAAGGCCTCTATGTCGTACGGCCGACGCCATTTAGCGGTTGACAAGTGGATGATGACCGTTATGTGCCTCCGACTGCTCAAACCAGAGGGTTCAGAAATCACATTGCCCGTGGACTTGGGCATCGGGGATGATCGGATGATGGATGCTTATGCTGCCAGCGAGGAATACGATAGCATATATGCAATCGACGACGTACAGATTGTCCCCGATGATAGCCCAGAAAGTGAAAGCATTCGGTCATATGATAGCGAAGTATGGAGCGCGACAGCTCCTTGCTCGTGAAGAGCAGGCGATGACGTCTCATCCCACTCAGAGGAAGGGCTTGAACTGGTGTGGCCAGTGCGTGTGTCCCTCCAGTCTCACACAACGGATCGTCCGAGTGTCTGACCAGCTGTAGGTCATGACTCTCCAACTCGGCCACGCCTGCAACATTGATTTCTACGTCTACAAGCCTTCTCTTACTGGCCAGACGGACCCTTAGCATGATTTGAGCTGCAAAAAAGGAAGAAAAAAATCAGTTAGATTCAAAGATGAGAAGAAGAAAGAACATACCTAGGCTGATGGCAGATCCAGACAAAAAGGGAAGAGGGTGCTCAAAGAAGAGAGCTGGAGCTTGTCTTGCTTCTCGCTGCTCCTCGGACTGCAACATACTGGTGGAATTTTCCGGGATCAAGGGGGTGCTCAAGCACACCCCCGCTCCCCCTAGATCCGCCACTGCCTAGGCAGGACAACAGCCGCGTGCAGATCGGGCTCAGTCTGAACACGTATAGGGCGCTCTCCAATAATAGCATGTGGATGTGATATTTCTGACTAGTCAAACTGGAGGCTACTTGGAGATAGCTCGATCGGCTTCAGTATCTCCCGAGTAACGGAGGCGTCATCACTTCCATCTGCTAGCTGGTCGGGAAGTCGGGTCGATCAAGAAAGCGAACAAAAAAGTAGTGCTCTCTCCAATGCTTATTAGAGGAATACATCTTATCAAAAAAGACGGAGCCAACTCAGGCTTGGAACAGGAAGATCCCCGACTCGGACAATTTAGGATAATAAAAGTAATGAAAGACCCGAGGCACTAAAGGGATGTCGTGCAGACGAAATAACACAACAACCCCGCACAGCACCCGAAACGAGTTCGTCACTAGGTGATGTAGGGAGATGTGGAAATATTTACAGACGGCAGAAAAGAAAGGATGAATGGGAAATTGAAGACCAGCGCAAAATTAGTCCTTAAAGAAGGGCAAGAAGCCGGTTGGAAGCTCATGGGGTCGGTCATAGGCGAAGGGAATGACTATCTGATAGTCAGATGGGAAATGGTAGGTAGATTTAATCTGGTCTATCTCGCCCCCATTAAATTTGGATGCGGTGGAAGTGTACCACAGCCCAGGGACGGGCACAAGAGGTTGCGGAGAATCGGCCATCGAAAGCAAAGAAATCGAGAAGCGACGAATAGATTCAACGAAAGGAAGAAAGAAAAACCTTACTGAGAAAGGTCGCCGACGAAGGTGAGGAGAAGCGTTGCAGAGAGTGCTTGAAGATGAAACCGCAAGGTAATGTGAAATGACGGCGAGCAGATGAAGGTTTATAAACCTCGTGGTCGATCGCTCAGAACCGTCCGATCAAGGGTTGCGCAAACCAAGATGAAATCTGGCTGTGGAATTTGAAAAGGCGCCTATCACATTATTAGTGGATATCCGCCTGTCACGTCAAACTTGCGACGGCAAAAGGTAGGACACATGGTAGTCGGCTATGGGAGAGCATTAATGGAACTTAATTAATAGGCGTAGCTGCGTGCTCGGTCATAATGATCAAATATTTGCATGGTCTTCTATAAATTTAGATGACGTCAGCCACTACAAAAGGGCACTCATCCGAGAAAAACGTAGAGAAATGGAAAATTTTGCTAAGTGTTGTCGTCAACGATCCCGATCAGCACAAATATTTGACTATGATATAGCCGACCGGCCGATCCACCACCAGGCTTATGAGGTATGATCTGAGCGGCAGCTACACACTCAAGTCCGCGAATGAAGCAAAATAGCCAAGATTATGTGGTCTGATCAAGGGCTCGAGAACAGAGAAAGGAATGATTGGTCGACGAATTAGATGTCCGAGTCAATGACAAACTTTGATACTCATTATTGCCGAACAACGCTTGGGTTCAAGCTAATAAACTAAAGTCAAACGGCGATTGGAAGATATGAGCCGACCGGTAGCCAGAGCACAGAGAGTGTCCGATCGGTGAAGGTCACCCGAGGCACTACTTGTCCAGTCAGTTGGACTTGCAGCCTCCTTCGACTAGACTTGAGGCAAAGACTTGTGATGTGGTAATAAAGGGGACCCACTAAGTGCGGGTCAAAGGACGGAGATAGTAGCCAACGTGGAGGTCAAAGTCAAGGAGGTCAACACCAAAGAACCAATGGACTCACCAAAGGGGGCCAAGCGGAGCTCTGATCGGGCATAAAGCTCCCGGCCGGTAAAGGGTTGGGCCAAGCAGAATGCCTATACAGTCAAGGTCATCAGGCGCTCATCATGGAGCAGAGGAGCATCGCGGCGATCGGAGTGTTAGTCCGGTCGGGCGAAAATGAGCCACTGTACCTAGTTATTATTGGTCCCTTGGTGGCTGGCAAGAGAGAAGGGGTGAATTGTCCTGCACAAACAAACTCAACCCTTTCTCGACTTATAACTTAATTAAGAACACTTGTAATAAAAGTTAAGAGACTAATTAAATAGACAAAGACACAAAGAGAATTACTTGGTTTGCAATCAGAAGATTGCTAATCCAAGGAAAATGAAGTGCACTTTATGAATATCTCTTTCGGGCGGAGTAGTCTCTTACAACATTAATAGCTCACAATCAATAGTAGAACAGAAAGAAAGGAATTACAAGTTGTTATCTGAACTACTGAAATCAGGGCTATATTTATAGCTCTGTTCCGGGCACCTGGAAGGGTTCTAGGTGCCTGGAATGGGATAGAATTTTATCCCGATGCGTCGGTCAACGTACACGTCGATGCTAATAAAAGTTGAGTTCCAGGCGCCTAGAAGGGTTCAGGGTGCTCAAAAGGGTTCCGAGCGCCCGAACCACCAAAGTCAACATGGTTGAATTTTTTTCGTTCCGGACCCTCTGCTTCAATTATGCTCGCCTCAGTTCGGGTCTTTCGCTCCGGCTCCACTCGCTTGGATGATTTCGACCACCGGAATAGGGCTCACCCGAACCCAATTTTCGGCCTTCTCCTCAAGTAGGCTTCCGCTCCGACTTCTCGTCTCTCGAACGTCGCGTACGTTCTTCTCGTCCACCGGTGTACTCTTCTATGGCACCTCGTCCCTTGGACGCACCGAGCCCATCGGGTCTCTCCCATGCCGTCCTTCTCGCTAGCCGCGTCTTCTGCTCGACTTCCTGTGCTCCTAAGCTCCTACACACTTAGACACAGGGATCAAACCAAAATAGGACCCAACCTAACTTGATTGATCACACCAAATACAACCTTGGGGTTCCAACAATCTCCCCATTTTTTGATGTGAGCAACCCAAGTTAAGTTAGGGTAAAACAATCATAAAGTAAAGATAATAAAATTGTGATGCCAAGTAAGTAAATTAAAGTTACAATTATGCAATAATAAAAAAAAAATCAAAATTTAAATTTGAACTACATCCCCCTAGACTTAATCTTTCCTTCCCTTCTCCCCATTTGATCACATAAAAAAAACTGGAATGCCCAATAAAATGTAAGGGTAAACAAAATAAGTTTTAAATGAAACTTGCAATTTAAAAAAAAATTCTAAGTTAAATTTGCAGGTCAAGTAAATATAATTTGATAAAGGTTAAACTATTGATAAAAATTGAAAGCATTTAACTATTTTATATTTATCAGTTTGTCAATTAAATATTCAATTCAGAAATTGGCTTCCAGACTGTGGCGAGACACTAGGCCTTCTTAGTTATTGGATTATCAACCACTTCTAGATAAAGACTTTTAATGAATTCAAATATTTAATCTTTTATCTGAAAGCCCTAAGTCTAATTTCACTTTTAATTTATACAAGTTTTTAGAACCCAATATAGGTTCCTTCCTACAAGGTTAATCAGGTATTTTCTAGGGATATAAGATTTTGCTACTTTTTTTATTTGACCTTTGTGAAATCTATAGTACCAGTTTAATCCTTTATAGTTTCTAACATTTAACGCAGAAACATTTAAACATGTAGAATTTTTTAAGTTTTCTATTTGTTTCTTTAATTTAGCATTTTCAAGTCTTACTTTTTTTAAAATCTTCTATTAGACATGATTTTGCCAAAATTCGTTTTATTTTTAAGTTTTCATTTTTAATTTATCATTTTTACTTTTTAACTTGCACATTGATTTTGCCATAGATTTAATACCAAAATAGAGTTGATCGGGAGGTAAGAGACATACCTCACTTACCATATCAGACTTAAAGCTTGATTCTATCTCTGCTCCGCTGCATTCATCTGAAGTCGCTCCTCCTTCATCGATTCTGGCTTCTAAGGTGCTTTGGTCTTCATGGCTTGCAATCAGTGCTAGTCCGACATATTCTTCTATTTTTGACTCAAATGATGAGCTTTCGTCCCAAGTAGCTTTTAGAGTCTTGTACTTGTTTTGCTTACACATCTTGCCTTTTTCTTTTTTGATTTCTGGGCAATCCTCTTTTATGTGTCCTTCCTTTTGACACTGGTAGCATCGAACTCTTCTTCTATTTCTTGGATTTTTTTTGTTCTGCATTTCTTTAAATTTGTTAGATCTAAAAAATTTCCTGAATTTCCTTACCATGTAAGCTTCTTAATCTTCTTCTGAGTCTAACACAGGTTCATCCTTCTTGGTTGCATTTAGAGCTAGAGTCTGGCTTGACTCTTTTGTTGTACTTGCACATCTGGTTTCATGTAATTCTAAAGTAGAAAAAAGTTCCTCTAGCGTACTTACCTCCAGGTCCTTTGAGATGTAGTAGGCGTCGATTATCGAGGTCCATTCTAGAGTCATGGGAAAGGCATTGAGTGCATAGTGTACCGAGTCCCGATTGGTTACCGTTTCACCGAGGTTTTCGAGTTTGGTGATTAGTTCTTTTACCTTCGCGTTTAGGTCGGCTACCTTCTCACCTTTTTCCAGACGGATATTCGTTAGTTTATTCCGAAGTATGTCTTGTCTTGTGAACTTGACTTCGGATGTGCCTTCATGGAGTTCCAGGAATATTTCCCAGAGTTCTTTGGCCGACGAGTAGCTTCTGATACGGTTGACTTCTTGAGGCAGCAGCACACTCAGCAAGTGATATTCCACTCTGTTATTTTCTATGGAATCATTTTGTTCTTTCTTCGTCCAAAGGCTCTCCTCCTTCTCCTCTCCGTTTTGATTCATATGAACTACAAAACCATACTTGATTATTAAACGAATCTCAAAGTCAGTTTTTAGAAATACCTCCATTGGCGCTTCCAGTGTGTGAATTCTCCCTCGAATTTTGGTGGAACGATGCTTGCTGTGACCATTGGTTTCTTTGCTTCGATCGGCGGTTAGTCCTTCTGAAGCGTCCTTGCTCTAATATCACTTGTCGGTCTCTTGGTGGCCGACAAGAGGGGAGAGGTGAATTGTCCTGCACAAACAAACTCAACCCTTTCTCGACTTATAACTTAATTAAGAACACTTGTAATAAAAGTTAAGAGACTAATTAAACAGACAAAGACACAAAGAGAATTACTTGGTTGGCAATCAGAAGATTGCTAATCCAAGGAAAATGAAACGCACTTTATGAATATCTCCTTCGAGTGGAGTAGCCTCTTACAACATTAACAGCTCACAATCAATAGTAGAACAAAAAGAAAGGAATTACAAGTCGTTATCTGAACTACTGAAATCAGGGCTATATTTATAGCTCTATTCCGGGCGCTTGGAAGGGTTCCGGGCGCTTAGAGTGGGATAGAATTTTATCCCCGATGCGTCGGTCAATGTACACGTCGATGCTGATAAAAGTTGAGTTCCGGGCGCCCGGACCACCAAAGTCAACATGATTGACTTTTTTCGGTCCGGACCCTCTGCTCTAGTTCTGCTCGCCTCGATCTGGTTCTTCCGCTCCGACTCCGCTCGCTTGGGTGATTTCGACCACCGGAATAGGGCTCACTCGAACCCAATTTCCGGCATTCTTCTCGAGCAGGCTTCGACTCCGGCTTCTCATCCTTCGAACGTCGCGTATGTTCTTCTCATCCACCGGTATACTCTTCCGCGACACCTCGTCCCTAGGATGCACCGAGCCCGTCGGCTCTCTCCCATGTCATCCTTCTTTCTAGCCGTGTCTTCCGCTCGACTTTTTGTGCTCCTAAGCTCCTGCACAGTTAGACACAGGAATCAAACCAAAACAAGACCTAACCTAACTTGGTTGATCACACCAAAAATAACCTTGGGGTTCCAACAGTTACTGCAAGGAAGAGCAGTCGATGCCGACCGAGCGGAGGTGTCCCTAGCCGAGTAGCTTCCCCGCTCGACCGAGCAGCGGAATCCTTGACGTATCTCTGAACATCCTTTTGGGAGATAGTGTCGCTGACATGAGGCATGGTGAACATGCGGATCGTACGACGGAAGCTTCTACTATTTTGTTAAGAATATGCATGCCCTGTTAAGGTATGGTGTCAGAGGTATTTTTCTAACAAATCATTTCATAGGACAAATTGGAGAACGTACCAATGCCTCGAGGAGCTTGCACGTCGCCCATCAGGGCACTATATAAAGGGGGTCAATACACCGGCGGAGGTACACGCGTTATTCACTATTTATGCCTATGTTTACTGTTGCTCCATATTTTTCATCTTTCCGGTGACTGACTTAAGCGTCGGAGGGCCAACCTCGGGGACTCCTTCCTTAGCTCGACACTGACATTTCCTGTGTTGTAGAGTGTAGTGGAGTCTATATCTAGTCAATGTAGTAGTCACATCTCCAGTTTACCATCTACACTATTTTCGGACATAATCAAATTTCATTCTATTAAGATGAATAATTTGATTAATATTTTTTTAACCAATGAGTTTTGCATATTGATGATTTAAAAAATAAGAATTATGAAAACTAAGCATGGCGGGATGTAATTGATCCTGTCTGAAAATTGTGAAGAATGCTAGTTAGGGATGTGACTTCTTAGTTGATAATATGTAGACTCCGCTACGCTCTACAATACAAGAAATGTTAAGGTCGAGTCAGGGAAGGGGCCCCTGACGTTGACCCTCCGACGCTCAAGTCAGTCACTGAAACAATAGAAGAAAGGGAGTAACAGTGAAAGCACGAGTGTGAATAGTGAATAATGCATACCTTCGCCGATGCATAGACTCCCTTTATATAGTGCTACAGTGGATGACGTGCACGCTCCTCAAGGTGTGGGTACATTCTCCAAACTGTCATATAAAAGGACATGTCAGAAAAGTATTTCTGACACTATGCGTTAACAAGACATGTAAATCCCTAACAAGACAGTAGATACTTTTGTCATACGATTCGCCTGTTGACCATGCCTTGTTGTCAATAGCATTATCTTCCAAAGGGATATTAAGAGATACGAGAATGACCCCATTGTTCGACCGAGCGGGGTAGCCGCTCGGCCGGGACTCCTTCGCTCGGTCGACCTCTACTGCTTTTCCCCACAATGACTTGGTTCAGTAGATTATTTTCGCCCGACCAGACAAGCGCTCTGGCCACCTTACCGTTCTTACGATCTATAATGAGTATCTAATGTTCTTGTCATAATACTCTTGGCCGAGCGAGTGTTCTGCTTAGACAAGTCACCTGGCTGATCAGACACTTCATGCCTTATCGGCAGTTAACATCATTTTCTGCTTGGTCATCTTTAGTGGGATCGTTGAACACCGCTGACCATCGTTGACTACTTTGACTTTAACTTCTACGTTAGTTGCTATCTCCGCTTAATACTTGGTGACCTCCTTTATCGCCACATTAGTAATTAAGAGAATATCAAAGATAAAATAATAAATGTTTAAAGTAAATCTAATGTATTTAAGTCACCAAAAATTCATTAATACTTTAAGTACCGTCAATAATGTATGTTACCCGTTCATTATATTTTTTTTTAACTGTCAATAATGAATTTAAAATTCTCCAAAATCATTAATGAGTGGATAAGACCCACAAAATCATTAATGAGTGGTATGCGTAAGAGTCGAGAAAGTTAGTTATCATTTTTTTAAATAATAATTTTATTTACATCAGATATATAGAAGCGAAGAAATATTGAAGGATAATTAAATTTTAGCAAAAGATTAATTAGAAATTTTATCGAATAAATTAAACGTTTTTTTAATAAATAAATAAATAAATCAGTCGAATCTCGTCGGTCTTAGTTAAAGTGTGGAAACCCTGATTTGCAATCGAATGTCCTCCTCCGCTCTACAGAAAAATGACGAAAGGCAGAGTGGTGCTCCTCCCGATCCCCACCGCCGGCCACATCATGTCCATGCTCGAGTTGGCCAAACTCCTCCACCGCTATCACTTCTCCGTCACCATCCTCGTCGCCCCTGTCCCTGCCTTACCCGTTGACGACTGTATCGCCACCGTCGCCGCCTCCGGCCTCGACATCGATTTCTGCCATCTCCAGCCCGTCGATCTGCCCAACGACTTCGACGGACCCGAGGATTTCATATCCGCTTACATGGAGGAGCAAAAACACCTAATCAAATCCGTGGTCCATTACCTCTTGCGCTCCGGCGACGCCCCTTTGTCAGCTCTAATCGTCAACTTCTTTGCCACCGGTGCGATCGACGTCGCGGCCGATCTGGATGTCCCTTGCTATGTCTACTTCGCCTCCAATGCCGCCTTCCTCGCTCTTATGCTCTATCTCCCAACCCTCGAGGAGAAGTTCAACCAGGAGTTCGAGGAGATGGAAGAAGAGGTGAGGGTACCGGGCGTGTGCCCCATCCCGCCGATCTCGATGCCGTCGCCCTTCTTGAGGAAGAAGAGCGGGAGGTACACTTGCTTCGTCCACCATGGTCGGCGCTACTCTGAGCTTAAAGGCATCGTGATCAACACCTTCGTGGATCTTGAGCCTGCGACGCTGCGGGCGCTGGAAGACGGTCTCTGCGCGCCCGGCCGTCGGACCCCGCCGGTGTACCCCGTCGGTCCGCTGATTGCGCGCGAGGACGGTGAGAAAAATAGGCAGCACGAGTGCGTCGTGTGGCTCGACGGGCAGCCGGCTCGCTCGGTGGTGTTCCTCTGCTTCGGGAGCAGAGGCTGCTTCAACGCGGTGCAGGTAGGGGAGATAGCGGCGGGGCTGGAGCGTAGTGGGTCCCGGTTCTTGTGGGCGCTCCGGGTGGAGTCGGACGAGGCGTTCGGGATACCGAATCGGGAGGATGCGAGGCTGGAGGAGGTGCTGCCGGAGGGGTTTCTGGAGCGGACGAAGGCGAGGGGGATGGTATGGCCGTCGTGGGCGCCGCAAGCGGGGATACTAGCTCACCGGGCAGTGGGGGGATTCGTGACGCACTGCGGGTGGAACTCGTGCCTGGAGAGCCTGCAGTGCGGGGTCCCCCTCCTGGGGTGGCCGCTGCACGCGGAGCAGCATTCGAACGCGGTGGTGATGGCGGAGGAGATGGGGGTGGCGCTGCAGCTGAAGGTGGAGAGGGCGAATGACAACTTTGTGAAAGCGGAGGAGTTGGAGAGGGGAGTGAGGACGTTAATGGGGGAGAGCGAGGAAGGAAGGAGAGTGAGGGCCAAGGCAGAGGAGACGATGGCGGCGGCTAAGAAGGCAAGGGAAGAAGGTGGATCTTCCTTGGTAAACATGCAAGCCCTGGTGGAGGAGCTGCTCCTCAGTTCAGTTCAGTTCAGTTCAGTGAAATGAAATGAAATTGGAGCCGAACGGCAAAGGCACTGCAGAAAAGAATTCAGGATTGGACAGTAAGGACATAGTTGTTTTTCCTACTGAATTTAGACAAAATAAACTGTTACCAAAACTCATCACGATTCATGTTCTTGAATTTCCTTTAGAGTGTATCTAAAATACATATTCAGTGAAACTTGTGCTGTTTTCCTAAAAATTAATGTGGCTTTGTTTATTTGGGTTAATCCATGCCCCCATTATTTCTGAAGGTTGGCAGTCCCCAGTCCTCCCTGGTTGGCCCACGGATAAATCCGGCCCGAGTGCTCTAGTAGCCTACCTCCTTAGCCCTCCTTCCATTGCAAAATTATATATGTTTATTAATCGTATAATCTAACGCCGTTTCGTCATGTTGATAACCTTTATATACGTCTCAGAACAATTTAGTTTAAAAAGCAATACATATAGAAGAAACGAAACACCGTTAAATGCAGATTTTTTAGTAGGAGAAATCAAATGGCTCATGGGATGTTTTACTTTGAACTACTCCACCATAGGAAGCTCATCATCTTCTCAAAAGATAGCTTGATGTGTGCCCACACCCTGCAGGCTAGCGAGGTCTGTTATATGATTTTTGTTATAATCAGTTCAATCACTCGAACCAAGAATTATAATAAAAATTGGTTCGATTTGAATATATACAATAGCAAATATCTAATCGAAATTTCCAGCGGCGAGGAACAGATCACGGATCTACTAGCCGAGGAGCAGGCTGCTGCATGCTCCTGATGCTGCACAGCACAGTGAAGATGAAGCATGCGCAGCAGAACAGATGATGCTAGCTCCATGTGCCAAATACGGCTAAGTAATATGTATACGACAGCTATGCACATGATGCTGTAGCACGAGAAAACAAAATTATTAAGTTGTTTTTCTTACTTGTGATGCTAACAATTAGGGATGCTTTTCTTAACTTAGGTTATGTACTTTTTTAAATATATGATCAATTTTAATTTTCGATATTGAATGATGATGAATCAACTATTTAAAGTGATGATATATTATATATCGATGATGAATCAACTATTTAAAGTGACGATATATTATATATCGTCACTTTAAATAGTTGATTCATCATCATTCAATATCGAAAATTAAAATTGATCATATATTTGAAAAGTTCATGACCTAAGTTATTCATTAGTACCACTTCTACGAGGAAATATCATGATTTGAAATGTTAAGTATTAAATTTTAAAAATAAAATATATAATAATAAATGGATAAATTAAATCGCAGGGCACAAAGTAAGGAAGCTAAATTAAAATTAAATCGAGTTTGAACTAAATTCAACGAGTAGATATAGATTGTGGCAACAATCTATATAGAGATAAGTATTATGCTGGTTTAAATTGGAATTGATTTGAAGTTGAATTATGATCAAACCAAGTTTAATGTTTAAGCGAGTTCAAACGATTTAAAAAGAATTAGGATATTTTTGACGAAACCTTTCATTTTTTTCTCTCCCTCTTCTCCCTATGCATGTGTGCGGCAGGGGCGCTGGGGGCGATCAATACCAGTTGCTGTCCTCTTCTAGCAACAAGATCAAGCAGCCATCAACCCCCCTATCTTTTTCCTCTTCTGGTATTTTTTTAGGATTTGATTGACACAGTAAAATAGTCATGTTTTGTCTTACCTTACTCTCTTTGTGTTATTGTCGAGCTAACCCAAACTAGTCAAGGTTGCTAACGAAAAAAATAAAGCTCTCTTTTTTTTTTACTTCTTCCTCTCTATTTTATCTTCTCTATTTTTCTCAAAAGCAATGGACGAGTTATTCCTTTCTCGTTTCATGAGTTTTTGAAAATTATCCTTTCTAATCGAAAATCTTGGCTACGCCCCTGTGTGCAAATATTAGACTGTAGATTTCATGAAATAGATCAGTGATTGATGTTTCAAGGTTTTACTGGCCTGACAAGTCATGCCCGATGCAGATTATCTAGTTTTCATGTTGTCTTTTTTTTTGTCCTGTAAAATGTTCAAGTTATCTCATCCAAGGTAAACTTTGTAGCTTTGTTACATAAAAAGAGTGTTTACACTACGACAATCCTTCTAAAGTTTTTGTTCGCCAATCATTCAATTAGTGACTGGTGTGTGTGTTTTTTGTTTTTGGCATTTATCATTATTCCGGTCAAATTTGGTAGATAGTCAAGTTATCCATCAACGAACTTATTGATGTGTGCTCTCTCTGAGAGTTAGACTGGCCGTGAGACAGAGCTCAAGTTAGGATTTTTCTTGAGGTAATATGCTAGAAGAAGATGATGAAGAAAGGTAGAATCTGGTGGAGTTAAATCAAAAAAGTTGGGCCTCCACCATATCATTGTGAGCGCTTATATGGTTCTCCTTGAGCATCTCCACATCAGTTGAAAATATTATCATTGTAGAGGTAAACCAGGGGACCAACCGATAGCCACTACAAGAAAAAATGACTTTCTTGATACTTTCTTAATGACATTTATTTAAAAGTATAGTTAATTTATATATATCATGACATTGATTAAAAATAAAAAATTAATAAAATATAAATCTAATTAGGTATATTATTATGACACTTTTAATGAATGTCATGGAACTTTTCTAACCCACGCCAAATTTTTTTTCCTCACTCCCTCCAATAAAACTCTCACCCACCCGAACCTTCCTATATCGCTAATTTTTATTTTCTCCCTCAACAATTCCCATCGACGATCGTCCCTGCCCAATCCTCCCCCAACCCTCAACATCCTTTTGCCCGTCTGCCCCATCATTTGCCTCATCGTCTGCCCTGTCGTTTGCCCCGCCGTCCGCCCCACCGTCCTTCACACCGAGTCCTTATTCTTTCCTCTTCTAGCGTCTCGTGATCAGAAGCCCTAGGTTGCAATTGTCTATGCGTCGTCTTCCCCACCGTATGTTCCGTCATTTGCGACGCCAAAGTCCTATTCTTTCCTCTTTTCATGATCCGAAGCCCTAGGTTGCAAGCTAAGTGTTTATGAGCTCCGTTTCTTTTGAAGATTTTATTATTTCTTAATGTGATTTTAGGTGGTAAAGAGGTTGATTTCTTGTTGATTTCAAGTTATTTTTGTTGATTTCTGTGAAACCACATCTTGCTTCGATACGTTCAATTTGAAGGACATTTTAAGTTCGATCTCAGTCTATCTACCTCTCTTCTCTGCTTTCGTTGACTTGATTTCTTTGTTATTTCTGTTGTATTGTTGAGCTAAGAAGGACTAGTGATATTATAAGAAGACATTAGTTAGTAAAACATCTAGGCTACAAAATTTATGGGATGAATCATTTGAACCTCTGAAATTGCTTGTACAGGCGAGTGAAGCTAATAATCTATTGAAGAAAGAGTGGATTTTACTTGAAGGTTCATTGACACAAAAGTTCACTAGCACCAATACAATAGCAGTTTCCCAAGTGAGCTTCTAAGACTTTTTCTTATTTTGTGTCTGATTTGTGAAGCAATTATGGTAATCACTGTATGTAATTCTTATTTATCATTTGATGTTATTTGTAATTTTTAATTATGATATGTGTGTGTTGACAGGTATAAGTAAAAAATTTACTAGCATGATTTCTTTGGTGCTTATCCTATCTCATCTATGTGTAGCATAACTTTCCTAAATGTAACAATACTTGCACCAACCATATTAAGATGAACATATAAACTAAAATACCCCTAGATGCAACATTCTAACTATAGAGAAAACCGTGTATTTTTGGTACATTTTGTTTCTATCATTTATTAAACTTTGCTCTTTAATAATACATATAAAAAACCTTCTGTATTATCATGATTTTTAAAAATTAAATTTAGCTTGTAGTAAGGGATAATAGACTTTTCTATGTTTTCTAGAACTATAACTAAATGTACATCTATTGAGATATTGAAATCATGTTATCTTATTGACTTATCATGTTTATCATAATGACTAAATCTATTTAATTACATGTTTGCAGCTTATATATGAAACATTCAATGTTTTTGAGTTGTTCACAAATAGATTTTTAGTTTCTATGTTGGTTATTGAGTTTTTGACTGAATCTATTTTTTTTTTTTTGAACTAGTTTTAGTATATCTTTTTACTGGAATTGTGATGGATAAAGGTTGGATGTTTTTGTCAAGACAAACTTATAAGGAATACAGAAAAGGGCTTGAGAATTTTCTAGATTTTGCATTTTCTAATGCAAACATAAATGGAACGATTGTATGTCCTTGTGCAAGATGTAAGATTGACATATGTGTTTCAAGAGAGGATGCTTATGATCATTTGACGGTTGATGGATTTATCAAAGGTTATACTTACTAGGTGGCTCATAGAGAGAGCATGTAGTGCATCTTCAATGTTTAGTTCGGTTCCGTCTCGTGATGATGTAGATGACATCGAGGGACTAGTTCACGAGGCTTTTGGGGTCCCACAACATGATGGTAGTACAATCAATATAACAGGATTTGAAAAGGATAAAGATATTCCAATTGGAGAGACCGAGAAATTCTATAAATTAATTGATGATTCACAGAAAGAGTTATATTCCGGATGCAAGAAATTCTCAAAACTTGCATTCATCATTCGCTTGCTTCACTTAAAATGTCTTGGAAAATGGCCAATAAAATCTTCAGTATGCTTTTGGATTTGATGAGACAAACATTTCCAAATGCCATGAAAGATTTACCAAAGTCATACTATGAAGCAGAGAAATTGATGAAGCAATTAGGACTTGGTTATGAAATGATCGATGCTTGCCCTAATGATTATACGGTTGGTCTCCTGACAGCCGACAAGAGGGGCTGAATTGACCTACACAAAAAATGAACACCCTTCTAGATCTTTACAGCTTGATTAAAATAAACACTTGCATAAAATGAATTAAGAAACTATTTTTTAAAAAAAAGAGGCACAGAAACTTTACTTGGTTTGCAATCAGAGGATTGCTAATCCAACATATTGAAAAACCCACTAAAGTCTCTTTCAAGTGGAGAAGCCTCTTACAGCTGTCAAAGCTCCCAATTACAAAGCTAAACTCAAATGGAATCATTTACAAGTGTTCTGCTCTATATTTTTCAGTGTTGTTTAGCTTCTGGGATCAAAGCTGTATTTATAGCCCTGATCGGGGTGCCTTGAAGGGTTCCAGGCACCTGGACGTGGATACAATTTTATCCATTTCGTAACAGATCTTGTCATGTCACGTTTTGATAAACTTTTTAGTCCGAGCGCTCGGAAGGGTTCTCAGCGCCCGATGGTGTCGATCTGGCCCCCGCTTGGGGAGGCGCCCTGGGGCGCCCAGGTGATCCGGGCACCCGGACCGAAGTCAACCTCCCTGTTGACTTTTCGATCTAGGCTCTCACTCTAGCTCCTCTTGCTTAGGTCCGGGTTTTCCTCTTCGACTCCGCTTACTTGGGTGATTTCGGCCATTCGAAATAGGGCTCACTCAAACTCATTTTCTGAGCTTCTCGAGCAACCTTCCGCTCCAGGATGCTTCCTTTTCTTTGGTTGTTTATCTGCTTTTTCTGTTTCTCCTGCTTGTATTACTTCACCATTAGTAAATTCCCTTGCACCATCTTTTATCTTTCTTTGCTCCAAACTTCTGTTTTGGAGCAATAAAGTCTGCTTGCTGGTAAATGTTGTATTGCACTTCCGTTTAGTAAATTCACTTACACCATTGGCAAATGGTTTGTGGCCAGACACCTCCTTGTTTGAAGCCGATACTACAGTTTGAGAAGATTGATTATGAGAAGCATGGTAAGCTTTTGCTTTTGCCCTATGCTTCTTGCTATCAGCATGGAGCAGTAAAGTCTGCTTGCTGGTAGTAGTTGTATTGCTATATAATTTATTCAAGTCTATCGTGCAAGGGAACTTGAGAATGTGGTAACTAGCGAAAAATGTCAAAATTAAATGTTCTTGATTATGATTTAAAATTCAAGTTGATTATATTTTGTTCAAACAATACTTGTGCATATTGTTAAAACATTCAAGGTGCATCAAATAATCAAATAGATGAAGCTTAAAAGCAGCAACACAATGATGTACAAGGTATTAGATATAAAAATATATGAAACTTATGTTTTTTTATTTCAAAATATTAAGTTTTGATATAGTTTAGTATAATGATTATTTCATGCTTTATTTATCCTATATAACTTGTCTTTGATAGGAATAACTCTTAAAAGTAAAAATATTGGAAAACCTCATTTTCAACTTCAAGACGGGGCAAATACTCAATCACATATTTTGATCGGCAATCACACAACTCGAAACTCAAAAAAAAGAGGTGGCATTATTTTATACATTTGTAATCTATTATTTTCTTTTGTATAACTCTTATTTGACTTTTTCTTTTATATGCTATATACTTTATTCAAGTCTATCATGTAAGGGAACTTGAGAACGTGGTAACTAGCAGAAAAGGTCAGAACGTTCTTAATTATGATTTAAAACTCAAATTATTTATATTTTGTTCAAACAATATTTGTGCAGATTGTCAAAACATTTAAGGTGCATCAAATAACCAAATAGATGAAGCTTTAAAGCAACAACACAATAATGTACAAGGTATTGGATATAAAAATATATGAAACTTACAAATTTTTTTATTTCAAAATATTAAGTTTCGATATAGTTTGGTATAATGGTTATTTCATGCTTTATTTATCCTATATAACTTGCCTTTGATAGGAATGACTCTTAAAAATAAAAATATTGGAAAACCTCATTTTCAACTTCAAGATGGGGCAAATACTCAACCACATATTTTGATTGGCAATTACGCACCATGAAACTCAAAAGAAAGAGGTAGCATCTTATTTTATATATCAACAATCTATTATTTTATTTTGTATAACTCTTATTTGACTTTTTCTTTTATATGCTATATACTTTATTTAAGTCTATCGTGTAAGGGAACTTGATAACGTGGTAACTAGCAGAAAAGGTTAGAACATTCTTGATTATGATTTAAAATTCAAGTTGTTTATATTTTATTCAAATAATACTTATGTAGATTGTCAAAACATTCAAGGTGCATCAAATAACCAAATAAATGAAGCTTCAAAGCATAAACACAATGATGTACAAGGTATTAGATATAAATATATATGAAACTTATGAATTTTTTATTTCAAAATATTAAGTTTCAATATAGTTTGGTATAATGGTTATTTCATGCTTTATTTATCCTATATAACTTGTCTTTGATAGGAATGACTCTTAAAAGTAAAAAATGTTGGGAAACCTCATTTGCAACTTTAAAATAGGGTAAATACTCAACCACAGATTTTGATTGGCAATCACGCAACTCAAAACTCAAAAGAAAGAGATAGCTTTAGAATATTCTTGATTATAATTTAAAACTAGCTCACGTTGTTTATATTTTGTTGAAACAATACTTGTGAAGATTGTCAAAACATTCAAGGTGCATCAAATAACCAAATAGATGAAGCTTCAAATAAGAAAGAAGTTGAGTTACAAGCTTCAAATTAGATTGTTGAACATGATTTTACGGATGAAGAATTTGATCAAGGTAACTTGTGTGAAGAATGTAATAATTTATTTCATTGTATTTATTCAACCATTTATTTCTCCTTTTTTTTTCTATATGTAGATAGTGAAAGTGAATCTCCTGATGCTTAGAAGAAAACTAGAGGCCCTATATTTATGAAAGAAATTTGGGGTCAACCTAGTACACTACCACATTTTAAGATTCAATGCGATGGTAATGGGACGTCCTATAGGATCAAGAAGAAATAAATTTGTTGATTTTTTTGGGTACTTTGTCAAGAAATGGTAAGTTTTGTCCAATTGACATGGAAGATTGGCATAAAATGCCCCTAGAAAATAAGAAAAAAAATGTTAGATGTTATAAAGGTAATTGAAATGTCATTGCATAATTCTATTATTAAATAATTTTTTATTATGAGGGTAAATTGTCTAAATGCATGTGTAGGAAAAGTACGACCTTCCTCCTGGAACAGAAAGTTGGACACTACGTTCAATAGCAAAAAAATGAAGAAATTGGAAGCCAGAACTAAAAAAGAAGTATTATGATCCTGAGTTGCCAATGCAAGTTCTTCTGCAAGAAAGAGATAATAAAGCTTTTGTAGAGCAATATGTGAAATTAGTTGTTTAGTGGAATTCAGAAAAATCAAAGGTATATAATGTTTTATCTATTTATAAAATTTTCATTTTTTACTTTTGTATTGTGTATCAATTTGAATTTAATATATTAGGAATGAAGTGAAAAAAATAAGATTGCTCAGAAGTAAAAGATAATGAATCAGACAATTGGAAGAAGATCTTTTGCTCAAGTGCAACAAAAATTGGTTATTTATCTTATTAATCTTATAATTGTACATGCATTAGAATCTACAAACTTTTAACAATTGTAATTTTAGAGCAAAGAAAAGGGGTGACCTCCATCACTAGTCGAATTATTCCATGCTTGCTTCACTCATGCTAATGGAAGTCCCTCAAGCAACATTGTGGCATAAAAATTGGTAAGTTACATTATAAACTTCAACTATATTACTTTCAAAGATATTTGTTTTCATCATCACTATGTACAAATTATGGCTTTTGATTTCTTGGTAATGGCTGCAATGAAAGAACTAGAAAATCAACTTCCTGAAGATGAGGATGATCAAGTTGGTCAAAATGACATATTTGCTTAAATCATTGGACCAGATAGACCAGGTCGAGTACATATGTTTGGTGATGGTGTTAACCTATCTGATTTATGGGGAGAAGTTCCAAGCCATAGTACATGCAACCGAATAGTGATGGAGCAAAAGACAAAGTTAGAAAAAAATGGATGAACAAATTAGAAAGCAAGGCCAACACATTACAATGTTATAATCAAAGATTTGCAATCAACTAAACCAAAACCTTGGTTCAAATTACAACAGCATACAACACACAACACCATCTAGTAGTCCATTACTTTCTGATCCTATTAGTTTATCTCTAAGAGTAAAGTCTTTTTCTAGTTTTATTACTTTATTATTATATTGAGTTAGTACTTTATTGATTCGGCATGATCTTTTTGGGTTAAGAATATAAGTAAGATGTGTAAATTGTTTTTCATTGTTTATTTTGATATTATTTATTATTTGATGTGCCATAATGAGTTGGAGCTTGCTTTCTTGTAAGCTATATATGTTTTGTGTGAGATTAAAATTATCTTGAGTTAGCCATTTATTGATTTCTTGTAAGCTATGTTTTTGTGTGAGATTATTCAGGTCTTGTTCATTTTCTGCAAAATTTTCCTTCTGCTGTCAATTCACTTGTCTTGATGAGTTAGAGTTTGCTTTCTTATAAGCTATATATGTTTTTGTGTGAGATTATAATTATCTTGAGTTAGTCATTTATTGATTTCTTGTATGTGTATTGCTGCTTATTGTGAGAAGTTGAAAATTCAGTTAGATTGAGTAATAATGTATAATATTATTTAGCATAATTGTTGTTGCTGATGGTACATCATATTTGTTTTCATCATAACCTTCTCTTTTTGCATTGTTAGATTGGATATTTTGTCCCGATAAAAAGTTTATTTGATTTGATAAAAATTGTGGAAAAAGGAGTTGTTCATAGCATGGATCCAAATATTGAAGTAGAAGACATGCGTTGGGACCAAATTGGTGTGAAATACAAGTTCCCTAGAATGGGAAGAGAGTTTGATTAGGCCATATGATCTTTTACAAAGGTTTGAGGATGCACTTGGAGGAATGATAGTTTGACCTCATCATCTGGTATGATATGCAACTTTTTAATTAATTACTATTTATTGTATATGTCTGTCATGTTATAACACTTTTTTAAACCAATATCAATTATATTTGCAATTGACAGTTAATGAAGAAGACTTCTACTAGGTGCATTTGGAGTTTTGTAGCACAATAGCAAGGTAAATGTTAGTGTCTTTTTAAACCAATTATATTTGATGCTGTGAAGCTTTCTCGGTTTATCATTTAATAAATATTCACTAATTCGAATTAAAATTTAATCTCTTTATTTTATACTTTTTAAATTTTATTTTATTTACATAAATATATGAATTTTTATTGTAGGTGACAAAAATATTGGATTTTGTTTAAGATGTGATGGTTGAAGAATGAAGATGCACCACAAGTTTGGTTATGTTTTGCTTTACGAGACTTAGTTTTTTGCTAGTTCTTAAACTAAATACATTGGGCACATTTGTAATTGGTATATAGATATTTTTTGAGGTGATAAATTTATCAGCCTTGTGGATTGGAAAATTAATGACAATTATTTATTAGTACTTTAATTTCTATTTTAACACTTTTTATTTGTATTTATGTTAATTTGTTATATGCATGAATATTATATCATGAAAATATTGAAAATGGATTACATATTTTATAATATATGATATTTTTTATATCACAATAGAACATTAAATCCAATGGAGACTTTTCAAAAAGTCATCATAAATAAGTATTAATGATAATTTTTAATGTCCTTATAGACTAGTATAGAAGACATTTGTAAGTGTCATTACAAATTACATAATGAGACATTTTAAATTAGCCTTATAAACTATCATTAAGGACATTTTTTTATTGTCACTATAAATAAAATACAAGACACTTATAGTTGTCTTGTTAAATGATTTTAAAGGATATATAAATTTGTCATCATTATTATAATAACAAGGCATGCATAAATATCATTACAAATCTCATAGTGATATTTTTTTTATCACTATAACAATTATTCATGACATTAATAGTGTGACTATTTTATACTATAGTGATACTAGGACATGTCATAAGACTTTAGACGACATTACTATAGAGGACATTTTGACTTAATGTCACTATATCAAAAATGTCGGTATAAGTAGTATATGATGACACTTTTAAATGTCATTAAAAGTGTAGTGGCATTTAGTTGCCTCCCACTTTATCCAGCATCATGTGTTTAGTAGGGGGCATCTAGGGGATCAGACATGCCAACCTTATAATGGCTCCTCTATTCTTAAGATGTCATGCATTCGAGAATATTCATAGTCATTGTCAGCGACCTCATATAGGACAAAGGCCAACATTAGAATGAAAAGAGATTGCTAGGGTCGATTTGTAGCTAGAGGGGGGGGGTGTGAATAGCTCGTCGTGCTTCGTTTGATTGCTTCGTTATGATGATATCCAGCAGATAGAACTCGAAGCAACACTTACAACGCTAACACAAGGATTTACTTTGTATCCACCTCAAGAAGAGATTGTTGGATCATAGAATTCCTTAGAGGGGGGGGGGGGGGGGGGAATAGTGATTGTTAAAAAAAATTGTTACTAAATCGAGTACGCAGCCAAAAAAGTCACAACGCTAACACAAATCAATTTTACTTGGTTCGCAGCCTTCTTCGACTCCTACTCCAAGGCCCGCACGTGAGAGTGCTTTCGATGGCAAATCACTAATAGTTCGCAAAAAATGATTACAGAATAAGTATAGGAACTATGAAAAGAATACCGACAACAATTGAAAAGAAAATCGAGCCACAGGTTGTCGGAGAGGCTTCGTAGTGTCGCAGGAGCAAAGCGCAACAGAGCAGTCACAGAAGAAGTTGTTGTATGTAGCTCTGGAGGAAGGCTCCTTTTATAAGAGTGCTCCAAGCACCCGGATCCCTTCCGGGCACCTGGACCGTGACGTTGGCACAACCAATCAGCGCACTCCACGTTTATGATGAGATAAGCTTTTACACTCCGAGCGCCCGGATCCCTTCCGGGCTCCCAAACCACCATTTTCCAGAACATCAATTTTCTACAAGAAAATGTTAGTCTGAGGCAAATACAAATTATACTACCCTGTAAAACAAATGTTAGCACAATTATAGTAAAAAGGGTAGTAATTAGATCTCATCGAGATCAGAATCTAGTGATGATCTCAACTTAGATTCCCGAAATGGTTTTAAGTTGGATCGACTCCTACTGTTCCCTCGAACGGGGAACGCATCCTCACCAAGTCACTCCCCTCCAATGACTTACCTTAGCTTACCTTTTACTAGACATTCGGTCAGCTCGTCGACCAGTCTGGACTTCATGCCAACTATCCGATCGGCTAGTTGATGCAACACTGAGTTAGTATAATAGATAAAATAGTAAAGTAAAACAGTGTTAACAGAATTCAAGATTCGTTGATCCGATCGACCGGAAACTAGTCGGTCACATATAACCTATGGTTATCTCTCCCTAGGGTTGTCTAGCTTCACTTACTAGGACTTCCATTATCTAACTTCACTCACCAGGGCTTCCTCCACCTAGCTTCACTCACTAGGGCCCGGCTTCACTCACCAAGACTTCCACCACCTAGCTTCACTTACTAGGGTCTGACTTCACTCACTAGGACTTCCACTACCTAGGTTCACTCACTAGGGCCTGGCTTCACTCACCAGGACTTCCACCACCTAGCTTCATTCACTAGGGCCCGACTTCACTCACCAGGACTTCCACTACCTAGCTTCACTCACTAGGGCCTAGCTTCACTCACTAGGACTTCTCACCCGCCTATCTTTTGGATAGGACTTACCTTTGCTAGTCATCTAGTCCTGACTAGACTTCTCTCTTCCAAACACCAAGTCCTATTTGGATTAACCCTTGGTCAAATTGACCAGACTAAGGTATATTGTGAAACATCGAAGCCCTAAAGGTCGACTACACCAACAGAGATGACTAATCCATGGATCCACACACGACATACTCTCCACTATGAAAAATACTCCTTCTCGATAACTACCGGAGGTGGAGAAACCTCGTACAAACTCACACAACAAGATACAATACATGCAAGAAGAAAATACAAAAATATAAAGTAAAAACCTCTTCTTGCTTGACCTTGTTGATGTAGATCGCCTCTTAAACCTTGGAAGTGCAACATCACTTGTCCCCAAGAGCTTCCAAGAACTGGCAGAGAGTAGGCGGAAAAGTTCGCGTGCATTGGAAGAAGGCTCGAGAAGAAGTGCTGAGAAGAAAGCTTGCCACGACTTTATACACTACGCCTCTAGGGCTCCCAATCGATTGCCACGTGAGATCCATGCCATCCCAGCCGTCCACAACTCTCTACCTGCGTAATGGTCATATCCTAATCGATTGGGGAGGCTGATCGATTCAGAGTGCCTCTGTGCTCTGGCTAGAAAAGTCCTAAATCAATCGACTGATCGATTCAGCCTTCCTCATGTCCGCGCGAGAATTCCAACCCCAATTGATCGGCTGATAGATTGGTGATGCCCAATTGATCGGCTGATCGATTGGGGATGCTTCTTTGCTTGTGATTCAGGCTCCCAATCGATCGACTGATCGTTTGGGCTGCTGTTTATCACAACACTCTCTCAATTGATTGGCTGATTGATTGGACTTTGGTTCAATCGATTGGCTGATCGATTGACCAACCTTGACTTGCTTAAATCAAGCTCAAGGGTTCTCAAATCCAACATCCAGTCAACTGTGACCTGTTGGAACTCCTCATGCCTAGCATCCAGTCAACCTTGACCTACTGGGACTTCTTCACCAAGTGTCCCACCAATTCTTTCACCCACTTGGACTTTTCTCCTAGTGCCAAGTGACCGGTCAATCTTAACCCACTTGGACTTACCATCTCATGCCAAGTATACTATCTGTTGGATCGTGAAAACACTAGAGGGGGGAATAGCGATCGTTAAAAAATTTGTTATTGAGTAAGCAACGGAAATAGGAAATTAAACACAATGCTAACACAAATTAATTTTACTTGGTTCGGAGCCTTCGACGACTCCTACTCCAAGGCCCGCACGTGAGAGTGCTTTTGTTGGGCAATCACTAATAAATCGTAATAAGTACAAGAATTTACAGAATGAAAATACTGATAATAAGAAAATAAAGACTTAATCACTGGTTGTTGGAGAGGCTTCGCAGCGTAGCAAGAGCGTCTTGGAAGCAACGCGCACGAGAGCAATCACAGAAGAGAGTTGTTGTTCATATCTCTGGAGGAAGGCTCCTTTTATAGGAGTGCTTCGGGCCCCCGGATCCCTTCTGGGCACCCGGACCGTGATGTTGGCCCAGTCAATCAGCTAATAAATCGTAATAAGTACAAGAATTTACAGAATGAAAATACCAACAATAAGAAAATAAAGACTTAATCACTGGTTGTCGGAGAGGCTTCGCAGCGTAGCAAGAGCGTCTTGGAAGCAACGCGCACGAGAGCAATCACAGAAGAGATTTGTTGTTTGTAGCTCTGGAGGAAGGCTCCTTTTATAGGAGTTCTTTGGGCGTCCGGATCCCTTCCGGGCACCTGGACCATGACGTCAGCCCAGTCAATCAGCATGCTCCGCGTTTGCGATAAGATAGACTTTTTCCTTCCAGGCGCCTGGATCACCATTTTCCAGAAACCCATTTTCCTGTAAGAAAATGTTAGTCTGAGGTAAAATAAAAGTTATATTACCCTACAAAATAAAGTGTTAGTACAATTATATTCAAATAGAGTGGTAATTAGATTCTGTCTCACCGAGACCAGAATTTAGTCACGATCTCAACTTAGATTCCTGAAATGGTTCTAAGTTGGATCGACGCCTAAGTTCCCTCGAACAGGAAACATGTCCTCACTAAATCACTCCTCTCCAGTGACTTACCTTAACTTACTTGCCAGACATCCGGTCAGCCCGTTGACCTAACTGAACTCCCCTACAACATTGAGTTAGTACAATAGATAAG
This sequence comes from Zingiber officinale, assembly GCF_018446385.1. Lineage (NCBI taxonomy): Eukaryota > Viridiplantae > Streptophyta > Magnoliopsida > Zingiberales > Zingiberaceae > Zingiber > Zingiber officinale. The sequence goes on along the minus strand of NC_055996.1, from coordinate 133,605,584 downwards.
GTAAAATAATGTTAACAGAATTCAAGTATAACCTAGGGTTATCTCCCCCTAGAGTTGCCTAGCTTCACTCACTAGGACTTCCATTGTCTGGCTTCACTCACTAGGAATTCCTCCACCTAGTTTCACTCACAAGGGCCCGACTTCACTCACTAGGACTTCCACCATCTAGCTTCAGTCACTAGGGCCTTGTTTCACTCACCAGGACTTCCACTACCTAGCTTCACTGACTAGGGTCTGACTTCACTCACCAGGACTTCCACCACCTAGCTTCACTCACTAGAGTCTGGCTTCACTCACTAGGACTTCCACCTTGCCTAACCTCCAGTTAGGACTAGTCACTCAGTAGATTTCTTACCTACCTATCCTTTAGTTAGGACTTACATTTGCTTGTCATCTAGTCCTGACTAGACTTTTCTCTTCCAAACATCAAGTCTTGTTTGGATCAACCCTTGGTCAAACTGACCAGACTTAGGTATATTGTCAAGTATCAAAATCCTAGTAGTCAATTGCACCAACACAATCCTCCATGACCCACTTGGATTTTCTTCTACCAGATGTCCAGTCATCCTTGACCCATCTGGATTTCTTTGTTCCAAGTATCTGGTCACTTCTTTGACCTACTTGGACTTCCCAACACCAAGTGTCCGGTTAACCTTGAACCACCTGGATTTCCACGTGTCTGGCTTCACTCACCAGGTCTTTCCATCTGCCTAGCTTTACTCACTAGGACTTTTCATCTGTCTGACTTCACTCATTAGGATATTCCATTTGCCTAGTTTCACTTACTAGAACTTTCACCTGGCTTCACTCACCTGGATTTTCACCTAGTTTCATTCACTAGGATTTTTCCATTGCCCGGCTTCACTCACCGGGACTTCCAACTGCCTGACTTCACTCACCGGGACTTCCAACTTCCTGGCTTCACTCACTAGGATTTTCACCTAGCTTCACTCACCATGATTTTTACTTGCCCAACTTCACTCACCAGGACTTTTCCATTGCCTGACTTCACTCACCAAGATTTTCATAGTCAAGTATCAGGTCAACCTTGACCTACTTGACTCTTCTTCACATCACACTGGTCAAACCTTGACCAGAGGTAAATTGCACCAACAATCTGTGGGGTCGTAAAAATGCTAGAGGGGGGGGGGGGTGAATAGCGTTCGTCGAGAATTTAAAAATCAAATCGAGTATGCAGAAACAAATTAAAAGGCACGACGCTAACAAAAACCAGTTTTACTTGGTTCAGAGCCTTAGTCGACTCCTACTCCAAGGCCCGCACTTGTCAAGTGCTTTCGTTGGACAATTCACTGGTAGTTCGAAGAATGATTACAAATGTATGTACAAGAACTCTTTAAAAAATACCGACAATAGGAAAATAAACTCGAGTCATAGGTTGTCGGAGAAGCCTCGTAGAATCGGCCCAGCCAATCAGCGCGCTCCATGTTGCGTCGGGATAGAATTTTGCATTCCGGGCACCCGGCTCCCTTTCGGGCACCCGGACCACCATTTTCCAACAACTCAATTTCCTGCAAGAAAATGTTAGTCCGAGGCAAATGCAAATTATTCTACCATGCAAAACAAAGTGTTAGTACAATTATATTAAAAAGAAAAAGGTATTAATTAGATTCTGTCTCACCGAGATCAGAATCTAGTCACGATCTCAACTTAGATTCCCGAAATGGTTCTAAGTTAGATTGACGCCTATTGTTCCCTCTAACGGGAAACACATCCTCACCAAGTCACTCCCCTCCAGTGACTTACCTTAACTTACTTGCCAAACATCCGGTCAGCCCGTCGACCTGTTTGGACTTCGTGTTAGCTATCCGATCAGCCCTTCGACCTAGCTAGGATTTGTGTCAGCTATCCGGTCGGTTCGTCGACCTAGCTAGGCTTCGTGCCAGCTATCTGGTCGGTCTATCGACCTAGCTGGGCTTCGTGCCAACTATCCGATCGGCCCGTCGACCTAGCTGGGCTTCGTGCTAGATATCCGGTCTGTCCGTCGACCTATCTAGACTTCTCCTGCATACTCAATCAAAGTGTTAGATTATAACAAACCTAACTTAACTTACTTTATCATTCATCAAAAGCTGAGTTAAATCGTTAGTGCTAATTGCACCAACAATCTCCCCCTTTTTGATGCAATGACAACCTGGGTTAAGTTAGTGAAAATATACAAAAAGAATGAATAAACATAGGACATGGTTTAAGTTAGTGTTATTTTGATATTTGATGTTTCAACTAACTTAATCCACCTTACCCTCCTCCTTTGGCATTCATAAAAAATAACAAACATAAACAGGTTTAAGAAAAGTGGCTAAGTAAAGGAAAGACAAAAATTTAACAGAAATTTGTCAAAATTATTGGGGAAGGTTAACTTTCAAGAATAAATTATTCAAATAAAGTTTTGTAATAAAAAAATAATTTACAAAATGTACCATCTTTTCAAAGGATATAAAATTTGAAAAAGTGTAAAAATTGAAAATGAATTTTGAAATCATATAAAATAAATTTCAAACCATTTGAAAAAAAAACACTTTCAAAAATTGAATTTTGAAAAAAAAAATAATTTCAAAAATATCTTGTCAAAAAATTTAAGGCTTTTAAAAATAAGATGATAAAGGTAGATTTTGAAAACAAGGGATACTTTGAAATATAACTTTTCAATGTAATTTTTTTTAAATGAATTTTTTGAAAAGATATAAGAGAAGTTTTCAAAAATCGAACGGTAAAACTTTAAGTAAGATTTTGAAATCTTAAAATCGATTTTTAAAGCTGTCTTAGGACTTATCATTTTAATAATTTTTGAAATAAAGTTTTGCAAAATATTTCAAATAATAATTCTCCCCCTAAACCTGACATTACTTTAAAATAACACAGTTAGAAAGTGTCCTTAACTGTCTAATCATTAGTTACTTACTAACTATCAGAAGATAGCAACTTTCACTTGATTAGTCAGGTTAAGTTAATGTATTCAGTTAGTGTTTGACTAAGCTAAAATACTTAACCTGATTACTATTTATTTAGTCTTTTAACGTCCAGACTTATGTTGATGCACTAATATAAGCATCTTTAAGTCTAGGCAATCTGCCTATGTATCTCACCCCTTTCTAAGTTTAGCAATACACAAACAAGGTAGTTCTAGTGTGTTGATGAGATGCTCAAGTTCTAGACCTATAGGAGCATGCTTTCTAAGGGTCTAATCAAGACTAAGGCTAAAATTAATTTTTCTTAAAGTCTAAAAATAGGGAAGTTTGAGAAATATAAATAAAAAGTTTTACCCTAAAATTTTAAAGAAAATTTTGAAAATAATTTTAAAAGTAAGAGTCCTAGTCTATTAAGCATAATGTGACAAGTCAATATCTGAAGTGAAAATAAGTCAATATACAAGGACAATGATCAAGCTAAAAAAATACACGGATATAATAGCAACCTAGTCTAATGTGATGATGAGGGTGGTCCGGAACCCAAAGATCGTAATATCTCTATCAACTCAGCGTGATGAGTCCGGTCATCCTCTCGAGAGCTAGATATGTCCCGTTGAAGATCGGAGACATCCTGCCGTATATCTTGTCCAAGCTCGAAAATATCCTACCGCATGTGTTGTAAATAAAGTAATAAAAGCAGTATTATATTTGCACAAAAAATAGCATGCAAAAGACTGATAAATAAAGGAGTCGGGTTTAGAATATAGTTATCCGGTTGAAGCGTCGGCACGCCGACTGTCCTTAGAGAATTTATTGTCGCCTCTCGGTGCAAAGACTCCCCGGCAAAAACTCCCCCAAGATCTGACAACCGCTCATCTCATCCGTAGGTGCACTCCAAAACGGACGCGACACTCGGACCCAACCTCGGATCACCGAAAGACTAAGCCTCAGGACAAGAAAGTAGCGAAAAACTCGACGAGAAGAAAGGCAGAAAAAACTGTGCAGAATGTATCGCACAGAGAAGGGAGAAAGAAGGAGAGAGCTCGAGGCTTGAGTGAAGAATAGAGGCGCTGCTGCTCCCCTTTTATTCACTCCGAGAAGGTACGAAGCACTGCTTCGCTAGCGAGGAAACGCGTCTCAGTGTCGCGTCGCGTCCGCGTCCCTTCCCCTCACGCCCTCACGCACAGAACAAAAACCAAAACTGGTTCAGACCGAACCGGAACTGAAACTGGTTTGGTTCAGACTGAACCAAACCAGCAAAAATAGACCGGGCCGCCCATGAGCGTAAGGCCCACGGGCTAGGGATTTGCACCCCCCCTGCGCGCGATAATCGCGTACGTGACGCCCGGTTTATGGATTTCCAGCTCGAACCCCCCAAATCCACTCGATTTGGGCTTGACCCGCGCATGCGTGTAGGTCCCCTTATCATTGCTAAGCAAGGATGAAAGGGCTTCCTATATAAGTCCTTCCAAGCTTTTCCAATTAGCAATGTGGGACTAAAAACACTACCAAAAAATGCTTTGAATTTTAAAACAAAATTCAACAATCCCCCACAAATTCAAATCATTTCGGTTATAAACAAAAAACAAAACAAAAAAAAAATATGTCCTGAGGCTAGGTTGCAATGAGCTTTTAGTGAAAATACCTTCCGGTTTGAATTTTCACCTAAGTACACCAATCTTATTCACATAGGTTTGAAGTGAACTAGGTCTTGAACTTAAACCTTTTTATATGTGAATTCAATTGGTAACAACTCATCACGGGCGACGGTTGAGTCCTTCTGGGTTGGTGCATTACGGCCATGCCACCGAATCTTGTTTCATAAGTGCTAAGGAGAGTTGCCTAGACCCCCCACACTGCGGCCACACAGTTACACTTACATAGGTGAGTTCTCCAAGGATGTACTGCGAGCATCCTGTCAATAAGACCTTGAACTCATTAAGAGCCTCCAAGCTCATCCTTACTAGCAGTCAAGCATCTATCCAGGGAAGAGACTATGAGATTACATCTCAATCAATTTGATGCTTACGGTTCACCCTTATAACTTGTTTATACCACATTGAACCTACTTCTTGGGATCTCCAATCAGATAGGTTGGGTTGTCGTTATAGATGAAACCAGGATAGGCCTCAGTCCCATTCCCTTACTGGATCTCTTGATTTTCTCAGAATCAAGTCCTTTTGTGAGTGGATCAGCAATATTATCTTTTGAACTTACGAAGTCCAATGATACCACTCCAAGAGACACTAGCTCACGAATAGACTTCAATCTTATTCGTACATGTCTCTTCTGTTTCTGGTTATACTTGGAGCTTCTAATCTGAGCTAATATTGTTTGATTATCACAGTGTACTGAAATAGAAGGTATTGGCTTTACCATCAAGAGAATTTCTGAAAGAAGACCCTTAAGCCAATCAGCTTCAGTTACTGTGGTATCTAAAGCACACAATTCTGCCTCAGATGTAGAACGAGATATAATCGTCTGTTTAACAGACCTCCAAGCAACTGCACCGCCTCCAAGTGTAAAGACATAACCAGTAACGCCTTTACACTCAGCAGTGTCTGCTATCCAACTAGCATCACTATATCCCTCCAGGACTGCAGGGAATCTCCCATACCACAAGCCCAAGGATATAGTACCTTTCAGGTATTTGAGTACTCTGTCTAATGCATCCCAATGTGTTCTGTCCGGACAGCTGGTAAACCTGCTCAATTTCGTTATAGCAAAAGAAATATCAGGTCTAGAACAATTAGCTAAATACATTAGACTACCTATTATTTGTGAGTATCTTAATTGAGACACTGCCACACCACTATTATTCTTGTGGAGAGTTTTTGAAGGGTCATATGGTGTGACAACAGATTTAACTTGGCTATAACCATATTTCTCTAATACTCTCTCAACATAGAGTGACTGAGAAATTGTTATTCCATCAGTTGAACGAGTCAACTTCAGCCCTAAAATTATATCAGCACAACCCATATCCTTCATATCAAACTTACCACTTAAGAGGGCCTTAGTCTCATTAATAATAGAAAGGTTAGTTCCAAATAGTAGAATATCATCTACATATAAACATAGGATAATACAATTATCACCTTTCATTTTAGCATACACACATTTATTAGAGTCATTTACTTCAAAGCCAAACGATAGCATAGCTCTATCAAATTTTTCGTACCACTGCTTTGGGGCTTGCTTCAAACCATAAAGAGATTTGACTAACCTACAGACTTTATTCTCATTTCCAGAGACTACATATCCCTCAGGCTGATCCATATATATCTCTTCTTCTAAATCTCCATTTAGGAATGCCGTTTTGACATCCATTTGATGGACCTCAAGATGATATATGGATGCTAATGCGATTAACACTCGGATTGTAGTAATTCTGGTAACAGGAGAATAAGTGTCAAAATAGTCAATCCCTTCTTTTTGTTTGAATCCCTTAGCAACTAGGCGGACTTTGAATTTATCTACTGACCCATTAGGCTTTAGTTTTCTCTTAAACACCCATTTACATCCTATAGTGGTACACCCAGGAGGTAAATCTACCAACTCCCAAGTGGCATTAGAGATAATAGAGTCCATTTCACTTTTAATGGCCTCTTTCCAGTGCTTAGCTTCAGGAGAAGCCATAACATCTCTATATGTCACAGGGTCACCTTCTATATTATAGGTGATAAAGTCCTGGCCTAAATCCGTAGACACACGTTGCCTCTTGCTCCTTCTCGGTTCTGTATACTCACTAGATTCATCTAGTCTAGAGTGACTTGAGGAAGGTGTACCCACTACGGATAATGGGACCTCCACGGAAGAAGGCTCATTTCTAGTAGAAATATTAGATTGAGGTGTTCTCGTCTTCATAGGAAATATATCCTCAAAAAATGTAGCATCGCGAAGTTCTACAATAGTATTTGCATCTATTCCAGGAATTTCTGATTTAATAATCAGGAACCTATATGCAACACTATTTTGAGCATAACCTAAGAAGATACCATCTACGGTCTTCGGACCAAGTTTTTTCCTTCTGTGTTCAGGTACTAGTACCTTTGCCAGGCACCCCCACACTTTAAGGTATTTCAAACTTGTCCTTCGGCCTTTCTAAAGCTCATATGGGGTTTTATCCCTTGACTTCATTGGGACTCTATTTAGCACATGACATGCAGTGTATAGAGCCTCCCCCCCACATAAAGTTGGGTAACCCAGAACTGCCTAACATGGAATTAATCATATCTTCAAGGGTTCGATTTTTTCATTCTGCTATACCGTTGGATTGAGGACTATATGGAGCAGTTACCTCATGGATTATACCTGTATCTTGATAAAAATTTTGAAACAGGTTCGAGGTAAATTCTCCACCCCTATCAGACCTTAACCTCTTAATAGTTTTATCGATTTAATTCTCAGCTTCAGATTTAAAAATCATAAATTTATCTAAAGCTTCATCCTTGGTTTTTAGCAAATAAACATAACAATAACGAGAGTGGTCATCAATGAAGGTAATGAAATACCTTTTATGGTCTCTCGTTATTACACCGTTAAACTCACAACAGTCAGTATGAATCAATTCTAAAATATCAGAATTTCTATCAACTGATTTGAAGGGTTTACGGGGTTGTTTATATTGCACACAAATTTCACATTTTTTCTTATCATTTATAGCATGCTTAGGGATCATGTCAAGATTCATCATCCTTTTTACGGTATTAAAATTGACATGTCCTAATCTGTCATGCCACATATCATAAGACTCAATGTTATATGAACAACCAATATTAGAAGTTTTATTTAAAGTAGCATTTTCTACATTGAGTTTAAATAAACCTTCATTAAGGTAACCTTTTCCAATAAAGGTTCCTAAATGTAATATTACAACTTTATTACATTTGAAGTTCAACTCATAACCAGCACGAACTAACTTTGATCCGCTAATCAAATTCCGACGGACCGCTGGAACATGATGCACCTCATGCAGTGACAGGACTTTTCCAGAGGTGAACCTCAGGTCAACTTGTCCTATCCCAAACACCCTGGCTGCAGAATGGTTCCCCATGGTCACGGAAGTACCTTCAATTACCTGATAAGTAAGGAAGGCAGATCGATCAGCACAATAGTGTACATTAGCACCTGTATCAACTAACCATTCATTGGGTTGATAGATCAAGTTTAGTTCGGGTTTGAAGGTAACAAACCTATCGCTGATGTCGTCACTAGCAGTCACGACATTTACTTGTGCCTTGGTGTTGGACGTATTGCTTTGGTTCTTGTCCTTTCGCTTAGGGCAGAATTTGGCATAATGTCCAACCTGTCCACATGCCCAGTATATATGTGTTTATCTTTTTGGCACCTACACATATGGAGGAGGATATGTTCAGGTATGACATACTATAGCCGCATGCACCATATTGCATGATTGGATGCTGGGCGAATGACGACTCCATTATTGTTGAGCTCGTCGGCCGGCTACATGAACCTGCACACTACGTGATCACTGCATGGGTAGTGGCACAACACACAGGGTGTGTAGGTTGCTCGGTGGTGCTCCGCTGGAGGCTCCACTCATGGGTAGTGTGATAGGCAGCGTGGTAGCACGCCGGGGTCCCTCCCTTCATCCTGTACTGGGAGATGAGAGCATTGCGCTCCCTCACTATGTTTGAGGTAGGAGGATAGGTGTACTCCGATGCATCCCGTCCACTCAGTCACTCATCAGGGGTAGTGACGACAGAGTGCACAGTGTCACAGCCCTACCCACTCAGTCTCACCATTGTGTGTGAGATGGCTGACTGGCGTCAAGGGTGACCATGTCATATTGCATCATGTGCACAGATTGCATTTATTGTGATTGTTGCATATTGGATGATGCACTTGGGTGACTACATATGATTGACATGCATACAGGATACATGCTTATTTGCTCTGACTATCTTTATCTGTGTATGTCCACAGTCAGTTGCTCAAGCCTCGCAGGTGAGTATAGTTTATTTCAGTATTGCATTTCTTACTATTCTTGCAGTAGACTGTATTACATGCATGTTGTTGATTACTGCAGTTTATTCAGTTATGCATACCTATTATACTGGTAGGAGACTGCACTATAGGTTGTACTGTTAGGATACTGTACCATAGGATTGTTACTAGTAGTTATAAGTTGTTGTACATATCTATTGGATTACCTGCTGAGTTCTATGGACTCACACCGTTATATTATTATTGTTCAGGTTGAGGCCGTCGGGAGATTCCAGTCGCTAGCCCCCTTGTCGCGAGGATTTCTAGTTGTCGATTTCTGTTTTCGCCTCTATGTATATACCGGTGATGTGGGTTTTGTATTGTGGACTTTATGTCGAACCTTTGGGTTTGCTACTTTTGTTTTCCACTGCGGATATTTTCATTACTTCGTGGGTTTCCTTTCTTCATTGTAGTGGAGTAAACTTATATATATCTGCGATGATTTCTATATTGTCTTTTCTTTTAGTAAATTTTGTTGACAATCGGAGGCTGTATATTAAACTGTGTGGATTGTTATATAAACTGCATGGATTGTTATAGTGTTTGTATTATATTATTCCGGTCGTGTGGGCCGATGGATTGATATATGTATTTTGAGATTCATATTGTCACCCGTACATGGAAGATGCTGTCGAAATTTCTTCTGGCAGGGACTACCTGGGGTGTGACATTATCACTGCTTACTTATTATTTTTGATTTGTACACTTATACATCCTATCTTCCCACAAGATTATCCATGGTAAAGTGTTCTCCTACAGACAATGACTACTTACATACCCTATCTGCCCACAAGACCATTCATGGTAGAGCGTTCTCCCACGGATAGTGACTGCTTACTTACCCTGATTGCTCGTGAGACCATCGTGGTAGAGTATTTTCCCGCAGTTAGTGGCTTGGGAGCTAGGTAACTACCTCATCCTTGTTGGTGTAGTGGGGCCTAGAAAAATGGGGATGAATTGCCTATAATATTAAAATAATATTTCTCGATCTTTAGATTTGATTAGTAGCACAATTAAATATAACAATAATAAAATTGAAATAAACAGCATAAAAGGAAGATTAAGAGGCTAGAATTTTAGTTGGTTATAACCTAGGTGGTTGTTAATCCAAGACAATGAAAGACACTAAAAGATCTCCTTCGTTGCAGACGAAGAAGCCTCTTACAATCGTTCAAAAGATCAAAGAAATGTTAGGAAAGTGTTACAAGAGTTGTAGTTCTAGTTCTTGATTATTTCCTAACTCTAGGAGTCTTTTTATAGCCCTTAGAAAACTCTATCCGAGGCTAGAAGGTTCCTCCAAGAAGGGGCATTCCATTAGATAAGTCTTATTCGTCGAAGATAAAACTTTATCTATGCTAACAGTTACTGGAAGACGCCTTCTATGGGATGGAAGGTGCCTTTGCATTGTTCATCGAAGGCACCTTCCAAGCCTTTGAATGCGCCTTCGGTACTATTCATCCAAAAATGGCTAATTTCCCTTATTAATCATTTTTCACTCCGCTCACTTGGGTGATGCTCCAGCCATTCGAAATTGAGCTCACTTGAACCCAACTCCAGTCTTCTCCTCGAGCAACCTTTCTCCCTAGCTTCTTATCCCTTGGATTGCTACGTATGTCCTTCTCGTCCATCGGTGTACTTTTCCACAGCATCTCGTCTTTCGGATGCACCGAGCCCGTCAACTCCCTTCACATGTCATCTTTCTCATTAGCTGCGTCTTCCGCTTGACTTTTTGTGTTATTAAGTTCCTGCATACTTAGACACAATGATCAAATACACACAGGACATAGCTGAAGTTAGTTGACCATATCAAAACTATCTCAGGATGCTTATAACCTCTCCCTTTTTGATGTACATCAACCCAAATTCAAGTTAGAGATAAAAAAATGCAATAACATAACTAAAGTAAATAAGTTGCAATGCTATGAATTAACCAAGTTTGAAAAAAATAATAATAATAATAACCAAGTTTGCAAAAAATAATCCTAACTCCCCCTTAACTTGTACATATTTCTCCCCTTTTGATCACATAAAAAAAGAAAAAAATGCAATAAATAGTTAAATAAATTTGAGAAAATTTCTAGGGGTACATTACAAACATTACTAGTAGGCTGATATTTTTCATAAATAATTTTTAAAAATAATTTTTTACTAATTAATCTTCTATTTGACAAAATTTAATTTAAAAAATATTTTTCTATTTTAAAAAATCCTGAAATTTTTCGTCAAATTTAAGAAGAATAAGTTAGAATAGTAGGAAAAAAGTTTTCTAGAAAAATATTATTTAGTCTAACAAAAATGATTTACTTTAGTAAAGCAACTAATTTTTAAAAATAAATATTTTTTTAAAAAAAATCAACTCTGAAAATTCTACTAATTTTCTTGGATATGAAAAATATATTGTTTAATGACAAAAAAAATTAAACTTTCCAAATTTCTATTTTTTTTAATTTTAATATTAAAAATTTACTTTTCATAAAATAATTCATAACAATTAAAATAATATTCAAACAATTTTGAAATTTTTATAAAGATTGCGAATGTCATATTTTTTTACATAAGAATAAAAGTTTTCAAAAATAAATCTATGTAATAATTTTAAATTTCAAAATATGATCTTCTTTGATAATTTCATTGAAAATAACTAAAAAATCAAATTTGAAAAAAAAATTTAATAGAAACACTTGCTGTTCTATAAGTGTAAAATTTTTTAATAAGAAATTTGAAAAAAATTTACTTGAAATTTTTTTTCTAATTAAAATAATTTCTATCCTAATAATTCATAAACTTGGGAATTTAATCTAAAAAATATTTTAGAACCCAAAATATGTTCCTGATGATTCCTAATGTATTAGTTAATTTTACTATAATCTCTAAATTTTGATTTTTTTAAAAAATCGTTTGAACATGCATAGTCATTTTTTAATTTTTCTATTTGTACTTTTAATTTTTTATTTTCTATTTTTAAATTATCAAACATATCTAATGGGCATGAATTTGCTAAGTTTAATTTCAACCTAACATTATCTTTTTCTAGTTGTACGATATTCTTAGTTAACATTTTGCTAAATTCAAAAAATTGCTTGTGAGATAGTGTACATACCTTACCTCATGTTCTGATGCTCCTCCTTCATCGCAACTTTCTTCTGAGGATCCTCCCCCTTCATTGATGCTCATCTCTGAGTTACTTTTATCTTCTCTTTGGTGGTCCGCCAATAGAGTCAACCCAACGTATTCTTTAATTTCTGACTCCAATAATGACTCATCCCATGTAGCTTTTAAGTTTTTGTGCCTCAATTTGGTTGGCTCTTTCTTCTTCTCCTTTGTCTTTAGCTTTGGGCAATCACCCTTAATATGTCCTTCTTCATTGCAGTTGTAGCATCATACCTTCCTTTTACTCCGAAAGTATTTTTTTCATCTCTGACTTAAAGTTATTCGATTTAATAAACTTATTAAATTTTATTACCAATAATGTCGCTTCATCTTCGTTGATGGATGCTTCAGAGTCTTAATCATCTGTTCTTACCTTCAGGGCAATGTTCTGATTGGGCTCCTTTAATTCTCCACATCTAGATTTGTGAAGTTCTAAAATAAAAAATAAACTCTCTAAAGTACTTACTGTTGGATCGAGATCGCGCTAGAGGGGGGTGAATAGCGCTCATGGCTTTCATGCGTTTCGTAATTGAAAATTCGACGAGTAAAGCAGCGGAAATAAAATCAAACACACAGAAAGACCCAAGTGTTTACTTGGTTCGGAGCCTTGGGCGACTCCTACTCCAACGCCCTCGATCGTTGATCGCTTTCGGTGGGCAACAACTATATAGCACAAAAGTGAACAAGAGTATTATAATTTAACAGTATTGAAAACTTATACCGACAACAAGAAATCTTAAAACTGAAGCTCCGGGTCATCGGTGGCTTGTCGTAGCTTGGCCGGAACTTTTCGTTAGCAGCATGTTGAAGATAGATGGCTTTTCAGGTGATGCTCTAAAGTGCTACTCAAGACAGCCTTTTATAGGTCGTTGAGGCCACCTCTAATGCCCCATGGAGGCACCTCAAACCAAAATTCTATCCCGAGTTGACCGCTACGATAAGCATTCACGTCGCTGCTGTTTATCCACCTGGAGGCGCCTCCATCACTAGCCCAAGGCGCCTTCAAGCCAGAGTCCAGGGCGCCTCAACTGTCCTTGAGGGCACCTCCAAGCTCACTGCGCAGCGAGCCCACTTTGCACCCGAGGCACCTCCAATCTCCAATGGAGGCGCCTCGGATACTGTTCATCCGAGGCAAACCTTGTTCTTTTGACACTGCAAGACATGTTTGTCCCAAAAACAAACACATATCCTGCAAAACAATGTTAGCACATAATAATAGCATAATTATAAACGTTTGACAGTCACCGAACTGTCCGGTTCTGACTTCGAATTTTCAACCGGAAACCCTAGATCGAACCGACGCCTACTGTTCCCTCTTCCGGGGAATGCGTCCTCACCTACTCCACTCAGGAGAGCATACCTGATGCTAGCCCAGTCCTCTAGACCGACTGGACTTTCCGCCTAGGGTTATCACCCCTAGGACCTAGGGTTACCACCCCCTAGGGTTTTTCGCCACCTAGAGTTACCACCCCCTAGGACCTAAGGTTACCCCCCCCCCCTTAGAATTTCCACCACCTAGGATTACCACCCCCTAGGACCTAAGGTTGCCGCCCCTTAGGGTTTTCCTCCACCTAGAGTTACCACCCCTTATGACCTAAGGTTACCGCCCCTTAGGGTTTTCCTCCACCTAGGGTTACCACCCCCTAGGACCTAGAGTACCACCCCTAGGGTTTTCCACCTTCCTAACCGTAGTTAGGACTTTTGTCTAAGCACACTTAGTCCTAACTGAGATGTTAGGCAGGAGGAAAATCCTGGTGAGTGAAGCCAGGTGAAAGTCCTAGTGAGTGAAACTAGGCAGATGGAAAACCCTAGTGAGTGAAACTAGGTGAAAGTCCTGGTGAGTGAAGCCAGGTGAAAGTCCTAGTGAGTGAAACTAGGCAGATGGAAAACCCTAGTGAGTGAAACTAGGTGAAAGTCCTGGTGAGTGAAGCCAGGTGAAAGTCCTAGTGAGTGAAGCTAGGCAGATGGAAAGTCCTAGTGAGTGAAGCTAGGCAGATGGAAAGTCCTAGTGAGTGAAGCTAGGCAGATGGAAAGTCCTAGTGAGTGAAACTAGGCAGATGGGAAACTAGGTGAAAGTCCTGGTGAGTGAAACTAGGTGAAAGTCCTGGTGAGTGAATCCAGGCAAGGGAAAATTCAGATGGATCAAGGATGATCGGACATCTGGTGTTGGGAAGTCCAAGTAGGTCAAAGGATTGACTGGATACTTGGCATGAGAAAATCCAGATGGGTCAAGGTTGACCAGACATCTGGTGGAAGTCCAAGTAGGTCAAGGGAGTGACCGGATACTTGGCACGACTAGAAAAGTCCAAGTGGGTCAAAGGGATTGACCAGACACTTGGTGGGAAGTCCTAGCAGGTCAAAGGAGTGACCAGATGCTAGGCATGATGTACCAACGGGTCAAGGTTGACCGGATGTTGGTTTGGGAGTCTTGGAACTTGGTTTTGGGCAAAAACCAAGTGTTGGATCGATCAGGGGATCGATCCAGGAGCTGGATCGATCAGTGGATCGATCCAGGCTTTTCCCAGCGAACAGAAAGCCTCTGGATCGATCCGTGAATCGATCCAGATGTCCCAATCGATCAGTGGATCGATTGGGACGCGGCTGCTTCGCGCGATAAGCGCTGGATCGATCTTTCCTAGAGCACAGAGGCGCTCTGGATCGATCTGTGGATCGATCCAAAGCCTCCCCGATCGATTGGGAACATTTGAATCGATCGGGTTCCGACCGTTGGCGTCGATTTAAGCTGCAGGCGTGCGATGGCTGCGGTAGAACTTCTCCGATTCACTCCAGATCTTTCGCCAACTTCTCCACAGCGCTCTCAAAGATCAGATCGCCAGTTCTTGAAGGATCTTGGAAGCTTTCCAAGTCAAGAGGCGGATCAAAGACAAGAAGAGAAGCTAGGGTTAGGGTTTTCTGTACTCATTGTAAGCTTTGCGCTTGTATTTAGTTTCCCTTTCCTTTCTTCTTGTACTGAGAGTCTTGTAGGGCTTCTCCGCCCTCGGTAGTTACCGAAAAGGAGTGTTTTCATAGTGGAGGGTGCGTGCGTGGTGTGGATCCTTGGACTAGTCACCTCTTGTGAGGTGGATACCAAGTAAACCAACCTTGTTAGCGTTGTGTGTTTGTTTCTGTTATTTTCCGCTGCATATCCTTGAAGAAACAAGCCACGCCGAGCGACGAGCACGCGACGAGCTATTCACCCCCCCTCTAGCTACTTTTGGTCCTAACAAGTGGTATCAGAGCAAGGCCGCTCTTCACCGGAATCATCGCCGGAAGGGTCAAGCATAACAAGAAAAGCTAGAGGGTGAAGAAGTTGGAGCAAATTCTTCAAGTTCAAGACTTTATCAAGCTCAACTTCAAGATGCAATTCCAAGATGGACTTGGATTTGACACAAGGGTGGCTCCACCATACACTTCTACGAGTTTCGATTCTTGGAAATCAAGAATCGAAAATTTTCTTATGATGGAGATAGAGCAATGGTTTGCTCTAATGGAAGGCTTCAAGGCTCCAAGAAATTCAAAGGGTAAAGTTCTCAAGAGGAGCAAGTGGAGCCAAGAGCAAGTCCAAAGGTGCGAGGCTAATGACAAAGTGACCAAGCTTTTGGTCAATTTATTGCCAAGCACCATCCTTTGCAAAATTGGAGAATTTGAAGATGCAAAGGAGCTATGGAGCAAATTGGACAAGCTTCATAAAGAGATCCCCTCCACTGTACAAGATCATGAAGAATCCAGAGAGGGTGACTCTTTGGAGCAAGATCAAGAGGAGGACTCCGAGGTTGAGAGATGCTCAACCTCCGAAGAAGAGGAAATCCAAGAAGCTTCATCCTCAAGGGAATGCAATGAAGGGAACAAGGAGGGAGCATACTCCTTGTTTCATGTTCAAGATGATGAAGCCTCCACCTCTAGGATTGAGGGGGAGCAATCCTTGGTGACGCCGGATCAAGAAGAAGGAGAAGCTTCTACATCCGGGTCAAGTGAAGAAGAAGAAGATGGTGCCACCTCCGAAATTCAAGAAATAGCAAATGGAGGAGCAAGTGTCATCCCTACACAAGAAGGTATAAATGTTTCAATTAAAAATAAAAATCATATAATATGTTTTGAGTGTAGGGAAAGTGGGCACTACAAGAGCAAGTGTCCCAACTTGGCCAAGAAGAAGGGTCAAGTGACGCAAAAGGGCAAGGAGAAGCCCGAGGAGACCATTCCCGGAACAAAGAAGAGCAAGGAGCATATCATATGCTTCTCTTGCAATCAAAAGGGGCATTATCGGAGTCAATGCCCTAAGGGGAAGAAGATGGTCAAGGCTCAAGGAGGAAGCTCAAGTCAAGGGGGAGCCTCTAAGGTAAAAAGGAAGGTAACATTTATTGAGCCTACCCCTTTACATTATGGTAAAAAGCATGATAGTTCTAACTTTTATCATTTTAATGCAATTTACCATAAGAATAGGAAGCATGAGGGCTTTAAGGAAAAGCATGTGGCCCTACATGCCAAAACTACTACACCTAAGGCTAGGAATGTAGGTAAAAGTCTAGGCAAGAACTCTAAGGATTGTAGCTACAAGCCTAGAAACAAAAATGCTCATGAACTTAATGGAAAAACAAAAACTAAGGACTTAGTGATGGAAAATCAAGTCTTGAGGTCAAGACTTGATAAAATGGAAAAGACCCTAAAAAGGATGGAAAATATCCTATTAGGGCAAAAAGAGCATAACCTAGGTTTAGGGGTACAAAAGCCATCCAATGGCTATAGAGGTTTGGGATACAAACCAAAGGCTAAGAAGGATGTGCCCACTTACCATAGAGTTCCATATAGTTATGGAACAAACCCTAGGTCTAGTGGTCAAGCCAAAAATACTAGGGAAGTCATCCCTAAGAGTATTTTTGCAATAAATGTGACTAAGGCTTCTAAGAAGTCTAAGAAAGTCACAAACAAGGTCACAAGGGAGGCTATCCCTAGAGTTGACCTAGAAAGTGTGACCAAGGCCTCCAAGAAGCCAAACAAGGTCACTAGGAAGGTATCTAGGGAAGTTATCCCTAGTAAATACCTAGAGCATCCAAGGAGCACCAATAAGTGTTGGGTTCCTAGGAGCATCTTCTCTACCCCATAGATGGGTTAGAGAGTGTCAACTCCGATTAGAAGGGTAGTTAACCCAACTTTGAGGAAATTGACACTCAAGGAGCATTTTCAAGGTTTTTGTTAACCTTTGAAAATGAAATGGAAGTATTATTTACTCCTTGAAAGAGTAAAATGTGCCTAATGGTGGAAAATTAATTTTATCTTAAAAAGGCATAAATTGGGAAAACCTAAAGAAATACCAAGTTGGGATTTTGGTATTCTCTTATAAATTTTAAGGCACTCCGGGCCTTGATTTATGTGATTACTCTTGAGGAAAAATGGAATATGCCAACATTTGAGGATAAGCTTAATTTCAATTGGCATAAATTAATCAAGAGAATTAGAAATGCCCATTTAGGTTTTGGCACTCTCTTGAAGCACTTTGGGCAATCTAGGGTTTAAGTTTTAGGATTAGCTAAGATTAACGATACTTAGGTAGGTAATCTAGGTATATTTTATTTATGCTAAACCTTGCCATGATTGTTTGCTCATAATATGTCATGACATCATATTTTATCTTATTTGTATTTTGCATTCATGACTTATCATGAAAAATACAAAAATACCATGTCATGCCATGCATACATCATGTAGTTATAGGAATCTTTCTTTTGAAAGCTATTTTATTTTGATGTATGCCATAAGATTATCATGCATTATGTTTATTTCCTTAAAAATTAAGGACATATGGCATTAGTTAAACAAGTGGCATTTGTTTACAACAAGTGGAATAAACAAGTGACATTTGTTTAACAAGTAAATCAACAAGTAACATCCTTTGTGGATGTCTACCTCTCAAAATGCCTAGATAGATATGCATGATCCCTAGAGTAGGGCAAAACCAAAATCTTACATCTCACAAAGACCTATAAGATGACTTGTATGTGTTTCAGTGCACATTAGATACAAGTGAGATGTTAGGATGATGAACAAAACTCAAGATGTTGATTTAGTGCATTCTTTTGAGTTTTAAGTTCATCAAACACATAGTTATGTGTTTTCCCATCATTGGGAAAGCTAATGTACAAGTCATGTGCATTATGCCCAAGGAACATGATGGGATATTGGTTTTGAAAATGTTTTAAAATGTTTTGGAAAACTTTGGTGAAGGCTATCTTTTGATAGTAATCACCATTGAATAGTTAGACACAAACTTGAAGAAAACGCTAAAGTTTTTGCAAGTTTTCAAGTTTGTGTCAATCTTTGAAAATATAAAGTATTTTCATAGAAAGCTATTTTTCCATGATTAAGTATGCCCTAAATAATGTCTACACGAAATTTCATGATTTTTGGGATTTTGTAGAATTTTCTAGGGGTTTCGAAGTTGACTGAAATGGAATTTCAGCAACTATCGAACTCCGATCGATCCACGGATCGATTGGTCTGAATCGATCCGTGGATCGATTCGGAAGGTAAATCTCGCGAGCAGAAGCTCGCTGGATCGATCAGTGGATCGATCCACACATACTGAATCGATCGGTGGATCGATTCGGTTGGTTCAATCGATTGGATCCCAACTCCAATCGATCCAAGTTGCTGATTTTGGATGGCCTGACTTCAGCATCTTTGAACCATGGTTAGTCTATGTAACCATTCCAAACCCTTAAAATACATTTGTATACATAAAAGAGTGTTTTCGTGTTGAAAACAAGGATGGAATGGTTAAGGAAGACTTCATTGAAGTTTAGGTTGAGGTTTGTTTCAAATTTTGAACATTTGAACCTCAAAACTTCTAAATCTGGGTTTCCTAAAGGTTTAGGGATTCCAAGTCATTGTTGGTGCAATGACAGAAGTTACCACCATGTCTTTAGGGGGAGGGACTCTTTAAAGGCATGAAAATTATTTTTCATGAACCTTGGAAGGTGGTTAACCTTCTTTAAAGAAAATGCTCATGGACGAGCTTTTGAACTTGAAATGGGGAGTGGATATCCTCATTATTTCAAGTGGGAACTCAAGATGTTAGAAAATGCTCAAGGTTGGGTATTTATCTACATTGAGGAAGAAGTTAAGGATAAATGAAGGGTATGGGACCTTCATTATCATGTTGGTTCAACGAGTGAAGTTGTAACCAATGATGAGCAACTCTTCAGGGGGAGAGTTTTCAACAAATGGATTTGTTGAAGTGTACCCAAAATTGGGGCATGGGTTGATGTGTGCCCAAAGATGGGTTGATGTGTTTTATCAGTAGGGGGTTGATGTGTGCCAATAGGGGAAGAATGAAAGGACCTGTGAATGGAAGTAAGGTAGGTTTTCATTACCTAGAGGGAGTTTGCCCTCTTAGGGGGAGAATGAAAAGCTTAACTTATGTGTTCATTACCTAGTGGCATGAAGAAGGAGGCTATAGGATTAGCCTAACTTACATGTGGGATTGTAAGTGTTATTGTGGTATTGTCAAACATCAAAAAGGGGGAGATTGTTGGTGCAACATCCCTCAGGTCAAGGTTGACCTGGTCAACCAAGCTGAGTCTTGGTTTGGGTTTTGATGTTTGACAATAAGATATTGATTGAAGAAGAGTCAAGTAGGTCAAGGATGACCGGATACTTGACTGGGAAGTCCTAACTGGGATGTTAGGCAGGAGGAAAATCCTGGTGAGTGAAGCCAGGTGAAATCCTAGTGATTGAAACTAGGCAGATGGAAAACCCTAGTGAGTGAAACTAGGTGAAAGTCCTGGTGAGTGAAGCCAGGTGAAAGTCCTAGTGAGTGAAGCTAGGCAGATGGAAAGTCCTAGTGAGTGAAGCTAGGCAGATGGAAAGTCCTAGTGAGTGAAACTAGGCAGATGGGAAACTAGGTGAAAGTCCTGGTGAGTGAAACTAGGTGAAAGTCCTGGTGAGTGAATCCAGGCAAGGGAAAATTCAGATGGATCAAGGATGATCGGACATCTGGTGTTGGGAAGTCCAAGTAGGTCAAAGGATTGACTGGATACTTGGCATGAGGAAATCCAGATGGGTCAAGGTTGACCAGACATCTGGTGGAAGTCCAAGTAGGTCAAGGGAGTGACCGGATACTTGGCACGACTAGAAAAGTCCAAGTGGGTCAAAGGATTGACCGGACACTTGGTGGGAAGTCCTAGCGGTCAAAGGTGACCGGATGCTAGGCATGATTTACCAACGGGTCAAGGTTGACGGATGTTGGTTTGGGAGTCTTGGAACTTGGTTTTGGGAAAAACCAAGTCCGGATCGATCGAGGATCGATCCAGAGCTGAATCGATCGGTGGATCGATCCAAGCTTTCCAGTGAAAAGCCTCCGGATCGATCCGTGGATCGATCCAGATGTCAATCGATCGGTGGATCGATTGGGGCCTGGGCGATTAGCGCTGGATCGATCCGTGGATCGATCCAGCGTTTTCCTAGAGCACCGCTGGATCGATCTGTGGATCGATCCAAAGCCTCCCCGATCGATTGGGAACATTTGAATCGATCGGGTTCCGACCGTTGGCGTCGATTTAAGCTGCAGGCGTGCGATGGCTGCGGTAGAACTTCTCCGATTCACTCCAGATCTTTCGCCAACTTCTCCACATCGCTCTCAAAGATCAGATCGCCAGTTCTTGAAGGATCTTGGAAGCTTTCCAAGTCAAGAGGCGGATCAAAGACAAGAAGAGAAGCTAGGGTTAGGGTTTTCTGTACTCATTGTAAGCTTTGCGCTTGTATTTAGTTTCCCTTTCCTTTCTTCTTGTACTGAGAGTCTTGTAGGGCTTCTCCGCCCTCGGTAGTTACCGAAAAGGAGTGTTTTCATAGTGGAGGGTGCGTGCGTGGTGTGGATCCTTGGACTAGTCACCTCTTGTGAGGTGGATACCAAGTAAACCAACCTTGTTAGCGTTGTGTGTTTGTTTCTGTTATTTTCCGCTGCATATCCTTGAAGAAACAAGCCACGCCGAGCGACGAGCACGCGACGAGCTATTCCCCCCCCCCCCCCCCCCTCTAGCTACTTTTGGTCCTAACACTTAAGACTTTCATGCATAGCTCAATCAACATATTAGATAACAAAACAACTTAACTTTGAACCATTTGACATAATCAAAACACATGTTTGATTGTCGGATGCTTCCCGCACTAACACTTACCTCTAGATTTTTTGAAATATAATAAGAGTCTATTATAGACGTTCAGTTGTGTGTTATAAGGAAAGCATTTAAGGCATACCTTAAAGAATCTCGGTTTGTTACCTGTTCTTCGAGATTCATAAGTTCGGTTATTAACTCCTTCAGCTTGGCGTGCAGTTGTACTACTGACTCTCCTTCTTTCATCCGGAGGTTAGTCAGTTGGTTTCGAAGTAGATCATATTTTGCGAGCTTCACTTCGGATGTAACTTCGTGTAGCTCCAAGAACTTCTCCTAAAGTTTCTTTGCTGAGTTATAGGCGCTGATTCTGCTGACTTCTTGTGGAGGTAGCACACTCAAAAGATAGAATTCAGCTCGTCTATTTGTTACAAAGTCTATTTGCTCTTTCTTGGTCTATTGATATTCCTCCTTTTCACCTCCTTGTGGGTCCTTGGGAGTTACAAAGTCATATTTAATTATAAAAATCAATTCAAAGTCTGTTTTAAAAAATATCTCTATGTGCTTTTCCATGTCGCTAATTCTACCCCAAACTTTGGCAGGTAGATGCTCGGTCCATCCATCATCTCGGTGCTTCAGTCGGTGGTTAGTCCTTCTAAGGTATTCTGGCTCTGATACCAATTGTTAGTGCAATGGGACCCGACAAGAGAGGGTAAATTGCCTATAATATTAAAATAATCCTTCTCGATCTTTGGATATGACTAATAGAACAATTAAATCTAACAATAATAAAATTGAACTAAACAACTTAAAAGGAAGATTAGAGGTTAGAATTTTACTTGGTTACAACCTAGGTGGTTGTTAATTCAAGATAGTGAAAAACACTAAAAGATCTCTTTCGTTACAGGTGAAGAAGCCTCTTACAATCATTGGAAAGCTCAAAGAAATACTAGGAAAGAGTTACAAGAGTCGTAGTTCCAGTCCTTAATTATTTCCTAACTCCAATGGTCTTTTTATAACCTTTGGAAAACTCTATCTGAGGCTGGAAGGAACCTCGAAGGGTCCAAGGTGATTTCCATCAGATAAGTCTTATCCATCAAAAATAAAACCTTATCTCTGTTAACAGTCACTAGAAGATGCCTTCTATAGGCTGGAAGGCACCTTTGTACTATTTATAGAAGGTGCCTTCCAAGCCTTTGAAATCGCCTTCAGTACTGTTCATCCGAAAATGGTTAACTTCTCTTGTTAACCATTTTTCGCTCCGCTCACTTGAGTGATACTCCGGTCATCTGGAATTGAGCTCACATGAACCTAACTCTACCCTTCTCCTCGAGCAGCCTTCCTCCCCGGCTTCTCATTCCTCAAACCACCACGCGCGTCCTTGTCATCCACCAGTGTACTCTTCCGCAACACCTCGTCTTTTAGATGTACCGAGCCCATTGACTCTCTTCCCATGCCATCTTTCTCCTAGTTACGTCTTTCGCTCGATTTTTTATATTCCTAAGTTCTTGCACACTTAGACATAAGGATCAAATACACACAGGACCTAGCTAAACTTGGTTGACCACATCAAAACCCTCTCAGGGGTACTTACAATCCTGTCCGACCACGGAACCATCCATGATAGAGCATTCTCTCATGAACAGTGACTATTTATATACCCTGACATCTCATGAGTCACATTCATGATAACATGTTATATGCTTGCTATATGTTGATCATATATTTGTTCGTGCAGATTTAGATGTACTATATATATTTCTGATTTGTTAGTTATACCTAGTTGAGCAGGTTAGTAGAGTTTTATGTTGTTGGTTAGACTTTTTGTTAGCAGATGATTATATTGGCGCTCTTATGCTTATGGTAAGTATTTTACTTAAAATTAAATTTCCTTTGATCTCCTTACACTATATTGACCATGCATTATCTGTCTTACATCCATTGAGTATTTTATACTCACTATACCTTGCTTTCCCTTTTATTTCCAAGTTAGCATACCGAGAATGTGTCTATTGGTGTAGGTTGCACTAACAGTTTAGTTTTGATGTATGACAAATAGGTTAAAGTTAGATAGGTTGTTTGTCTAACATTTCTACCAAGTGTACAGGAGTTGGCTAGTCTGAAGAATCTGACACCAAGCTGAAATTCAGCTAGGTCCGTGGGGCCCGATAGCTGGTACAAAGTCCAGATAGGTCCACGGGGCCCGATATTTGGCGGGAAGTCTAGTTTGGTCCACAGGACCTGACAATCGATCAAAGTCCAGTTGGGTCTACGGACCTGACAACTGATGGGAAGACTTGGTGGGTCAGAGGCAAGTCGAGTGACTGCAAGTGGTAAATAATGGTAAACAACTGGAGGAGAGATCCAGTGATGACGCGTTCCCCGTTGAGGGAACTGTAGATGTCGGTCCAGTTTTGGTCCATTTGGTAAACCTAAGCTGAGACCTTGACTAGATTTTAGTCTCGAGGAGACAGAATCTAATTACTACTCGTATTTTATTATGTTGTGCTAACTCTGTTTTGTAGGGGGAAAAAATCTATTTTTAGTTGCCTGGGACTAACCTTTTCTGCAGGGGAAAGTTGCTGAAGAAAAGGGGTCAGGGCGCCCGGACCAAGTTCGCCCAGGTAGGCCGCAGGAGCCCAAGCGGTCCGGGTGCCTGGAGTCAGTCCAGACATTCAGACCCAAAAACTCATCCACAAGTTGACGTGGAGCACGTCGATTGGCCGAGCCACATGGTCCAAGCGCCCAGAGGGGTTCCAGGTGCTCGGAATGGACCTATTTAAAGGTCTTCGACCTGAAACTTTAGAACAACAATCACTACAAGTTTTCTTCTTTCTCGATACTCTAAAAAGTCTCTCGCAAAGCTGCTACGCTCCACCGACAACCGGCAACCAAGACTTTTCAATTCTACTATTATTGTTGGTAACTTTTTCTAGTTCTTGTACTTAACTCCTGTAATCTTTTGCAAACTGTTAGTGGATTGCCCAACAAAAGCACTTGACAAGTGTGGGCCTTAGAGTAGGATTCGTCGAAGGCTCCGAACCAAATAAAACTCGGTTTGTTAGCATTGGTTCATTTTTCTTCCACTGCGTAGTTCGATTAATTTGCTATTGATTTTCGCTATTGCTATTCACCCCCCTCCCCCTCCCTCCACTAGCGTTCTTTTTGATCCTACAATGTCGTGTCACTTAGAGGTCCTAGCTGTCAATCCTACTTCACACTCAAGATCGTATTTTCCCCACTATGTCTTGTTGTTTATATTTACACTTTGTTTCATTCATGAATTTTATCCTTGTGGTGTCCTTTTATTCGGACTTGTACATGTTGTATAAGTCATATTGGTATGTAGTGGTGTTAGTTTCTATATTTTTTCGAGAGGATTAGGTAAATCTCTCCCTTGTGTATGTTTTCTATTATTTGTTGTGGGATTGTGTGAATCCCTTTACCCTATTGTGGGTATGTTTGTTTTTATACTTCCGTGGTGTGGTTAGTATGATCTATGACTATGTATCCAGGTTTCATTTGTCATTGTTATAGGAGAGGTGATGTATGATTCTGTCGGACAAGTACACTCCTGAGGCGTAACAGATTGACCTTGGAAACAAAAGAAGCTTGCATCTGACATCGAGACTTGGAGCCGAGCCAGAGATGATGTTGGGATCTGACAAAGAGAAGATGTCGAGACCTAGAGCTGAAATAGGGATAATGTCAGGATTCAAGACTAAGAGATGATAACGAGGCCTGTAGTTGAGTCAAGGATAGTGTTGAGATCTGAGACTAATGTTAATATTACATAATTTGCAAACCATATACCTCCAACCATCGTTTTGATCAAGGAAGATGAATGCAACAAAATTTGATGCTTCCGGCCCTTTCTCCACACAGAAATGATGGTGTATCTTTGTCTCAAGAAGAAGACACGAAAGGAGTAGGAACCAGGGACCAAATTTATAGCATGCTCCAATATTCTTCCATCATCGAAATTTTGGAAGCAAGGGAAGGTAGTTACAACGGTTTTTGGAACAGTTTCAGTTTTTGGAACTGTTTTCACATCTCACATTCCAAATACATAGACCAATAATCGATTGGTTGTTTCATGGCCAATGGAGTCAAAATTTAACCAACATTCTCCCACTTGGTCTATGTATATCCACTGTATAACAACATTAACATATGGATCATGGCAACAGTTCCTCTAAATATGAGTATTATCATCCATGTATCACAATATGTTACACTTCTCAATATCAACCCCAAACCAAATTAAAATAAACCCAATGTTTATTGTGGTCCAAACATAATGATATTTTTCAAATAATAAATATGTATACAACTCAAGAGAAAAATATCCAAACTAAATAAGAGTTTCATTAAAGAAACAAAAAACATTACATTATGGAACTAAGTCTCATACGCGCTACATGATCCCTGAAACCCTTTGGTGGCATGCCCTTAGTCAGAGGATCCGCGATCATCAATTCAGTGCTTATTTGTTCAATAACCACTTTCTTTTCTTTAACACGCTCTCTTATGGCTAAGTACTTAATGTCAATATGTTTACTACGACTACCACTTCTATGGTTCTTAGCCATAAATACAGCAGCTGAATTATAACAATATAATGTCAGAGGCTTTGAAATAGAGTCCACAACTCTAAGCCCAGATATGAAACTCTTCAACCATACACCATGCGAGGTTGCTTCAAAACAAGAGACGAACTCAGCCTCCATAGTGGAAGTAGCAATCAAGGTCTGCTTGGCACTTTTCCATTCCCCATCGGCTAACATAAACACATAACTAGATGTTGATTTACGTGAATCAATACAGCCAACAAAGTCTGCGTCACTGTATCCAATGACTTCCAATTTCTCAGTCTGTCTATACATGAGCATGTAATCCTTGGTTCCTTGAAGGTATCTCAAGACCTTCTTTGCAGCCCGCCAGTGGTCAACACCTGGATTACTCTGATATCTCCCAAGCATTCCAACAACAAATGCAATGTCAGGCCTAGTACAGACCTGAGCATACATAAGGCTTCCAACAGCTGAAGCATATGGAATGGTTTTCATTTGTTCCTGTTCGAGCTTATTTTTAGGACACTGATTCAAATTGAATCTATCACCTTTCACAATGGGTGCTACACTTGGTGAACAATCCTTCATTCGAAACCTCTCTAGAACTTTGTTGATATAGGTCTCTTGAGACAAACCCAAAATGCCTCTAGATCTATCTCTATGAATCTTTATGCCAATGACATAGGATGCGTTACCCATATCCTTTATATCAAAGCTCTTAGAAAGAAATTGTTTTACCTCATATAGCAAACCCTTATCATTAGTCGCCAGCAAAATATCATCCACATATAGCACAAGAAAGCAAATCTTGCTCCCACTAATCTTCTGGTATATACAAACATCCATGATATTTTCTTCAAAACCAAATGAAGTAATAACATCATAAAATTTTAAATACCATTGACGAGAGGCTTGTTTTAATCCATATATGGACTTATTTAACTTATAGACTAAATTCTCACCACTACTAGAGGAAAATCCTTCTGGTTGTTTCATATAAACTTCTTCCTCTATATCACCATTGAGAAATGTTGTTTTCACATCCATCTGATGCAGCTCTAAATCAAAATGAGCTACTAATGCCATGATCACACGAAATGAGTCTTTCTTAGATACAGGAGAAAAGGTATCCGTGTAGTCTATCCCTTTCCTCTGAGTAAATCCTTTGGCAACAAGTCTAGCCTTATGTCTCTCAATGTTGCAAGACCCATTTACAACCAATGATTTTTACATCATTAGGCAACTTGACAAGATCCCAGACTTTGTTAGATGCCATAGAATCCATTTCTTCTTTCATGGCTTTGTACCATAAGTCAGAGACATTAGGACTCATGGCTTGTGAAAACGTTTTAGGATAATTTTCGGCTCCAACATTGTAGTCACATTCTTGTAGATACACAATATAATCATCAGAAATTGTTGATCTCTTAGTCCTAGTAGATCTCCTCAATATTGCATCAACATTCTCCTGTGTAGCAGGATCATGTTGCTCAACAGATTGTTCAACAATTTCAAGTATTTGCTGAACCTCAGAGTCTACTGAATTTGGATTAGCAGTCCTCAATGTTGCATCAACACTCTCCTGTGTAGCAGGATCATGTTGCTCAACAAATTGTTCAACAATTTCAGGTATTTGCTGAACCTCAGGATCTACTGAATTTGGATTGGTTTGTGGAACCTCTTGGACCTGTTGCTCAATATGTGCATGAACACAAGGCGCATTATGAACTATAACAATTGGTCTACTAGTTGAAGTGGAGCATTGAGTATCTTGATGATCTTTCCCAAGACCAGGGTCTTGAAAATGATCACTCCCACTGATTAAATCATTTTCAAGAAATTTGGCATTTCTTGATTCCACAAACCTAGTGCTGTGAGAAGGACAATAAAATATATATCCCTTGGATCTTTCAGTATAACCAACAAAATATGCACTTAAGGTCCTCGGGTCTTACTTCCTTTCATGTGGATTATAAATCCTCACCTCGGCTGGACAACCCCAAACGCGTAGATGTCGTAAACTCGGTTTCCAACCTTTAAACAATTCAAAAGGTGTCTTTTGGACAGCTTTAGTTGGAACTCGGTTTAATATGTACGTCGCCGTCTTTAGGGCTTCAGTCCATAAGGACCTAGGAAGTTTGGAGCTAGTAAGCATACTCCTAACCATGCCCATTAAAGTTCGGTTTCTTCTCTC
This sequence comes from Zingiber officinale, assembly GCF_018446385.1. Classification (NCBI taxonomy): domain Eukaryota; kingdom Viridiplantae; phylum Streptophyta; class Magnoliopsida; order Zingiberales; family Zingiberaceae; genus Zingiber; species Zingiber officinale. The sequence continues at coordinate 133,577,626 of NC_055996.1, read as the reverse complement.
AGCTACACCATTTTGATCTGGAGAACCAGGTAAGGTGTATTGGGCAACAATCCCACAATCTTGAAGAAACTTTGCAAATGGACCGGTTGCTTGTCCACTCTCAGTGTATCTACCATAGTACTCTCCTCCTCTATCAGATCTTACAATCTTAATTTGTTTGTCACACTGTTTCTCTACTTCATCTTTAAAATTTTTGAAAGCATCAAGTGCTTCACTTTTGATGTATAATAAGTAGACATACATGTAACGAGAAAAGTCATCAATAAAGGAGATGAAGTACTTGTCACGATATGATTTTAAATCAACACTACAAATGTCTGTATGAATTATTTCTAACAATTTAGAACTCCTCTTGGCACCTTTCTTTGACTTGTTGGGCTGCTTACCTTTAATGCAGTCTATACAAGTACTAAAATTGGTCTAATCAAGAGCACTAAGTACTCCATCATGTACCAACCTCTTAATTCTTTTAATGGAGATATGGCCTAATCTCTTGTGCCACAAATTAGAGGAATTCTCATTAATAACACATCGTTTAACACCAACATGCATAGAAGAATAGTGATTATCATTTTCTAAATCAAGACGAAAAAGACCATCAGACAATGTACCACATCCAATAATTTCAGATTCATAAGTAATATTGAAAGATGAATTTGAAAAATTAAAGGAATATCCAATAGATACAAGTCTTGAAATCGAAATTAGATTCCTAGCAAAACTAGGAATATAAAATGTCTTTTCCAAACTTAAAATAAAACCACTATCTAAAACAAGCTTGCAAATGCCAATGGCTTCCACATGTGAAGATATTTTATTTCCAGAATAAATGTAACACTCACTTCCCACTGGTTTCCGTAGGTCTTGTAAGCCCTGCAAGGAGTTGGTAACATGAATTGAAGAACCAGAGTCAATCCACCATGTGTCATGAGTAACATCAATCATGTTAGATTCATAACAAACAAAAGAGAGTTGAGTACCTTTCTTGTCAAGCCACTATTTGAACTTGGTGCAATCTTTCCTTAAATGCCCTTTCTTCTTACAGAAGAAACATTTGGAACTTTTCTGAATGTCCCGTTTGGCAGGAATCTTGCCCTTGTCCTTGGCTTCAAATATCTTCTTCTTTCCAGGTGTAGTCAAATTTACCTTCTCACCCTCTTCCATAGCAAGTCTACCCTCCTCTTGAACACACATGGTCATAAGTTCATTAATTGACCATTTCTCTTTATGTGTATTATAAGAGATTTTAAATGGGGTATATTGCGATGGTAAAGTGTTGAGAATGTAATGCACTAGGAAAGAGTCAGACATCTCAACCTCAAGTCTCTTCAATTGAGCCGCAATGTCCCTCATCCTCATAATGTGGTCACGTACACTGTGTATCCCACTTAGCTTCATGGATGAGAATTGGTGAATTAGGGTGCTAGCTAAAGCCTTGTCCGAAGACACAAATTGATCATCGATTGCCTTCAGTAAGTCACGGACATTGTCATAATGCTCAAGGGAACCCCTAATGCCATCTGAGATCTTGGTCTTTATGAACATTATTGAGAGGCGATTAGATCGCTCCCATTTTTCATAAAGAGCAATATTTTCAAGAGGCGGTTCATCCTTCCTTATGGCGTAATCAACGTCCTTGCACCCTAAATGAAGGAGAGTTCTCTCCTTCCAAATTTTATAATTGTCCCCTCGGAGCTCAGGAACATCACATATCATATCAGAGAAATTAGCAGGCTGACAAACTACAAAACAAAAATTAATCATACTCATGTTACAAAATTTGAAGCTAATTAAACAACATGACATATCTACCAATGTAAAGTATGTCTAAAATATAAATCTACTGACATAAAACTTGCCTGTGGGCCAAAGCATTAATTCAATTAGATTCATAAAATAATATGATAAAATTATCAAATTATTTCTAATCCCTGTGGGTAAATTAGAAAACATATAGTTGATATTTTATCCAAATCAAGCACATGAGATATAATAAATTCTCCTGTGGGATAAAATTTATTACATCTTATATAATGAATTAAAATTTCAATATCATCCTACACAATTTTTATCCAAATCAATTACATAAAATATAATAAATTTTCTTGTAGGATAAAATTTATTACAGTTTATATAATGAATTAACATGTCACAATGATTCTACAATTAAAATTAATTAATTGCCCATATCATGCAGTAAAATCGAGAGAATAATTAATAAGGCCAAAATAAAGTTAACATGCAACCTAATAAGAAACTAAACAGAATGAAAAGTTTTTTTTTTAATAATCAAAGATGTGATAAGTTTCTACCCTATTCCCAACTTCACGACGCCGACACTGCTCGCCACCCATGCAAGCCGCTGCAATGCCTGCAACCTGCGCTCACCAGTAGCCCCGCGATGCGATGGCTTCGCCGACGCCAGCAGCCTCGCGATGCGATGGCTTCGTCGACGCCAGCAGCCCTGCTATGCAATGGTTTCGTCGGCACCAGCAGCGTTCCAAAATGCAGAAATTGCGATTTGGGACAAAAGATTGGTGGGGAAAGAAACTCAAGATTCAACAACAGGTAAGTGCCTTTGCAAAGCACCATCTTTATTGACTTTGCAAGGAAGAATAAGAGGCAAAAGCAGTAATTTCAACTACAACTAAGCATAAAAAATGAGGCAGAGGTAGCAGTGGCTCTGATACTAAATGTTAATATTACATAATTTGCAAATCATATACCTCCGGCCATCGTTTTGATCAAGGAAGACGACTGTAACAAAATTTGATGCTTCCGGCCCTTTCTCCACACAGAAATGATGGTGTACCTTTGTCTCAAGAAGAAGACACAAAAGGAGTAGGAACCAGGTACCAAATTTATAGCATGCTCCAATATTCTGCCATCATCAAAATTTTGGAAGCAAGGGAAGGTAGTTACAGCAGTTTTTGGAACTGTTTTCACATTTCACATTCCAAATACATAGACCAATAATCGATTGGTTGTTCCATGGCCAATGGAGTCAAAATTTAACCAACAACTAAGAGATAATGTCGAGACTAAGAGCTAAGGCAGGGATAATATCAAATCTGAGATTGAGAGATAATACTGAGATTTGGGGTTGAGAAAAGGATGATATCGAGATCTGAGTTGGTTGATCAACCTTGAGTCTCATTTGACTTGCATTTGGTTAATTTTGAATTAGATTAGATTCATTTTGATTTTGGCTGATAATTAAGTATTATTTTTCACCCTGTTTATAAGTTGGGACTAAGAAACATCGCCGTATCACACTACATCAATCATTCTTATGATATTTTTACTTACAGAAGTATTTTTGTGATGAAGCTTGCTTGCCTTGCTGATTGTTCATATTCATTTGACTGCTATCCACATGCTGCGAGCTGTCAGATCAAGCTATTGTATCTCGCTGTCAGTTGATATATATGGTAAAAAGGTGGTTCGATAATTTATCAAAGAGCGCATGTAGAGATCTAAATTTACCTAAAGACATAGGCTACTTTAGTATTTACCAAAGAACACACATTTTTAAGTGCATTTCTTATTTTATCCTTATGATAAATTTGACTTTTTTCTTTTCACTATTGTTTTCACTCTTTCTTCTATTTATTTTCTCCTATGCATGTAATCAATCTAATTTTTCCTCTCCACTCTTCTCTTTCCTCTCTTTTTTTTCCATGCGTACATACATAACATAGGCCTGATATATAAATCATATCAGACCCACAACATTTAGAGTTTAGTTGATTTTTTGATAACATTAGAATACATTTGGAGAAGTTGGAATAATCAATAGATGACATATTTAAACTCTTTGCAACCCTATAAATCAACAGAGATTGATCCATTATTTATTTCTAGTTCTACGGAGGTGTAAAATTGTAATAATGATGAATTGGCAAAAATCCTCATGTATAGGCCTGATATGGAATCATATCAGGCCCAACGTATGGGCATTGTTTTGCTTATTCTTTTTATTATATTTTAATATCTTTTAAAAGTTGAAATAAATAATAGATAGCATATTTGAACTCCTTGCAACATTAGAAATCCACAGGAGCTGAAATTGGTGCAATCGAAACTCTCTAGGTCCATCAGTGGATTTTGACCAAAACCCATTGATCGACCTAGAGACCTCATATTACAATCATTTCAGATCCTGTGGATTCCTAAAATTACAAGGAGTCGAAATATGCTCTCCGTTGTTATTTTCGACATTCCTAGTGGTAGACCGGAGATTTTGAAAAACTTAAAAATCTCTCTCTTTCTTTTTTTTCATTTTTTCTTTCTTTTTTCTGTTGTTAGGCCTGATATGAAGAGATATTAGGCCCACTATATCTCTTCATTTCAGGGCCAATAATAATAATAATAAAAAAAAGAGATTTAGATTTTTCAAAACTTCTGGTCCATCACTAGGAATGTCAAAAATAACAATGGAGAGCATATTTGGACTTCTTGCAATTTTAGAAATCCACAGGACCTGAAATGGCTGCAATATGAGGTCTCTAGGTGGATCCGATTGCACTCATTTCAGGTCCTGTGGATTTTAAAAATTGCAAGGAGTCTAAATATGATTTCCATTGTTATTTTTGGCATTCCTAGTAGTGGACCAGAGGTTTTGAAAAACCTAAAACGTGTGGGGATTGTTTTGCTGATTCTTTTTTTATTATATTTTAACATCTTTTAGAAGTTGAAATAAATAATAGATAGCATATTTGAACTCCTTACAACATCAAAAACCCACAAGAACTAAAATGTGTGTAATCAGAGTTCTCTAGGTCCATCATTGGGTTTTGACCGAAACTCACTGATCGACCTAAAGATCTCATATTGTAGTCATTTCAAGTCCTGTGGATTTCTAAAATTGCAAGGAGTCCAAATATGCTCTCCATTGTTATTTTTGGCATTCCTAGTGGTGGACCAGAGGTTTTGAAAAATTTAAATCTCTCTCTCTTTCTTTTTTTTTTTTCTTTTTTTTTTCTGTTGTTAGGCCTGATATCTCTCCATATCAGGCACATCTATCTCTGTCGTGAGTCGTCCAGTGTCCTCTATCTCTACGTGTCGGATGCAGGCTATGTTCCCACAAATGATGTCAGTATGATCATGTCTGAAAATTGTGAAGAAGGCTAGCTGGGGATGTAGCCCAGAAAAATCATGAAGAAGGCTAGTTGGGGATGTGGCTTTTGGGATGACCGTGTGTAGACTTCGCTCCTCTCTGTAACACAAGGAACATCAGTGTTGGGCCAGGGGATGGGTCCCCGACGTTGGCCCTCCAACGCTCAAGTCAGTCACCGGAATAGTAGAAGATAGCGGAGCAACAGTAAGCACAAGCATGAATAGTGAATAATGTGTACTTTCGTCGGTGCATGAACTCCCCTTTATATATAGCTACAGTGGACGACATGCACGCTCCTCAAGGCATGGGTACGTTCTCCAAACTGTCTTATGAAAGGATATGTCAGAAAAGTATCTCTGACACCATATCTTAACGAGACATGCAAATTCCTAATAAGACAGTAGAATCTTCCATCGTACGATCCGTCTGTTGACCATGCCCTATTGTCAGTGGTATTACCTCCCAAAGGGATATTAAGAGATACAAGAATGGTCTCACTGCTTGGCCGAGCAGGGTAGCTGTTCGGCTGGACTCCTTCGCTTGGTCATCCTCTGCTACTTTTTCCCACAGTGACTTGGTTCAGTAGATTGTCTCCGCCCGTCCGAACAAGAGCTCCGGTCGCCTTAGCGTTCCTCCGATCCGTAATGAACGTCTGATGTTCTTACCAATGATCCTGGCCAGACAGGTGTTTTGTTTAGACGAGCCACTTGATTGATCGGACAATTCATGCCCGATCGATAGTTGGCATCGCTTTCCACTATGTCATCTTTGATAGGACCATTGACCACCGCTGACCATTATTACCACATTCATTTTGACTTTAACGTCGACGGTTAATTTCACCCTTGACCCATGCTTAGTGGCATCCTTTTATCGTCCCATCATAGTCCATCTGCCCATGCTTCCAAAAGGGATTAGTGTCGTCCCCTCGGGATGGTGTGACAGTTAAGACATGGGGAGTTATCACATGAAGTTTTGGAGTCGAAACTCGGCGTGACCGAGCATAACCTTCCCCATGTGTTGGCCATTTGCACTAATGGCTAGTAGCCACCCGTGATTTATCTCCTCTGTGTTAACCTAGAGACGGATTGACGAAGACGCTAGGGACGAACGAATCACCTTTTATCACATAAAGGATTAGTGTCAAATAATGAGGCGATATACCATATATTTTTGCAAATCAGAATGCATGCATGATTCTCCAGTTGGATCCGCGCCCGCTCGATCGTCAAATTATGAGCAAGCCATGTCCTGATTGATCCTTGGTTGGAAAATTAGGCCAAACGTAAGCGCAGCAGTAGCAGTCAGTAACGGGGGCAGTACATGCGCAATGCATTAGTGTTTGTGGCAGCGATTTGATCAAGTGCATGTGCAACGTGGAGAAGTCTTCCGAAATGGGACCAGCAGGATGACTGATGTAGACGGTATTAAATACGGTGCGGCGAACAATTATGAGGAGTTGAGGGAAATTTAGAAACGAATATCAAATTGTTGATTCAAAGACAGTGAAGCTAGAAATAATTAATACGTGTTGGAACGGCGATTCGAAATTATTGAGCTAGTCTAACTTGTAACCTAAATCATCTAGCAGTAAATGTGCACCTTCAAGGGCCACGTCAAGAATATTAACGTGTGAAGGATTGAAAGATTTTTCTTTCCAAGAGTCTGTAAAAATTTAATTGAAAATTTTTTGGACAAAATTAAATTATGCAAATCGTCAAAAAAAAAAAAAAAAAAAACGCATCTTTTGAAAAAAAAAAAAAATTCAAAAGGAAACTCATAGTAATTACTCTATCAATATTGAAATATAAAAAAAATTGACCATTTCACTATAATAAAAATTATTATATATAAGAACACTATTATATAAATATTCTTTATTTATTTAATTAAAATTATTTAAATTTTATTAAAATTATTTTAATGGTAAAAATCACATTAAAACGGTTATAATATTATCAACCTATTAAAATTATTTAAAATTATTTTAAATGGATCAAAATCATGTTAGAGTGGCAAAAGGTGACTGCGTTCACTCTAGCGCTCCCGCTAATTTATTTCAGGACCAACACAGAAGAGGTAAATCATGAATGAATACTAGCCCTTGAAATAGTGGTTAACGCATGAAGAAGACATTTATCTCAATTATATTAAATTCAAATTTCAAATAGTGGACTAATATGCATTAGAAATGATGGAACTCTTTTGTGCAAACTGAAATGTCAGGGAGGTCTGAGATTTAGAAAGATTGGAATTTTCAATAAACCTCATCTAGTGAAACAAGTTTGGAGAATTATCCAGAATCCTAATTCCTTCATTGCCCGAGTTTTTAAAGCTCTCTATTTTAAACATGTCGATATCATGCAAGTGTCTCTTGGAAATCATTCATCCTACATGTGACATTCTCTAATGTGGAGTTGTAATTTACTAGAGGAAGGTCTTTACTGGAGAGTGGGTATGAGCACTTTTATGAGTATTTTCTGAGACAAGTGGATTCCAATTTCCGTAATCGGCTTGTCAGCCATGCAGCTCTAGCGATGGACCACAACACGGTGAACACTCTTATACATGATGGAGGGTGGGACATTAAAGTGGTAAGAAACAATTTCCTTCCCTACGTTGTGGATGAGATACTGTGTATTCCCCTTCCATAGTCCCTGTCTTTGGATTTGAGGTTATGGAAGTTCGATGCAAATGGTAAATACTCTATCAAAGAGGGATATAGAGTTGAGATTGACCTCCAGAATCCTCCTGAAAACCAAGTAGAATGTCCGATGCAGAAATGGTGGAAATTTCTTTGGTCTCTGATGTGTGCAATTCGCAAGTACACGGTTGTTGTCAAGTAATAAAATATATCAATTCTATAAGGACTGGATACAAGTACTAGAGATCAATCACAGCGAATTAGCTAAATGAGCGTTGGTTGAAAATCTTGCACTAAAGAAGTAGATTGAGAGAAAGAGGAATAGAGAGAGAGAGGCTGAGAGTTGGTTAAGGAATTTGGTTGGGAGAAATATTCTAAGGGTCCGATTTCAATGTAATACTATTAATGAACTAAGGATTACCAATTATCCATCCTCTATTCCTATGCACATGTAGGAAGTCATTCCGCCCTCGGGGCATGGTTGAGTTGGCTAGTGCAGAGCAGAGTTGCTACCATAGGGCAAGGGTTCGAATCTCGGTAAAGTAGAGAAAAAAAACCCTCTTCTGCACTGGCCAACTACAACTTCCCGATTTACCTCCTCACAAATGGTCATGGGGCTGACCGTGTGGGGCCGCTGGGGTGGCAGATTCCACCTTTTGCTACCATGTAGGAAGTTCATTCCGTTATCGACACTTCCCCGCAGTGGTCATGCTGGATTGTCATTTCTATTAACATCCGATGGTATCTAATGGAAGTGATTCCTACAAAATCCGGTTCAAGGGATACCCCTGTCACTAGGTCCCCTAGGCAATACATCCACAAGAATGCACCAAACACTTGATAGCATGAACATAAAAACGACCCAATAAGCTTAATTCTACACCTCTTTGTAAAGAATTGTTCTCCCTTTCAAGGCGATACTCTAGATATCTGATTAAAGAGTTACCCTTGTCACTAGGGTCCCCTAGTCATATGATCTACAACATCCTATCTACAAGGTGAACAAAACCATACAATATTTCACCTAAATATGAGAATTAAGCATAAACACATCACACACACATTTAATCAAATAAATATAAGCATAAGCAATGTTATATGGAAAGAAAATTGGCAAATCCAAGAGTATATATTAATTTCACATCATAATTACTCTCTTAATCCTATAACAAATAAATCTACTCTAGAACAAGGAGAGAAGAATTCAAAGACAATGAAATTATAAGCATCAAAGCCCAATCTAAGAGAAAAAGGGAGAAGAAGATTATCCGATGCGATGAGTAATCTTCGGATCTAATCCTTTGCTTCTGGAGTCAAGGAGGATGATGAAAATGACTTTGGTTCATCGAACGGAGTGTGGAGAGGGTGTAGATCTGGACTAAGTTGAATCTCCCAAAGAGGAGAACCTTCCTCCCTTGAATTAGGGGAAGAAGTCCTGTTAACTAGAGTAGGGCACGGGCAGAGCATGGCCCATGTCACGGTCGTGCCTTTTTGGCATGGCCAGGGCTTGAAGCTGCTCGACTTGAGTGGCACGATCATGGCTGTACTCTGCTCTGCTTGCTTGTCATGGCTAGGACTTGATTGACCTCTGGATAGGAGGCACAGCCGTGTGAATCCACACGGCCAGAGCCTTCCTCTTCTCTGGATGATTGGCACGACCACCTTTCGAAACAACTGTGTGCTGCTTGCCAACGGGTGAAGGGACATGGCTATGTAAATCCATACGGTGAAAACTCTGCTCTTCTTCTTTGTGTCTCTAAAGCACGTTTCATATTATTTTCGCTCCAAAAATATATCATGTTGATAGAAAATCAAACAAAAGCACATCTCCAACAAAGAATGTAATTATGTTGAAAATATGATAAATAAGGGTGAAAATGCATCGACCACACGTAAGAAAAGTAAGTGGATGTGTGTTAAAGCATGCATATAAATAGATATATTCTATGTACATTAGTCTCTCACTATTTCATCAAAAATTCAAATTTTTTTAGTGGCAAATTTCTCATGATATTATCCCAGCTGGATCGAATTTGTTAGCACATCATGTCTCAATGTTTGGTATGTGCCTTTTGTTGGGACCTTGATGCTCGTTAAAGGAGGGTGAATAGCTTTCTATAATTGTTAGTCACAACGGAAATAAAAATACTAACAAATAAAAGGAAAGCTAATCCTAGAAAATGATAAACAAAAAGCAAACCAATACACATTCATTTAATGTGGTTCAGAGCTTAGAGCTCCTACTTCAAACTTTCTATAAGGTGGACGATCCTGATCCATAGGTGGATGATTCTCCGGAGAACTTTCGGCTAGCTCACGTAGCTCCTTGTGGGTGGAAAAATCTCACTACAACTCACACAAGACCACACTAGATCACTTGAGTACTTGGAAACTCTAATTAGGATTTACAACCACTAATTTCATCAATAATGCTTAAGCACCCCAAGCTCTATTAAATAGAGCTCGGGAAAAAACACCAAGTTATTTTTATGCCACCAATCGACTGGTACAACCACTAGTCGACTAATTCTAGGTGAAATTTGATCCTTATAAGTCAGTGGTCGACTTCCAATCGACTAATGAAAACACTAGTCTATTATTACCGTAATGCTACAGTATCACTACAGCAACGCTACAACACTACAGTATTGCTATAGTAACCTGGAATTTTCCCTAAGTACAATTTCTCATGCACTTGTCCTTGTCCACACAACCTAAACCTAGTCTTTTAGCCTTCTCCATTAGCCTCACGTCCCTTGGATGCCTATCCATCCTTCACACCTTACCTTCTGAAGCTTCCATCGGCCTTGTCATTATTATTAGTCTTCCTTTGCCAAGAGGTCGCTCTTGTGGGACTTCATCTATTGCCAAGTCACACTTGGACATACGTTGCCAAGACTATATGCTTGGACTTACACTGCCAAGACTTACCCTTGTACTTTCTTCTTTTGCCAAGATCACACTTAGACTCTCCTTGTTGTATCGGTATCCTGTACACTCACAATACATATCAAATATAATAATAAACTTAATTTAAATCTTTGATCAAATATCAAAATCTAGGACACCTAGATTATTCCAACATCTACAGTTATGGTAGTGATTCGACAACCCATGCTTTATTCTTCTATTAGGAAACTCAGGGTTTTTAGAAAGGCCAAAGGTATAAGCAAATATTAGAACAGGTTGGAGGACATCCCATGTTAGACATCTGCCAATGGATGATGGAGCACCTGTTTTGAGAGATTTGCATGTTAAACATGGAGTGTCTAGTGCGGTAGACTTCGGGTTACGCACACTTATGAAGACACGTGTAGTAAGGGCGGAGTCATCCTTGGCTAGGGTGGGCTCCAGCCCCACCTAAAACATATAATGACTATGATTTTTATTAATATTTTTTTAGCCACTCAATTAATTCATGGATCATTCCCATCCACCCTCGTTGACTTATTTTCTTCTCCTTATCTTCAACTTCATTTAATTCAAATCAAAATGATTTTAGGATATATTTTGAAAATCAAACCAAATTTAATGAGTTAAATTGATTACAATGATTTAGAGTATTTTTTGAGAAAATTCTCTTTCCTCTTTTCTTTTCATGTTTTTTTCTCTCCCACATACAGGAGCAACTCCCACCACCTACGACGTTGGCCTTTGCCTTTTTTCCCTTTTCCATTATCTTTTTCTCCCTCCTCACTTTCTTTTCCCCACCATAGGTTGTTCCTTTCTTCTTAAATAGATGCAATCTTGCAATTATTTTTTCTTCTTTTTCTAGCAATACAACAGCAACAACCTTAGCTGCTCTTTCTTTCTTCCTCTCCAATAGCAACAGTTGTTGCTTGTAGGACCGATGCACATAAGAGGAGGGTGAATCATGTGATTTTTAAAATATTTTTTTTAAGGTTTTGAAATCAAGTACGTAGCGGAATTAAAATTAAATGAAGTAAGAAAACAAAAGCACTCGTTCGATTATTTGATTCGGAACCTTGGGCGACTCGTACTCTAAGACCCAATTCCCTCAGACATATTGATGGTCAATCCACTAAATTCTCTTTCGAAACCGCTAGAAGAGTAATCAAATACAATAAAAATGAAGTGTAACAACCCTATACTTCATTATGCAATAATTAAACAATTGAAAAATAATGTTACCCAACACGAAGATGGAAATTTAGTTGCACCCAGGTATTGGTGCTAGTCCATCTGTAGTAGTCGAGCGTAGCAGAATTGCAGCACAACAGTATCATAAAGACATCGCAGCAGGATGATCATGGAAGCTTGTAGGAAAGTTGTGTTCTTGTGACTGGTCGAGCAGAGCTCTTATTGAGTGTTGAGGGCGCCTCCAACTTCATCCGAGGCGGCTCCAACCTCAAACTTAATCTCGTAAATCTTGGCCTTTATCAACTATGAAACCCTTAATTTTTAAGCTCTGCGTATTTGATATCTTGCTTCTGAGTGTGCAGGGACTTAGGAACGCAAGAAGTCGAGCGAAAGACATGGCAGACAAGAAGGATGTCACGGGAATCGAGTCGACAAACTCGGTGTATCCGAGGGATGAGAAGTTGTGGAAGAGTACACCGATGGAGCGAGAAGGAAGCACGCGACTCTTTCGAGGGATGAGAAGCTGGAATGGAAGACTGCTCGAGGAGAGAAGACCAAAGTTAGGTTCAAGTGAGCTCAACTCTGGATGACCAGAGCATCACCCAAGCAACCAGAGCATAACACTGAACAATTCAAAGTGTTGACTTGTCTAGGTGCTTGGACCATGTCTAGGTGCCCGGACTCTTGGTGCCCGGACTCTTGGTGCCCGGAGAGGATCTGGGCGCATGGACCACCTTGGTGTCGAATATGTACATCGTCGCAGATTCGTTGCTATGAATCACTTAGGAGTCTACATCAATAGCGATATGACACCCGGACTGGTCTAGGCATTCGAGAGTGGATAAATAGCTTATCACTTAGCCGTTGCGAAGCAGATTGAGGCGACCAGCTAGGGACACCAAGACCGGGTCCTAGCCCCCGGAATGCAGCACGTCATCAAACGGTCACTTCGACCAGTGAAATTATAAAAGGAGGTTTGGGGCTCAAGATTCAATACAACACTCGAATTTGAACTTCTAATTATGTTTACTGCTTTTATATTTTCTTTTTCTGTATTTAATTATTGTAAGAGACAACTTTGTCAGAAGGAGATCTTCAGTGAAGCTTTCAAAATCTTGGACTAGCAATATTCTGATTGCAAACCAAATAAATCGATCTTGTCTCTTACTATTCTTTTTTTTATGTTTATTTTGATTAACTTTTGATCAACTAACTTGTGTTATCTTTACTAAAACGAGAAAGCAAAAGAAAGTGTTAGATTTCTTAACAGGGTAATTCACCCTCTCTTGTCGGCCATATAGGACCAACACTCCAAAACCCTTATTTTTTATTCACATAAGGGCACCTCCAAGCACTCCGAAGCACCCCAAGCACTCATCCAAGGGGCCTCTAGCACACTTCAGGCGCCTCTCCGCAGCACAAACTTTATCTCCTTAAGGGCACCTCTGATGGGTTCAGGCGCTGCTCCGAGGCGCCTCCTCGAAGCTTTGAGGCATCTTAGGCACTGTTCATCCGAGGATATTTTTGCACTTAACCCTACAAAAAAGAGTTAATTCACAAAATAAAATATACTCTACAAAATAGAGTTAGCATAATTAAAATAAATAAATTTATAACTTAGTTCATGTCTTCCCAAGACTAGGATCTATTCATGGTATCAATTTAGATTTCTAAAATGAATCAAAGTTGGACCATCACCTACAACCCCATTGCGCTCGTCCTCACTAGATCATTTTCCTCTGGTGCTTAACTCCATTTACCTGTCAAATATCTCGTCCTCCAGACCTGTTTGTGGTCTTGCTTAGTGTCCTATCAACCTGATCTACTAAGACTTACTTGCAACACTAAGTTAGGACGATAGATATAAAATAGTAAAGTAAAATAGTGTTAGCATTATTAAGAATTTTATATTCCAAACCGGAAATCAGTCGGTATCATATATTTGGAATTTACTCCTCCAAGACTTCTATTGTCTAGCGTCACTCACGAGAACTCCCATTCTCTAGCTTCACTCACCAGGAGTTCTAGCACCTAATTTCACTCACTAAATACTAGCTTCACTTACTAGGACTTCCATTGTCTAGCTTCACTCATCATGATTTTCATCACCTAACTTCACTCACTAGGGTCTAGTTTCACTCATCAGAACTTCCATCACCAAACTTCACTCGCTAGGGCTTTACTTTAATCACTAGGACTTCCCCTTACCTAACCTGTAATTAGGACTAGTCACTTAGTAGACTTCTCACTTGTCTAACCTTCGGTTAAGACTTACCCTTGCTAGTCATCTAGTCCCGACTAGACTTCTCTCTTCTAAACATCAAGTCATATTTAGATTAACCCTTAGTCAACCTGACCATACTTGGGTACATTATCAGATATCAAAACTCTATAAATCAATTGCACTAACAACTATCCTCTCCCAACCTCTACTAGCAAGCAACATCTTGCTGTCATCTTTCAACAGCAACAACTAGCTTTTGGTCAGGCAACAACAACTTCTTCCAAGGTTTTATTTATTCTTTAGTGAAAGCAAGAATAGTAGTTTTTTCTCCTCTTCTAGCCAAACCAATAACAAGTTTTGCCTTATTTTCTTTCCCCTACAGCAGCATCATAAATTCGTTGTTTCATCGGTGGTCAGCCCCAACTAAATTTGGATCCTAGCTACGCCATGTAGATCTTTGCCAAAGCAAGGTGATGATACGTATATAGAGGAATATTGGGCTGCCATTTTGATACTCAAGTAAATAAAAATGAGACTAGTTCTATCTGTTGGATCGTGGGCGCTCGATAGAGAAAAGGGGGGGGGGGGTGGTGAATATCGAAAAACGTTTATCGATAAGAGAGTTAAGCGCAGCGGAAAAACAATATTAACACAATTCACTTTACTTGGTTCGGAGCCTGTGTCGACTCCTACTCCAAGGCCCGCGGTCTTTGACCGCTTTCGGTGGACAATCACTATCAATTCGAATATTACAAAGTTTAAGTACAAGAATTAATAGAGAAAGAAAATACCGACAACAAAATGAAAAACAAAGAAAGCACTGAGTCGGAGAGCTTTTCGTGGCGTCGCGAGAACACAGAGAAGCAGATCTTGAATTCTGAGTTGTTGTAGAAGCTCCACCCCTGCCCCTTCTTTTATATGAAGCTCGGGGCGCCCCGGATCCCTTCCGGGCGCCCTGGTGAGACGTGGCAGATCCAACTTGCGAGATCCATGTAGCGACGACGCGTTTGGATAAAAGTTGTCTCCCGGGCGCCCGGATCCCCTCCGGATGCTCAGACCTCGTTTCTCCAAAAGACTTCTTCTCCTGCAAGACAAGGTTAGTCCGAGGCAAATATATAATTTATAACCTGCAAAACAGAGTGTTAGTTCAGTTTATAGTTTGACAACAATAGTATGACTTAGATTTCGTCTTTCCGAGACCGGAATTTAGTCACGATCTTGACTTAGATATCCGAAATGGATCTAAGCCGGATCGACGCCTAATGTTCCCTTCCTGGGAGCGCGTCCTCACAGTCACTCCCTTCCAGTGACTTACCTTTACTCACCTGCCAAACGTTCGGTCAGCCCTTCGACCAGTCTGGACTTCTCGCCAACTATCCGGTCAGCCCGTCGACCTAGCTGGACTTCTTGCCAAGCGTCTGGTCAGCCCGTCGACCCTCTTGGACTTCTCGCCAGCTATCCGGTCAGCCCATCGACCTAGCTGGACTTCTCGCCAAGCGTCCGGTCAACCCGTCGACCCGCTTGGACTTCGTGCCAGACATCCGGTCAGCCCGTCGACCTGTCTGGACTTATCCTGTACACTGGATCAGAGTGTTAGATCACGACAAACCTAACTTAATCTGATTTATCATTCATCAAAACATGAGTTAGATCGTTAGTGCTAATCACACCAACACTATTTCTCCAAACTATTGGCCTTCACCTCCGATTGGACATATCTGGATCGACGTGGACGCAGCTTTTAATGAACAACTAAATATCTATGGGGTTGCTGGAGTGATCCGAAATTCATATGGGCAGCTGGTGTTTGCATTTGGGAGTCGGGTTGTGAAGCTTATTTTGGTCGTGTATGCAGGCTTATGGCACTAAAGATAGGCTTCCATTTGGTTTGGAATATGGGATTTCATCATGTTCTAGCTTTTTCTGATTCACGTATGAATAAAAGTCATCCTTTCACGCGTAGTTAACATGATTCCTAACCATCCTAATTGGCTAGAGCAGGGAAAATATAATTAAACTTGGAAAATAAATTTTCTTATCTAGACCTGCTGCCTTTGTTTTCCAGTTTTTAATTAATTTACGTTTTATTTATACAAATTATATATATTTATTTATTTATAGTTTTTAAAATAATTTGATGTTTTTACCTTTTATATTTAGAGTTTAGGATTTCTTAATTGAAATATATAACACCTTATATTCTGTATTTTTAATTATCAATTTTAAATTTAATAATATACCTAATTTTTTTTCCTTTTCTTAATTTCTACATAGTATTAGAGTTAGGTTCTCCTTCTCTGACCTAATTTTTTCTACCGCCCCCTGTTATTACTTCCTATTGCCACTGTTGTCTCCTACTACTATTGTCGATTTTGGCGCAGATGCTCTTTTCTACTGATTTCAACGTCGACATTCCTTTTTACCGATTTCGGTGCTGACATTCTTTTTTGCTTTGAATTCTTTATGTAATTACGGGTCATCCTAACACTAGTTTTTACGGATCGTACAGATGTGTATCCTTACAATTTGATTATTCTGAACATTTTTTGTTCTGTCATCATGCCTGATCGTGCAGATGCATCATAGAAATCCGATCTGTATATGTTGGAGCAATTTCAACAGTTCCTTGCTTCACAGCTCTCGCTTCACAACCCTCTGTCATGTCAGTTTCCTCTCATATAAGTTTGTCATTATCAGATATTTCTGATATATGTTCATCCTTATGGATTTTGGACTCTAGTGCCTCCCATCATATGTCTTCTAATTTATCATCTTTTGTTTCTTTTTTTTCTCGTTCATCTGTATCTATTATGACTATTGATGATACTCCTATGTCATTAGTAGGTGTCAGTTCAATTATTACATCTGTTTATCTCTTGCTAATGTTTATTATATTTCAAGTCTTACTTTAAATCTTGTTTCTGTTAGTCAATTATGTGAGTCTGGATACCTAGTCTCTTTTTCTTCATCTAATTATTATGTTCAGGACCCGCAATCTCAAAGGTTGATTGGGACAGGTCGTAGATAAGGAGGACTCTATGTTTTAGATCAATTCAACTAGAATTTGTAGCTTCGAGTGTGAATTTATCATCTTTTCATTTGAGTCGTTCATCTTCTGATTTTTATTTATGACACTCTCATTTAGGTCATATTTAAGCATCTCGTTTGCAGTTTTTAACTTCTATAGAAGTATTAGAACTAGGGTTGTAATCGGGTCGAGCCGAGTCGAGCCGAGCTCAAGCCGAGTCGAGCTCAAATCGAGCCTATGTAGTTTTCTCGAGCTTGAGCTCGAGCTCGAGTCAAGCTCGAGCCAAGCTCAAGCCTAACTTGGAAAAATAAATTAAAAGCCTATTCAAGTAGGGATTCAAACCGTAGATCTTAGATACACCAAATGACATGCTCTAACCACAAACTCCTCCTTAACTTATTCTTCATTTTAAAAGTAATAATAATTTTAATTATTAAAATATTAAATTAACCTAGCTTGACAAGGCTCGACGAGCCCTCGAGCCAGTGTTAAATGAGCTCGAGTTCGGCTCGAATGTTAAACGGGCCGACTCGAGCTCGGTCAAATTTGAGCTCGAGTTGAGCTTTGACCGAGTTGCTCACGAGCGGCTCACGAGCGGCTTGGCTCATTTGCACCCGTAATTAGGACCTTTAAAAACTTCTGATATTTCTGATTGTAGTGGTTGTAAACTGGCCAAATTTTTTAACTTTTCATTTTCTAAAAGTCTTTCTTTTTTCTTCTACTCCATTTGATCATATCCATTCTGATGTGTGGGGACCCTCTCCTATTCCTACAAAAGGGGGGGGGGGGTTAAGGTATTATGTTTTATTTATTGATGGTTGCACTTATTACACTTGGGTCTATCTTATAAAACACAGGTCTGATTAACTTACCATTTTTAACAACTTCAGAGCTCTTGTGAAAACTTAACATTCTGGTGTCATAAAGTGTTTTCATTGTGATTGGGGGTGAATACACTTTAAATTATTTTTCACAATTACTTACTTTTGATCGTACTATTCATCAAACCTTTTATACATATAATCCTGAACAGAATAGTGTGACTAAACGAAAACATAGGCATCTTATTAAAACGACCCATTCATTTTTATTGTCTGCCAGTGTTCCTAGTACATTTTGGGAGGAAGCAATCCTTACCACTGCTCACGTGATTAATAGAATTACAACTTCACACAATTTAGGCTTGTCATATTTTGAAAAATCATATGGGCATGATCCTCTCTATTTCACTTTGTATATTTTTTATTGTACTTACTTTGTCCTTTGTCCACATGTCGAGCATAATAAATTAGCCTCTCGGTATGCTCTTTGTGTCTTTTGGGTTATCGTGTTACTCAAAAACGATATCGTTGCTTTGATCTCGTTAGTCAAAAATTCTATGTCTCTCGTCATATTGTATTTCTTAAGCATATTCCATTATTTTCTATTCCGACTAGTTTGCATAATATGACAAAGTCAGATATGTTTTATATTGATCCTTTCAATACCAACACTGAGAAAGTTTCACCCATAGCTCCTACTGGTAGCTCGACTAAATTTGGTACTTTGGTCCTGAGATATCTGTTGGAACCCCAAGGTTATTTTTGGTGTGATCAACCAAGTTAGGTTAGGTTCTGTTATGTTATGATCCCTGTGTCTAAGTTTGCAGGAGCTTAGGAGCACAAGAAGTCGAGTGGAAGACGCAGCTAGCAAGAAGGACGACACGGGACAGAGCTGACGGTCTTGGTGCGTCCGAGGGACGAAACGCTACGGAAGAGTACGCCGGTGGTCTAGAAGGACGTGCGTGATGTTCGAGGGACGAGAAGCCGGAGCGGAAGTCTGCTCGAGGAGAAGGCTGAAAATTGGATTCAGGTGAGCCTTATTCCGTTGGCCGAAATCACCCAAGCGATCGGAGCAACAGAAGAGCTCAAGTGGAGTTATGGAGTTGCTAGAGGCGCCTTCAACAAGAGTTGAAGGCGCCTCCGCGACCTTCAGGCAGAAGGTGCCTTCAATGGCTGAAGGCGCCTTCAACCATCCATGGATCCATGGCTATGGAAGACGCCTTTGACCAAACAATATGGTTGTTAGCGGAAAGGATAAAGTTTTATCCTTTGCCTCGCTAGAGGCACCTTCCAGCCCTATGGAAAGCACCTTCAGCCTGAGGATAAGTTTTTGCAAGGGTTATAAAAAGACCCCTGTACCTAGGAAAGAGACAACAACTTTTGTATAGATTTCCTAGCAATAGTCTAAGCCATTAACGAGTGTAAAAGGTTTCTCCGCCTTCAGTGAATGAGACTTTTTAAGAGCTTCTATTTGGCTTAGATTAACAACCAGCTAGGTTGTAACTAAGTAAATTCTGGTGTCTTTTACTGATTTTATTTAAGTTGTTATTTCTGTATTATTTTATTTGATATTGCTTCTAATCTAAGTTGAAAGATCGAGAAAGGTATT
Organism: Zingiber officinale; assembly: GCF_018446385.1. NCBI lineage: Eukaryota > Viridiplantae > Streptophyta > Magnoliopsida > Zingiberales > Zingiberaceae > Zingiber > Zingiber officinale. The sequence goes on along the minus strand of NC_055996.1, from coordinate 133,558,080 downwards.
TTAGTGATTCAGGCAACTCAACCCTCTCCAGCCGGCCCACCGGACCAACAAGTGATATCAGAGCCTAACAGCTTTAGGAGGACTAACTCCCGAATGAAGCACACGAGATTGTTAGATCAAGCATCCACCCACCAAAGTTCGAAGGGGACTTCGCCAACTAGAAAAAGAAGATGGAGGTATTTTTCAAGACTGATTTTGATTTATTTTTAATAATGGAGTTTGGTTTTGTAACACCCGAGGGTAAAGATAAATACCACTGGACCAAAAAGGAGTAAGCTGATTTTGTAGCAAACAGCAAAGCAGAGTTTCATCTGCTAAGCGTTCTACCACCACAAGAAGTCAATCGGATCAGAGCCTACAAGTCTGCGAAGGAGCTTTAGGAGAAGTTCCTGAAACTACATGAAGGAACCTCGGAGGCGAAACTCGCAAGGTGGGATCTCCTCAGAAACCAAATCGGCAACATCAAATTGGAACAAGGCGAAACAGTTGCACACCTTCATTCAAGGATAAAGGAGCTCATCACTGGACTCACGAATCTTGGAGAAAAGGTAAGTAACCGAGATTCACTAAGGTACGCGCTTAATGCATTCCCTAGAAGTACTGAATGACCATCATTAGTATATGCCTATTACATATCTAAGGATTTAGATTCAACTACGTTACAAGAGTTATTTTCTACCTTTTAAGTCCACGAAACAAGATGTGCAGATCCGAAGGAGTCGAAGCAAAATATTGCCTTTAAGGCAAAGATGGATGAACAAACTTCAGAATCCTCTCTCGACGACAACGAAATGGTAATGATGGTAAGATAGTTTAAGAAATTATTTAAAATTCGAAAATCTAACCATCTGAAGGGTAGAAAAAAAAATAACAATCAGATGCTACCACTGCAATGAAGAATGACACGTTAAAGACAACTGCCCTAAGTTAAAGATCAACGAGAAGGACAAAGGGAAGAACAAGAAGCCCATTTAAAAGAACAAATACAAGACCCTAAAGGCGACGTGGGACAAAACATCGTCTAAATCGGAGGTCGAAACCTTTTTCGGACTTGCGTTGATGGCAAGTCATCAAGAAGAAGAACACGAAGAAAGTTCTTCCAAATTATGAGCATCGAGATCATTAATGAAGGGGAGCTACATCAGAAGAAAGCAGTACTTCAGGGGGAGCTACGGATGACGGGATCGACAAGGTAAGTCAGGTACGATCTCTTCCACCTGATAAGCTATTCAAATTTGTTAAGTTCTTATCAAAAAAAATTGTTGCAAATTAGAAAAAGAAAACATAGACTTGAAAATACAATTGTCCAAAGTATGTTCGCTAGATTTATATGATAATTTAAAAATAGAAAATGATAAATTGAAAACAGAGATAGAATATATGAAAAATCATGCATGCTCATATAATAAAAAATATAAAAATCTGAACTGGTATCTTAGATTTCACATGGGTCAAATCGGAAAAATACCCAAAAGTTACGTACCCTAAAATTTCTAATTAACCCAGTTAGAAGAAACCTATATTGGGTTCCAAAGACTTGTCTAAATTAAAAGTTTATTTAGACTTAGGACTTTCAAAAAGTACATTAAATATTTGAATTCTTTAAGAGGCTTTGTCTAGAAGTGATTGATGATCCAATAACCAAGAAAGCCTAGTGCCTCGCCATAACCTGGAAACCAATTACTGAATTGAATATTTAATTAACAAACTAATAAGCATGAAATAGTTAGTTAAAATAATGCTTTCAATTTTTATCAATTTCATAACTTAGAAAAGTTTTTTAAAACACTTGTAAGTTTTTTTTAATTACCCTTATATTTTTTTTATATACCCCATTTTTTATGTTATTAAAGTGGGAGAAGAGAGATTAAGTCTAGGGGGAGGTAGTACAAATTTAAATATTTTTGCTCTTTATTGTATTATTCAAATTTTAAATCGTTTTGCACTTTATTGTATTCTTATTTCTTTAACTTTATATTTATTTACCCTAACTTAACTTGGGTTGCTCATATCAAAAAAGGGGAAGATTGTTGGAACCCTAAGGTTATTTTTTGTGTGATCAACCAAGTTAGGTTAGGTCCTGTTATGTTCTGATCCCTGTGTCTAAGTGTGCAGGAGCTTAGGAGCAGAGGAAGTCGAGCGGAAGACGTGGCTAGCAAGAAGGACGGCACGGGAGAGCGCTGACAGGCTTGGTGCGTCCGAGGCTCGAGACGCTGCGGAAGAGTATGTCGGTAGATGAGAAGAACATGCACGACGTTCGAGGGATGAGAAGTTGGAGTGGAAGTCTGCTCAAGGAGAAGGTCGAAAATTGGATTCGGCTGAGCCCTATTCCGTTGGCCGAAATCACCCAGGCGATTGGAGCAGCGAAAGAGCTCAAGTGGAGTTATGGAGCTACTAGAGGCGCCTTCAACAAGAGTTGAAGGCACCTCCGCGACATTCAGGCAGAAGGCGCCTCCAATGGCAGAAGGTGCCTTCAATGGCTAAAGGCGCCTTCAACCAGCCAAAAAAGGTGTCTTCCATGGCTATGGATGGCGCCTACGACTAGGCAATTTGGTCGTTGGTGGAAAGGATAAAGTTTTATCCTTTGCCTTGCTAGAGGCACCTTCCAACCCTATGGAAGGTGCCTTCAACCTAAGGATAAGTTTTTCCAGGGGCTATAAAAAGAACCCTGGACCTAGGAAAGAGACAACAACTTCTATATTATTTTCCTAGCAATAGTCAGAGATATTAACGAGTGTAAAAGGCTTCTCCGCCTTCGGTGAAGGAGACTTTTTAAGAGCTTCCATTTGGCTTGGATTAACAACCATCTAGGTTGTAACCAAGTAAATTCTGATGTCTTTTACTGATTTTATTTAAGTTGTTATTTCTGTATTATTTTATTTGCTATTGCTACTAACCTAAGTTGAAAGATCGAGAAAGGTATTTTAGTGATTCAGGCAACTCAACCCTCTCCAGCCGGCCCACCAGACTAACAATATCTACTCCACATGCTCTTCCTTCTGCTACTATTCAATTATCTCTTGAGGTTGCGGATGATCCTTCTCTCCACCATCCTCAATTCACTCGTGTTTGTAAGTCTACTAAACTACCAGATTTTGCTTACTCTTGTTATTCTCATTCTTTTGCTTTATTTATTGCATCTATTCATTATCTTTTTGAGTCTAGATCCTATAGAGAAGCTATTTGTAACCCACTATGACAGAGTGTTATGGCTGAGGAACTAACTGCTTTACTTTAGACTCATACATGAGATTTGGTTCCATTGCCACTAGAAAAATACACTATTGGTTCTCGTTGGGTATATAAGATCAAAACTAAATCTGATGGATTTATCAAACGATACAAAGCTCGTCTTGTTGCTAAAGGATATTCTCAGGAGTATGACATAGATTGTGAGGAAACATTTGCTCCTAGTGCAAAAAATAACGATTGTTCGTACTCTAATTGTTGTTGCTTCTATTTGTCAATAGAGAATATCTCAGATGGATGTCAAGAATGCATTTCTAAATGATGATCTTTATGAAGAAGTTTATATGAAACCTCCTCCTAGTATTTCACACCAACCTAGTGAAGTTTGTAGGCTTCGTAAAGTGCTTTATGGTCTCAAACAAATACCTCGTGTTTGGTTTGAGAAGTTCTCTACAGTGATTACTTCGCTTGATTTTTATTCTAGTAATTATGATTCAACATTGTTTGTTAGATGTACGAGTGCAGGTCATATTCTTTTATCATTATATGTTGATGACATGATTATTACTAGTGATGATTCTAATGGAATTGCTTCCTTAAAGTCTGAGTTGGCTCGTTGTTTTACTATGAAAGACTTGAATATACTACGCTACTTTCTGAGCATTTAGGTTGCTTATTTCCCGAAAAGTTATCTTTTATCCTAGTCAAAGTATATATCTGATCTGTTTGAGCGTGCTCATCTTACTGATAATAGAGTCGTTGATACTCTTATTGAGACTAATACTCAATATTCTCTATTTGATGGATCACCTTTATCGAATCCTAGTTTGTATAGAACTATTGTTGGAAGTTTTGTTTATCTCACCATGACTCGTTTAGATATTGCGCATGCTGTTCATATGGTTAGTCAATTTGTTGTTGCACTAACTATAGTTCATTGGGCTGCTGTTCTTCGTCTTCTCAGGTTTGGGGTGCTCAATTTCAAAACATTTTATTTCCTTCTACTTCATCTCTTGAACTGCGTGCATATTCTGATGTGGATTGAGCTGGTGATCCTACGGATCGTAAATCTACCACTGACTGTTGTATTTTTCTTAGTGATTCCCTCATTTCTTAGAAGAGTAAGAAGCAAAATATTATTTCTAGATCTTCCACGGAAACTGAGTATCGTGCCAAGATCTCAACTACTTGTGAGACAGTTTGGTTGCTTTGATTCTTACGGATATAGGTATTTCTCTTCATCAACCTACTCCGTTATATTGTAATAATCAGAGTGCTATTCAAATTACACGCAATTCAGTTTTTCATGAGCGAACGAAATATATTAAAATTGATTATCACATTACCATCACATTGTCTTTTGTTTCTTTAAAGCTACAGATTGCTAATATATTTATCAAGTCACATTCCACTTCACACTTTCATTTCTTATTTGACAAATCCTTAATGCTTCTAGTTATAATATCATGGGTTTGAGAGAAATGTTAGATTATATATATTTATTTGTTTATAGCTTTTAAGATAATTTAATATTTTTTCCTCTTTTATATTTAAAATTTAAAATTTTTTAACTGAATTATATAAGATGTTATATATTCTATTTTTTTAATCATCAAATTTTAGATTCAATAATATATTTAATTTTTTCATTTTCTTAATTTCTACCGTACGAATTAACACTAATGAAACTATGTGGCGTTGCGCATACATTCGACCTATTGGACGGCCCTAGTGGTGATTTTGCATAAACATCATTGACTTATTTATCTTCATATATATATATATATATATATCAATTTTCATGAATAATATTATAAACAACTATGTGATGACGTAGCACGAGAAAAAAATACGTTATATTTCTTCCTTGTGATGTTAACAATTAGGGATGTGTGATCCTCTGTCATGAATTGGCAAATATTAGGCCGTTGAGTATATGAAATAGATCAGCGATTGGTTTTACTGGCCTGACAAGTCGTGCCCGATGCAGATAATCTAGTTTTCATGGAGCCTTTGTTTTCCCTTTTCCTGTAAAATGTTCTAGGTTAACTTTGTAGCTTCGTTACATGAAGAGTGTTTACACTACTGCAATCCTTCTAATTAAATTTTTTGTCGCCAAACCTTCAATTAGTGACTGGTGTTTTTTTATTATTTATCATTTTATAATGTTTCCTTGGATTAGTTTCTGAAGTATCTTTGTGACTTGCTTATTGTTCATATTTCTTTGACAGCTAGCCACAGGCTGAGAGCTGTCAGACCAAGTTATTGCAGTTCTCGCTGTAAGTTGAGGGACCGGATCCTCTAATCATTTTATCCTGATTTTTTTTTAGACCGGGATAAAAGGATTGATGAAAGGTAAAGTTCCTCACTTAAAAGTCAGATTTTTTGATTCAGAATTTTTTGGATCAGAGGAGACCCTGTATATTCATTGGATGAGTAAACTGTACCCCACCTATTAAATAGGTAAGGTCCAGTTCATCCACTAATGAACATGCAAAGGTCCAAAATTGATCCAGGAATCCTAGATCAGAAGATCTCTGCCCCCTCACTTGTTAATAGGCGAAGGCTCATTGCCCTTTATCAATGTAAAATTTGGATCATGAATTGATCCAGTTTTTATGAACAAGAAGATCCGCCCCTAAGTTGAGTGATGTGAATTTTTTAGCCATTAAAGATTATTAATCACTATTAGCATGTCATTAACGATTTAAAAGAGTTTTTTTTTAAAAAAAAAAAACAGGTTATTAAATTTGGAGGAGCAACCAAATCATTAATGAGCCGTATGCGTATGTGTCGAGAAAGTAAGCTATTATTTTATTTGAATAGATAGAAGCGAAGAAATATTGAAGGATAATTAAAATTTTATTAAACTAAAATTTAGCAAAAGATTAATTAGGAATTTTATCGAATAAATTAAAAGGTTTTTTTTTTAAATAAATATGTTAAATCTCCTCGGCCGTATCTAAAGTGAGGAGGAGACCCTGAGTTGCTATCGAATTTTCCCCTCCGCTCTGCAGAGAAAAATGGCGAAAGGCAGAGTGGTGCTCCTCCCTATCCCTGCCGTCGGCCACATCATGTCCATGCTCGAGATGGCCAAACTCCTCCACCGCTACCACTTCTCCCTCACCGTCCTCATCGCCCCTGTCCCTGCCATACCCGTTGACCACTTTATCGCCACCGTCGCCGCCTCCGACCTCGACATCGACTTTTGCCATCTCCAGCCCGTCGATCTGCCCAAGGACTTCGACGGACCCGAGGATTTCATCTCCGCTTACATGGAGGATCAAAAACAACAAATCAAATCCGTGCTCCATGACCTCTTGCGCTTCGGCGACGCCCCTTTGACCGCTTTAATCGTTGACTTATTTGCCACCGGAGCGATCGACGTAGCGGCCGAACTCGGTGTTCCTTGCTATGTCTACTTCCCCTCAAACGCCGCCTTCCTCTCTCTTATTCTCTATCTCCCAACCCTCGAGGAGAAGTTCCCCGTGGAGTTCGAGGAGATGGAAGAAGAGGTGAGGGTTCCGGGCGTGTGCCCCATCCCGCCGATCTCGATGCCGTCGCCCTTCATGAGGAAGAAGAGCGGGAGGTACACTTGCTTCCTCCACCATGGCCGGCGCTACTCCGAGTTTAAAGGCATCGTGATCAACACCTTCACGGATCTTGAGCCGGCGACGCTGCGGGCGCTGGAAGAGGGTCTCTGCGCCCCCGGCCGTCGGACCCCGCCGGTGTACCCCGTCGGTCCGCTGATCGCGCGCGAGGACAGCGAGAAATATCGGCAGCACGAGTGCGTCGCGTGGCTCGACGGGCAGCCGGCACGCTCGGTTGTGTTCCTCTGCTTCGGAAGCGGAGGCTGCTTCACCGCTGAGCAGGTGGGGGAGATAGCGGCGGGTCTCGAGCGTAGCGGGTGCCGGTTCTTATGGGCGCTGCGGGTGGCGTCGGAGGAGGTGGTGCTCGGGATGCGGAAGCCGGCGGAACCGAAGCTGGAGGAGGTGCTGCCGGAGGGATTTCTGGAGAGGACGAAGGCGAGGGGGATGGTATGGCCGTCGTGGGTGCCGCAAGCGGAGATACTAGCTCACCGGGCGGCGGGGGGATTCGTGACGCACTGCGGGTGGAACTCGTGCCTGGAGAGCCTGCAATGCGGGGTCCCCCTGCTGGGGTGGCCGCTGTACGCGGAGCAGCATTCGAACGCGGTGGTGATGGCGGAGGAGATGGGGGTGGCGCTGCAGCTGAAGGTGGAGAGGGCGAAGAGCAACTTTGTGAAGGCGGAGGAGTTGGAGAAGGGAGTGAGGACGTTAATGGGGGAGAGCGAGGAAGGAAGGAGAGTGAGGGCCAAGGCAGAGGAAATGATGGCGGCGGCTAAGAAGGCATGGGAACAAGGTGGATCTTCCTTGGTAAACATGGAAGCCTTGGTGCAGGAGCTGCTCGCCAAATGAAATGAAACACGGAAAATTTCAGGATTAGATTTGGACAGGAAGGAAAGAGTTGTTGTTCCGTTTGATTTTAGACGCAATAAAGTGACTTTGCCCGACTCCGACTAATTCTGATTTACAGTATTCATTAATTTAAAATGTAATATATAATTTAAAATGATTTTAAAAAATATTTATTCTATTTAAAATTTAATCTTCTAACACACATTACAACTTTTACTTATATTTTTAAAGGCATTGTTGGGAGTAATGCCTATTTGTCATGGACAGAAATAAAAATTATAAAAAAAATCATAATAATTTTTTTCTTTTTATTTATTTTTTAAAAATAAATTGTTTTGTTTTCTTACGTTCGACTGACATATTTATGATTTTTTTTTTAATGCTTTCGTCCACCGCACAAGGCAGTCTCAAGCAATCGCAATAAGGGACCTTGCACGAGATCGCCTCGTGGGGCTGTGGCCCGCGGTGATGGGCAGCCCCGTGAGGCCGCCGGTGATGGGCAGCCCCGTGAGGCCGCTCGTGCTACCGGTCAGGCCGCAATGTCACCTGTGCGAGCTATTTTTGTCTTTTTCCTTTCCCTTCCCTGCATATTTTTCATTTTCTCTCGTTTTACTTTTACTTTATTTAAGAGGTTTTTTTTCCTTTAAAATTTTTCTCTCTCCTTTTCGGCTTTTAAAAGAGTCTAAAAATCATGGAATAGAGAACTTACCTCAATTTTTTTTTAAAAAAAAAGTCTTAAGAAAAAAATATGGAAAATAAAAATATTAGAGGAGAAAGTTAGGATGAAATAGATTGAAGGTGAGATTTATTATTGTCATTCACCGCGTTAATGCTTTCATAGAATAAAAATCATCTTCAAATACCCCCAAGCAATGTGCAATGACATAAGTATTACGCAGACTTCAAATACCCAAAGAGTCAGTTCAGATCCTCTATCTCTATTTTTCTCTGTCTCCGTGTCCCATTGTTGATTGGATGGATCAGATTAAATCTCAAGGTATCATGACATCTTTAAAATATGTACAGTATCCTCGTGATGTGTAAAGTATTCTTGAGATTTAATCTGATCCATCTGATCGATAATGAAACATGAGGACAGAGAAAAATGAGGACAGAAAATCTAAACTACCAAATAGTGTATTCCATTTGCACTTCTGAATTTTTCTGATAAAAATGTTTGGAAAAATTGCCCATTACCCGAATTAGTTGAGCATATATTAAAAAAATCATCATAAAATTAATTAAAAGAAGTAAAGAAATGAAAAATAAAAATAAAATATGTGTGCTCCTTACGATTATTCCCAGATTTGTGTAAAAAAAACAAATCTCATAATCAATTCATAACCGACGGTAAAATTAACTTAGGAATGTTCGAGATTTTTTTCTCGATATTTTACTGCATTATAGTAAACCTACCTCCTCTAATAAACTGTACATCCCGTAGAATTAGAAGTTAAAAGATGAAGTGAGATGTAGGGAATATTTGGGAGAACTTTTATTTATTTAAAGTGATTCTTATATAGATTATTTTGAATTTAGTTATAAATTAAAATATGGAGTGTTTAGAAATAAAAGACAAAAGCTAATATATGGTGATACGGGTTTTAATGAGCGGATCCAGAAGATGATGTGGTAGTCAAAGTCAAGGTGATATGGTAATTAAAGTCAAGATTGATGAGCATTCTATACCTGGTTCGGTTGATCGCCCAGCCTCAAAGTTCTCGGGTCTTGCTCATGCAGCGCTACAGCAGGACGTCCGGATAAGGACAATCGACTATAAACCTGGTTAGATATGATGACTCCAGGGTTTCACTTTGAAACTAAAGAGATAATGCACTCAGTCAGTAAAGGGACGGTTGGGTTCAAGGAAGCTCGGCCGGATGAAAAGTCGGTCGTCTTAGAACCCTTAGCCTCATAAAGCTCTTAAACACACGATCATCCAGATGAAGGCTGGTTGAACATAAATTCCTTTGTATCCGCCTAGTTGGATTCAAGGACACTCAGCCTCATAAAGTCCTCAATACCCACGCGGGCAGAAAAAGGTCGGTTGGGCTTAGTGCCTTAGCCTCATAAAGTTCTTAATACCCACGCGAGCGGAAAAAGGTCGGCCGAGCTTAGCGTCCTTAGCCTCATAAAGTCCTCAATACTCACTCAGGTGGAAAAAGGTCGGTCGGGCAAAGGCCGGCCAGGCTTAGCACCCTTAGCCTCAAAAAATCCTCAATACACACTCAAGCAGAAAAAGGTCAGCTGATCAAAGGTCGGCCGGGCTTAGCGCCCTTAGCCTTATAAAGTCATCAATACACATGCGAGCGGGGAAAGACAGGCTGGGCAAAGGCTGGCTGGACTTAACGCCCTTAGCCTCATAAAGTCCTCAATACCCACGTGGGCAGAAAAAGGCTTGTCGGGCAAATGCCGGTCGAGCTTAGCGCCCTTAGTCTTATAAAGTCCTCAATACCCACTCAGGTGGAAAAATGCTAGCTGAGCAAAGGTTGGACGAGCTTAGCGCCCTTAGCCTCATAAAGTCCTCAATACATGTGCGGGCGAAAAAAAGGTCAATCGGGCAAAGGCCGGCCGGGCTTAGCACCCATAGCCTCATAAAGTCCTCAATACACATGTGACCAGGGAAAGGACGGTTGGGCTTAGCGCTCTTAGCCTCATAAAGTCCTCAATACCCACACGGGTAGAAAAAAGTCAACCCGGCAAAGGTCGGCCGGGCTTAGTGACCTTAGCCTCATAAACTCCTCAATACCCACGTGGGCGGAAAAAGGTCGGTCCGGCTTAGCACCCTTAGCCTCGTAAAGTCCTCAATTCTCGCGCGGGCAGAAAGAGGCCAGCTGAACAAAGGTCAACCGGGCTTAGCACCCTTAGTCTCATAAAGTCCTCAACACATATGCGAGCGGAGAAAGGCTGACCGAGTAAAGGTCAATCGGGCTTAGCGGTCTTAGCCTCATAAAGTCCTTAATACCCACGTGGATGGAAAAAAGCCTGCCAGGCAAAGGCCGGTCGGGCTTAGCGCCCTTAGCCTCATAAAGTTCTCAATTCCCGCACAAGCGGAAAAAGGCTAGTTGGGCAAAGGCCAGTCGGGCTTAGCACCCTTAACCTCATAAAGTCCTCAATACACATGTGAGTGGAAAAAAGGTCGGCCAAGAAAAGGCCAGCCAGACTTAGCACCCTTAGCCTCATAAAGTCCTCAATACCCACTCGGGCAGAAAAAGGTCGGTCGGGCAAAGGTCGACTGAGCTTAGCGCCCTTAGCCTCATAAAGTCCTCAATACACATGCGAGCGGGGAAAGGTTGGCCGGGCTTAGCACCCTTAGTCTCATAAAGTCCTCACTACAAATGCGAGTGGGGAAAGGTCGACCAGAAAAAGGCTGGTCGGGCTTAGCACCATTAGCCTCATAAAGCTCTTAAACATACAATCGGCTAGATGAAGGTTGGTCGAACATAAGTTCCTTTGTATCCGCTCGGCCGGGTAAAAGTCGACCGGATTCAAGGACACTCAGCCTCATAAAGTTCTCAATATGCACTCAGACGAGCAAAAACAGGTCGGCCTTAGAGGCACCTGCCCTCTGGAGGATTCACATGAATGTTCGTCCAGGCAAAGGTTGGTCGGGTCTAAAATTACTTGATATCTCATAGTCTCTTAAATGCTATTTTAATATACAATTAATCATATGACCTCTCAAATGAGTTCTTATCTTACTTTGGACACCATATCAGTCTCTGAACAGATTTTTACAATGTTTAATACACGACCAAGCAAATTAATACATAGACAGGCATAAATAAGGTTGGTCCCGACGATCGACTGAGACATACTTAACAGACAATTCCTGACAGCATTATAGATTATCAGAACTTGTCAGGGATTATTCCTTTGAACCCTTCTTCGAGAGTTATTATGTCTCTCATAAACCAGCTAATCATGACAGCATATTCCTCTAACTGCCTTAGTAATGACACGAAGTATAAATGACAAAAGAGATACCTCAATAGGTAGACAAAAGATTCCTCGTATAATCATTCTGAAAGGTCCAGGTTGCACACCTAACAAATTCCGACAACTTGAATCACCTCGTGATCATGAAGGTTATGAGAAGTGGTATATAAAGGGAGTCCCCTCCATTAGCAAAGTACGCAAGGAGCATCATTTACACCTTACGCTCGTGAGAGCACTTTCTCTACTATTTGTCATTCTTCCATCAGGTGCTGTACTGACTTGAGCATCGGAGGGTCTTGCCAGGGACCCTTTCCCTAGTCTTTGGTCACTAAAGAGATATTAAGAGCCTACATTAAAATATTCAATCAGGTGGCTATGGACATCCCCACCGCTACCACAGAGATTTTGGTGAATGTCTTTTCCTAAGGACTCACCGATAATGATTTTTTTCGCGATTCGACCAGAAAACCTGCAAAGAGCTTTAATCTTCTACTCAATCGGGCAACGGAGTTCATAAATATTGAAGAAGCGCAAGCGACCCAAAGGAGGGAAGTCATTACACCTACTCCTATCCTAGCGGTTGATCGCCCAACGCAACTTGCTCCACCACCAAGAGGGCCTCGAGCGGGTCCTCAAATCTATCATCAAGAACCGTGACCTCAGGTTGTACAACATGTGGAAGCTCCTTGAGAAGCTCCATGAAGGTGGTGCACATACCATTTGTAGGATCAAATGAGTGCGATAGAGGGGGAGGTGGGAGTGAATATCGCTCTTTTAAAACTTTTCTTTTACTCGTTTAAAACAAAATCGTGCAGCGGAAAAGTAGAGAACATGTTCGATTACTTGGTTCAGAGCATATGTCGACTCCTACTCTAAGGCACGTGATCCTTGATCGCACCAATGGGCAATCCACTAAATCTCTTCTTTCCAAAAACTTCGGAAAGAAGCAGTGCGTATAAGAAGATGAGTAAGATAGTAACAACCTACTATCTTATTTGAATTAAGTACAATGCAAGCAAAAGAAAGTTATACCGACAATATATAAAAGTTGAGGCTTGGTCGACACTTCTTGAAGCGGTAGATGAGTAGTCGTAACACGAATCCCAGCTTGCACAGAGATGAACTTTGAACCCAACCAGAATATGTTTTTGAGCCTCGGACCTCGAGCTCTCTTTTATAAGAATCGTCGATGTTCGGTCGATCGATCCTTGAGCTCGGTCGACCGAACCAGCTCCCTTCCATATTCGCTGAGATTTGATGCTGATTGGATCTTCGGCACTTAATGACCATTAAGGGTTCGGTCGATCCATCCATCTTTTCGTTCGACCGAATAGGATCCTTCCCTGTTCGTTGAGATTTGTCGAGATTCACACTTATTGCGCCTTTAATGTGATGATTGTTTAGTCGACCGATCTGCTGGTTTGGTCGACCAATCAACTTAGCTTCCTTCTCTGCTTCTGACCAAACTGATCTGTGTCACATCGTTAGGTTTCGGTCGACCGATCAAGCTCTGATTGGTTTGGTTTGAACTTGTGTCTGTTCTGAGTTAGTCTGGTTCGGTCGACTGATCTTCCTGTTCGGTCGATCGATCAGGCCAAACCTGGAAAATAGAGTTAAACAGTATATTTCTACAAAATAGAGATTAGCACAGTAATATAAAATACATGAGTAATAATAATAGATAGTTCAACTGTCTTGATCTCAACTTGAAAACCTTCCCGATTTCTTCAGTTGGATCAGCGACCTTAGATTGTTCTCTTCAGGAACACGACTTCACTATCGCTCCTCCAGTTGTTTACCTCAACCTACCTGCCAAACTTTGATCCTCCAGATCTGTTTAAACTTTTCACTTAGCCTTGATTGACTCTCCAGAACTTTCTCTCGATGTTTGGTCCTCCAGACCTCTCAATCTCACTGCCAAGTGTCGGATCCTCTTGACCCACTTGGTCTTTCTACCTGGGTTCCACGATCTGCTAGGACTTCTCCTGCCTAACCTCCAACTAGGTATTTCCCGGTTGAGTAAACAGCTTACATACTTAGTCAACTTGTTAGATCATAACAAGACTTAACTTGAACCTTTGACAACATCAAAACTTAGGTTTGATTCTGGTGCAACTTGCACTAACAATCTCCCCCTTTTTGATGTTTGGCAACTAAGGTTCAAAGTTAAGTTAAAATATGCAAAAATAAATAAGAAAGCACTTTAACTCTCCCCCTGAGTTAAACATCTCCTCCTGAATTCACTATCTCTCCCCCTTTGACACACATCAAAAATAGGGGTAACAATCACACATAAGTAAAATATAAGAGAAAATTTTAAAAGAAAAACATTTGAAATTTTTGCAAAGTAAAATTTTCAAAAGAAGAAAACAATTTGAGGGTTTTTTAAAATATTAAGGTAAGATTTGAAAATTTTAGTAAAGTAAAATTCTAAAGAAATGGTTAAAAATAGTAGGAAAGGTTTAGGAAAGTGTAAATTTTGAAAAATTTTAGCATGGTTAAAATTTTAAGTAAAGGTAAGACTTGCGAATTTAATTGTAAAGTAAATAATATTGAAAAGTTTAAAAAAGATTGAAAAAATTATTAGGGAGAAATTTTGAAAAATGATAGTATAGGTAAAATTTTGAGAAATTATATTGAAAAATTACTAAGGAATAATTTTGAAAAACCATAAAGAAAAATAATTTGAAAACTATAGATAAAATTTTGTAAAATTTTTAGAAGTAAATAATTTTCAAAATAATTTGTTAAAATAAAAGGAAGGTGTTTTGAAAGTTTAGTATGAAACTCCCCCTAAAATCGATAATTTCCTAAAAGTCCAAGCTTAGTTTAAAAACTAAAAAAAAATATATCCTTATGATGAAATGTATAACTTTTATACAAAGCTAACTACCACAAGATAGTAGTTATTGACCCGGATTGGTCAATTTGAGCATTTGGAACTAACTAGGTTGTTACTAGCTAGAAAACTCAAATTGATCAATATATGATGTTTAAAGACCAGATTTATAGCGATGCACTGACATAAGCATCTGAAATCTTAGGCTAAGTCCTAAGCATCTCACTTATTCTAAGTTGTACAAGCAAGGGATCTTACTGTGCTTGTGAGATGCTAGCTACTAAAACTATAGGATCATGCAATTCTACGGGAAAGACCTAAACTATTACAGAAAAATAAAATATTTTGAAAATTTTTGAAAATAAAATTTTGAAAGGGGAAATTTTATAAAAATAATTTTAAAAAACTACTAAGTAATATTTTCAAAAATATGTTAAGAAACCTATTCTATAAATAACATGTAAACAATAACCAAAAAATACTGAAGGAATGTCATAACTAAAAAGTATCCAAAAACATACTTAGTCATAATGCAAAGTATCCCATAAGTACAATAAGTCAAAAGTAATAATTCCTAGAGGTCACTCATCCTCATCCACATCATCAACTTGAAGATAATCAAACATCCTCCCTTGCTCCCTCTCTAATGCATCAGTACGGTCTGTCATATCCAGACGAAAGTCCACAATTTATCCTTGGAGAGAATTGTACTCATCATGCATCTTAGTTAAAGAGTCAAACCGACTAAAAATGTCAACTCGAAGTTGGCTAAAGAAATCACTAGGAGGAGGCGCATAGGAACTGCTCTAAGCATTATCAAAATAAGGCGTTAATATATATCCTAGATCAACAATCGGTGGAAGAGGTACTTCGACTAAAATCAGATCATCCTTAGCAATATCTTCCTCGGTTGCCGGTGGAACGTACTGTGGATGGGTCCGTTTATACACAAGTCCCTCAGCGCTAGTCCTAATCCCAACCAAAGACAACTGCCTAATCCCGACAAGATCAAAATCAGACAACTCAATCAACTCACTGTTGGAACCCCAAGGTTGTTTTGGTGTGATCAACAAGTTAAGGTAGGTCCTGTGTGTTTTAACCTTGTGTCTAAGTGTGCAGGAGCTTAGGAACACAGGTAGTCGAGCGGAAGACGCAGCTAGCGAGAAGGACGGCAGTCCGAGGGACGAGGTGCTGCGGAAGAGCGTGCAGTGGTTCCGAGGGACGAAAGCTGGAGCGGAAGATTGCTCGGGGAGCAAGAGACGCAGCTAGCAAGAAGGACGACACGCTGTGCGTCCGAGGGACGAAGACTGCGGATGAGTACGCCGGCGGACGAGAAGGAAACACGTAGCGATTCCGAGGGACGAGAAGCCGGAGGGAAGCTCGCTCGAGAAGACCGGAAGTTGGGTTCGGGTGAGCCCTTTTCCGGATGGCAGAGATCACCCAAGCGAGCGGATCCGGAGGAGAAGAACCGGACCGAGGAGGGACTGAACCAGAGAAGAGGTCCCGGACGAAAAAGTCAACGCTGTTGACTTTGGGCTCTGGGGCGCCCGGAACAGTCCGGGGCGCCCGGAGCCCTCCGGGGCGCTCGGAACCCTTCCAGGCGCCCGGACCCTGATTTTGACCAGGATCACGATTTACGCGATCTGAACGTTAGGGGATAAAGTTTTATCCCCCCAGGGCGCCCGGAACCCTTCCAGGCGCCCCGTAGCCTTGGTCCGGAAGCTTTTAATCAACTCAGTAATTAGCATTCCAAACACTTGTGCGCTCACTGTTCTAGTTTAGCTTCTGTTTTTGTGCTTTCACCGGTGTAAGAGGCTTCTCCGCCCGAAGGAGTTTTTAGTGCGATCACTTTCCTTGGATTAACAACCTCCCCGGTTGTAACAAAGTCAAACACGGTGCCTCGTTTCTTTCTTGTATTTCTGCTTAGCTAATTTTATACAAGTGTTATTTAAGAGTTTGAGAAAGGTTGCTTTTGTTTTTTTTACAGGGCTATTCAACCCCCCCTTCTAGCCGACCCAACGGTCCTACAAGTGGTATCAGAGTTGAGGCGCTTCATGAGGACTAACCACCGAACGAAGCAACGCAATGGCCGGACCAAGCATCCACCCACCGAAATATGAAGGGGACTTCGCTACCTGGAAAAAACTGATGCAAGTATTTCTTACAACAGATATTGAATTATTTTTAACAATGAAATTTTGCTTTGAAGCTCCAGAGGACAAGGAAATAGATAAATGGACAAAAAAAGAGCAGGCCGACCTCGTGGCGAACGGCAAAGCAGAGTACCATCTGCTAAGCGTTCTTCCGCCTCAAGAAGTCAACAGGATCGGTAAATACAACTCCGCAAAGGAACTTTGGGAGAAGTTCCTCGAGCTGCATGAAGGTACGTCTGAAGCCAAGATCGCTAGACGAGATCTGCTTCGCAATCAGCTCACCAGCCTGCGACTTGGGGAAGATGAGACAGTCGCACATCTGCACTCCAGAATAAAAGAAATCATCACCGGACTCACGAATCTCGGAGAAAAGGTAAGTAACCGAGATTCGCTCAGGTACGCGTTAAATTCATTTCCGAGAAATTCAAAATGGGCATCACTAGTAGATGCTTTTTACATTTCTAAGGACTTAGAAAAAAATTTCATTAGAAGAATTTTTTTCAACATTTGAAGTCCATGAGTCAAGATGTGCAGGAATGAAGGAGCCCAAGAACAACGTCGCCCTCAAAGCTTCGAGAGACGAACCTGAGTCGGAATCCTCTCTCGACGACAAGGAAATGGTAATGATGGTAAGAAGATTCAAGAAACTCTGTAAATCTAGATCTACTAACCATCCGCAGGGGAAGAAAAAAAGGACGATCTGCTGCTACCACTGCGATGAAGAAGGGCACGTCAAGGACAACTGCCCCAAGCTGAAAAACAAAGACAAGGAGAAGGGTAAGAAGCCTATCCAGAAACGAAATGCCCTGAAGGCGACGTGGGATGATACGTCGTCCGAATCGGAAGTCGAAGCATTCTCCGGACTCGCACTGATGGCGAGCCATCAAGACAACTGCGATTCAAGCTCTTCCGAAATGAGCATCGATGAAGGGGGAGACACGTCGGAAGAAAGCAGCAGCTCAGGGGGAGAAACGGACAACGAGATCAACAAGGTAAGTCAGGTACGATCTCTTCCTCCCGATAAAATGTTTAAGTTCGTTAAACTTTTAACAAAAGACTGCTGCAAATTAGAAAGTGAAAATAAAAATTTAAAAGTAATTCTAGCTAAGTCTTGTCTCTTAGAAGAATTAGATAAATTAAAATTAAAAAATGAAAAATTGAAATTAGAAAATCAAAATTTGAAAATTCAAATAGATAACTTAAAAAACTATGCATGTTCATCTAAAACCAATTTTAGAAGATTTAATAATTTAAATTGGTACTTGAGATTTCACCCGGGACAAATTAGGAACATTTCAAGAAAATATGTCCCTAAAAACTTTTTAGTTAATCCAGTAGGTTGGAACCTATATTGGGTTCCTAAATCATGCTTAAATTAATTTTAAAATTAAAATGAGCGCTTTAAGTGAGAAAATTAAACAAAGAATTTCTTTATGAGGCTTTGTCTAAGGAAGTGGTTGTCGCTCCAATAACCAAGAAGGCCTAGTGCCTCGCCACGACCTGGAAGCCAAAATATTGAAATAAATGTTTAATTAACTTACTAATGAAGCATTAATACAAGAATTAATTAGTTCTTGAAAAAGGTTATTCAAAACATTTTATTTCAAATTAGAAATTGACTTACTTAGAAATTTTTTTTGATTTGTTTAGAAATATTCTCAAAAATTATTTTTTCCTAAGTTAAGAAATTTTTTCTTGAAACTAGAAATCTCAGCTTAAATTACTTAGAAAAATTTTCTAAATTTCTTACAAAAAACTTAGAATTTTTTTTTGCTTGTTTTTTTTGGAACCCCATTTTTTTGTGATCAAAGGGGGAGAAGGGAAAGTATAAGTCTAGGGGGAGGTAGGTAGATGGATTTAATTTTTTTTCTATCTTTTTTCACTTAAATTACAATTTAAGTTAATTTACTTAATTCTATTTTATGTCTATTTTAACCCTAGCTTAACTTGGGTTGATCACACCAAAAAGGGGGAGATTGTTGGAACCCCAAGGTTGTTTTGGTGTGATCAACAAATTAAGGTAGGTCCTGTGTGTTTTAACCTTGTGTCTAAGTGTGCAGGAACTTAGGAACACAGGTAGTCGAGCGGAAGACGCAGCTAGCGAGAAGGACGGCAGTCCGAGGGACGAGGTGCTGCGGAAGAGTACACCGGCAGACGAGAAGGAAGCGTGCGGTGGTTCCGAGAGACGAAAGCTGGAGCAGAAGATTGCTCGGGGAGCAAGAGACGCAGCTAGGGAGAAGGACGGCACGCGGTGCGTCCGAGGGACGAAGACTGCGGATGAGTACGCCGGCGAATGAGAAGGAAACACGCAGCGATTCCGAGGGACGAGAAGCTGGAGGGAAGCTCGCTCGAGAAGACCGGAAGTTGGGTTCGGGTGAGCCCTTTTCCGGATGGCAAAGATCACCCAAGCAAGCGAATCCGGAGGAGAAGAACCGGACCGAGGAGGGACTGAACCAGAGAAGAGGTCCCGGACGAAAAAGTCAACGCTGTTGACTTTGGGCTCCGGGGCGCCCGGACCCTGATTTTGACCAGGATCACGATTTACGCGATCTGAATGTTGGGGGATAAAGTTTTATCCCCCCAGGGCGCCCGGAACCCTTCCAGGCGCCCTGACCAAGGCTATAAATATAACCTTGGTCCAGAAGCTTTTAATCAACTCAGTAATTAGCATTCCAAACACTTGTGCACTCACTGTTCTAGTTTAGCTGCTGTTTTTGTGCTTTCACCGGTGTAAGAGGCTTCTCCGCCGTAAGGAGTTTTTAGTGCGATCACTTTCCTTGGATTAACAACCTCCCCGGTTGTAACCAAGTCAAACACGGTGCCTCGTTTCTTTCTTGTATTTCTGCTTAGCTAATTTTATACAAGTATTAGTTTAAGAGTTCGAGAAGGGTTGCTTTTATTTTTTTGACAGGGCTATTCAACCCCCCTTCTAGCCGGCCCAATGGTCCTACACTCACCACGGTGAACTCCTACACCTAAAGAAGCAATGTATGTAGTGAGAATATGACACTGAATCATGTGAACTTTATTCGAGGTGTTGTACCCTGAATAGTAGATGATAGATCCGAACACCCAATACCCTAAGTCAAAGTCTAGTCTGTGTCTCAGTGCAAACATCAGAAAAAGATGGACCGGACGCAAAATGCCCTGTTCTCTAGATGACAAGGGATGAATGCAAGACACGATTATCTTATAAAAGGCGTTGTCATTTGGACTGAGTGGTACAGTGGACATCTTTTTGGGATGAGGTCCCTCAAAGAAATCAGCATACATATGGTCAAGGGTCAAATGAGTGAAAGGAGTAGGCAGGATGTCAGGAATTGAGGCACTGAAAAAGATGCAGTTAACAGAAGGTCAAATTCGTAAAAACCTGAGAAACATATCAAGATCAAACAACATATCCCGGGTTGCAACTCTAGTCTTATATATTGGTGCAATATCCTTCAGGTCAAGGTTGACCGTGTTGACTGAGCTTGAATTGAGTCAAGCTCGAGTCTTGATGTTGTGGTTTCGATGTTTGACAATACATGTAGTCAATACATGAAGATTGCAGGTGCAATTGTTCAAGTGTGAAAAAGAGTCAAGTAGGTCTAGATTGACTGGATACTTGACTGGAAAGTCCTGGTGAGTGAAGTCAGGTGAAAGTCCTAATTGGGAAGTTAGGCAGAAGGAAACCTAGTGAGTGAAGCTAGGTGAAAGTCCTGGTGAGTGAAGCCAGGCAGATGGAAAGACCTAGTGAGTGAAGCTAGGCAGAAGGAAATCCTGGTGAGTGAAGCCAGGTGAAAGACCTAGTGAGTGAAGCTAGGCAGAAGGAAATCCTGGTAAGTGAAGCCAGGTGAAAGACCTAGTGAGTGAAGCTAGGCAGAAGAAAGTCCTGGTGAGTAAAGCTAGGCAGATGGAAAGACCTAGTGAGTGAAGCTAGGCAGAAGGAAGTCCAGGTGAGTGAAGCCAGGCACGAGGAAATCCAGGTGGATCAAGGCTGATCGGACATCTGGTGTTGGAAAGACCAAGTAGGTCAAAGGGATTGACCGGATACTTGGCACGAGGAGGAAAGTTCAAGTAGGTCAAAGGGATTGACCGGATACTTGACACGAGGAGGAAAGTCCAAGTAGGTCAAAGGGATTGACCGGATACTTGGAACGAGGAGAAAAGTCCAAGTGGGTCAAAGGGATTGACCGGACACTTGGTGAGGGTGTCCTAGTAGGTCAAGGGTGACCGGATGTTAGGCACAATGAATCAACAGGTCATGGTTGACCAGATGTTGGTTTAGGAGGCTTTAGACTTGATTTTGGGAGAAATCATGAGCTGGATCGATCAGTCAATCGATTGGCTCATGCCCAATCGATCGGCCGATCGATTGGGCAAGTCTTCGCGACAAGCCTCCTCCCAATCGATCAGTGGATCGATTGGGACAAGTGCGCATCGCACAGAACAGCGCTGGATCGATCAGTCGATCAATCCAGAGCCCTCAATCGATCAGTGGATCGATTAGGAGCTGCAATTTTACGCGATAAGCCCTGGATCGATCGGCCGATCGATCCATGTACTCGAAGAAGATCGCTTTCGGTCGGGACTGGAAGAGGAATACCCCAAGTTTTAACTTTTTGGGGTAAGCAAATAGATAAAGATTACGGGGAGTAGGAGGAATTTTGAACAAATGAAATAATATAAACATCTCATACATATAACGGAAGGCGTTTGGCATAAATTATTACAATAGGATGTGAAAATATTGGCTTACTTCTGATAAAAAGGATGAATGGGGAAACACAGACCAACCACTAATTGGTCAAAAAATAAAGTGATATGGTTATCGGGAGGAGGGTGAAGACGATCGTTCAGAGAAGGAAGACAGATACAATAACTATGAGGGATTTCATATCTAGAGTAAATGTAAGCTAGATTAGAGGCGTCAAAGCTTGAAAAAGTAGAGGTATACCAAGGGGAGAAAGATTCTTGGGTCATGGCAAAATAAAACTTAAACAGAGGATGAGTAACTTACTAAGTTATCGAGGATTTGAGAAAAAAAATATAGAGGAACGAAGGTTGCTGGGGAGAATAGATGGAAGAAGGGAGGTCGCCGGAGAAAATAAATCAGAGAAAAGGAAGGATGAAGTGTGAAGAACCCACATTGTTTAGGGTTTTATAAAAATGAATTTGATCGTTGTCGTTAGATTGAAATGGCCTACATAAGGAGGATCATTGATTTGCAAAATTGAGCATGCCATTGAATTATACGAAGCAGTAGATGTTAGCATACATTGCAGAGAATGAGTAGTGGAGTCACGTGGCATTCACCTATAAATGGGCATTTATGAAGGACATGACAAGCAAAACCTTTTATAGCAAAAAATATCTTTTCGCATGTCCTCAGTACTAGCCCTAGCAAATTGAA
Organism: Zingiber officinale; assembly: GCF_018446385.1. Classification (NCBI taxonomy): domain Eukaryota; kingdom Viridiplantae; phylum Streptophyta; class Magnoliopsida; order Zingiberales; family Zingiberaceae; genus Zingiber; species Zingiber officinale. The sequence goes on along the minus strand of NC_055996.1, from coordinate 133,536,129 downwards.
AATTGTTTTTGAAAAAATCATCGATTACCTAAGGCACGATCAAGAACATGAGATGTAAGGTGACCCTAATATAGAGGATGAGAAAATGAAACTATAACTTAGGTCCAGTTAGTTGGCTGGATCTCCTTCAACTAGACTTGTAGGGGAGGCTAGTGATATGGGTTCTAATGAGCGGATCCACGAGATAACGTGATAATCAAAGTCAAGATGATGTGGCAGTCAAAGTCAAGATGGATAAGCATTCCATATCTGGTTCTGTTGATCACCTAGCTTCAAAGTTCTCGGGTCTTACTCGTGCGACCCTATAGCAGGATGTCTGGATAAGAACGACCAGTTACAAACCTGTTCAGATATAATGACTCTAGGGTTTCACTCTAAAACTAAAGAGATAATGCGCTCGATCAGTAAAGGGGCAGCCAGGTTCAAAGAAGCTCGGCCGGATGAAAAGTCGGTCGGGCTTAGCATCCTTAGCCTCATAAAGCTCTTAAACATATGATCGAACATAAGTTCCTCTGTATCCACCGGGCTTAGCGGCCTTAGCCTCATAAAGTCCTCAATACACACTCGGGCGAAAATAGGTCGGCCGAGCTTAGCGCCCTTAGCCTCATAAAGTCCACCCACAAGGGCAGAAAAAGGTTGACCGGCTTAGCACCCTTAGCCTCATAAAGTCCTCGATAACCACTCGGGCAAAAAAGGTTAGCCAGGCAAAGGCCGATCGGGCTTAGCGCCCTTAGCCTTATAAAGTCCTCAATCCCCACTCGGGAGGAAAAAGGCTGGCTGAGCTTAGCGCACTTAGCTTTATAAAGTTCTCAATACCCATGCAGGCGAAAAAAGGATGGTCGGGCTTAGCGCCCTTAGCCTCATAAAGTCCTCAAAACCCAAAGGGCGGAAAAGGCCGGTCGGCCGAGCTTAGCACCCTTAGCCTCATGGAGTCCTCAATACAATGTGAGCGGAGAAAGGCTGGCAGGGTAAACGTCAGTCGAGCTTAGCACCCTTAGCCTCATAAAGTCCTCAGTACCCACGTGGGCAGAAAAAGGTCGGTCGAGCAAAGGTTGATCGGGCTTAGCGCCCTTAGCCTAATAAAGTCCTCAATACCCGTGCGGGCGGAAAAAGGCCAACCGTGCTTAGCATCCTTAGCCTCATAAAGTCCTCAATACACATGTGAGTGGAAAACGATCGGCTGGGCAAAGGCCAGTCGGGCTTAGCGCCCTTAGCTCATAGAGTCCTCAATATCCACTCAGGCAAAAAATGATCGGTTGAGCAAAGGTCGGCTGGGCTTAGCGCCCTTAGCCTTATAAAGTCCTCAATACACATGCGAGCGGGGAAAGGCTAGTCGGGCCTAGCACCCTTAGCCTCATAAAGTCCTTAATAGACATGCGAGCAGGGAAAGGTCGGTCGAAAAAAGGCCAGCCAGGCTTAGCACTCTTAGCTTCATCAAGCTCTTAAACATACGATCGGCTAGATGAAGACTAGTCGAACATAAGTTCCTCTGTATTCGCCCAACCCAGTAAAAGCGGACCGGATTCAAGGACACTTAGCCTCATAAAGTTCTCAATATGTGCTCAGGCGGGCAAACCCCGGTCGGGCTTAGAGGTGCCTGCCCTCTGGAGGATTCACATGAACGTTTGGCCAGGCAAAGGTTGGTCAGGTCTAAAATTACTTGATTTCATATTGTCTCTTAAATGTTGTTTTAATATACAATTAATCATATGACCTCTCAAATGGGTTCTTATCATACTTTGGACACCATATCAAACTCTTTAATAGATTTTTACAATGTTTAATACACGACCAAGCAAATTAATACAGAGGCAGACATAAATAAGGCCAACCCTGGAGATCCTCCGAGACATACTCTGCAGACAATTCCTAACAATATTATAACAGATTACCATAACTTGTCAGAGAACATTGCTTTGAAGCCTTCTTCGAGGGTTATTATGTCTCTTATAAGACAGCTAGTCATGACAGTATATTCCTCTAACCGTCTCAGTAATGACATGAAGTATAAACGACAAAAGAGGTAGCTCAATGGGTAGATAAAAGATTCCTTGTATAATCATTCCGAAAGGTCCAAGTTACACACTTTTCATCACCTAACAAACTCTGACAACTTGAATCACCTCGTGATCATAGAGGTTATGAGAGGTGGTATATATAGGAGGTCCTTTTTATTTGCAAGGTATGCAAGGAGCATCAACTACACCTTACGCTCACACAAGCACTTTCTCTACTGTTAGTCATTCTTCTATCTAGTGTTGTACTGACTTAAGCGTCGGAGGGTCTTGCCAAGGATCCCTTTCCTGGTATTTAGTCACTAACATCCTATTGGATTATCTAACTGTGCGCAGGATTGAGGAAAGTTTCATTTCAAGATAAAGAAGTCATTCACCAGTCAACAAATCATCCACCAGAACCAGCGCGTCATCTTCCTAGCCTTCAAACAGGATCATACGGTAAAGTTTGAGTGTTTTGTGAATCATTACTTTCAAACTTAATTTTTAGTTAAATGACAACAATATCCTTAAATTATATAAATTAATATTTTTTAATTATCTAAATATAATTTTGATACACAATTTGTTTATATAATTATTATTAGGGGTGAGCAGTCAATCCGCCAAACCGACCAACCCGCTTATACCGACCCGAACCGAACCGAAAAAAAAAATCCGCCGGATATAGGGCCGGATATAGGGTCCTAATATTTCATTATCTGATCTAGTAGGGCCGGATAGTTTTTTATCCCAATAACTGAACCAACCCGATCCGATCACCCCTACTTGTAGCAACTAATGTTGATAAGTTGTTACACGTTGTAGTAACTGCTGCCGATAAGCTGCTACATGTTTAATAGTTATTTCCGATTAGCTGTTATAATGTGTAATGAGTAATGTCTATTATCATTTTAAAAAATTTTATTTTTTTTGTTATATTTATATTTATATTTTATATTTCATTGGATATAGGGTCGGATATCCAAATAATTGACAACCCGTCGGATATCTGAAACATAAGAACCGCCGGATATAGGGTCGGATGTAGGTCCCGATTTTGCATTATCTGATCTAGTAGGGCCGGATAGTTTTTTACCCCCATAACCGAACCAACCCGATCTATTATCACCCCTAATTATTATTATATTTTAAATATTGTATCAAAATTATTTTTTTTATAATGAAAAAATATATAAAATTAATTTTAAACAATGACAAAATTTATATAAATACACAAAATATATATATATATATATATATATATATATATATATATATATATATATATATATATATATATAAATATATATATATATATAATTCTAGAAATATAAATTATATAAAAATATAAAATATTATTTAAAAAATAAATATCACAGAAGTATGATGACAATTATGTAAAATGATAAATTTATTAAGGACATAAATGTCAACTTTTAATTTTAGACCATAAATAAAAAAAAAATAGAAGCAAGAAAAAATATCAAATTCTTACTTTCAATTTTTGAATAAAAATTATATAAGCTGAAGCAAAGTTGACATTCACAAACACTCAAAGGTGCTTTCATATAGTTAGAATCAAAGAAGAGCTTATTAGAAGTTCTACCAAATACTCCTTTATACTCGGCATGTGAACTACATAAATATTAATGTTAGCCATTATAATGTTATTATGAGAGTATAATTATAAAAATCAAGAGAAAGTTATCGTTTTTTTTAACATCTTGCTTCAGTCTTCTTAACGATAAAATGGAGAATGCTAACATTATTCTTAGTGTGAAATGATTATTTTAATATTTAGAACCCTAATGGATCTTGTTTGATAAAATAAGTAAGCTAAATTAAATCAAATTTAAAATGAATTAAATCATTAAAATAATTATTTAAATTTATCTTGATTTATTTTTACGAATTTGAGATTGATTTCAATGTCATAGAGTTCTTAATTCAAATTTAAAATTTCAATATTTTTAAACTTATTTAATTGATTAATAAATTTCTAAAAGGTACATCTAAGTTTCATCTTTTCCAAAAGACACGTCTAATTCTCATTTTATACCTCCCACCAATAGCAAACTCTTCTCCTTCCTCTCTTCTTTTCCTTTCTTCACTATTCTCTTTTCTCTTTTCTCTTTTCTCTTTTCTCATTCAGGTAAACACCTCTCCTCTCTTCTCTTTCCTTGCTATTATTTTTTTGTGATGCTAATTTTTAAATATCAATATCACAACTTAGCACACTAATATTGTTATAGTATTGATTTTTTAAAACCCAATATCATAACTTCAACACCAACACTAACTGTACTACTATGGTGTTATTTTTTTTAAATGGTAAAAAATGATATATTTAGATTTCGGAGCACTGTAAAAACTTACAGGAGTTGGAATGAATCAAATAAGAGTTTGCTAGGTCGAACAATGAGTTTTGAAATCTATTGATGACCTAGAGGATTTGAATTTATGAGAAGTTGGCATATAATTAAATAGGGTAATCAAGTTAAGGTATTTATGGTGTCTATACATGATTCTGACATTATTACGATAAGTTATGTTATATTTTAATTACCTTAAGTCATAAATTTTAAAAATCTTCTAATCATTGCTATTAATTACTTCAAGCAAATATCTCTAGGCATATATAGATTCCGACACTTCAGAAACCTATTGCACTTGAAATGAGTTTAATCAGAGCTATCTCGATCCATCAATGAATTTTGACTGAAATTTATTGATAGACTTAGGAGATTTAGATTTCTAAAAAGTTGAATAATAATGGAAGAGGGTAGTACAATGAAGGTATTTATCGTATTTACGTCTAGTTCTGGTATTCCTACGATAAGTTATGTGTATGTGTCGATTGCCTGTAAGTTATAAATTTAAAATTTTTTTGATCACTACTATTAATGACTTTAAGCTGGTATCTCTATGTATATATACACTCAGAGGTGTTTCAGAAACTTGTAGTACTTGGAGTGAGTTCGATTAGAGCTATGTAGGTTCATAAATAAGTTTTGACATAAACAATAGTGATAAAAAGGTTTTCAATTTTTATGGCTTAAAGTCAATTGACACGTATATATAACTTATCGTAGGGAAGTCAAAATCATACATGGAAACCATAGATACCTTCACTGCACTATCTTCTTCCATTACATGTGAACTTTTTTAGAAATCTAAATCTTTTAGATTCATCAATAAGTTTCAATCAAAACTCATTGATAAATCTAGAGAGTTATGATTGTACTTATTTCAACTCTTATGGGTTTATGTAGTGCTACAAAGTCCAAATATGTCTTTTTAAAATTATTTTAAAAAATCAACACCACAATGGTGCTTAATGGCGTAACCATGATTTTTGACCAGGATGGGCGATTTTTAAAAATTCTAAATATTAGTGTAGATTAATTTTCACCCTCCAAAAGTCTAAATTTCAAATTTAAAGAGCTAAAAATAAACTTAAATTCAAAAATTTCAACTGTAGCCCTTGGTTCTCGTTGAAACAATGATTTATCGATCCCCAAATCTTATCTATAACTCAAAGTTAAAAATCATTTGTGATCTCGCTTCCTCATAATATTTAACTCATAATTCATTATGATCTAAATAACCATCCTACCTAGCAACCTAATAAAATAAAATTTATACTTTTCAACTCTCCTTTAATTAATGAAATATGAAAGAAGAAAGGAACAACTTACTCCTCTTTAAAAAAATCATTGATTTTGAGAAAAATAGAGAAAAGAAGATAGGAATGAAAAGAGGGGAGCTTTTTCTTTTTCGTTAGCAACCTCGATTAGTTTTGGTGAGCTCAACAACGACATAAAGAGAGCAAGATAAGGTAAGACAAAACATGGTTATTCTTATGGTGCCAACAAAATCCTAAAAGCATGAGAAGAGAGAGAGTGAGAAGATGCGAGGGCTACCCTTGTTACTGGAAGAGAGTAGCAACAGATGTTGCATTTCTTGCCTGCTAGAGAAGAGAAAGGAGAAAATAAAGAGATCTCTTATTGTTGTGCCTCAGAGGAGTCCCTGCCCGGTAAATGGACAGCATCTCTCCCCTTATGACAATATATGAAACCTGGATATAATGTCACAAGATAGTACAAGTATAGTAATAAAGTCCACACGGTTGGAATCATACACACAACCACATAGGATAATAAGCAACCAACATGGTTGTACTAAAAACACAGCGAAAAACAAAAGGATAGGTCACCCAAACTAAAACAACAAACTGCTAGTTGGTTATGTTTTACACATCATTCACCAAAAATAACCAAAAAGAGCCACAAGGTCAAACACCAAGTCCAAGTCAAATTATTACAATGTCAAGTTTAAAAAATCCAAACATGCAAGTAAAATATAAAACAGAGTAAAAGTCGTCCTCAGATATAAGGTGGGACGGACATACAAGATACTTCAAGCGACTCTGCAACATCTACATGTTATTTGAGAAACATAAAAGTACAAATGGGGATGGTGAGTCTGAGTGACTGAGTGGGTAATAGACATGATAGTACATAGTCAGTATAAAACATAGTGATCAAAGCATACAATCTCAGTAGAAAAATAAGAACATGATCATATATGACATAATACAATGCATATACCCAATCTGGATCTAATACACACACTATAGTGATCAGTAAACTCACTAGGGATCAACAACAGATTTACTCATAACACTTGAGCAATATATGATAGCATATACATGTATGATAAATAAATATGTATGAATCATGACAATTATATGCAACAATCATATCTCTAGCAAATGCAACATGTCACAAACATATGCACAACAGTATCTCCAAGATATGCAACACGCATCATCTGTGCATATGATCATGTATGCATCACTCCTACATACCACTCTAAGCTACCAGTACTACATCCTCATGGTCGAGTGGACAGGATTGTGACAACTGCTCGTGTCTCCAAACAACCACTACATCAATGTGGTCGAGACGGGCAAGATGCAAAGTAGCTATCTAGCTACATAGAAAGAGGATAACTGTCTGCACGACTCCAGGAACCACTACATAAAATGGTTGAGCGGGCACAATAGGACAGCTGCACCCAATTCCAAGCTATCACTATCCTTAAGTGGTCGAATGGGCAGAAAAAATAACTGGCGACTAGCTCATGTCATAAGGGAGACAATGGTCATCTGCATGGAACATGACGTAACTCAATCAAATGCAACATATTACAAGCATGTACAGATATATCACCAAAGGATGCACTACGCATCATATTCATATGAACACATATGCAACACTCCTGACTCCACTCCATCCATCACTAAATCTGAGTGGCTGAGCGGATAGGACTATGACGACTGCTCGCATCTCCAGCTACCACTATATCAATGTGGTCGAAACGGCAGCATGAAGGAGACAATAAAGAGAGCTCTTATGCTTGAGAAGAAGAGAGAAAAAAAAATATATAAGTTTACTACCATTGGAAAAGAGAAAGAGAAAAAGCAAATGGGGAAAAAGATGAAGAGAAAAATAAAATAGAGGAATAGGTAAAGGGGTGACATACAGTATGATAAGGCTAAGAAGAAAAAGGAGATAAAAAATGAAATAGGAGATTTTCTTATAAAATATTCTAATTCATTTTAAATTGATTGAATCCGTTTAAACCCTAAAATTGGTTTGACAATAATTTGATCAAATCAACTCTAAATCAATTTCGGTTCAAACTAATATAATTCTTATCTCCGCATCTATATGTGGGATTTAGTTCGAACCCGATTTAATTTTAATTTAGTATCCTCACTTTGTATCATATGATTTTGTTTATCTATTTATTATTATATATTTTATTTTTAAAATTCAATACTTAATATTAAATCATGATATTTCTTCATAAAAATGGTTCCATTATATATATAACTTAGATTGTGTGCTTTTTAAATATGTGAATAATTTTAATTTTTTTATAATGAACGGTCATGAATGAATCAATCAAAGTGACACTGAAGATTTTTAAATATGTGAATAATTTTAATTTTTTTATAATGAACGGTCATGAATGAAATATTATTTTTTTAAATAAAATGAAAGAGGGGATAGTCATACCCCTCTTCTCCACGTGCTTACCATGGGATACCGATGGTATTGATCTATATTTAAGTTATAATATTAATTTTAAAAAACCAACACCGTGCTAGTTTAGAAACATCAACATCAACACTAACACCATAAGTCTTACTCTGTTACAATTTGGTGTTGATGTTTAAAAAATAGTATTTAACAAATAAAAAATAAAAAATAGAGGGAAGAAAAGAAAAACAAAACGAGGAAAAATAAGAGAGGAAGTATGTCTACATAAAAAAAAACAAAACAAAAGAGTTAGCTATTGGTGAGAAGAGTAAAATGGAAATTAAGCGTTTTTTTAGAATTCCATATTTTCCCTTCATTTTCTTAACACTTTAAAAATGAATATTTTATATGATATTTAGTTGGAGAATATTAAGAGGGTTATAAATAATTTTTAAAAAATATTTGATAAAAATTTTATTAGCTCAAGTTAAAAATAATTGTTAATTGTAAGTAAAATTTAAATACTTTAGATAAGTCTTGGGTTACGTGTAGTGGTTAGAATTTTAAGCGCGGATCCTACAAATGTTAGGATAAGGGATTTTTCCTCCTATTGATGATCAATCATCCAAGTTAATAAGAATTGGTTACCAATACCAACTAAATAAAAAAAAAATTGAGTCCCTTTTGCTATCAAATTATCTGGAACACAAGAATATGGCTCAAGCCAGAAAAAATAAAACTTCAGATAAGAAGAGTAGCATTTGGCATCAAATTTTCTGGAACACTCGGCAAGAACATTGTGACAAAAAGGTGAAATGCTCGCTCTCAGTGTCCCCCGCATCTGATTCAAAGTTATCACGAGGGAGATAAATTGTAGCATCCGAGCGGACATGTGACAGCCAGGGTATAATACGGAGATAGGGGATTTATTCCCCCGCTGCCCCGAGGCTCGATCCTGAGATCTCATTGTGACAACTACTGCCACATACCAATTTGGATGACCCACGGGGTCAACACTACGCAAGAACATGACTCAAGCTAGAGTGGTGCTCCTCCCGACCACATCATGTCCATGCTCGAGATGGCCAAACTCCTCCACCGATACGGCGATACCACTTCTCCATCACCGTCCTCATCGCCCCTGTCCCTGCCATACCCGTTGACCACTTCTCCGTCTAGGGTACCGGGCGTGTGCCCCATCCCGCCGATCTCGATACCATCGCCCTTCATGAGGAAGAAGAGCGGGAGTTACACTTGCTTCGTCCACCATGGCCGGCGCTACTCCGAGCTTAAGCTTTATTTGGAGAGCTTAATTACTGCAACTTAACTCATAGCAACTTTTGGTTTAAGTACATAATAGGGAGTAAATAAATGCTCAAAATAGGGAGAAAATTTCCTATTGATCTACATTAATTCATGCTTGTGTTCTGACGCTCAGAACCTCTGTTATGGACTATATGAAACATCAGGCACTCATTGTCTTCTAATCTTTAGCTCTTTGCTTAAGATTCGACAACGCTGCAGCATCCATACAAAAATAGAGCTTACGTTCAAAATAGATGAACAATGTCGGTTTACTTTAATTTATATTTGTAACCAATTTGTCTGGATCGTGCCTAATACGGTGAGTATGAAATTGTCACGGATGTCAGAAGATCAATGGCACGTTGCGTAGGGTTAAGATTAAAGGGATGAATAGGGTCCTTTCTTTCTAAGCGGACTCGTCAATCTTTTTTGACCCAGTCGATTTATCATTCTTCTTGGGAAAAGTCAACCCGCCAGTCTTCTTGACCGAAGTCAACTCGCCAATCTTTCTAAATTCTAACCAAGCCGACAAGGCTGACCACCCAAGATTCACCTATCAGAACCGATCGGCCAATCTTCCAAGATTGACTCACAAAGACCATCTCGCCAAGGCTGACCTGTCATGACCAACCCGTCAAGGCCAACTTGCCAATCTTCCCGACTGAGCCGACCGCCGGCCATTCAGCTGACCCGCCAATTAGTCCAACCGAGCCAATTTGCCAGTCAGTCCGACCGAGCCGAGCACCCGCCACCCACCGAGTGGTCCTATACCGACTCCAGTAGATCATCTTCCCGACCTTGTATCAAACTCATGTTTGACCAACTCTAACGATCGGACACTCCGGCTCACCTCCACTCCGACCAAATACCTCTCTCACACTCAAATATCCAGACGTTCTAGCATGTGAGCCCCCTGTGGATTGTCAGAAGACATAGGAGACATGACCCTCCAACACCTTTGACATGACAAATTCTTTAATATAAATATGGCATCTTGTCAAAAATACATTGTCAGGATCAGTCATTCCATTGTATTCCCTGATTATCAATGGGGTGAAATGTCGGGCAGTGGGTTGTCCAGAATCTCTTGAGAAAACTATCGGTTGATCCGTTTGAGCGAATTATCGTTTCTTGGTGCTTTTCCTTTTCAACGAGTGCGTCGTCCGAAAAGGATCCTGGTTCCCTATCCGCTCAGCCCTGTTCCTCCGATAGAGTCTGGAACAATGCACGATGAAAGGGGATCGGTGCATTGGGCGCGTCCCCATATGTGCTGGTCGACTTTTTATTATGCCCTCGAACGGATATATGTTCCGCTCAATCTCTATATTCAGTCTGCTGCCCCGCTATTGATGTCGGGGTTCATGTATCTTGCGCTCGGCTGACATCTGCTGTTGTTGTTAGCTCAATTAATTTTGTTGCTCAAGTTTATATCATCATATTTAATTCCTCCTTTTTAGTGTCACTGTCGTGAGTCGTCCAGCGTTCTCTATCTTTACGTCTCGGATCCAGGTTATGTTCCCATAGACGGTGCTAATATGATCATGTCCGAAAATCATGAAGAATGCTAGCTAGGGATGTGGCTTATGGGATGACCGCGTGTAGACTTCGCTCCTCTTTATAACACAAGAAATGTCAATGCAGGGCCAGGGAATGGATCCCTGACGTTGGCCCTCCGACGCTCAAATCAATCACCAGAATAGTAGAAGATAGCAGAGCAATAGTAAGCACAAGCATGAATAGTGAATAACATGTACCTCCGCCGATGCATGGACTCCCCTTTATATAGGGTTACAGCGGACGACGTACACGTTCCTCAAGGCATGGGCACGTTCTCCATACTATCCTATGAAAGGACATGTCAGAAAAGTATCTCTGGCACCATTTCTTAACAGGACATGTAAATTTCTGATAAGACAGTAGAATCTTCTATCGTAGGATCCGTCTGTTGATCATGCCCTATTGTTAGCGGTATTACCTACCAAAGGGATATTAAGAGATACAGGAATGGTCTCACTGTTTGGTCGAGCGGGGTAGTTGCTCGGCTGGACTCCTTCGCTCGATCATCCTCTGCTACTTTTCCCCGCAGTGACTTGGTTCAGTAGATTGTCTCCCGCTTGTCCGGACAACAGCTCCGGTCGCCTTAGCGTTCCTCCGATTTGTAATGAGCGTATGATGTTTTTGTCAGTGTTTCTGGCCATATGGGTATTCTGCTCAGACAAGCCACCTGGCCAATCGGACAATTCATGCCCCATCAGTAGTTGGCATTGCTTTTCGCTCTGTCGTCTTTGATGCGATCGTTGATCACCACTGACCATTATTGTTATCTTGACTTTGACTTTTATGTCGACTGTTAATTTCACCTTTGATCCACGTTTGGTGGGATCCTTTTATCGCCGCATCATAGTCCATCTCCCAATGCTTCCAGAAAGGGATTGATGTCAAATAATGAGGTGATATGCAATATATTTTTGCAAATCAGAATGCATGATTCTCCGGTTGGATTCGTGCCTGCTCGGTCGTCAAATTATCAGCAAGCCATGTACTGATTGATCTTTGGTTGGAAAATTAGGCCAAACGTAAGAGCAGCAGCAGCATTCAGTAATGAGGGCAGTACATGTGGCAAAAGGTGATTCGTTCGCCCCTAGCATCCCCGTCAATTCGTTCCTAGGCCAACACGGAGGAGGTAAATCACGGATGACTACTAGCCATTAGTGCAAATGGCTAAGACATGGAGGAGGTTATGCTCGGTCACGCCGAATTTCGACCCCAAGACCTTATGTGACAACTCTTCATGTTTTAATCATCGCACCGCCCCGAAGGGACATAACGAGGGCAGTACATGCGCAATGCATTAGTGTTTATGGCAGCGATTTGATCAAGTGCATGTGCAACATGGAGAAGTCGTCAGAAATGGGACCAGCAGGATGACTGATGTAGACGGGATTAAATACGGTGGGGCGAACAATTAAGAGGAGTTAAGGGAAATTGAGAAACGGATATCAATTATTGTTGATTCAAAGATAGTGAAACTAGAAATAATTAATATTGAAATATCAATTATTGAGCTAGTCTAACTAGTGACCTAAATCATCTAGCAGTAAATGTGCACCTTCACGGCCACGTCAAGAATATTAACGTGTGAAGGATGATAGATCAATCAATTCATTCAGATAAAATCATTTTTCTTTCCAAGATTCTGTAAAAATTTAATTGAAAATTTTTTGGACAAAATTAAATTATGCAAATCGTCAAAAAAACAAAAAAAAAAACCGTATCTTTTGAAAAAAAAAAAAAATCAAAAGGAAACTCATAGTAATTACTCTATCAATATTGAAATATAAAAAAAAATGACCATTTCACTATAATAAAAATTATTATATATAAGAACACTATTATATAAATATATTCTTTATTTATTTAATTAAAGTTATTTAAATTTTATTAAAATTATTTTAATGGTAAAAATCACATTAAAACGGTTATAATATTAATACAGCCTAGAATCAATCGATTAAAATTATTTAAAATTTATTAAAATTATTTTAAATGGACCAAAATCATGTTAGAGTGGCAAAAGGTGACTACATCCACTCTAGCGCTCCCACCAGTTTGTCTCAAGGCTAACACAGAAAAAATAAATCACGGATGACTACTAGCTCTTGAAATAGTGATTAACGCATGAGGAAATCATTTACCTCGATTATACTAAATTCAAAATTCAAATCTTAAGTTAACAGTACTTCATGTACTAACCAAATCATCCCGAGAGGACAATCAAAATCACGTGAGAACCATTATAGTAACTCGTATTAACTTTATAATATTGTATAGTAGCAATTAGTTACACATTATAACCATTAGTTTGTAACCGTTAGTTAGTTGTAACTGAAAGTAAAAGTATTTTTAAGATAAATAATATAATTGGGTAGCTCGAGTCCTCTTTGATCAAATTCTCCAGTTGGATCCATCGTTATTGTACCAATTCTAAATTTCCAACGGTGAGCGATAAACTTCTCGGCTAGCCGAAGAACAAGTTACTTGTTCTGATGTTGCATAGTGAAGATGAAGCACAATAGATGTTGCTTTGCTCAGTCGGACACATGTACTCGTCGGTGTCAATGATTGATGTGGATGAATTCTACACATATTATGTATTTCATATGGTCAAAAGTCATATTGAATTGTCAATCAAAGTTAAAATAAGATAGATATAACTTATAGAGGATCAGACTCAGCCTGATGGAGATTCAGATCTAGTTGAGTTCACTCAACACACTCCTCTCAAAGGTCCATAGTTGGATCAAGAATGGCAACTATCAAGAATGGATCCTGACTCCGGCCACATCTCAACCCAAGCTACCAACATCATGTATATCTCAGTTTCAGCCACCTACATCCTCTCTTATCTTAGTCTCATATCCCGACATCGGTCATGTCTCAGCCCAAGCTGTCAACATGGCCTATATTTCGACTTTCGTCGCTAACATCCTCCCCTCTCAGTCTTAGATATCAACACCATCATCCAATTCTCAGCCTAGACCATTGACACCTCCCCTCTCAGTCTCATATCCCGACATTATCATCTAGGTAGCAGCCCAGGTCACTGACACCTCCCCTCTCAGTCTAAGATTTCAACACCATCATCCAGGTCTCGACCTAGGCCACCAACACCTCCCCTCTCAATCCCAGATCCCAACCTAGGACGTTAATACGTCTTGTCGCCATAGCACATGTGGTATGAATCATATGCTACAATGTTATTCTCTTTACAAAAAAAAAGTGCATGTTTTTGACAAAAATTTAACATCGTATAAATTTCAATTTAGGCATACCTAATGTATAATCTTGAATTCAACATATGAAATGTCCTCTCGGGACGGTTTAGTGGCCTGCTAGCGCATGAGGTGTTGCCATTATGAATTCAACATATAAATTTCAATCTAGCTCTAAGCAAAAAAAAAAAAAAAATGATAAACCCAATTAGCCTCATTGACTAGCCCTGCGGATGACCAGCCTAGCCCCACATAATTTTTCCATTAGCCACCATGGTAAATCGGGAAGCTCACATGGCGGGCAGCCCAGAAGCCCAACATCCTTTGGTTGCACGCCCCATTTGGAGTAAAAATTTCTGCAAATATGCCATAACTAGGGATCGAACCGCAAGTGCCTGGGTGATAACCTGAATATCCTAACGCGGCACCATAGCCATGATGACTCAATCTAGCTCTAAGCAGATTTGGCAAATGATAGGTTTATTTACTCCGATCATTACATAAATGATCTCATCTTGACATAATTATCAAGGTGACCATAACTTATGGATATATCTCTATTCACAATTACATAAGTTGTTTCATAAGTAACGATCTTACCTTTATTTATACTTAACAAACAGAGATGATTATCCATGTGAGTGGACCAATCTTAATCTGCCAACATACTAATCGAGACTTTATTCAAATATAACAAAGATATATACACTAAATAGATCATGACATTTTTATATATCTAAATGTCTTTACAATATATTATATTCTTTGAGTTCCAAAAACTTCACATGTCCTTGAAATAGCTCTTTAGTTAATGACTTAGTAAAATGATTTGTAAACATATTACGTATAGGGATATACTCAAGAACTATATTTTTCTTGTCAATAATATCCCTTACAAAATTATACTTAATTTCTATATGCTTTTCTTTGATGTGATATTTGGGATTTTCAGAAAAAAGCTATAGACTATCATAGTACACTATAATAGGACTCCCACTGTCCTCAGCAATGTTTAGATGTTTCAGGAACCTTTTCAACTATACAGCCTCTGCACAAGCCACATACTCAACTTCCATTATCGACAGAGCTACAGAAACCTATTTTTTCCTGTTCCATGAAATGACGCCACCATTCAGTAAGAAGGTATAATCCGATGTGGATTTTCTGTCATCAATGTCTCTTGCACTATCTGCATCTGTGTAGCCACTCAGACTCATATTTGATTCTTGAAACAAAAACAATAATCCACTACCCCTTTTGAGATATCTAAATATTCTCTTCACTACTTTCCAGTATTTTGATTCTACCTTTGACTAGAAATGACTAACTAAGCCAACAACATAGTTTATATCAGGACGACTACACAACATAGTGTATATTAAACTACCAACAACACTCATATATGATTTTTTTTTCTTCATTTCGGCTAGTTCTTCAGGAGTCTGGGGAAATACACTTTTGCTTATAACAGTACTGTTAGAGTGTATACTAAAATCCTAGCTTTTGGTATAAACATTTATCTAGAAATAAGAATCACATTGGTCAAATGTCTACATTTATGATAAATGTAGTTGCTCAATTAATTTATATTGTAGATAACATGGTGTGTGGTGTCACATACAGAAGATCATGTTATCGGTTCCTTATAAATTATAAACAGTAGCTCACGACCAAGATGGAAAGGAACAAACCATTGGAAGGTCGTAGTGTAATTAGGTATTAGTTTATCTTAACTATATAATTACACTACTACACTTAGAGTGTATTGAGTAGGACCATTTGAGGTCGTTCCTTTTATACTGACTTTATAAAGGAACAAAGACCTCAGTTATTATGGAAGTGTGTGCTCTTAATCCTAATATAATAACAAGCACATATATTTGATATTTATTTCTTTAATTTATCAATGGGTGAGATTTAGTTTGATAAATCAATAAGCCCGATAAGTTGGGAAATGATATCACTTATAGTGTGTGTTGTTGATTATAGAAGGAAACTGTGTCCTAGTGATCTAGGTTGAGAATGTCCCCAAGAGGAGCTCATAAGGATTGTCATGTTAAACCCTGCAGGTGGACTTAGTCCGACATGACGATGAAGTCGAGTGGTACTACTCTTGGAGCTAGATATTAATTAAGCGAGTTGTTAGTAACTTACTTAATTAGTGGATATTTGTTATCTTAAACACAGGGAGACTAACACACTCATAATAAGAAGGAGCCCAAAATGTAATTTGGGATTGGTGCGGTAGTTCAATAATAGTTCTTTAGTGGAATGAATTATTATTGATGAAATTAAGTTGTGTGTTCGGGGCGAACACAGGATGCTTAATTTCATCGGGAGACCAAAACCAATTCCTCCTCTCGGTCCCTATCGTAGCCTCTTGATTATAGAGTACTATACCCACCTATACCCACCTTCTTACCCATCCTATAGGGGGTCGACCAAGCTAGCTTGGAGACCAAGCTAGGGCCGGCCATGTTTTGGTTCATGGGTGAATTCATGTGGCCGACCCTAGCTTGAACTCAAGCTTAGGTGGCCGGCCCTATTAAAATAAAAAGGAATTTTATTTTTTAAAATTTTTCTTATGTGGATAACATGATTTAAAAGAGAGTTTAAAAATTTAAATCTTTCCTTTTATAAGATTCTACAAAAGATTAAGAGAAGAGTTAAATCTCTTTCCTTATTTGTAGATTAAAAGGTTGATTTTAATTTTGGTAAAAACTTTCCTTTTAATCATGTTCATGATTTAAAAGAGAGTTTAAAAATTAAATATCTCTTTTATAAAGCTTCTACAAAGATTAAGAAAAGATTAGATATCTTTCCTTATTTGTAGATTGGAAGAGATTTTAATTTTTAAAGATAACTTTCTTTTTATCCACATGTTTAAAAGAAATATTTTAATTTATAAAATTTCCTTTTTATTGACCATCATGAAGGGAAAAATTATTAGAGAAATTTTTTATAAAATTTCCGGAAACAAATTAGGAAAGTTTTAATTCTTGATTGAATTAAATTTCCTTTGTTTGGTTTAAAGTGGCCGGCCACATTATTGATGAGAAAAAAATTATTTTTAATTAAATAAATTTTCCTTATCAATGGAAAAAGAATTAAGGAAAGTTTTATTTAAATTTCCTTATTTGCCAAGACCAAGGATTATAAAAGAGAGGGTAGAGGTGCCTTCATGGCTAACAACTCTATTATTTTTCCTCTCTCTTTTTCTTCCTTGGTGTGGCCGTCCATCCTCTCCTCCTTTCTTCTCTTTGATGGCCGAACCTCATCCTTCTTGTGGAGACTCATATGGTGGCCGGATCAAGTTTAGAGAAGAAGAAGAAGAAGGAGAGAAAGAAAGCTTTGTTTCTAGCATCCCTTGGAGCATGGTGGTGGTGGCCGAACCTCTTCATCCTAGAAGAAGTTTTGATGGCCGAAACTTGCAAGGAAGAAGAAGGTGCTTGGTGGTTCTCATCTCGGAAGATCGTTGCCCACACAACGTCCGAGGTTAGAAGAGGAATACGGTAGAAGATCAAGAGGTTTTTTTTCTAAAAGGTATAACTAGTATTTTTTCTTTCCGCATCATACTAGTTATTTTTGGAAATAATACTAAATACAAGAGGCATACGATTCTAGAGTTTCGAATTTGTTTTCGATATAGTGTTCTTTTGTTTTTTCTTTTCCTTGTGAAAAGATTGTTCTTTTCGGTTAACCTAAAGTTATTTTAGGAAATTAAATATTAGCTTTCCATAAAAGGTTTTGTCTAGTCGGTGGTGGTTGCTCCCATATCCAAGAAGGCCATGTGCCTCGCCACGTCAGTACTGAGAACCAATTATGGAAATTAATATTTAATGGAATTAATAACTTAAGGTGACTTGGGTCGAACGTGTTAAGTTCCGCAGGAGATCCAAGTCAAAACCTAAAAGAACAAATAGATTAAGTTTTGGATCAAACGTGTTAAGTTCCGCAGGCGATCCAAAATTTAATTTAAAAGAACACATGGTAGCTAGGAAAAGGTTCAGATCTTTGTACAAAATTTTTGTACAGTGGAACCTCTAGGTTTTCCGAGTAGCAACCAACAATTGGTATCAGAGCTAGGGTTTTGCCTCTGTGTATTTGGTATTAGGTTAATTATGCACATGTCATACATAATTTAGGCAGGTTAATAGTAGGATGTGCTAACTTTGTGGATGCAGGATCCAACTATTATGGCTTTTAATTATTATGTGTGTGATTGGACCCTTGGACATGTCAAGGGCATTTATATGTGTGTGCATGATTGTATTAAAATACAGCATGAGCTGTATTTAGTTTTATTAGGATTTTATTTTTGATCTAGATATATGTACATTCCTTTTATGGAATATAGGATCAAAATGTAAAATTCTATTTATGTCGCGGATCGAATCTTGCAAAGCGTGGAACTTTCTAAGGACCAGAGGCGCAGCGGAACTAGGAGCAAGATGGAGGCGACAGCTAGACCCGGTGGCGGTGGCCAAATATGGCAGCAGCTTGGGATGACAACACACGGAGGACAATTAGAGATAAAAGCCATAATAGTTGAAAATTAGATTTTCTATTTATTACTTTTATATTGTGTGTGCATGTTAGTTTACAAGTTTAGTAGGCTAGCATAGTTAAAATTCCTCATTTATAAATAACTAAGTGGGAGAGGATTTTAAGTAAATCCCATGGTCTCCATTACTGGTGATGCAAACAAGCTTGCGCGTTGGCTCTGAGTGCCTTCCTCCATAACGGATGAGCTTGTTTGCGGATCACTAGAACAGACTTCCATTTTTGGATGACTATAGGAAGTTAATTAAGAGCGTGTGATCTTCCCCCAACGGAAGGGGCATAATCTTATTAATGGACTTAGTGTCAAGTAATGGTATACACTTAGACACATCTAATAGTATCCTCCCCATCGGAGTCACTGCTATTATTTGTGTGACCAAATGAAACCAACTATTAATTTGTCATAAAACTAGGTTGACAAGATAATAAAATTAAAGGGTTAAAACCCCTCTTACAAATGATTGATTTTGTATACGTCCACACTAACGTGGCATACAAAATTAACGGTGTTTGAGATAATTTTATTTGTCATAAAGTTACGTTGACAAGATAGTTAATGGGTAAAACCCTCCTCTTACAAATGTTGATTTTGTATACGTCCACACTAACGTGGCATGCAAAATTCACGGTGTTTGAGGTGTTGATAAATTTAAATAGTATTGTTAGAGGAATCAATATTATTTTAAATTTAGAGTCTTGACCAAATATTTGATTAAAGATAGATCAACTATTAATTTTATTCATCATAAAGTAAGGTTGACGAGATAATAAAATTAAATGATAAAATTTCCTCTTTGAATTTGTATACGTCCACACTAACGTGGCATACAAAAATCATGGGGATTTTTAAGGAGTTGGTCTTAACCAAATATTTTTGTGATTCTTAGAATGTTTGTCAATCCCCTAGTAGTCATACTATAAGAAAGACTTAGTAATCCCAATTGTAATGATTGGAAATAGGACTTGGACATTAAGGTAGACTGCCTTCTTAGAACTAAGAACAATATAGGTGTATTTAATTCATTAGTTGAAACATGTTTGGTGGTGTTATCTACCAGAACCTGAAGTGTAGATACAGATGCCATTAATCATGTCCGCAATTCATTGCAGGGTTCTAGGAAACCCGACAACTAAATGAAAATTAAAACACCGTCTACATGGGCACTACTGTAAAAATGGTAGTTGTTGCAGTGGGAGATGTTTATTTTTTGATAAGAATACAACATGAATTTTTGAGTGATTGTCTTTACGCACCAAGTTTAGAAAGAACTAGTTTTCAGTTTATAAACTATTTAAAGAACTTGATATTCTGCCTCTTTTAATAACAAAGTTGTTATTAAGAAAAAGAGGGAAGTTATCTGTTCTGGTACGTTAGTTGTCAATTTATAAATCCAATAACTCTCACGATGCAACAAATGGAAATTAGTAACACATCTTCTAACTTTAAGAGAAAGTAACCTTCGAAAATGAACCAATTATATCTTTGGCTTCTAAGGCTAGGTTATATTAACTTGAGTAGGATTCATTGGAAGCTGATGAACTTTTGGGTTCATTAGTAGTGGAAATCTTTCCAACCTACGAGTCTTACTTGGAAGGAAAAATAACCAAGAAGCTTTTAAGTCTAAGGGGTATGGAGTCAAAGATATATTGGAATTGGTTCATTTTGATTTGTGTGATCCTATGAGCATCCAGGCAAGAGGTTGTTTCAAATATTTCATCTATTTTATAGACAACTATTTGAGATGCGGATATATTTACTTGATGTGCCGCAAGTCTAAGTGCTTTGATTAGTTCAAAGAATACGAGGCTGATGTGGAGAAACGACAAAGTAAAAGTATCAAGACACTACGGTAAGATCGTAGTGGCAAGTACCTCTTGGGAGAATTTAGGAGTCATTTATCAGAAGTAGGGATTCAATCCCAACTAACTGCACCTGGTACACCCCAACAGAATGGTGTAGGAAAAGGAAGGTATAGGACTCTTATGGAAATAAATAGATTGATGAGTTATTAAGAATATTATCAAAATCATTTTAAGGATATACTCTGGAAACATGAGTGAATATAGTACCTTCTAAAGTCAGAACTCTCTACTCATATAGAATTGTTGAATAGGCGTAAGCCTATTTCGAAGCATATTCGGATTCGGGTAGTCCAGCACATATGCAGAAGAGAGACAATGATAAGTTGGACAGGAATTCACTTGTTTGTGGGTTATCCTAGTGAAATGAAAGTAGGTTTATAGTCTTAAAAATCAGAAGGTCATTGTTAGCATCAATGACCGATTTTTAGAAAAGGACTATGTAATAAACCATGTGCCCATAAGAAAATTTGTTCTTAAGGAAATAATAAAAGGCATGTATAATCTAGTACCAACTGTACAAGATGAGATACCACAAGGAAACTGCAACACGTATCACAAATGATACACAATTGAAGAAAGTGCCTTGTCGTAGTGGGAGGGTTGTTAGACAACCTAAAAAGATTCATGTTTTGGGAGAGTTTTTGGACTCGATCCCTGGAGGACATGAACCTGATCTCCGGACATATGACGAAACACTCCAAGATAAAGATGCAACATCTTGGCAAAGAGTAATGAATAATAGAATTAGAATATATGTATTCTAATAAAATCTGGAAGTTTGTAGACCCACCAAATGGTGTAAAAGTCTTTGGGTGTAAAAAGGTCTATAATAGGAAAAGAGGGATAGAAAGGAAGGTAGTAACTTTCAAAGCAAGGCTTGATGAAAAAGGAAACTTTTTCACTGGTAGCCATGCTTAAGTCTATCCGGATTCTTTTTATTTATTTGGTAAGTGGATGTCAAGACAGCATTCCTTAATGGAAGTCTTGAAGAAAGCATCCATATAAAGCAACCAGAAGGGTTCATTGCAAAGGGCTAAGAGCATCTTGTGTGCAAGCTCAATCAGTCTATGGACTGATACAAAGCTTCAAGGTCTTGGAACATCCAGTTTATCAAAGTAATCCAGACCTTTGGATTCATTTAGAAACTGGATAAGTCTTGTGTATACAAAAGATGTGATGGAAGCGTGGTGGTTTTTCTTGTACTATACGTAGATAACATTTTTGGTAGTTGGAAACAATATCAAAATGTTGTCAGAAGTAAGGGTATGGTTGTCCAAACAATTTGATATAAAGGACTTGGGAGAATGTATATATTCTTGAGATCAAAGTAATAAGGGATCGCAAGAAAAGAATATTTTACTTATTCCAAGCTTCATACATCGGAAAAATCCTTGCTCATTTTAAGCATGCAAAACTCCAAGAAAGGTTTCTTACTTTTTAGGATGGAGTAACTTTATCTAAAGATATGTCTCTGTAGACATCAAAGGAGATAAAGGAAATAAAGGCAGTTCTTTATGCTTCGGCTATCGGAAGCCTAATATATGCTATGTACGAGATCAGAAATCTGTTTTGCCAAGGGCATAGTTAGCAGATATCAAAGTAATCCTGGACAGGGACAGTGGAATGCAGTAAAGCATATATTGAAGTACCTTAGAGGCACTAAAGATTATATGCTAGCTTACAAGGCAGTTAATTTGGTCCTAGTGGGTTGAATGGATTTTGGCTTCCAATTGGATAGGGATAATAATAAGTCAACCTCGGGGTTTTGTGTTTACTTTAGGAGGTAAAGTCATAACTATGGAAGAGTGATAAGCATAGGTATTTTTCTGGACTCCACCATAGAAGCTTAGTATATGACAAGCCTCTAAGGTAGCCATAAAAGTGAATGACTCAATAACCTCAAGATAGACTTAGATATGATTTCTGGTTTGTCCAAAGATTGTTACAATTTATTGTAATAATGTTGGTGCAGTAGCAAACTCGAAGAAACCATAAGTCTATAAGGCAAGTAAACACAATAGAGCGCAAGTACAACCCAATACGAGAAATAGTATAAACGAGGAGAAGTTGTTGCTGCCTAGATTGCATCAGGTGATGACCTATAGATCCTTTCACTAAGGTCCTTAAGGCAAGAGCTTTTAATGGGCATGTTGAAGGGTTGAGAATCAGATGTATGGCAGTAGATATGGCAGCTTAGTCTTTTAGTATAAGTGGAAGATTGTTAGAGTGTATACTAAAAGCCTAGCTTTTGGTATAAACATTTATCTAGAAATAAGAATCACATTGGTCAAATGTCTACATTTATGATAAATGTAGTTGCTCAATTAATTTATATTGTAGATAACATGGTGTGTGGTGTCACATACAGAAGATCATGTTATCGGTTCCTTATAAATTATAAACAGTAGCTCACGACCAAGATGGAAAGGAACAAACCATTGGAAGGTCGTAGTGTAATTAGGTATTAGTTTATCTTAACTATATAATTACACTAGTACACTTAGAGTGTATTGAGTAGGACCATTTGAGGTCGTTCCTTTTATACTGACTTTATAAAGGAACAAAGACCTCAGTTATTATGGAAGTGTGTGCTCTTAATCCTAATATAATAACAAGCACATATATTTGATATTTATTTCTTTAATTTATCAATGGGTGAGATTTAGTTCGATAAATCAATAAGCCCGATAAGTTGGGAAATGATATTACTTATAGTGTGTGTTGTTGATTATAGAAGGAAACTGTGTCCTAGTGATCTAGGTTGAGAATGTCCCCAAGAGAAGCTCATAAGGATTGTCATGTTAAACCCTGCAGGTGGACTTAGTCCGATGAAGTTGAGTGGTACTACTCTTGGAGCTAGATATTAATTAAGCGAGTTGTTAGTAACTTACTTAATTAGTGGACATTTGTTATCTTAAACAGGAGACTAACACACTCATAATAAGAAGGAGCCCAAAATATAATTTGGGATTGGTGCGGTAGTTCAATAATAGTTCTTTAGTGGAATGAATTATTATTGATGGAATTAAGTTGTGTGTTCGGGGCGAACACGGGATGCTTAATTTCATCAGGAGGCCAAAACCAATTCCTCCTCTCGGTCCCTATCGTAGCCTCTTAATTATAGAGTACTATACCCACCTATACCCACCTTCTTACCCATCCTATAGGGGCCGGCCAAGCTAGCTTGGAGACCAAGCTTGGGCCGGCCATGGCTTGGTTCATGGGTGAATTCATGTGGCCGGCCCTAGCTTGAACTCAAGCTTAGGTGGCCGGCCCTATTAAAATAAAAAGGAATTTTAGTTTTAAAAATTTTCTTATGTGGATAACATGATTTAAAAGAGAGTTTAAAAATTTAAATCTTTCCTTTTATAAGATTCTACAAAAGATTAAGAGAAGAGTTAAATCTCTTTCCTTATTTGTAGATTAAAAGGTTGATTTTAATTTTGGTAAAAACTTTCCTTTTAATCATGTTCATGATTTAAAAGAGTTTAAAAAATAAATATCTCTTTTATAAAGCTTCTACAAAGATTAAGAAAAGATTAGATATCTTTCCTTATTTGTAGATTGGAAGAGATTTTAATTTTTAAAGATAACTTTCTTTTTATCCACATGTTTAAAAGAAATATTTTAATTTATAAAATTTCCTTTTTATTGACCATCATGAAGGGAAAAATTATTAGAGAAATTCTTTATAAAATTTCCGGAAACAAATTAGGAAAGTTTTAATTCTTGATTGAATTAAATTTCCTTTGCTTGGTTTAAAGTGGCCGGCCACATTATTGATGAGAAAAAAAATATTTTTAATTAAATAAATTTTCCTTATCAATGGAAAAAGAATTAAGGAAATTTTTATTTAAATTTCCTTATTTGCCAAGACCAAGGATTATAAAAGAGAGGGTAGAGGTGCCTTCATGGCTAACAACTCTATTATTTTTCCTCTCTCTTTTTCTTCCTTGGTGTGGCCGGCCATCCTCTCCTCCTTTCTTCTCTTTGATGGCCGAACCTCATCCTTCTTGTGGAGACTCATATGGTGGCCGGATCAAGTTTAGAGAAGAAGAAGAAGAAGGAGAGAAAGAAAGCTTTGTTTCTAGCATCCCTTGGAGCATGGTGGTGGTGGCCGAACCTTTTCATCCTAGAAGAAGTTTTGATGGCCGAAACTTGCAAGGAAGAAGAAGGTGCTTGGTGGTTCTCATCTCGGAAGATCG
This sequence comes from Zingiber officinale, assembly GCF_018446385.1. Lineage (NCBI taxonomy): Eukaryota > Viridiplantae > Streptophyta > Magnoliopsida > Zingiberales > Zingiberaceae > Zingiber > Zingiber officinale. Next base: position 133,511,374 of record NC_055996.1, on the reverse strand, counting down.
TTGCCCACACAACGTCCGAGGTTAGAAGAGGAATACGGTAGAAGATCAAGAGGTTTTTCTAAAAGGTATAACTAGTATTTTTTCTTTCCGCATCATACTAGTTATTTTTGGAAATAATACTAAATACAAGAGGCATACGATTCTAGAGTTTCGAATTTGTTTTCGATATAGTGTTCTTTTGTTTTTTCTTTTCCTTGTGAAAAGATTGTTCTTTTCGGTTAACCTAAAGTTATTTTAGGAAATTAAATATTAGCTTTCCATAAAAGGTTTTGTCTAGTCGGTGGTGGTTGCTCCCATATCCAAGAAGGTCATGTGCCTCGCCACGTCAGTACTGGGAACCAATTATGGAAATTAATATTTAATGGAATTAATAACTTAAGGTGACTTGGGTCGAACGTGTTAAGTTCCGCAGGAGATCCAAGTCAAAACCTAAAAGAACAAATAGATTAAGTTTTGGATCAAACGTGTTAAGTTCCGCAGGCGATCCAAAATTTAATTTAAAAGAACACATGGTAGCTAGGAAAAGGTTCAGATCTTTGTACAAAATTTTTGTACAGTGGAACCTCTAGGTTTTCCGAGTAGCAACCAACAAGTACATCTCACTACAAGTGTTTGTTCAATATTGTAATTTGACATATTGAAGTTTTTAAGAATCTTAGTAATATAAGCCTCTTGAGATAAATCCAAAAGTCTTTTCATTCGATATCTAATGATCTTCACTCCTAAGATGTACTCAGATTCTCTCATATCTATTATGTCAAATTATGATAAAAGCCACAATTTGATTTCTATTATGCACTTTATGTCACTTCCTTATCATATCATCAATATATAATGATAAGATGACAAACTTTCTTTTTTTTTTTCTTAGGTAAACACAATGATCCTCATTAATCATTTCAAAACTATAAGACAAAATAACTTCATTAAATCTTATGTTCCATTATCTTGACACTTGCTTTAACTCATATATAGACTTCTTAAGTCTACATACTCTATTTTGCTTTTGAAAAGGACCCCCTTTGCTTGATCGGTGGTTGCACCAATTCAGAGCAGTACCTACTTCTGATACCACTTGTTGGATCGTGACGCACGTGGGAGGGTGGGTGAATCACGTGGTTTTTAAAAAACTTGTTTTCTTTTAAAAATTAAAAGTAAAGTACGTAGCGAAAAATAAAAATGAGAAAACAAAAAACCAAGACACAAGAAAATACAAGCGATTTTTACTTGGTTCGGAGCCTTCGACGACTCCTACTCCAAGGCTCAGGTCCCGTGGAACTATCGATGGGCAATCCACTAAAATCCTATTTCGGTACCCCCGAAAAAGAGAATCGAGTACAAAAAGGTTAGGTCAAGTGTGACACACTGTACTTGCCCATTTATAATAATTAAGTACAAAGACTAAGTTACCAACACTCTTATGGATTGAAATGAGAGCTCTTCTTGTGTTGATGTCTATCTGCCAGGCGCGACCAAAACTCCTTGGATCAGTAGTCGGGCTTAGCAACTTCGTAGTAGAATCGTAGCAGCAATCGGGAGCAGTCAGAAGCTTGAATGAACGTACAGTAGCTCGTATGTTGTTGTTGTTACAATGCCTCCTCTAAACTGCCTTATAAAAGCCTTGGAAGGCGCCTTCCATAAGCATGGAAGATGCCTCCAATGAGACAAAATCAATCCGAAGTGATCAGTGCTTATCCAAGACTTCGGCTAAATTTCATCCAGTAGAAGGCGCCTTATATAGCCATGGAAGGTGCCTTCTATGAATAGTACCGAGGTGTCTTCCATAGCCATGGAAGGCATCTTTGGGTACTGTTTATAGGTGCAGCGGAGGCCGGCAAGAGGGGGGTGAATTGCTGAAAACAAAAATTAACTATATCCTCCTCGGATTTCAACTCAGAAAAGCAATAGTAAAATAATAACAACAGAAATAGAAATTAAACATAAGACAGGAATTTAACCTGGTTACAACCAAGGAGGTTGTTAATCCAGGGCAATGAGAAGCGCACTAAAAAGAATCTCCTTTACTGAAGGCAGAGAAGTCTTTTACACTTTGGAAGCTTAGAACTATTGCTAGGAATGGCTACACGATTGATTGCTTGAGTTGTTATGAATTCCTAGCTCCAGAGGCCTTTAAATAGCCTCTGGAAATCTGATCTCGAAGGTCCAAGGTGCCTCCAATAGGGGTCCAAGGCGCCTCCAAGGGTTCAGCGGATAAAACTTTATCCGCTGCGTGAACGGTCTGTTTGACCAGGCTTAAGGCGCCTTCATCAGCCTTGAAGGCGCCTTCAAGCTGAAGGCGCCTTCAAGGCAGCTTGAAGGCGCCTTGAGTTGTTTTATATAGCTCAGCTTCTTTTCTTTGGCTTTCTTCAGCTTCCGACGCTCAATTCTTTTGAGTGATTTCGGCCAACCGAAATAGGGCTCACCCGAACCCGATTTCCGGCCTTTTCCCCGAGCAGCTTCCGTCCCTGCTTAATATCCCTCGAACACCATGCACGCTCTTCACGCCCACCGGAGTACTCTTCCGTAGCTCTCTCGTCCTTCGGACGCACCGAGCCCGTCGGCTCCCTTCCCGTGCCATCCTTCTCACTAGCTGTGTCTTCCGCTCGACTTCCTGTGCTCCTAAGCTCTTGCACACTCATACACAGGGATCAAACACAACAGGACCTAACCAACTTGGTTGATCACATAAAACTACCACGGGTTTTAACAATCTCCCCCTTTTTAATGTGCATCAACCCAAGTTCAAGTTAGGGTAAAAATAGACACAAAAAGTAATTTTAAAGAAAATTACTAAACTAACATGTTAAGCATAAGTTTTGCAATAAATAAAATTGCAACCCATTTTAGAAAAATATTAAAATTTTAAACTTTAATTTTCCTAACTCCCCCTAAACTTGTACTAATCTCTCCCCCTTTGATCACAGCAAAAATGGGGTACAAAAAAAATTTTCTAAGCAAAAATGAATTTTACAAAAAAAATTCTAAGTTAAACTGAATTTTCCAAAAAAATTTCTAAGTCAATTAATTAAAAAAAATTCTAAGTAAACTATTTGAATGTTCCCAAAAAAAATTTTTAAGTCAAATGAAGTTATTTAGAATTTCTCCAAGAAAAATTTCTAACTAAAAAAAATTTCTAAGTTAGAATTTTCAAGAAAAAGTTTCTAAGTAAAAAAAAATGTTTGATAAACTTTCAAAGTATTATTTTATTCTTGTTTTTAATACTTTTTCAGAAAATTAATTAAACATTTTTTTTCAATATTTTAACTTCCAGGTCGTTGTAAGACACTAGGCCTTCTTGATTATTGGAGCAACAACCACTTCCTTAGACAAAACTTCCATAAAGAATTTCAGTGTTTAATTTTCTCACTGTAAGCTTTTAACTAAAAGAGAAATTTAAACTAGCAGAGATTTTGGAACCCAATAAAGGTTCCTTCCTACAGGGTTGGTCAAAAACTTAGGGGGTACATGATTTTTTGGCACTTTTCTAAGTTGACCCTGGTGTTTTCTAATGTACCAATTTAATTTTCCAAAAATTTTTAATTTTGAGTTTGGAAATTTATTTAGACATGCATCAGATTTCAATTTTTCAATTTTTCAATTTCTGATTTTAAACTTTCATTTTCTGATTTAAATTTATCTAAGATCTTATTTAATTTAGCATTTTCTTTTTCTAATTGATCTAATTCTTTGGACAGATATTTGATAAATTTAAAAGACTGAGTCGGGGTTAGATTGCGTACCTTACTTACCTGATCTGGTGACGCTCCCCCTTCATTGCTGCTTTCTTCTTCTGATGTTCCTCCCCCTTTATCGATGCTCATCTCTGAGCTAGACGTTTCTTCTAGATGATGGTTGGCTATCAGTGCTATTCTCGAGAATTCTTCGACTTCTGATTCGGAGGATGAGTCTGACCAAGTGGCCTTCAGGTTCTTGTGCTTGGAGGATTCTGGTTTCTTGTACTTGGTCTTTGCCTTCTCCTTTTGCTTGCTCTTCAATTTCGGGTAGTCATCCTTGATGTGCCCTTCTTCGTTGCAGTTGTAGCAACGAATCGTTCTTCTTTTTCTCTCATGCCTCTGCGATCTAAATTTGTTAGATTTAAAAAATTTATTGAAGTGTCTTACCAGTAGTGTCGCTTCTGATTCGTCGACTGAGGCTTTGGAGTCAGAACTATTCATTTTTGCCTTTAAGGCAATGTTCTGACTGGTCTTCTCTACTCCATTGGGCTCTGAAACTCGAGATTCGTGAAGTTCAAAAGTAGAAAACAACTGTTTTAAAGTACTTACCTCGAAATCCTTAGAGATGTAGTACGCATCTACTAAGGAGGCTCACTCTGGAGTTCTGGGGAAGGCGTTGAGCGCGTATCGGATTGAGTCCCGGTTCGTGACTTCTTCTCCAAGATTGGTTAGTTGCATGATCATCTCTTTGATCCTTGCTTGGAGTTGCGCTACCTTCTCGCCTTGGTTCATCCGGAGGTTCGTCAACTAGGTCCGGAGGATGTCGCGCCTGGCTAGCTTCGCTTCGGAGGTACCTTCGTGAAGCTCCAGGAATTTCTCCCAGAGATCTTTCGCGGAGTCGTAGCTTCCGATCCGATTTACCTCCTGAGGTGGCAGTACACTGAGTAGATGGAACTCAGCCTTTCCGTTGGCGACGAAATCGGCTTGCTCCTTCTTGCTCCATGTGTTTTCTTCTTTGTCTTTCGGCGCTGCAAAACTATATTTCATTGTAATAAGAATATCAAAATCTGTTTTAAAAAAATACCTCCATTTTGCGCTTCCATGTGGCGAAGTCTCCGTCGAACTTCGGGGGATGGATGTTCGCTCCGGCCATGGTCTTGATCGTAGTGCTTCAGTTGGCGGTTAGTCCTTCTGAGGTGATCTGGCTCTGATACCAATTGTAGGTGCAATGGAGGCCGGCAAGAGGGGGGTGAATTGCTGAAAATAAAAATTAACTATACCCTCCACGGATTTCAACTCAGAAAAGCAATAGTAAAAATAATAACAACAGAAATAGAAATTAAACAGAAGACAGGAATTTAACCTGGTTGCAACCAAGGAGGTTGTTAATCCAGGGCAATGAGAAGCGCACTAAAATGAATCTCCTTTACTGAAGGCGGAGAAGTCTTTTACACTTTGGAAACTTAGAACTATTGCTAGGAATGACTACACGATTGATTGCTTGAGTTGTTATGAATTCCTAGCTCCAGGGGCCTTTAAATAGCCTCTGGAAATCTGATCTCGAAAGTCCAAGGCGCCTCCAATAGGGGTCCAAGGCGCCTCCAAGGGTTTAGCGGATAAAACTTTATCCGCTGCGCGAATGGTCTGTTTGACCAGGCTTAAGGCACCTTCATCAGCCTTGAAGGCGCCTTCAAGCTGAAGGCACCTTCAAGGCAGCTTGAAGGCGCCTTGAGCTGTTTTATCCAGCTCAGCTTCTTTTCTTTGGCTTTCTTCAGCTTCCGACGCTCCGTTCTTTTGGGTGATTTCGGCCAATCGAAATAGGGCTCACTCGAACCCAATTTCTGGCCTTCTCCTCGAGCAGCCTTCCGTCCCGGCTTAACGTCCCTCGAACGCCGCGCACGCTCTTCACGCCCACCGGAGTACTCTTCTGCAGCTCTCTCGTCCTTCGGACGCACCGAGCCCGTCGGCTCCCTTCCCGTGTCGTCCTTCTCGCTAGCTGCGTCTTCCGCTCGACTTCCTGTGCTCCTAAGCTCCTGCACACTCAGACACAGGGATCAAACACAGCAGAATCTAACCAACTTGGTTGATCACATCAAAACTACCACGGGGTTTAACACTGTTCACCCGAAGACAACTTTGCTTCTTTGCTTGCTTTATTGCCCTGCAACAAATGTGTTATTCTAAAGTACCCTGCAAGACAAGTGTTAGTACAATATAAAAAATAGAGTAATTAGTTCATGTCCTCCCAAGGCCAGGAACTAGTCAAGGTCTCAACTTAGGGATCCCAAATGGACATAAACTGGACCGACGCTTACTGTCCCTCAACTGGGACGGGTCCTCACAGTCACTTCCCTCTAGTGACTTACCTTTACTTACCTTTGCCAGACATCCGGTAAGTCCGTCGATCAGTCTGGACTTCGTGCCAGCTATCTAGTCAGTCCATCAACCTAGCTGAACTTTCCTGCAACATTGAGTTAGCACAATAGATAAAATGGTAAGGTAAAATAGTGTTAACAGAATTCAAGTATAGCCTAGGGTTATCTCCGCCTAGGATTGACTAGCTTCACTCACTAGGACTTCCATTGCCTGACTTTACTCACCAGGACTTCATCCACCTAGCTTCACTCGCTACGGTCCGTCTTCACTTACCAGGACTTCCTCTATCTAGCTTCACTCGCTAGGGCCCGACTTCACTCACCAAGACTTCCACCACCTAGATTCACTCACTAGGGTCCGACTTCACTCACCAGGACTTCCACCGCCTAACTTCACTCACTAGGGTCTGACTTCACTCACCAAGACTTCCACTTTGCCTAACCTCCAATTAGAACTTATCTTTGCTAGTTATCTAGTCCTGACTAGACTACTTTCTTCCAAACATCAAGTCCTGTTTGGATTAACCCTTGATCAAACTGACCACACTTGGGTGCATTGTCAAAAATCAAAACCCTAGAGGTCAATTGCACCAACAATTACTACTCATATTTTATTATGTTGTGCTAACTCTATTTTGCATGGAAAAATCTATTTTTGGTTGCCCAGGACTAACCTTTTCTGCAAGGAAAAACTACTGAAGAAAGGGGTCAGGGCGCCCGGACCAAGTTCGCTTGGGCAAGCTGCAGGAGCCCAGGCGGTCCAGGGGCTCGGAGTTAGTCCAGACACTCGGACCCAAAAACTCATCCACAAGCTGATGTGGAGAGCGTCGATTGACTGAGCCACGTGGTACAAGCGCCCGGAGGGGTTCCAGGTGTCCGGAATGGACCTATTTAAAGGCCTTCGACCCGGAACTTCAGTACAACAATCACTACAAGTTTTCTTCTTGCTCGGTGTTCTGAAAAGGCTCTAGCAAAGCTGCTACGCTCCACCGACAATCGACGACCAAGACTTTTCAATTCTACTATTGTTGTTGGTAACTTTTTCCAGTTCTTGTACTTAACTCATGTAATCTTTTGTGAACTGTTAGTGGATTGCCCAACGAAAGCACTCGATGAGTACGCGCCTTAGAGTAGGAGTCGTCGAAGGCTCTGAACCAAGTAAAACTAGCATTGATTCATTTTTCTCCCGCTCTATACTTCGATTAATTTGCTATTGATTTTCGTGATCGCTATTCCCCCCCCCCCCCCCCCCCCCCCTCCCCCCATTAGCGTTCTTTTCGATCCTACAATATCGTGTCACTTAGAGGTCCTAGCTGTCAATCTCACATCACACTCGAGATCGTATTTTCCCCACTGTGTCTTGTTGTTTGTATTTATATTTTGTTTCATTCGTGGATTTTATCCTTGTGATGTCCTTTTATTCGGACTTGTACATGTTGTATAAGTCGTATCGGTATGTAGTGGTGTTAGTTTCTATGTTTTGTTGAGCGGATTAGGTAAATCCCTCCCTTATGTATGCTTTCTATTGTTTGTTGTGGGATTGTGTGAATCCCTTTACCCTACTATGGGTATGTTTGTTTTTATACTTCCGTTGTGTGGTTAGTATGATCTATGACTATGTATCCAAATTTCATTTGTCATTGTTATAGAGGAGATACTATCTGATTTTATGAGACAAGTACACTCCTAAGGTGTAATAGATTGACCTTGGAAACAAAAGAAATTTGCGTTTGACATCGAGACTTGGAGCTGAGCCAGAGATGATGTTGAAATCTGACAAAGAGAAGATGTCGAGACTTAGAGCTGAGTCAGGGATGATATGCATATTTTAATTATTGTACTGTTCTGAGGGGGACATGCTAATGTGAATGATGTGTATTTTTTTGAGCCATTAGAGATTATTAATTCATTAATGATTTAAAAGATTTTTTTAAAAAATAAACAGGTGAAGAAATTTAGAGGACCCACAAAATCATTAATGAGCCTTATGCGTGTGTGTGTGTGAGAGAAAGTTAGTTGCATTAGATAGAAGGGAAGAAATATTGAAGGATAATTAAAACTTTATTAAACTAAATTTTAGCAAAAGATTAAATCAGGAATTTTATCGAATAAATTAAAAGGGATTTGTAAAAATAAATATGTTAAATCTCCTCGGGGTCGTATCTAATGTGAGAAAATGGCGAAAGGCAAAGTGGTGCTCCTCCCGATCCCCGGCGCCGGCCACATCATGTCCATGTTCGAGTTTGCCAAACTCCTCCACCGCTACCACTTCCACGTCACCGTCCTCATCGCTCCTCTCCCTGCCTTACCCGTTGAGGACTGTATCGCCACCGTCGTCGCCCCCAGCCTCGACATCGACTTCTGCCATCTCCAGCCCGTCGATCTGCCAAAGGACTTCGACGGACCCGAGGATTTCATATTCGCTTACATGGAGGAGCAAAAACAGCAAATCAAATCCGTGCTCCATGACCTCTTGCGCTCCGACGACGCCCCTTTAGCCGCTTTAATCGTCGACTTCTTTGCCACCGGAGCGATCGACGTCGCCGCCGAGCTCGGTGTCCCTTGCTATGTCTACTACGCCTCCAACGCCGCCAGCCTCGCTCTTATGCTCTATCTCCCAACCCTCGAGGAGAAGTTCCCCGTGGAGTTCGAGGAGATGGAAGAAGAGGTGAGGGTTCCGGGCGTGTGCCCCATCCCGCCGATCTCGATGCCGTCGCCCTTTATGAGGAAGAAGAGCAGGAGTTACACTTGCTTCATCCACCATGACCGGCGCTACTCCGAGCTTAAAGGCATCGTGATCAACACCTTCACGGATCTTGAGCCGGTGACGCTGCGGGCGCTGGAAGAGGGTCTCTGCGGGCCCGGCCGTCGGACACCGCCGGTGTACCCCGTCGGTCCGCTGATCGCGCGTGAGGACGGCGAGAAAAATCGGCAGCACGAGTGTGTCGTGTGGCTCGACGGGCAGCCGGCACGCTCAGTGGCGTTCCTCTGCTTCGGGAGCGGAGGCTGCTTCAACGCGGCGCAGGTGGGGGAGATAGCGGCGGGGCTGGAGCGTAGCGGGTGCCTGTTCTTGTGGGCGCTCCGGGTGGCGTCGGAGGAGGAGGTGTACGGTAGACGGAAGCCGGCGGATGCGAAGCTGGAGGAGGTTCTGCCGGAGGGGTTTCTGGAGCGAACGAAGGCGAGGGGGATGGTATGGCCGTCGTGGGCGCCGCAAGTTGAGATACTAGCTCACCGGGCGGTGGGGGGATTCGTGACGCACTGCGGGTGGAACTCGTGCCTGGAGAGCCTGCAGTGCGGGGTCCCCCTGTTGGGGTGGCCGCTGTACGCGGAGCAGCATTCGAACGCGGTGGTGATGGCGGAGGAAATGGGGGTGGCGCTGCAGCTGAAGGTGGAGAGGGCGAATGACAACTTTGTGACGGCGGAGGAGTTGGAGAGGGGAGTGAGGGCGTTAATGGGGGAGAGCGAGGAAGGAAGGAGAGTGAGGGCGAAGGCCGAGGAGATGATGGCGGCGGCTAAGAAGGCATGGGAAGATGGTGGATCTTCCTTTGTAAACATGGAAGCCCTAGTGCAGGAGCTGCTCGCCAAATGAAATGAAATTAGAGCCTTTCATTTGACAATGTGTGTTTTTGATAAATCGATATGCACTATTACTGATTACTTTCGAGTTTAGAATCGCAAAATCCAAAACAATTCGAAAAATTATTCCAAATAAAAGAGCGATGCACTATATCATTGGAGTAAATTATTAAACTAGAACAAATGTCACCATTGTTCCCGGGTTACATGTGACTGAGTTTCCAGCTTGAGTTCATCTTTATGGAACAAAAACTTACCTCAATATCAGAAATATGTACACAATTTGCTCTTATTATTTTCATCCTATTGAATTGATCCGAGGGATCCCATCAAAAATAAGTCAAAAGTAAAAAAAGATCGATCGAGGTGGAAGAAAAAGTCTAACGAGATGTCTAAGTTGATCAAACGAATCAAGTATGGCTGAACAGACAACACAAGTTTAGGGGACAAGTAAGATGGGCATTGTCCGACCGGATAGAATAATCCTCCGGCCACAAAGAAAGCTAAGCAACAATTGATCTTGCTAACCAGGCTCTATGTCCAATCAAATGAGGATAACCGACGATGATCAGGAAGCAAGGAAAGAGACGAGTCGGTAGGCCCTAAGGACACTACCAATCAGGGGTAGCTCGGCCGAGTGGACTCCCGTCGGTTGCGCACGATCCCACTAAATATCTTATCATTTCCTTTTGAGAATTAATACCGCTGACAACAGGACATATCCAGTAGACAATCATACTTTAGAAGCTTTTAAACTGTCATATAAGAGAATTCCATGACTACTTAAGGAATAGTGTCAAAGACACTTTCGATTTATCTTTTCCTCGAATATCTAGGAAAACGTGTCTATACTTTGGGATGTGTGCACAAACACTACAAGAATATTATAAAAGGGGGTTCTCATCTACAACAAGAGGTATACGCAACTTCATTCTATACACGCTTTAGCTACAGTTTTCCTTTTCTTCTACGCACCGGAGACTAACTTGAACGTCAGAGGGCCAACACCAGGAATCCCTTCCCAGTCCAGCATTGATACTTTTGTATTGTAGGATTACGTAGAGTCTTCGCCGCATTAACTTTGCAGTCACATCTTCAACTGATCATCTTCATCGATTTCAGACAAGATCACAAATGATGACAATCTCATCATCGTTCGATCTCCATAGCCACCAACTGTGTTCTCGCTGCTGTATGCCATGTAAAGAAAACCTTCCTCGTCTTTGTGTTCCTCATAGATGGCAGACATTAAGATAACTAGAAGAATGTAGGAATACAAATAGAGAATCCAGTTCAACATAGGGATTCAAGATAACTACATTGTGGGAATACAGACAAATAGAATGCAACAACCAAAAAAAAACAAGAAGAAAAAAAAAATGAAGTGGATCACAAATATAAGATATCGCAAATATTTGTCTCTCAGATATTGTCAACGACAAGAACACATACTTTTTTCAGTCAACTTGTCGATCCCTTCTCATGTATGGAAGAAACTCCTTTATGAGGAGGATCAACAAGATACGCTATACAATTTGGAATCATGATTCTCCAAATCTGACAAATGTCCTATTTTAACTAAAAGCAATGTTAGAGTGTTTAAATATCTTTTGGATGATTTTGGATTATTAAAGGATCCATTTAATGAAGAGATAGTATACCTCTTAGGAAAGGATGCGATCTACATCATTCATTTTGAAATGGATGGATGAGATATAATTGAACCAAAAGGTTCTTATACCCTTTCATATGTATAAATAAAGTCACTCACATACTCATTCATTCACTCACTTCCTTCCAAGCAAAGCAAGCATTGCATTCTTGCATTGGAGAGTTCAAGAAGCTTCCTTGGTTCGGAGGTCTTGCAATTTGCAGTGCTGCTATCGCAAGATAAAAGTCATTGTATCTTGGAAGATGATTGTCGTATTCCGTAAGCACCGTGTGTGGGGCAAATTCATCTTAAAGAGATAGAGCCTAACTCTAGCCTCGACTTAACCGAAAACGGTGGTATACCATCATTCTACCTGCACTCAGTTTGCATCAGCATTAAAGGACCCAACATTTTTAAGACGAATTTTTTTCGTGTAAACTGATGGCTGGAATCAATGACATTCCAACCGTCGTTCCAACCGGAGAGAAGCCGGAAAAGTTCAACGGAGCAGACTTCAAAAGATGGCAGCAGAAGATGCTATTCTACCTGACAACATTGAACCTCGTACGATTTTTGCATGAAGACCCGCCAGCCGCTACGGAAGGTAATTTCGATAGTAAGGCTGCATGCAATGCGTGGTCACACGGAGATTTCCTGTGTCGTAACTACGTTCTCAACGCATTGGACAACGCATTATATAATGTGTATTGTTCAATAGAGACGGAAAAATCTCTATGGGAGTCACTTGAAAAGAAATACAAAACCGAAAGCGCCAGGTTGAAGAAATTAATCGTCAGTCGGTTTCTGGATTTCAAAATGTTGGATTCCAAGAGCGTAACATCTCAAGTCCAAGACATGCAACTGATAATGCATGATCTGGATGCCGAAGACATGAAGCTGAAAGAGTCGTTCAAAGTAGCTGCGGTAATCGAGAAACTCCCTCCATCGTGGAAAGACTTCAAAAATTACCTAAAGCACAAGCAAAAGGAGATGGGACTTGAAGACCTAATCCTGAAGCTACGAATAGAGGAAGATAATCGAAAGATGTCCGACTCCGGAGGAACGAAGCGGGCAGTCGACGAGATGTCCAACCTGGCTGAGCCAAAAGCCAAAAAGCCGAAGCAATTCAAAAAGAATGCTTAAGGCAAGAAATTCAAGGGCACATGCTACAACTGCGGAAAGCCAGGACACATATCCAAGGATTGCAGACACCTGAAAAAACCAACCAAGAGTCAAAAGGATGCTGCAAACCAAGTCGTAACTTCTGACGACATGGAATTGGATCTCACTGCGGTCGTGTTTGAAGCCAACACGGTGGTGGATAACCCGAAGCAGTGGTGGATCAATACTGGAGCAACCCATCATATCTGTTCTGATAAGGCGATGTTCTCCAAGTATACTCCGATAAGTGGAAGAAAGCTCTATATGGGCAATTCCATGACATCCGCGATTGTCGAACTCGGGAAAGTTGTTCTGAAAATGACGTCTGGGAAAGAGCTAACGCTCATTGATGTGCTCCATGTTCCTGATATCAGGAAAAACCTAGTTTCTGGATCAGCACTTGTTAAGGCCGGTTTCAGACTAGTATTCCAGTCAAACAACTTTGTACTTATGAAAAATGGTGTATTTGTAGGTAAAGGGTACTTAGAACAGAGTCTGTTCAAAATGGTTGTAATGACTGTACACCGTGAATTTGATGATAATAAAATAAAAGCTTCTAGCTGTTGTTGAGTGTTTTTATTTGTGGCATGATCGACTTGGACATGTCAATAATAATACTCTAAAATATCTCGTCAAGTTAAATTTATTACCAAACGTCAATGTTAACGAAACACACAAATATGAAGTGTGTGTGGAAGCAAAAATGACGAGACTACCTTTTCATTCGGTGGAAAGGTCGACGACTCCTCTAGAGTTAATACATAGTGATCTATGTGACTTAAAATTTGTACATACTAGAGGAGGTAAAAAGTATTTTATTACTTTTATCGATAATTACATGAGGTTTTGTTATGTCTTTCTTTTAAGAAGTAAAGATGAAACCTTATAAGCTTTCAGAACCTATAAAATAGAAGTTGAAAATCAACTTGATAAACGAATTAAATAATTCATAGCGATAGAGGAGGAGAATATGGTGCACCATTTGATGAGTTTTGTTTAGAATCTAGCATTATCCATCAAACAATGGTGCCTTACTCGCCTCAATCAAATGGTGTTGCCGAACGTAAAAATCGAACACTAAAAGAAATGATGAATGCCTTGTTGATAAATTCAGGCTTACCCCAGAAATTGTGGGGGGAAGATATACTATCAGCAAACCACATTCTCAACAAAATTCATCACAAGAAAAATGATAAAACACCATATGAACTATGGAAAGGCCGCAAGTCGTACAAATACCTAAAGGTATGGGGGTGCTTAGCAAAGGTCGAAGTACCTAAGCCAAAGCAAGTAAAGATCAGACCTAAAACGCTCGATGCGATATTTGTCGGATATGCCCATAACAGTAATGCATATTGATTCATAGTTCACAAGTCAGACATTCCTGATATTCGTGTGAGAGCAACCATAGAATCTCGGAATGCGATATTCTTTATAAACATAATCCTAAATAAGAAGGGAAACGTTCAAAGTGATAACAACGGAAGTTCTAACGAAAATGACATTTCTGAACTTAGTTATCGTAAAAGGACTATTGACAATCAAAACGAAGAGCCACGTCGAAGCAAATGAGCTAGAGTTGAGAAATCATTCGGGCCAGACTTCATGACTTTTATGTCGAAAATGGACCCAAGAATATTAAGCGAAGCTCTCTCTAGTCCTGACGCCCCAATGTGGAAAGAAGTCGTCAATAGTGAAATCGAGTCCATCATGAATAATCATACTTGGAAACTAGTAGACCTTCCTTCTGGTACCAAACCATTAGGTTGTAAGTGGATACTAAAACATAAGTATAAAGCTGATGGATCAATTGACAAGTATAAGGCCAGACTGTAGGATCAAAAATAATTTAGATATCTCCACAATGGTATGATATTATCCACTTTGGGCCTAAACCCTCATGGTTTTGCTCTTGGGTTCTTCCCAAAAGACCTCATTCCAATGGAGATATCTTTTTTCTTTATAAACCCATGATCTTTCCCATGTGTTTTCAATATGGGACTATGTTTGTAACCTTGCAACACCAACAATCCCCCCTCAAACAAAGGACTACAGGCTTCCCATGTCTGATCCTCGACCCACCAGGTCTTCCTACCCCTCGGTCCACCCGACCTACTAGGACTTCCTTGCCTAGCCGCAACTAGGACTTCATGCCTGGTGTCTGGTCCTCTTGATCCGGCCATAGGAGCCCCCACTTTCTTTGTTCGAGGTCAATATTGTATCCACATGGCTCAATCAGACCATAGCTCTTGTGCACAGTTGATGGTTAAACCTTCTAGCAGTCCGGGCTCTGATACCAATTGTAGGATCGAAAAGAATTTAGATATCTCCACAATGGTATGATATTGTCCACTTTGGGTCTAAGCCCTCATGGTTTTGCTCTTGTTCTCTCCCCAAAAGACCTCATTCCAATGGAGATATCTTTTTTATTTATAAACCCATGATATTTCCCATGTGTTTTCAATGTGGGACTATGTTTGCAACCTTTCAACACCAACACAGACTTGTAGCCAAAAGGTACAAGCAAAAGGAAGACCTTGACTACTTTGATACCTACTCACCGGTGACAAGGATTACATCCATACGAGTGTTGATATTCATCGCAGCACTGTATTATTGGTTGCTACTCGGAATGTCGTACCGGTTCCCCTGTACAAAAATTTTATACAAGTCCTGAACCTATCCTAACAACCTATTATGTTCTTTAGAAATTAAATATGGATTCGTAAACAGAACTTAACATTATTGATTCCAAATTTAACTTGTCTATTCTTAGAGGTTTAGACTTGGATCGCAAACGATACTTAATATTATTGATCCAAACTCACCCATGTTACAAATTGGATTAAATATCTATTTTAGAGATCGGCTCCCAAGTCAAACATGGTGAAACACTTGGCCTTCTTGGGTATGGGAACATCCACCACTGCCTCGACAAAATCTTTCAAATAAATTCAATATTTAATCTCCTGATAGTAACCCTAGGTTTAACCAAAAAGAACAATCAAATCACAAGATCAAAAAAAACAAAAAACACAACTTCGAGTCACAAATCCGAAACCTAGAATCACTAGCCTCTTGTGTTTGGTATTTCAAGATCTAAACAAAAAGATAAACTAGTTATGATACGGAAACTAATAACTAGTTATACCTTTTATAGCTTATAGACCTCACGATCTTCTGCTGTATTCCTCTTCTTATCTCGGACATCGTGTGGGAAACGATCTACCGAGACGATAATCCACCCAAGCTTTCTTCTTCTCCAAGCAAGTTTCGGCCACCACAAAATCTCCAAGAAAAGATGAGGTTCAGCCACCACCACCAAGCTCCAAGGGATGCTAGAAACAAAGTCTCCTTTCTCTACTTCTTCTCCAAGCAAAATCCGGCCACCAACAAGCTCCTTGAGAGTTGATGTCGCCGGCCACCAATGAAGAAGAAAAGGAGGAGAGGAAGAAGATGAGGGTCGGTCACCACAAGGAATAGAAGAGAGGAATACAAGATTATGTGCTCTTTATTTTCTTTGTCATAGAAAGGAAAATTTAATTGATTAAAACAATTTCCTTTTCTCTATCAATGTGGTCGGCCATATCTACTCCTCCAAGGAAGGAAAGTTTTAAACACAAAATTAAAACTTCCTAATTTGTTTCCGGAAATTTTTACACTACAAGAAAAAAGCTAATAGACAACGCTTTTAAAGCGTTGTCTTTGTGCCTGAAAAAGCGTTGTTAAAGGCACTATTGTTAAAAGTCTGCTAAACGACAACGCTTTTAAAGTGTTGTCGTTTGTAGCAAAGACAACGCTTTTGCAATGCTTTAAAAGCATTGTGTATTTTTTGCAAAAACATCATTATTGCAACGCTTTAAAAGCGTTGTTGTTTTTGGCAAAGACAACACTTTTGAAACGCTTTAAAAGCTTTTTAAAAAAATCTATTTACAAAATCATTTTTTTTATATTTATAAAACTATTAATTTTCTTTTCCCATATCCAGATTCGAATTTGACATATAAAATAGCATTAATTAGCTCAGCTAATGATTTCAATCTCGTACCAAACAATAGAATTCAATTACAAAGTATTAGTATTTACAGGAGAATTCAACTATACACAAAGACTAAATATTTCTATTTCAAAGTAGTTAGTGACATTCAAATTTAAAATAAAAAAAAAGCACAAAATAGCTAGCCGGCCTCGAAGACAATGATCTGCATGTTTACTTCTACTAGATATATTGATCAAAATGGATTGACGGCTTGAGACTGGGACAAAACACCTACCACTGTGTATCTGTCACAGAAAACAATACCATCAGTATTATGCAAAAGAAATTTTTGGTGGTAATAGCTAAAAATAAATGTCACAATTCACACCATACAATAACTTTTAAGAGAAAAAGAATTAAGCATAAAATAACAAGGAATAGAGCAAACGAAAAATACATGTGCTACTTTGTTTCCGCTATGGAAATATAGCAAAAAGAATAACATAATTGGAGATGCTAGGGAAACCACTGTGAGACATAAATACATAATTAGAGATGCAGTGCAAAAAGAACAGTATATATTTCATTTGAGTTCTTACACATGAACTAAAGTCGAAATCAGCATATGTTCTGATTTCTTTGGTTTGCAGAACTTGTAGCTTTATCAAACACAATTTGACTTGAAATTTTCCAATAGCAAATGTAGTTTTCCGGTGTACTAAACTATACATATAAAATATGGCTTTGATTCTAGAGTGCAAAGAAAGGATGGCCCTTCACTTATCGTCTAAAACTCAAACAGGTTGCTATATTTTTTGTTTCAATTGAGTCCTTAAACTTGCAATATATACTAAACAAGTCCATCCCATTGGTACACTTAAAACACAAGAAACAGGTTATTGACTGAGCATCTAATCACATCACGTCAACACCAGATTATCAACCGAATATAACAACTATGTAAATTCAACCATGAAGCATGGAAAGGAAAAGATGTGTATTTAGAGTTGCAATACATCTCACTATCATTGAAATAGTTCTCCATCCATTCATCTGAGGATGGATCCAAGACTTCATTACTGAAAATAAATCTATCATCTATCATAAATTCTTTGATTAGAATAGCTGGAAATCCACATCTACTGCTAGAAAAATTCTTTCCGAGGTAAGAAAATTAAAACCTGAACACGTGAGATTCGACTGTAAATTTTGTGTGCATATTTTTGCTGATGTCGAGTCCTCTCGAACCTAAACTAAAAAAATCAAACGCACCAAGTGGATGCTTTAGCCTAATTTGAATAAAGTAGTAAGATGAATCTAATTTATCTATCTGAAGAAACAGTCTTGGAACAAACTACTTTAGAGGACAAATGCTCATTGACGGTTGTGGCACCATCATCATCAGAAAAAAAATTTAGAACACGACGCCTTTTCACTCTTGATGCCTCGTTTGCTTCCTCCACGCCCTTCTCGACCTCATCTGCTACCATTTATCTCACTTGAGATTTAGAAAGACTTGAAACAGTCAGAAGAGAAGGCAAAGTTGACAAACACACCTCCAAAATCCAATTCGTCTAAGTCAAAATCACCAAATCCTCGAAGTGGAGTTTGATTTCCCATCGTATCATCCCATAGAGGTAAAGCTATGAATTTGAGAAATAGGTTCTAAAACGTAAATTCCCTTGGAAAAAAAAGAAGAAGAATTAGTTGTAGAAAACAAACCAAATTGGGAATATGTTGGCAGGCAACATTCTTCTTCTTGCTGCCATTGCCACATATCGCTCCTACAAATTCCACAGGACATTAGTACGGAGTTTCAAAAATTATTTTAACTGAGCACTCAAAATCTCAAGTTCCGGCAGATCATCAAACAACAAGTTGCTTCAGTCAAAAATGGTAATGGATGCGATATCATCCATAATTGTGTTGCCTCAAATCGCACCCAAAGGGCTCTCGGCTCGATCAAGGATGAGATCTAACTCGGGGAAGAAAGCACGAACGGATCGGCCTTGCTCGCCTCGCGTGGTGGCAGAGTGAGCGACGAGGAAGCAAAGAGACGACCCGTTTCCCTGTTCCTTTCATATGCTCTGCGATTCTCCATCCTCCGTACCGCTTTCCGCCTTCGTAAACCCTAACAAAAAAAAAGACGAAACGAGGATGAATCGGCTTAAACAAATCCCCCAGGCCGTCAATAACAATTTTCTCTGACAGACTAGAGCAAGACAAAGACCGAGCTGCAAATATCGATCTTCCAAAGAGGAGGCCAAGTGCGGAGGGTGGCGATCCAAGAGCGGAGTGATTAGGGCATTTTCTATTTGACGAAGAGGTGAAGGAATTCAAAGGAGAGGAGGTTCGCAGAGAGGAGTTTGCCGGAGAGGGGTTTGCTGGAGAGGAGTTGGATGGAGAGGACGTGAGAGGAGTTGGAAGGAGAGGGCGTGAGAGGGGTTTGGGAAGATAGGCATGAGATGAGGAGTTGTGAGAGGGGTTCGGGAAGATAAGCATGAGATGAGGAGTTGTGAGAGTGAAACCTAAGGGTACTTGATCCAACGGTTTGTATTATCCCAGATTTAGATGAGTGTTTAACAATACACAACGCTTTTTAAAAATCGTTGTCGTAGACACTAAAAAAATGCTAATAGACAACGCTTTTCAAAAAGTGTTGTGTTTGACCCATAAAAATCACTAATAGACAACGGTTTTTAAAAAAGCGTTGTCTATTAGTAAGAAAATAAAGGAATAGACAACGCTTTTCACTAAAAGCGTTGTTAAAAAGAAAAAGACAACACTTTTTTAAAAAAACGTTGTCTTTTAAGTGTTGTAAAATCCCAATTTTCTTGTAGTGTTAAATAAAAATTTCTCTTTTAAAAATTCCCTTCATGGTTGGTCATAAAAGGAAACTTTTATAAATTAAAATCTCTCTATTAAAACATGTGGATGATTTACAAAAAGGAAAGTTTTCTCTAAAATTAAAATCTTCCTTTTAATCTACAAATAAGGAAAGATATCAAATCTTTTCCTAATCTTTTGTAGAAACTATAAAAGGAAAGATTTCATTTTAAAACTCTCTTTTAAAATCATGAGGATGGTTTCATAAAAGGAAAGTTTTATCAAAAATTAAAATCTTCCTTTTAACTACAAATAAGGAAAGATATCAAACCTTTCTCTTAATCTTTTGTAGAAAGCTATAAAAGGAAAGATTTAAATTTTAAACTCTCTTTTAAAACCATGGCTTCCACATAAGAAAGATTTTAAAAAATAAAATCATTTTAATTTATTGTGGTCGACCACACCAAGCTTGGGTTCAAGCTAGGGTCGGCCACCTCTCACCTTGGTTTGGCCGGGCCTAGCTTGGGCTCCAAACTAGGCTTGGCCGACCACCGTAAGGTGGGTAAGAAGGTGGGTATGGGTGGGTATAATACTTTATAAATAAGAGGCTACGACAGTGACCGAGAGGAGGAATTGGTTTTGGTCTCCCGATGAACTTTAGCTTCCCGTGTTCGCCCCGAACACACAACTCGAGTTCATCAATAATAACTCATACCACTAAAGAGTTATTATTGAACTACCGCACCAATCCCATATTACTATATGGGCTCCTTCTTATCATGAGTGTGTTAATCTCCCTGTGTTTAAGATATTGAATGTACACTAATTAAATGAGTTACTGACAACTCTCTTTAATTAATATCTTAGTCCAAGAGTAGTACCACTCAACCTTATTGTCATGTCGGACTAAGTCCACCTGCAGGGTTTATATGACAATCCTTATGAGCTCCCCTTGGGAACATTATCAACCTAGATTACTAGGACACAGTTTCCTTCTATAATCAACAACACACACTATAAATAATATCATTTCCCAACTTATCGGGTCTCTTGATTTATCGAGCTAAATCTCACCCTTTGATAAGTCAAAGAAATAAATACTAAGTACACGTGCTTGTTATTATTGTTGGTTGCTACTGGGAATATAGTATCGATTCCCCTGTACAAAAATTTTGTACAAGTCCTGAACCATACCTAACAACCTATTGTGTTCTTTAAAAATTAAATATGGAATCTCAAACAGAACATAACATTATTGATTCCAAATTTAACTTATCTGTTCTTAGAGGTTTAGACTTGGATCGCAAATGATAATTAACATTATAGATCTAAATCCACCTATGTTACAAATTCAATTAAATATTTATTTCAAAAATCGGTTCCCAGGTCAAACATGGCGAGGCACTTGACCTTCTTGGGTATGAGAACATCCACCACTGTCTCGACAAAATCTCTTAACGAAATTCAATATTTAATTTCCTTATAGTAACCCTAGGTTTAACCAAAAAGAACAATCGAATCATAAGATCGAAAACCAAAGAAACACAAATTCGAAACAAATTCGAAACCTAGAATCACTAACCTCTTATGTTTGATATTTCAACGTTGTGTGGGCAACGATCTACCGAAATGAGAACCACCAAGACAACTTCCTTCTTGCAAGTTTCAGCCACCAACCTTCAAGCTCCAAGGGATGCAAGAGCAAAGCCTCCTTTCTCTCCTTCTCCAAGCAAAATCCGGCCACCACAAGAACTCCTAGAGATGATGTGGTTTGGCCACAAGAAGAAGAGAGGAGAGGATGATTAGGGCCGGCCACACCAAGGAAGAAAAGAGAGGGAATACTAGATGATATGTTGTGTGTGGTGAGGCACCTCTACCCCCTCTTTTATATTCCTTGGTCTTGGCATATAAGGAAATTTAATTATAATTAATATTTCCTTATTTTCCTTGACATTGGTTAATAAGAAAAATTTAATTAAAAATTTCTTTTAACCCTTATCATGGCCGGCTACCTCATGTGCTCCAAATAAGGCAGGTTTTAAATACAAAATTAAAACTTCCTTATTTGTTTCTGAAAATTTTTAAATTAAAAATTTCTCTAATAATTTTTCCCTTCATGGTTGGTTATAAAAGAAAACTTTTATAAATTAAAATCTCTCTATTAAAACATGTGGATGATTTACAAAAAGGAAAGTTTTCTCTAAAATTAAAATCTTCCTTTCAATCTACAAATAAGGAAAGACATCAAATCTTTTCTTAATCTTTTGTAGAAACTATAAAAGGAAAATTTTAATTTTAAAACTCTCTTTTAAAATCATGAGGATGATTTCATAAAAGGAAAGTTTAATCAAAAATTAAAATCTTCCTTTTAACTACAAATAAGGAAAAATATCAAACATTTCTCTTAATCTTTTGTAGAATGCTATAAAAGGAAAGATTTAAATTTTAAACTCTCTTTTAAAACTATGGCTTCCACATAAGGAAAGATTTTAAATAAAATCCCTTTTATTTTTATATGGCCGGCCACACTAAGCTTGGGCTCCAAGCTAGGGTTGGCCACCTTAACTTGGCTCAACCTATGGCTTGGCTGGCCCAAGCTTGGACTCCAAGCTTGCTTGGCCGGCCACCTAAGGTTGGGTAGGAAGGTAGGTATAGGTGGGTATCACACTTTATAAATAAAAGGCTACGATAGGGACCGAGAGGAGGAATTGGTTTTGGTCTTCCGATGAAATGAAGCTTCCCATGTTCGCCCCGAACACCCAACTTAATTTCATCAATAATAATTTATTCCACTAAAGAATTATTATTGAACTACCGCACCAATCCCAAATTACATTTTGGGCTCCTTCTTATCATGAGTGTGTTAATCTCTCTGTGTTTAAGATGTCGAATGTCCACTAATTAAATGAGTTACTGACAACTCACTTTAATTAATTTCTTAATTCCATGAGTAGTACCACTCAACCTTATTGTCATGCCGGACTAAGTCCACCTGCAGGGTTTACATGACAATCCTTATG
This sequence comes from Zingiber officinale, assembly GCF_018446385.1. Classification (NCBI taxonomy): domain Eukaryota; kingdom Viridiplantae; phylum Streptophyta; class Magnoliopsida; order Zingiberales; family Zingiberaceae; genus Zingiber; species Zingiber officinale. The sequence goes on along the minus strand of NC_055996.1, from coordinate 133,489,112 downwards.
AGCTCCCCTTGGGGACATTATCAACCTAGATTACTAGGACACAGATTCCTTCTATAATCAATAACACACACTATAAATAATATCATTTCCTAACTTATCGGGCCTCTTGATTTATCGAGCTAAATCTCACCCTTTGATAAGTCAAAGAAATAAATACTAAGTACACGTGCTTATTATTATATCGGGATTAAGAGCACACACTTCCATAATAACAAAGGTCTTGTTCTTTTATTAAGCCAGTATAAAAAGAACTTACCTTAAATGGTCCTGCTCAATACACTCAGAGTGTACTAGTGTAATTTATCAGTCAAGATAAACTAATACCTAATTACACTACGACTATTCCAATGATTTGTTCCTTTCCATCTCAGTCGTGAGCTACTGTTTATAATTTATAAGGAATTGATAACATTATCTTCTGTGTGTGACACCACGCACCATGTTATCTACAATATAAATTAATTGAACAACTACACTTAGCATAAATGTAGACAATTTGACCAATGTGATTCTTATTTCTAAGTAAATATTTATACAAAAAGCTAAGTTTTTAGTATACATTTCAACAATTATATCGAGATTAAGAGCGCACACTTCCATAATAACAAAGGTCTTGTTCTTTTATTAAGTTAGTATAAAAAAAACTTACCTTAAATAGTCTTGCTCAATATATTCAGAGTGTACTAGTGTAATTTTATAGTCAAGATAAACTAACATCAAATTACACTACGACTATTCCAATAGTTTGTTCTTATCCATCTTGTCATGAGCAACTGTTTATAATTTATAAAGAACTGATAATATGATCTTTTGTGTGTGACACCACACACCATGTTATCTATAATATAAATTAATTGAACAACTACACTTAACTTATAAATGTAGATATTTGACCAATATGATTCTTATTTCTAAGTAAATGTTTATACAAAAAGCTAGGCTTTTAGTATATATTCCAACATGTATAACCTTGAAATACACCAAATGGATGTTAAGACTGCATTCTTAAATGGTGAGTTGGAAGAAGAAATCTATATGGAGCTGTTGGACCCCATGGGTGTTTTGATCTGATCAACCAAGTTGGTTAGGTCCTGCTTTGTGTTTGATCCCTGTGTCTGAGTGTGCAGGAGCTTAGGAGCACAGGAAGTCGAGCGAAAGACGTAGCTAGCGAGAAGGACGACACGGGAAGGGAGCCGACGGGCTTGGTGCGTCCGAAGGACGAGAGAGCTGCGGAAGAGTACACTGGTGGCGAGAAGAACGTGCACGGCATTCGAGGGACGTTAAACCGGGACGGAAGCCTGCTCGAGGAAAAAGTCGGGAATTAGGTTCGGGTGAGCCCTATTCCGGTTGGCCGCAATCACCTAAGTTGTCGGAGCATCGGAAGCTAAAACAAAGTTAAAAGGAGCTAAAAAGCTAAGCTATAGGCGCCTTAAAGGAAGTGCTGGAGCCGCCTGTGCAGTCCTCCACCTTGGAGGTGCCTTCAATAAGTGTTGAAGGCGCCTTCAACAATGGAGGCGCCTTCAACACTGTTGGAGGCGCCTCCAAGCTGGTCAAAATGATCGTTCGAGTATCGGATAGAATTCTATCCACTCATCGAGTTGGAGGCGCCTTGAACCTTATTGGAGGTGCCTTGCACCCTCGGGATAGACTTTCCAGGAGCTATATAAAGGCTCTTGGAGCTAGGAATTAGACATCAACTCAGTATTCAACTCTGTAATCAATTCCTAGCAGCTTGTGAGCTTTCTCAGTGTGTAAAAAGACTTCTCCACCTACAGTAAAGGAGACTTTCTTAGTGCACGCTTTTTATCGCCCTGGATTAACAACCTTTTTTGTTGTAACCAGATTAACTCCCGAGTCTCTGGTTTATTTCTGTTTCCTTTTTTTTTGTCTTATTATAGTTGCTTTTATTTTGAGTTGAAAATTCTGAGGAGGGTATCTTTTATTTTTCAGACAATTCACCCCCCCCTCTTGTCGGCCTCCGCTACACCTACAGGAGCAACCTGAGGGGTTCGTAGCTCCAAGAAAAGAGGAAAAGGTGTGTCGACTCATTAAGTCGTTGTCCGTATATTGCCTGTACGGTCAACAAGCTGAGTCGTTTTACGAGTAATCCAAACGACACCTATTGGAAAGCATTGATGTGAGTTCTTAGATATTTGAAATATACTATGAACTATAGATTACATTACGGAAAGTATCCCGCTGTCTTAGAGGGATATTGTGATGCTAATTGGATATCAGATACAAAAGATTCCAAATCTACTAGTGGGTATGTATTCACAATCAGTGGAGGAGCGGTATCTTGGAAATCCATAAAGCAGACATACATAGCTTGGTCAACTATGGAATCTGAGTTTATAGCATTAGACAAAGCAGCTGAAGAAGCTGAATGGCTATGAAATTTTTTGAAAAATATTCCGAGCTGGACGAAACCTGTGCCCGCCGTACTTATACACTGTGATAGTCAATCGTCGATTGGAAGGGCACAAAATAGTATATATAATGGTAAATCTCGACATATACGTCGTAGCCACAATATCATTAGGCAGTTGATCTCGAACGAAGTGATTGCAATCAACTATGTCAAGTCCAAAGATAATTTGGTAGATCCTCTTACGAAGGGGTTAAGTCGAGATCAAGTATACTGCTCATCGAGAGGAATGAGATTAAAAATCTACAACTAAAAACGATTGTAGCGGTAACCCAACCTTGTTGACTGAAAATCCCAATATCTTGATTCAATGGGACAACTAAGTTACAGAAGTTGTGTTACAGCACACGAGATATATTATCAGTATCTCTATCATAATCCTACGATGAACTTGTGTTGTCCTACAACATGTAGTAAGGTTAAACTTATGCTTTTAATGACTTCTATACCTTTATAAGGTAAAGTATGATAGGATACTCTTGATAGAAGTGCCACCTATGTGAGTGTGAAAACTGATCGTTTCAATAAAACACTTATGAATCCAAGATGGTATCCATGACCAAAACAGAACCAACCATGAAAACCCAAAGTAAGTAAGATAAATCTTTGTGTGGGTGTTATTGTCTTAGTATACACAAACAGTTGAGCAGTTCAGAACATCATTGAAACATCCCGCGTCTACCATTCAAGTTTTTTTTAAAAAAAACTCTCATCATTATCATAATGCAGTACCAACAAAGAACTATCATAACCAATAAAAATGATCGTATCAACAAAGGTTTACCGAATAAAATAATAATTCCCAAAACATTCCCTTCTGAATGAATAAAGAAACAAAATCCATTGCGATGAATCCAATATGCTCGGCACTCCTAGACAGCGGATAGTATCATGCGTCCATCCCGCCTCCTCGTCTACTCCATCCGAGAGCCTTCCGTTGTACCCTGAGAATCATCCTCACCTGTAATGTAGACATCATGAGTCTACGGCCCAGCAAGCCCAATCCAATATGTATAAAAGGACATCCATGAGATAATAAAAATAGCAACTAGAAGCCTCATAATAAAGAAATTATAACCCAACTACAATACAGTAAAGAAAGGTAAAGCATGCACAAGTGATCCTATGTAGCTAATAGGGTGAGTATGCCACATATCAGATAACCACAATTAGAACCAGTCAACAGTCTCATAAACCTAGAAGTACCTCCTAGAAAACATGCAGTTAATTATATAGCCGAAGCTAACAATAAATTACAGTATCAGTCATGTTTGGAAGGACCCTCCCCGGAACTCATCCCGGGGCACCTAACTCATACTACTACCACATATGCTCATACCCATCCCATTAGCCACCTAAGAAAAACATAATCAATCCACATTTTACTTATATCAATAGCACATTTCATTCTTTCGGTAAACATACTAATTCACAATAGCATTTCCATATCTTTCCAATATTCTTATCAATAAACATATTCCACACATATCATATTTTTGCAATCATGCATGAATCAAAACTCTTTACTCAAAGATCTTAGCTCTATTCAATCCTATCCAATCTATAACCATGCACATCTTAAAAAAATTAAGGAGGAACATCTCTATTAGCATTACCTTAACTAGAAGAACAATTATACCTTGAACCAAATTTGCATCAAGAACCCAAAAGCCCAACATAAACAACAATAACATCACGAATCAAATCACTAGCTCGTTATCTGTCTAAAAGGAAAAGAGTTTGAAACCAACACAAGAAACAGAATCCACACTAAATTCATATTACAAGTTAATCGATTTTCTATCCAGAATCCGAGAACCCTTGGAAGGAGGTAGAACATCCCAAACCAAATCCCTAACTTGCTATCTGTCCAAAGAAGAGAAAACAGTAACTATCCAAAGAAGAAGGAACCATATTGAATTCATTTTTACACCTTCTAAATCTATAGCTCAACCACCAACCACTGTCATTTCAAAGGAACAGAACACACCATCTTGAATCCACAACTTACAAATCAGTCTAGCTGTTCAAAAGAAATCGAGAAATCCACACCACAGTATGACCGATCAAGGCCTAAAGCACAAGCAATCTGCCCAAAATCCTTCAAAGACAAATGGAAAAAACACAAATACACCATCAATCAAACTTAGTCCACCAAGAATCTATCCGAAAAATGCAAACCAATGTGAAGAATCGAGGTAACAACGAATTCATGTAGAATCCACACTAAATCTACAACATCTCAGTTACGCAGAATCTGAAACAAAGCTGCAACGAACCCGATAAGATGCCCTAAATCCGTGCAAGAAACATGAAGAACAACCTAGGGAAGAAACTCGTCTTTGAAATCATTTACCATCCTTTACTAGCTATCCAAGAGTACTAACACGACCTTGCAAGGAAAATCTACATCAATTCCCATCCACTCCTAAATCCAGAAAACACAAGAGGACTCCGAGGAAAACAAACCAAAATTTCAGGATCGCCATCGCATCAATTACTCAAGCAGCCGAACACATTAGTTGGAATTCAAAACCGACCGAAGCATCTGAACCTCAACAACGTCAAATCAAAATCACGTAAAATCTGTAGCTGCCTGCAGGACAGAATTTCATCAAAGGAGTCGCACAAAATTTCATAGCTATCCATAATAGCGAGACGTTATTGAAATACATCCACGACATGACCCACAGTGAATCCATGAACAGAACAACATATCGGATGCAGTCACAACCCAAATCCATCAAGACAGAACCAATCCAATACCAAAATCCTTTCCAATGAAGCAAGAAAACCAAGCTACAAAGCAAAATCTCAGACCTCGGTGAAGAACCCAGACCAATTCTCGATTAAACGGAATGCCCTAATTCTGTGTCGAAAACCGGAAGAAGACCCATGAATCGCTCAAAACCATCCAAGAGAAAACAGTCGTATCGCATCCATTTAAAAACAAGATACCTTAAATAGACCCTACAGCGAATCCACGGAAGGTCACCAGCCGAAGCAAAACATCATGGAGATCACAGATCGACAGAAGAACCTCATAGAAAACCCAAACCGAAGCTAGAACGTCACTGAACCTGAAGCCAAACCATAAACGTCAGGAAGATAACTCGGAACTCAACACAAAATTCTTAGATCGAACACTTCAGGCAAGAAAAAATCGTCCCCTTAGTTACTTGTTCCCTACCTCACCGATCTCCGTTCAACATAGGGAAAGGTACTGGCCTTCTTCCTTCTTGTTCCACTGCTGGATGCCCTAGCTTCCAATTTTTGTGCCGTCAAAGCGAGGAATCGCACGATTCCTTGTCCGATCCGCTACCATCGATGAAGATCGGCAACCAAATCCGACATTGTCCTCAGCTCCGACCGCCGAGGAGAGAACTCCGTCGAGATGACGAAGGTGAGTGAAGAGAGGAAGTCGGCGGTATGAGGTGTGTCGTGAAACGGAGGAACAGTGGTGGCTCTTTATACCTAGGTTAGTTAATTGGTGTTAGTTTAGGTAGGTTAGATTAATTAACGATTATTTGTTTCCCCTTAATATCTTCAATTCAATTCCTTACTTTCCATCGTGATTTCTTACAATCATGTTCACTACGCAGCCTAATATACTTGATAACATTTCACTACGGAAGGTTTAAAGTCACAAATTATCTTTCCCGATGCATTGATTTATCGATTGAACTCTCCTTATATGCATACATTATTTTTCATTTATGTGGGGGATTGTTAGAAATTATAAATGGAAAAATAATCAAAAAAGTTTAAATATCTTTTTGATGATTAAAAGGTGCATCTAATAAAGAGGTAGTATATCTCTTAGGAAAGGATGCGATCTACATCACCCATTTTGAAATAGATGGATGAGATCTAATTGAACCAAAAGGTTCTTATACCCTTTCATATGTATAAATAAAGTCTCTCACATGCTCATTCATTCACTCACTTCCTTCCAAGCAAAGCAAGCATTGCATTCTTGCATTGGAGAGTTCAAGAAACTTCCTCGGTTCGGAGGTCTTGCGATTTGCAGTACTGCTATCGCAAGATAAAAGTCGTTTTATCTTGGGAGACGATTGTCGTATTCCGTGAACACCGTGTGTGGGGCAAATTCGTCTTAAAGAAATAAAGTCTAACTCTAATCTCGACTTAGCCAAAAACGATGATATATTATCATTCTATCTACACTCAATATGCATCAGCATTAAAGGACCCAACACGTAACACTAAGCATCAATCAATATAATCTTAATATTCCATGAGTCACCTAAATCCCAATTTCTCCAAATCTGACTTATCTCTTTGCAAATTATTTCTGCTTGATTTATTTACTTAACCTTGCATTCTTAATCTTGACTATATGCCTTGACTTAAGCTTTTATGTCGTCTTTACATATTAACCTATTTTGATGTATATAAAAGTGGGAGAGATAAAAATAAGGGTTAAAGTAAAGAAAATTTAAATTGAAAAATTTATCTTTAACTTCCCAATTTAAACAAGTCCTATATGATTAGAGGTTATATGTCAAATTAATATATTCATGTAGGACCATTATATTTATTTTATACATTGAATATAAAATTCTGAACTTATCTTTTGATTATTATTTACTAATTTTAATTTAATTTTCATACTATGGAGAAAAAGGAAAAATTGTTAGTACTAAAAGCATAACATTTAATCCAATGTTTTGAATTATAACTAAGGTTAAAATTATATTTGTTGTGATCAAATGAGTTATGTCAAGTATGCAAGAGTAGCTTATTTGACAAATGGTAAAGTCCTAGTTAGAAATCATAGTTAGAAACCAAGTAACGATAAAGTCCTAGTGAAGCTAGGTAACATGAAGTCTTAGTTGGGAACCAATCAATGATTAAATCCTACTAGAACTAGGTAACGGTAGACTGATTGATTCACCAGTCAACAAATCATCCATCAGAGCCAACGTGTCATCTTCCTAGCCTTCAAATAAGATCATACGGTAAAGTTTGAGTGTTTTGTGAATCATTACTTTTAAACTTAATTGTTAGTTAAATGACAACAATATCCTTAAATTATATAAATTAATATTTTTTAATTATCTAAATATAATTTTGATACACTATTTGTTTATATAATTACTATTATATTTTAAATATTGTATCAAAATTATTTTTTATAATGAAAAAAATATATAAAATTAATTTTTAAAAATGACAAAATTTATATAAATACACAAAAATATGTCTATAAAATTCTAGAAATACAAATTATATAAAAATATAAAATATTATTTAAAAATAAATATCAAGAAGTGTGATGACAATTATGTAAAATGATAAATTTATTAAGGACATAAATGTCAACTTTTAATTTTAGACCATAAATAAAAAAATAGAAACAAAAACAAATCAAATTCTTACTTCTAGTTTTTGAATAAAAGTTACATAAGCTGAAGCAAAGTTGACATTCACAAACCCTCAAAAGTGCTTTCATATAGCTAGAATCTATGAAGCGCTTAGTAGAAGCTCTACCAAACACTCGTTTATACTCGGCGTGTGAACTACATAAATACTAATGTTAGCCATTATAATGTTATTATGAGAGTATAATTATAAAAATCAAGAGAAAGTTATCATTTTTTTTACATCTTGCTTCGGTCTTCGTCATCGCTTAACGATAAAACGGAGAATGCTAACATTATTCTTAGTGTGAAATGATTATTTTAATATTTAGAACCCTAATAGATCATGTTTGATAAAATAAGTAAGCTAAATTAAACCGAATTTAAAATGAATTAAATCATTGAAATGATTATTTAAATTTATCTTTTTTTTTGTTTGAATTTGAGACTGATTTCAATGTCATAGAGTTCTTAATTCAAATTTAAAATTTCAATATTTTAAACTTATTTAATTGATTAATAAATTTCTAAAAGTACATCTAAGTTTTATCTTTTCCAAAAGACCCATCTAATTCTCCTTTTATCTCTCCCACTAATAGCGAACTCTTCTCTGTCCTCTCTTCTTTTTCCTTTCTTCACTCTTCTCTTTTCTCTTTTCTCTTTTCTCATTCAGGTAAACACCTCTCCTCTCTCCTCTCTCCTCTCTCCTCTCTTCCCTTTCCTTGCTATTATTTTTTGTGATGCTAATTTTTAAATATCAACACCACAACTTAACACACTAATATTGTTATAGTGTTGATTTTTTAAAAACCAATATCATAACTTAAACACCAACACTAACTGTACTACTATGGTGTTATTTTTTTTAAATGGTAAAAAATGATATATTTAGATTTCGGAGCACTGCAAAAACTTACAGGAGTTGGAATGAATCAAATCAGAGTTTGCTAGGTCGAACAATGAGTTTTAAAATCTATTGATGACTTAGAGGATTTGAATTTATGAGAAGTTGGCATATAATTAAATAGGGTAGTCAAGTTAATGTATTTATGGTGTCTATACATGATTCTGACATTATTACGATAAGTTATGTGTATATTTTAATTGCCTTAAGTCATAAATTTTAAAAATCTTCTAATCATTGCTATTAATGACTTCAAGCAAATATCCTTGGGCATATATAGATTCTGATACTTCAGAAACCTATTGCACTTGAAATGAGTTTAATCAGAGCTATCTCAATCCATCAATGAATTTTTACTGAAATTTATTGATAGACTTAGGAAATTTAGATTTCTAAAAAGTTGAATAATAATGGAAGAGGGTAGTACAATGAAGGTATTTATCGTGTTTATGTCTAGTTCTGGTATTCCTACGATAAGTTATGTGTATGCGTCGATTGTCTTTAAGTCATAAACTTAAAAAATTTCTAATCACTACTATTAATGACTTTAGGTTGGTATCTCTATGTATATATACACTCAGAGGTATTTCATAAACTTTTAATACTTGAAGTAAGTTCGATTAGAGCTACGTAGGTTCATAAATAAGTTTTGACTGAAATAATAGTGATAAAAAGGTTTTCAATTTTTATGGCTTAAAGTCAATTGACACATACATATAACTTATCGTAGGGAAGTCAAAATCATACATGGAAACCATAGATACCTTCACTGCACTATCTTCTTTCATTATATGTGAACATTTTTAGAAATCTAAATTTTTAGGTTCATCAATAAGTTTCAATCAAAACTCATTGATAAATCTAGAGAGTTATGATTGTACTTATTTCAACTCTTATGGGTTTATGTAGTGCTCCAAAGTCCAAATATGTCTTTTTAAAATTATTTTAAAAAATCAACACCACAATGGTACTTAATGGTATAACCATGATTTTTAATCAGGATGGGCGATTTTTAAAAATTCTAAATATTAGCGTAGATTGATTTTCATCCTCCAAAAGTCTATCAAATTTAAAGAGCTAAAAATAAACTTAAATTCAAAAATTTCAACTATAGCCCTTGGTTCTAATTGAAACAATGATTATCCTCAAATCTTAACTATAACTCAAAGTTAAAAAATCATTTGTGATCTCGATTTGTCATAATATTTAACTCATAATTCATTACAATCTAAATAACCATCCTAGCTAGCAATCTAATAAAATAAAATTTATATTTTGCAACTCTCCTTTAATTAATGAAATATGAAAGAAGAAAGGAATAACTTACTCCTCTTTAAAAAATTGTTGATTTTGAGAAAAATAGAGAAAAGAAGATAGGAATGAAGAAACAAAAGAGGGGAGCTTTTTCTTTTTCGTTAGCAACCTCGATTAGTTTTGGTGAGCTCAACAACAACATAAAGAGAGCAAGACAAGGCAAGATAAAACATGGCTATTCTTGTGGTACCAACAAAATCCTAAAAATATGAGAAGAGAGAGAGAAGATGCGAGGGCTACCCTTATTGCTGGAAGAGAGTAACAACAAATGTTGCATTTGTTGCCTACTAGAGAAGAGAAAGGAGATAATAAAGAGATCTCTTATTGTTGTGCCTCGGAGGAGTCTCTGCCTGGTAAACGGACAACATCTCTCCCCTTATGACAATATACGAAATCTAGATATAATTACAGAAGATGGTACAAGTATAGTAATAAAGTCCACACTGTCGGAATCACACACACAACCACATAGGATAATAAGCAACCGACATGATTGTACTAAAAATACAGCGAAAAACAAAAGGACAAGTCACCTAAACCAAAACGACAAACTGCTAGTCAGTTAGGTTATACACATCATTCACTAAAAATAACCAAAAAAGAGCCACAAGGCCAAACACCAAGTCCAAGTCAAATTATTACAATGTTAAGTTTATAAAATCCAAACATGCAAGTAAAATATAAAACAGAGTAAAAGTCGTCCTCAGATATAAGGTGAGACCGACATATAGGATACTTCAAGCGACTCTACAACATCTACATGTTATCTGAGAAACATAAAAGTACAAATGGGGGTGGTGAGTCTAAGTGACTTAGCGGATAATAGACATGATAGTGCATAGTCAGTATAAAACATAGAGATCAAAACATACAATCTCAGTAGAGAAATAAGAACATGATCATATATGACATAATATAATGCATATACCCAATCTAGATCTAATACACATAGTATAGTGATCAGTAAACTCACTAGGGATCAACAACAGATTTGCTTATAACACTTGAGCAATATATGACAACATATACATGTATGATAAATAAACATGTATGAATCATGACAACCATATGCAACAATCATATCTCTAGAAAATGCAACATGTCAAAGACATATGCACAACAGTATCTCCAAGATATGCAACACGCATCATCTGTTCATATGATCATGTATGCATCACTCCGACATACCACTCTAAGCTACCACTACATCCTCATGGCCGAGTGGGGAGGACTGTGACAACTGCTCGCGTCTCCAAACAACCACTACATCAATGTGGTTGAGACGGGCAAGATGCAAAGTAGCTATCTAGCTACATAGCAAGAGGATCACTGTCTGCACGACTCCAGGAACCACTACATAAAATGGTTGAGTGGGCACAACAGGACAACTGCACCTAATTCCAAGCTATCACTATCCTTAAGTGGTCGAATGGGCAGAAAAAATAACTGACGACTAGCTCATACCATAAGAGAGACAATGATCATCAGCATGCATATAGTGCAATGATGAATATGACGTAACTCAATCAAATGCAATATATTACAAGCATATGCAGATGTATCACCAAAAGATGTACCGTGCATCATATGCATATGAACACATATGCATCACTCCTGACTCCACTCCATCCATCACTACATCTGAGTGGCCGAGCGGGCAGGATTGTGATGACTGCTCACATCTCCAGCTATCACTATATCAATGTGGCCGAAACGGCAGGATGAAGGAGACAATAAAGAGAGCTCTTATGCTTGAGAAGAAGAGAGAAAAAAATTATAGGTTTACTACCATTGGAGAAGAGAAAGAGAAGAAGCAAATGGGGAAAAAGATGAAGAGAAAAATAAAAGAGAGGAATAGGTAAAGGGGTGACATACGGTATGATAGGGCTAAGAAGAAAAGGGAGAGAAAAAAAATGAAATAGGAGATTTTTTTATAAAATATTCTAATTCATTTTAAATCAATTGAATCGGTTTAAATCCTAAAATTGGTTTGACAATAATTTGATGATATCAACTTTAAATCAATCTCGGTTCAAATCAACGTAATTCTTATCTCCACATCTATCCGTGAGATTTAGTTCGAACCCGATTTAATTTTAATTTAGTGTCCTCATTTTGTGTCATATGATTTTATTTATCTATTTATTATTATATATTTTATTTTTAAAATTTAATTTTTTAAATCATGATATTGCTTCGTAAAAATGATTCCATTATATAACTGAGATTATGGACTTTTTAAATATGTGAATAATTTTAATTTTTTATAATGAACGGTAATAAATCAATCGATCGATCAAAGTGACAATCAAGATTTTCAAATATATAATATTATTTTTAAAATAAAATGAAAAAGGGATAGTCATATCCCTCTTCTCCGCTGGTTACCTGGGATACCGATGGTATATATATATATATATATATATATATATAAAAGTTATAATATTAATTTTTAAAAATCAACACCTGCTAATTTAGAAACACCAACATCAACACTACTACTGTAGCGGTATTAGTCTGTTACAATTTGGTGTTGACGTTTAAAAAAATAGTTTGTAACAAAAAAAAAAAATAGAGGGAAGAAAAGAAAAACAAAACGACGAAAAATGAGAGAGGAAATATGTCTACATAAGAAAAAAGAAGAAAAAAACAAAAGAGTTAGCTATTGGTGAGAAGAGTAAAATGGAAATTAAGCGTTTTTTTTAGAATTCCATATTTTCCCTTCATTTTCTTAACACTTTAAAAATGAATATTTTATATGATATTTAGTTGGAGAAAATTAAAAGGGTTATAAATAATTTTTAAAAAATATTTGATAAAATTTGTATTAGCTCAAGTTAAAATAATTGTTAATGTAAGTACAATCTAAATACTTTAGATAAGTCTTGGGTTACGTGTAGTGGTTAGAATTTTAAGTGCAGATCCTACAAGTGTTAGGATAAGGGATTTTTCCTCCTATTGATGATCAATCATCCAAGTTAATAAGAATTGGTTACCAATACCAACTAAATAAAAAAATTTAAAAAAAATTGAGTCCCTTTTGCTATCAAATTATCTGGAACACAAGAATATGGGCACACGCCAGAAAAAATAAAACTTCAGATAAGAAGAGTAGCATTTGCCTTTCTGGAACACTGCGAGAACATGGCTCAAGCTAGAGTGGTGCTCCTCCCGATCCCTGCCGTCGGCCACATCATGTCCATGCTCGAGATGGCCAAACTCCTCCACCGCTACCACTTCTCCGTCACCGTTCTCATGGTGCCTGTCCCTACCACCTTTCCCGTTGGCGACTATATCGCCACCATCGCCGCCTCCGGCCTTGACATCGACTTCCGGAATATCCAGCCCGTCGATCCGCCCAAGGACGCCGACGGACCGGAGCATTTCATCTCCGCCTACATGGAGAAGCAAAACCACCATATCAAATCCGCCCTCCATGACCTCTTGCGCTCTGGCGACTCCCCTTTGGCCGCTTTAATCGTCGACTTATTTGCCACCGGAGCGATCGACGTCGCGGCCGAACTCGGTGTTCCTTGCTATGTCTACTTCGCCTCCAACGCCGCCTTCCTCGCTCTTATGCTCTATCTCCCAACCCTCGATGAGAAGTTCCCCGTGGAGTTCGAGGAGATGCAAGAAGAGGTGAGGGTACCGGGCGTGTGCCCCATCCCGCCGATCTCGATGCCGTCGCCCTTCATGAGGAAGAAGAGCGGGAGGTACACTTGCTTCGTCCACCATGGCCGGCGCTACTCCGAGCTTAAAGGCATCGTGGTCAACACATTCACGGATCTTGAGCCGGCGACGCTGCGGGCGCTGGATGAGGGTCTCTGTGCGCCCGGCCGTCGGACCCCGCCGATGTATCCAGTCGGCCCGCTGATAGCGCGCGAGGAGGGCGAGAAAAGTCGGCAGCAAGAGTGCGTCGCGTGGCTCGACGGGCAGCCGGCACGCTCGGTGGTGTTCCTCTGCTTCGGTAGCAAAGGCTGCTTCAACGCGGCGCAGGTGGGGGAGATAGCAGCGGGGCTGGAGCGTAGCGGGTGCCGGTTCTTATGGGCGCTGCGGGTGGCGTCGGAAGAGGTGCTCGGGATGCGGAAGCCGGTTGATGCGAAGCTGGAGGAGGTGCTGCCGGAGGGATTTCTGGAGCGGACGAAGGCGAGGGGGATGGTATGGCCGTCGTGGGCGCCGCAAGCGGAGATACTAGCTCACCGGTCGGTGGGGGGATTCGTGACGCACTGCGGGTGGAACTCGTGCCTGGAGAGCCTGCAGTGCGGGGTCCCCTTGCTGGGGTGGCCGCTGTATGCGGAGCAGCATTCGAACGCGGTGGTGATGGAGGAGGAGATGGGGGTGGCGCTGCAGCTGAAGGTGGAGAGGGCGAATGACAACTTTGTGAAGGCGGAGGAGTTGGAGAGGGGAGTGAGGACGTTAATGGGGAAGAGCGATGAAGGAAGGAGAGTGAGGGCGAAGGCGGAGGAGATGATGGCGGCGGCTAAGAAGGCATGGGAACAAGGTGGACCTTCCTGGGTAAACATGGAAGCCCTAGTCAACGAACTGCTCGCCAAATGAAGTGAAATGAAATTAGAGCCTTTCATTTTATAGCCAATGACTGCATATGCATCGACAATGTATGTTTTTGATAAATCGATATGCACTATTACTAATTACTTTCAAGTTTAGAATTGCAAAATCGAAAACAATTCGAAAAATGATTCGAAATAAAAGAGCGATGCACTATATCATTGAGTACATTATTAAACTAGAACAAATGTCACCATTGTTCATGGGTTACATGTGACTGTCCCCTCGGATGGGTCTAGTGATTAACACATAAGATATTATCATAATAAGGTCTGGGGTTCGAATCTCGGTAAAGCTGAGGTAAATACCTCTCTTATGTGATAGTCACTATTCCAAAGGCTAGTAGTTGCTTGTAATTTACCTTCTCCATGTTGGCATTGGGACGGATTGACGGGAGCACTGGGGACAAACGTATTCATTTTTTACCACAATGAGTTACATGTGACTGAGTTTCCAACTTGAGTTCATCTTTATGGAACATAAACTTACATCAATATCAAAAATATATACACAATTTGCTCTTATTATTTTCATCCTATTGAATTGATTTGAGGGATCCCATCAAACGTAAGTTGAAAGTAAAAAAGACTGACCGAGGTGGAAGATAAAGCCAAGAGAGGTGTCTAAGTCGATCAAACATATCAAGTATGGCTGAACAGACAACACAAGTTTAGGGGACAAGTAAGATGGGCATTGCCCTACCGGATAAAATAATCTTCCGACCACAAAGAAAGTTAAGCAACAGTTGGTCTCGCTAATCAGGCTCTATGTCCAGTCAGATGGAGATAACCGACGATGATCAAGAAGCAAGGAAAGAGACGAGCTGGTAGGTCCTAAGGACACTACCGAGCAGGGGCAACTCAGCCGAGTGGACTCTTGTCGGTTGCGCATGACCCCACTAAATATCTTATCATATCCTTTTGAGAGTTTATGTCGCTGACAACAGGACATGTCTGGTAGACAATCATACTTTAGAAATTTCTAGGTTGTCATATCAAAAAATTGCATGATTTTTTAGGGAATAATGTTAAGGACATTTTTCGATTTATCTTTTCTTAGGACATCTAGAAAAACATGTCTACACTTTGGGATGCGTACATGAACACTATAAGGATATTATAAAAAGGGGTTTCTATTTACAGCAGGAGGTATACGTAACTCCATTCTACACACGCTTAGCTATAATTTTCCTTTTCTTCTACGCACCGGATACTAACTTGAGCGTCAGCGGATCAATACTAGGAATCCCTTCCCATCCCGACACTGACACTTTTGTATTGTAGGGTTACGTAGAGTCTTCGCCGCGTTAACTTTGAAGTCACATTTTCAGTTGAACATCTTCATCAATTTCAGATAGGATCACAAATGATGACAATCTCATCATCGTTCGATCTCCATAGCCACCAAATGTGTTCTCGCCGCTGTATGCCATGTAAAGAAAACCTTCCTCGTCTTTGTGTTCCTCATAGATGGCAGACATCAAGATATAGGAATACAAATAGAGATTCAAGATAACTACATTGTAGGAATACAAAAAAAAAAAAAAAAAAAAAAAAAAAAAAAAAAAAAAAAAAGTTGAAGTGGATCACAAATATAAGATATCGCAAATATATGTCTCTCAGATATTGTCGACGACAAGAACACATACTTGTTTCAGTCAACTTGTGGATCCCTTCTCATGTATGGAAGAAACTCCTTTACGAGGATCAACAAGATACGCTATATAATTCCGAATCATGATTTCTCCAAATCTGACAAATGTCCTATTTTAACTAAACGCAACACCAAGTGTCAGTCAATATAATCTTATAATATTCCATGAGTCACCTAAATCCCAATTTCTCCAAATCTGACTCGAGGACATCACTTGCGGATTTCAGCTTCTAACGAATCATGTGAATGAGATCATGGACATGTTGCTCATGCGAGCCGATAACACCTTCTGACAAAGACCAATTCGTCTTAACTTATTTTCAGACACCTGTTTATTAGTTTGACAAGTAGTTTACTGTACTTGATTTAAACTTTTTGACTTATCCTAGGACTTGAATTCTATTTTACAGTTGACTTATCTCTTAGTAAATTATTTATCTGCTTCATTTATTTACTTAACCTTGCATGACTATATGCTTGACTTAAGCTTTTATCTCATATTTACATATTAACCAATTTTAATGTATTAAAAAAAGGAGAGGGAGATAAAAATAAGGATTAAAGTCAAGAAAATTTCAATTGAAAATTTGTCTTTAACTTTCCAATTTAAACAAATCCTATATAATTAAGGGTACTAATTAAAGGAAGTTATGTCTTAAATTAATATATTCATGTATAACCATTATATTTATTTTATACAATGAATATAAAATTCCAAATTTATCTTTTGATTATTGTTTACTAACTTTAATTTAGTTTTCATACTATAAAAAAAAAGGAAAAGATTGTTTGTACTAGGAACACAATATTTAATCCAGAGTTTTGATGTATATCTAAGGTTAAAGTTAGGTTTGTTACGATCAAATAAGTTGTGTCAAGTATGTAGGAGCAGATTATTTGACAAATGGTAAAGTCATAATTAGAAATCAAGCAACGACAAAGTCCTAGTGAAACTAGATAAAGTGAAGTCATAGTTGAGAATCAGACAGTGACTAAGTCCTAGTGGTGTTAGGCGACTGAAGACTGATTGGGAATTAGACATGAGTTAAGTCTTAGTTGAAACCAAACAAGAAAATCCTAGCTAGGAGCTAGAAGAATCAATTCCAAGTAGAGTTAGTTGAGAGCTGAAGGCTTGACAAACAAGTTAAACTAGAGTAAGTTGGGAGTTGAAGACTTGGTTG
Organism: Zingiber officinale; assembly: GCF_018446385.1. Taxonomy (NCBI): domain Eukaryota; kingdom Viridiplantae; phylum Streptophyta; class Magnoliopsida; order Zingiberales; family Zingiberaceae; genus Zingiber; species Zingiber officinale. The sequence continues at coordinate 133,471,682 of NC_055996.1, read as the reverse complement.
ACAAGTCCAAGTTGAATCAATTGGGAGCTATAGCTTGACACCTTTGTTTAGATAAGTTAGCTAGAAGTTGAGCATCTAGAAAAAAAGTAAGTGCGAGTAACTTTACATTTTCTATCATACTCATTATATGTAACAATTGTAGAGAAGTAAATTTCGATAGTTCCAGGTGGTCGAAGGGAGTCCGAGAGACTAGTTGGTGATAACTCTCGGCGAGAGAAATCAAAGGGTCCAGACGACCAATTCTGAGTCAGGGCGATTGGAGCATACGAACGACTAGAGTAGCTTCCAAGCGACCGAGAAATAATGTTATCTAGTAATTCGAGTGAGTCAAATCAAGATCAGATTAATCCCCTCTCTAGGTGATTGGAGGATGATCAAGCTATCGGAGAACACGGTTAACATTATCTATTTGATAGATGTTGCATCCACATCAGCATCATTTAGACAATCGAGGAGCTTCCAATCGACCAAAGGATATCTTGTCAGCAATAGACAGAGGCTATGTAAAAAGCCTCAAGGCAGAGCTTGACGATCACCAATTCACTCAATCTCTTATTCATTCTCATTCTTTAGTGCTCTCTTGCTCTCCGTGCTATGATACGCTGCAACCTCACACTTCAATTTTGATCGGCAACACCTAGCGTAGCTTTTCATTATTTCTTATGTTGCTATATATGTTTTTATTTGAGCTTAGTTTTTAGATTTTATTTCTGTAAGGTGTAGGACCGTTGGCGGTCGGCTAGAGGGGGAGAATAGCCCAGCGAAATAAAACCAACCTTCTTCAATCATTTGCAGCTTAGTTAAACTAACACTTGCATAAACAAAATAAAAGACTGAAAAAGAAGTAAGCTTTTGGTATAAACATTTATCTAGAAATAGGAATCACATTGGTCAAATGTCTACATTTATGATAAATGTAGTTGTTCAATTAATTTATATTGTAGATAACATGGTGTGTGGTGTCACACACAGAGGATCATGTTATCAGTACCTTATAAATTATAAACAGTAACTCACGACCATAATGGAAAGGAACAAACCATTGGAAGGTCGTAGTGTAATTAGGTATTAGTTTATCTTAACTATATAATTACACTAGTACACTTAGAGTGTATTGAGTAGGACCATTAGAGGTCGTTTCTTTTATACTGACTTTATAAAGAAACAAAGACCTCAGTTATTATGGAAGTGTGTGCTCTTAATCCTAATATAATAACAAGCACATATATTTGATATTTATTTCTTTAATTTATCAATGGGTGAGATTTAGTTCGATGAATCAATAAGCCCGATAAGTTGGAAAATGATATCACTTATAGTGTGTATTGTTGATTATAGAAGGAAACTGTGTCCTAGTGATCTAGGTTGAGAATGTCCTCAAGAGGAGCTCATAAGGATTGTCATGTTAAACCCTGCAGGTGGACTTAGTCCGACATGACGATAAGGTTGAGTGGTACTACTCTTGGACTAAGATATTAATTAAATGAGTTGTTAGTAACTCGCTTAATTAGTGGACATTTGGCAACTTAAACAGGAGACTAACACACTCATAATAAGAAGGAGCCCAAAATGTAATTTGGGATTGGTGCGATAGTTCAATAATAGTTCTTTAGTGGAATGAATTATTATTGATGGAATTAAGTTGTGTGTTGGGCGAACACGGGAAGCTTAATTTCATCGGGAGACCAAAACCAATTCCTCCTCTCGGTCCCTATCGTAGCCTCTTGTATATAGAGATTTATACCCACCACATACCCACCTTCTTACCCAACCAATAGGGGTCGGCCAAGCCAAGCTTGAAGCTCCAGCTTAGGGCCGGCCAAGCCTAAAGGTGGCCGGCCAATAGCTTGGAGCCCAAGGTTAGGTGGCCGGCTACATCATATCAAAAGGGAATTTATTTTATTTAAAATTTTTTCTTATGTGGATACCATGATTTTAAAAGAGAGTTTAAAATTTAAATCTTTCCTTTTATAGCTTTCTACAAAAGATTAAGAAAGGATTTGAAATCTTTCCTTATTTGTAGATTGAAAGGTAGATTTTAATTTTAAGAAAAACTTTCATTTTTAACCATGTTCATGATTTAAAAGAGAGTTTAAAAATTAAATATTCTCTTTTATAAGTTTCTACAAAAGATTAAGAAAAGATTTGATATCTTTCCTTATTTGTAGATCGAAAGGAGATTTTAATTTTTAGAGATAACTTTCCTTTTTGGAAATCATTCACTTATTTAAAAGAAAGATTTTAATTTATAAAATTTCCTTTTATTAACCAATCATGAAGGGATAAAATTATTGGAGAAATTTTTATAAATTTCTAGAAACAAATTAGGAAGTTTTAATTCTTGTGTGAATTAAATTTTCCTTGTTTTGGGAATTAGAAGTGGCCGGCCATTATTATTAAAAGAAGCAAATTATGTATTAATAAAAATAATTTTTCGTTTTTATGACAAAAGAATTAAGGAATTTTTATTAAAATTTCCTTATTTGTCAAGACCAAGGATTATAAAAGAGGGGTAGAGGTGCCTTCAGGGTAATCAACTCTATTCTTTTCTTCTTCTCTTTTCCTCCTTGGTGGCCGGCCATAGCTTCTTCCTCTTCTCTTCTTCTTATTCTCATCTTGGAGCTCTTGATGGTGGCGGTTCTAGCTAGGAGAAGAAGAGAGAAAGGTGGTTTTGTTTCTTGCATCCCTTGGAGCTTGGTGGTGGTGGCCGGACCTCTACTTCTCTTGGAGAATTGTGGTGGCCGAAACTTGCAAGGAAGAAGAAGGTGCTTGGTGGTTCTCATCTCGGAAGATCGTTGCCCACACAACGTCCGAGGTTAGAAGAGGAATACGGTAGAAGATCAAAAGGTCTTTTTAGAATGTATAACTAGTAATTTTTCCTTTCCGCATCATACTAGTTATTTATGGAAATAATACCAAATACAAGAGGCTTACGATTCTAGTATTTCGAATATGTTTTTCGAAGTTGTGTTCTTTTATTTTTCTTTTCCTTGTGATTTGATTGTTCTTTTTGGTTGACCTAAAGTTATTTTAGGATATTAAATATTAGCTTTCCATAAAAGGTTTTGTCTAGTCGGTGGTGGTTGTTCCCATATCCAAGAAGGCCATGTGCCTCGCCACGTCAGTACTGGGAACCAATTATGGAAATTAATATTTAATGGAATTAATAACTTAGGTGATTTGGATCAAACGTGTTAAGTTCCGCAGGAGATCCAAGTCTAAACCTTAAAGAACAAATAGATTAAGTTTTGGATCAAACGTGTTAAGTTCCGCAGGCGATCCAAAATTTAATTTAAAAGAACACATGGTAGCTAGGAAAAGGTTCAGACCTTTGTACAAAATTTTTGTACAGTGGAATCTCTAGGTTTTTCGAGTAGCAACCAACAATTGGTATCAGAGCAAGGGTATTGCCTCTGTGTATTTGGTATTAGTTTAATTATGCACATGTCATACATAATTTAGGCAGATTAATAGTAGGATGTGCTAACTTTGTGGATGCAGGATCCAACTATTATGGCTTATAGTTATTATGTGTGTGATTGGACCCTTGGACATGTCAAGGACATTTTATTGTGTGTGCATGATTGTATTATAAAATACAGCAGGAGCTGTATTTAGTTTTATTAGGATTTTATTTTTTGATCTAGATACATGTACATTCCTTCGAGGAATATAGGATCGAAAAATATAAAATTCTATTTATGTCGCGGATCGAGTCTTGCAAGGCGTGGAACCTTTTAAGGACCAGAGGCGCAGCGGAACAAGGAGCAAGATGGATGCGACAACTAGACCCGGTGGCAGTGACCAAAGATGGCAGCAGCTAGGGTTGGTGACACACGGAGGACAACAATAGATAAAAGCCATAATAGTTGAAAATTAGTTTTTCTATTTATTGCTTTTTATGCTGTGTTGTGTGTGCTTGTTAGTATGCATATTTAGTAGGCTAGCATAGTTAAAATTCCTCATTTATAAATAACTAAGTGTGAGAGGATTTTAAGTAAATCCCATGGTCTCCATTACTGGTTTGTAAGTGATGCATCAACAAGCTCCTCTTTTGTTTCTTGGTGTGGCCGGCCATCATCATCATCACTCTGACTTCCATTTTGGATGACGGAATATTAAAGGCGTGTGATCTTCCCCAACGGAAGGGGCATAATCTTATTAATGGACTTAGTGTCAAGTAATGGTATACACTTAGACACATTTAATAGTATCCTCCCCAATGAGTCACTACTATCACTTGTGTGACCAAAAGGAAATCAACTATTGATTTGTCATAAAACTAGATTGGCAATATAATAAAATTAATAAACCCCTCTTACAAATGTTTGAATTTGTATACGTCCACACTAACGTGGCATACAAGATTCATGGTGTTTGAGGTAATTTTATTTGTCAAAAAGTTATATTGACAAGATAGTCAATGGGTAAAACCCTCCTCTTACAAATGATGAATTTGTATACGTCCACACTAACGTGGCATGCAAAATTCACGGTGTTTGAGGTGTTGGTAAATTTAAATAATATTGTTTGAGGAAGCAATATTATTTTAAATTCAAAGAGTTTTGACCAAATATTTGATCAAAGACAGATCAACTATTAATTTTATTCGTTATAAAGTAAAGTTGACGAGATAATAAAATTAATGAATAAAATCTCCTCTTCGATTTTGTATACACAAAATTTATGGAGATTTTAAGGAGTTGATCTTGACCAAATATTTTTGAGATTCTTAGGATGTTTGTCAATCCCTAGTAGTCATACTATAGAAAAGACTTAGTAGTCCCAATTGTAATGATTGGAAATAGGACTTGGACATTAAGGTAGACTATCTTCTTAGAACTAAGAACAATTTAGGTGTATTTAATTCATTAGTTGAAACATGCCTAGTGGTGTTATCTACCAGAACCTGGAGTGTAGATACAAGATGTCATTAATCATGTCTGCAATTCATTGCAGGGTTCCAGGAAACCCGACAACTAAATGAAAGGTAAATCACCGTCCACATGGGCACTACTGTAAAAGTGGTAGCTATTGCAGTGGGAGATTTTTATCCTTTGATAAGAATAAAATATGGATTTTAAGTAATTGTCTTTACGTACCAAGTTTAGAAAGAACCTGATTTCAGTTTCTAAACTATTATAGATATTGTGTCTATTTTGATAACAAAGTTGTTATCAAGAAAAATAGGGAAGTTATCTATTCTGGTATGATGGTTGACAATTTATAATCCAATAACTCTCACGATGCAACAAATAAAAATTAGTAACACATCTTCTAATTTTAAGAGAAAGCAACCTTCGGAAATGAACCAATTATATCTTTGGCACCTAAAGCTAGGTTATACTTAAGTAGGATTCATTGGTAGCTGATGAACTTTTGGGTTCATTGGTAGTGGAAATCTTTCCAACCTGCGAGTCTTACTTGGAAGGAAAATAACCAAGAAGCTTTTAAGTCCAAGGGGTATGGAGTCAAAGATATGTTGAAATCGGTTCATTCTGATTTGTGTGATCCTATGACTATCCAGACAAGAGGTAGTATTGAATATTTCGTCTATTTTATAGACAACTATTCAAGATACAAATAAATTTACTTAATGTACCGCAAGACTAAGTACTTTGATTAGTTCAAAGAGTACAAGGCTGATGCGGAGAAATGTTAAAGTAAATGTCACTATGGTAAGATCGTAGTGGCAAGTACCTCTTGGGAGAATTTAGGAGTCACTTATCAAAAGTAGGGATTCAATCCCAACTAACTGCACCTGGTACACCCCAACAGAATGGTGTAGTAGAAAGAAGGTAAAGGACTCTTATGAAATAATTAGATAGATGATGAGTTATTCAGAAAATTACCAAATTTATTTTAAGGATAAACTCTGAAAACGAAAGTGAACATAGTACCTTCCAAGTTAGAACTCTCTACTCATATAGAATTGCTGAATAGGTGAAAACCTATTTTGAAGCATATTCGGATTCGGGTAATCCAGCACATATGTTAAAGAGAGACAATGATAAGTTGGATAGGAGTTCACTTGTTTGTAAGTTATCCTAGATAAACAAAAGTAGGTTTATAGTCTTAAAAATCAGAAGGTCATTGTTAGCATCAATAACTGATTTTTTAGAAAAAGACTATATATTGAATCACGTGCTCATAAGTAAATTTGTTCTTAAGGAAATAATAAAGGACATGTCTAACCTAGTACCAACTGTACAAGATGAGATACCACAAGAAAACTGCAACACGTATCACAAATTGATACACAATTACAGAAAGTGTCTTGTTGTAGTGGGAGGGTTGTTATGCAACCTAAATAGGTTCATGTTTTGGGAGAGTTTTTGGACTCGATCCCTGGAGGGCATGAACCTGATCTCCGGTCATATGATGAAGCACTCCAAGATAAAGATGCAGCATCTTGGCAAAGAGTAATGAATAAAAGAATTAGAATATATGTATTCTAATAAAATCTGGAAGCTTGTAGAATCACCAAATGGTGTAAAAGCCGTTGGGTGTAAAAAGGTCTATAATAGGAAAAGAGGGATAGACAGGAAGGTAGTAACTTTCAAAGCAAGGCTTGATAAAAAAGGAAACTTTTTCACTGGCAGCCATGCTTAAGTCTATCCAGATTCTTTTATCTATTTGGCAAGAGGATGTCAAGACAGCATTCCTTAATGGAAGTCTTGAAGAAAGCATCCATATAAAGCAACCAGAAGGGTTCATTGCAAAGGGCTAAGAGCATCTTGTGTGCAAGCTCAATCAGTCTATGGACTGAGGCAAAGCTTCAAGGTCTTGGAACATCCGGTTTATCAAAGTAATCCAGATGTATGGATTTAGTAACCGGATAAGTCTTGTGTATACAAAAGGTGTGATGGAAGCGTGGTGGTATTTCTTGTACTATACGTAGATAACATTTTTGGTAGTTGGAAACAATATCAAAATGTTGTCAGAAGTAAGGGTATGGTTGTCCAAACAATTCGATATAAAGGACTTGGGAGAATGTATATATTCTTGAGATCAAAGTAATAAGGGATCGCAAGAAAAAATATATTTTACTTATCCCAAGCTTGATACATCGGAAAAATCCTTGCTCATTTTAAGCATGCAAAACTCCTAGAAAGGTTTCTTACCTTTTAAGCATGGAGTGTCTTTATCTAAAGAGATGTCTCCGATGACATCAAAGGAGATTGAGGACATGTAGGCAGTTATGCTTCGGCAGTTAGACAACCTAATGTATGCTATGCACGAGATCAGAAATCTGTTTTGCCAAGGGCATAGTTAGCAGATATCAAAGTAACCCTAGACAAGGACATTGGACTGCAGTAAAGCATATATTAAAGTACCTTAGAGGAACTAGAGATTATATGCTAGCTTACAAGGCAGTTAATTTGGTCCCTGTGGGTTGCATGGATTTTGACTTCCAATCGGATAGGGACAATAATAAGTCAACCTCGGGGTTTTGTGTTTACTTTAGGAGGTAAAGTCATAACTATGGAAGAGTGATAAGCATAGGTGTTTTTCTGGACTCCACCATAGAAGCTTAGTATATGGCAAGCCTCTGAGAAAACCATAAAAGCTGAATGACTTAATTACCTCAAGATAGACTTAGATATGATTTCTTGTTTTTCCAAAGATTATTACAATTTATTGTAATAATAATGGTGCAGTAACAAACTCGAAGAAACCATGAGTCTATAAGGCAAGTAAACACAATAGAGCGCAAGTACTACCCAATACGAGAAATCGTATAAACGAGGAGAAGTTGTTGCCGCCTAGAATGCATCAGATGATGACCTATAGATCTTTTCACTAAGGTCCTTAAGGCGAGAGCTTTTGATGGACATGTTGAAGGGTTGGGAATCAGATGTATGGCAGCAGATATGGCAGCTTAGTCTTTTAGTATAAGTGGGAGATTGTTAGAGTGTATACTAAAAGCCTAGCTTTTGGTATAAACATTTATCTAGAAATAAGAATCACATTGGTCAAATGTCTACATTTATGATAAATGAAGTTGTTCAATTAATTTATATTGTAGATAACATGGTGTGTGGTGTCATACACAGAGGATCATGTTATCAGTACCTTATAAATTATAAACAGTAGCTCACGACCATAATGGAAAGGAACAAACCATTGGAAGGTCGTAGTGTAATTAGGTATTAGTTTATCTTAACTATATAATTACACTAGTACACTTAGAGTGTATTGAGTAGGACCATTAGAGGTCGTTTCTTTTATACTGACTTTATAAAGAAACAAAGACCTCAGTTATTATGGAAGTGTGTGCTCTTAATCCTAATATAATAACAAGCACATATATTTGATATTTATTTCTTTAATTTATCAATGGGTGAGATTTAGTTCGATGAATCAATAAGCCCGATAAGTTGGGAAATGATATCACTTATAGTGTGTATTGTTGATTATAGAAGGAAACTGTGTCCTAGTGATCTAGGTTGAGAATGTCCTCAAGAGGAGCTCATAAGGATTGTCATGTTAAACCCTGCAGGTGGACTTAGTCCGACATGACGATAAGGTTGAGTGGTACTACTCTTGGACTAAGATATTAATTAAATAAGTTGTTAGTAACTCGCTTAATTAGTGGACATTTGACATCTTAAACACAGGGAGACTAACACACTCATAATAAGAAGGAGCCCAAAATGTAATTTGGGATTGGTGCGGTAGTTCAATAATAGTTCTTTAGTGGAATGAATTATTATTGATGGAATTAAGTTGTGTGTTCGGGGCGAACACGGGAAGCTTAATTTCATCGGGAGACCAAAACCAATTCCTCCTCTCGGTCCCTATCGTAACCTCTTGTATATAGAGATTTATACCCACCACATACCCACCTTCTTACCCAACCAATAGGAGTCGGCCAAGCTAAGCTTGAAGCTCAAGCTTAGGGTCTGCCAAGCCTAAAGGTTGGCCTTAAGGTGGCCGGCCAATAGCTTGGAGCCCAAGTTTAGGTGGCCGGCCACATCATATTAAAAAGGATTTTTTATTAAAATTATTTCTTATGTGGATATCATAGTTTTAAAAGAGAGTTTAAAAATTAAATCTTTCCTTTTAAAGCTTTCTACAAAAGATTAAGAAAAGATTTGAAATCTTTCCTTATTTGTAGATTGAAAGGAGATTTTATTTTTAAGAAAAACTTTCCTTTTTGACCATGATAATAATTTAAAAGAGAAGTTTAAAAATTAAATATTCTCTTTTATTAGTTTCTACAAAAGATTAAGAAAAGATTTGATATCTTTCCTTATTTGTAGATTGAAAAGAGATTTTAAATTTTAGAGATAACTTTCCTTTTGGAAATTATCCACATGTTTAGAAGAAGAATTTTAATTTATAAAATTTCCTTTTATTAACCAATCATGAAGGGATAAAATTATTGGAGAAATTTTTATAAATTTCTAGAAACAAATTAGGAAGTTTTAATTTTGTTTGAATTAAATTTTCCTTGTTTTGGGAGAAAAGTGGCGGCCATTATTATTAAAAGAAGAAAATTATTTTTTAATTAAAATAATTTTTCTTTTTTATGACAAAAGAATTAAGGAATTTTTTTATTAAAATTTCCTTATTTGTCAAGACCAAGGATTATAAAAGAGGGGGTAGAGGTGCCTTCACGGGTGATCAACTCTATTATTCTTCTCCTCTCTTTTCCTCCTTGGTGGCCGGCCCTAGCTTCTTCCTCTTCTCTTCTTCTTATGGCCGGCGGCAACCTCTCTTGGAGCTCTTGATGGTGGTCGGTTCTAGCTAGGAGAAGAAGGAGAGAAAGGTGGTTTTGTTCTTGCATCCCTTGGAGCTTGGTGGTGGTGGCCGGACCTCTACTTCTCTTGGAGAATTGTGGTGGCCGAAACTTGTAAGGAAGAAGAAGGTGCTTGGTGGTTCTCATCTCAGAAGATCGTTGCCCACACAACGTCCGAGGTTAGAAGAGGAATACGGTAGAAGATCAAGAGGTTTTTTAGAAGGTATAACTAGTAATTTTTCCTTTCCGCATCATGCTAGTTATTTATGGAAATAATACCAAATACAAGAGGCTTACGATTCTAGTATTTCGAATATGTTTTCAAGTTGTGTTCTTTATTTTTCTTTTCCTTGTGATTTGATTGTTCTTTTGGTTGACCTAAAGTTATTTTAGGATATTAAATATTAGCTTTCCATAAAAGGTTTTGTCTAGTCGGTGGTGGTTGTTCCCATATCCAAGAAGGCCATGTGCCTCGCCATGTCAGTACTGGGAACCAATTATGGAAATTAATATTTAATGGAATTAATAACTTAGGTGATTTGGATCAAACGTGTTAAGTTCCGCAGGAGATCCAAGTCTAAACCTTAAAGAACAAATAGATTAAGTTTTGGATCAAACGTGTTAAGTTCCGCAGGCGATCCAAAATTTAATTTAAAAGAACACATGGTAGCTAGGAAAAGGTTCAGACCTTTGTACAAAATTTTTGTACAGTGGAACCTCTAAGTTTTCCGAGTAGCAACCAACAGGATCCGGGCGCCCGGAGGTCCAGGCGCCCGGAACAGGTCCGGGCGCCCGGAGGTCCAGGCGCCCGGAACAGGTCCGGGCGCCCGGGACCAAGTTTTATCCCTGCCGCGACTTCGCCACGTGGAGCATCCTAGTTGGTTGGCCACGTCACACTCCAAGCGCCCGGAAGGGATCCAGGCGCCCGGAATGTCATATAAAAAGAGGGTCGAGGGAGCAGCTAAGGATAACAACAGATTCTAAGCTTTCTTCTGTGAAGTGCTGCCAACGAGACGACCTTAACGTGCTACAACTCGACGTCGACGACCCGAAGCTCAGACTCTTCGATTTTGTGTTGTCGGTATTAGTTTACTTATTGCATTAATTGTAATTCAAATTGTAATATTTTCGATATTATAGTTGTTGCCCACCGAAAGCGGTCAAGGACCGCGGGCCTTCGAGTAGGAGTCGCCATAGGCTCCGAACGAAGTAAAACATCTGCGTCTGTTGTGTTTGCTTTTACTTTCCGCTGCATTTCTACTCTGTGTTTTAAAATCGTTAAAATAGCCACGAGCGCTATTCACCCACCCCCCCTCTACCGCTTTCGATCCATCAATTGGTATCAGAGCGGGGTCATTTTGAATCGGTGTAACCACCATTCAAAATACTTTTCGTGGTATTTTCAGATTTTTCGGAGTCGATTAGAACTTAGCTTCATAGCTAGATTCTAATTCTTTTTCTCGAATCGGCTTTCTGCTCGGAGTTGGTGCAGCACCACCCGAGTTCGTGATCCATTTTCTTCCTTCCGCACTACTAAGCCAGGACCAAGTCCTGGAACATTTTTTTTGTTGTTTTCTTTTTAGGTTGATCTGAAATGGCCCTTCAAGAAGGCTACAGTACAGCCCGCCCTCCGCTATTCACCGGAGACGACTTCGGGTACTGGAAGGGTCGGATGGAGGCATATCTCCAGACTCACTTTGAAGTCTGGATGATTGTCAAAACCGGACTCCAACTGCCAACTGATAACGCCGGCAAACCACTATCATACGAGGATTAGGACGCATCTCTTATTAAGAAGGTGGAAGCTAATGCCAAGGCAACCTGTACCCTGCAGTGCGGTCTATCAAAAGAAGAACTCAACCGCGTCGGCCCCTTCAACATTGCCAAAGAGTTGTGGGAGAAGCTCATTGAACTTCACGAAGGGACATCCGACACCAAAGTAAGTAAAAGAGACTTAATTTTCAATAAATTATTTAACATCAAATTGCAGGAAGGTGAATCAGCTGCCCAACTCCATGCTCGGATTCAAGATCTGCTCAATGGTCTTCATGTAATTGGACAGAAGGTAGACAACCGGGACATCATAAGGTATTCTTTAAATGCTTTTCCAAGGAACACCTTGTGGGCATCCATGGTAGATGCCTACAAGGTCTCCAAGGACTTATCTACCATTAAGTTAGATGAACTTTTTGCAGAATTTGAACTTCACGAATAGACTAATGCACACCCGACCGAGAAAGGGTTGGCTTTGGTTGCAGGAACAGGGAGAACGCGCGAATCAAAAATCAAGCGCAGAACCGAACCTGAGTCAGAAGAAGAACCAGATTCGGAAGGCGACGATGAACTTACAATCGAAATAGTCAACTTGGTAAAGAAACTCTGCAAAAAGAAGGGTTTCAACAAAAAGGATGTCAGAAAGGTCATCCAGGCGAAAGAAGCCCAACCAAGCTCGAAGGTTAAATTCGAAGTGACCTGCTACGGGTGCAATCAGAAGGGGCACATCAAGGCAAACTGCCCGAACCAGAAGGATCCAAAGAAACCAAAAAGAAAGAAGGCATTGAAGGCAACATGGGACGAGTCTTCTTCCGAGGAATCCGACGACGAAGAACTAGAGCAGACTAACTTTCTCGCATTAACAGCCCGGGACTACACCAACGAATCCGGAAGCGAGGACGAATCGGAAGCCGAGTCCGAGAGAAGCCACGGATCCGCATCCGTTTCCGAAGGGCCAAACCCCTCTGTAAGTCAAAATGGGTTATATTGCATAATTAATTATTTAATGCATAAAGTAGCTAAGTCCAAAATTCGAATCAAGTCGCTTCTAAAGGAGGTAACACTCCTTAAAGAGACGACTAATAACGAATCCTTGACTGATCCAGTTCAGATTGGAACCTCAACTCAAGTTCAAAAACTTGAGGAAGAGAATTCCAACCTGAAAATTCAAGTCAAGGATTTGAAGACAACCTTAGAACGATTTTCCTTGGGATCCAAGAATCTTAACTTGATTCTTGGAACACAAAGGGCAATCTACAATCGAACTGGACTAGGATACAAAACAAAAAACAAATATAGATCATATCTATCTCTCATACAAAGAACAAATAGAAAAATGGTCCAAGCATGGGTTGCCAAGTCCAACCTAATCAATCAAGTTGGACTTGGACAGTATTGGGTCCCTAAGGATCAAATACATTACCTCAATAGACCTTATCGATGCTATAATCCAGGGGAGCTAAAACAATAAAAATTCGAAATTAATTATTAATTATTAAAATTTAAAATTTAAAATTTAAAATTCGAAATTTATTATTAATTATTAAAATTCAAAATTCGAAATTAATTATTAATTATTAAAATTCAAAATTAATTATTAATTATTAAAATTCAAAATTCAAAATTCAAAATTAATTATTAATTATTAAAATTCAAAATTCGAAATTAATTATTAAAATTCAAAATTCAAAATTAATTATTAATTATTAAAATTCAAAATTTGAAATTCGAAATTAAAATTCAAAATTAATTATTAAAATTCAAAATTCAAAATTTGAAATTAATTATTAATTATTAAAATTCAAAATAGAAGGAGGGTCCAGAATAGCTGGCAACTCCGAAATCTATTTATCCGACAGGGTAAGTAAGGATAGATTAAAAGGGTTAGATTTAACTTGAATCACAGTACGGGTGAAGTTTTTGGATGATAGTACGTTGGGGAAGCTTGGACATCGCATGTCTAGGAAGATATGACTTCGACCTGGTGCATTTGGCCAAGTGGAACTAACCGAAGCTACCCTTAAATGGATCCTAACTAGTTAGACTAAGGTTCAGTATTAAGTTCAATGGGTAGGACTATTTGGAAAACCTCAAAGGCATGGTTACTTTAATGAGCTCCTTGTGACTCACCATAGCCCAGAAGTTTATCCAAAGAACGCTTACTTGTTGAACCCAAAGCTAAACCCGAATCTAACATAAAGTTAAACTAAACCCTAAAAATTGAACTAATTCATCTCACAAAATGATAGGATCCCCTGATTGAAAACATAGATCAAGTGAGATGACTAAGTTAAATTAAAACTTAAATATTTTCCAAAATTAATTTAACTTAAATATTTTCAAAATCAAAATCAAACTTAAATATCTCTCAATTAAACATCAAATTACCATACAAACACCAATACAGATTGGGTAAGATGCAAAATTAAGAACTTACTTCAATCAAACTGTCTTTTGATCCATCAACTACTTTATGTGTAGGAATTGGATTAATGGATGTTGGACAGTGGATGCTCCAGACATATGACTGGAGATATGTTAAAGTTCACTAAGCTAAAACTAAAGAACTTAGGATCAGTTGCATTCGGCAACGATGGAAAACTGAAAGTAATCGGAAAAGGTAATATCGAACTTAACTCTGATTTCATTATTCAAAAAGTATTATTAGTTGAAGATTTTAATTTTAATTTATTAAGTATAAGTCAATTATGCGATACTGGTTACTCAGTCAATTTTACCAAGTCCAAATGTATAGTCAAACATGTTGATAATCCAAAAATCATACTTAAGGGTACTAGGAAAGATAATGTCTACACCGTTTATCTACCAACATCCTCAATAAAGTGTTTTTTAACACAACAAGAGAAAACTGAGCTATGGCACAGAAGACTCGGTCACACTCACACAAAACTCATTTCAAAAATGAGTCAAAATAGACTAGTTAGAGGGTTGCCCAAATTAAAAGTTATTGAAAACTCAATCTGTAATGCATGTCAACAAGGAAAACAAACCAAGTCCACCCACAAGTCAACCAATTCAGTTAGAACTACCTATCTACTTGAGCTCCTTCACCTAGATCTATTTGATTCTCATGGAGCCAAGTCACTAAGCAAGAACCAATATTGCTTAGTAATAATCGATGACTACTCCAGATTCACCTGGGTAAAGTTTCTAAAAAACAAAAGATGAAACCTTTGAAATATTTAGTAATTTTTGCAAATTAACAGAAAATGAAAAAGATACCAAAATTAAAAGAATAAGGAGTGACCATGGAGGAGAATTTGAGAATCACAACTTCACTAAATTTTGTGAGATAAATGGGTACAAACATGAATACTCCTGCCCTAGAACCCCTCAACAAAATGGTTTAGTAGAACGCAAAAACAGAACCTTACAAGAAGCTGCTAGAATCATGTTAAATGAGTATAAACTATCTAATCAATTCTGGGCTGAGGCAGTTAGTACAGCATGCTACATTCAAAATAGGATTTTAATTAACAAATTTCAAAATAAAACACCCTATGAAATTTATTATAATAAAATTCCTAACTTGAACTATTTAAAGGTATTTGGGTGTAAAGTTTTCATTTTAAACACTAAAGACTACTTAGGAAAATTTACATCAAAAACAACCCCGGGAATATTTTTAGGGTACTCAACCACTAGTAGAGCATATAGAGTATATAACAAAGATACCCTAAAAGTAGAAGAAACAACAAATATAAAATTTGATGAAAACACTATAAATGAAACTGAAAATACAGAAAATGCTAATTCAATAAACCAAGAAGATGACGAAATTCAACTTGAACCTATTGAATCTGAAGAACAAATCACTAATTCAAATGACACACGACCAACCAGAACAAGTACAAATCACCCATCTAACCAAATCTTGGATGATCCAATTGTAGGAGTCAGAACTAGGTCATCCTATAGAAACTAGAGTCAAATAGCCCTAATTTCAAAAATTGAACCCAAAACTATAGAAGAAGCCCTACCAGACCCAGATTGGACTATAGCAATGCAAGAAGAATTGGCCCAGTTTGAAAGAAATCAGGTATGGGAATTAGTGCCTAAACCTATTAACAAAACCATAATTGACACTAAATGGGTTTTTAGAAATAAATTAAGTGATCAAGGTGAAATAGTAAGAAATAAAGCCAGGTTAGTAGCCAAAGGATTCAATCAAATAGAAGGGCTAGACTATGATGAGACCTATGCTCCTGTAACAAGACTTGAATCCATTAGGATGCTGTTGGCCTATGCAGCACACAAAGGATTCAAGTTATTCCAAATGGATGTAAAATCCGCATTCTTAAATGGATTTATTAAAGAAGAAGTATACGTAGGTCAACCCCCAAGATTTGAGGACATAGAACATCCAAATTATGTCTTTAGATTAAAAAAGGCCCTGTACGAACTAAAACAAGCACCTAGGGCTTGGTATGAACGACTGTCCAACTATCTAATATCAAAAGGGTTCAACCAAGGTCAAATAGACCCAACCCTTTTTGTAAAAACCTTAGAAAACGACATCTTTATAGCCCAAATTTACGTCGACGATATTATTTTTGGATCAACCAACTCAAAATTTCTAAAAGAATTTACCAAACTAATGGAAAATGAATTTGAAATGAGTCTAGTACGTGAACTTAATTTCTTTTTAGGGTTACAAATTAAACAAACCAAAGATGGAATTTATATTTATCAAACCAAATATGCTAAGGAATTAATTAGTAAATTTGGAATGGAAAACTCAAAAATAATTAATACACCAATGGCTACAAATGTTAAAATTGACTCAGACTTAGAAGGTAAACCAGTAGACTTGAAATACTATCGAAGTGCGATAGGAAGTCTACTGTACCTAACTGCAAGTCGACCAGACATCATCTTTGCAGTAGGTATGTGTGCAAGATACCAATCTTGTGCAAAGGAGTCTCACTTAACCCTAGTAAAAAGAATCCTTAGGTATGTTAAGGGAACCCTAAATGTAGGACTTTGGTACCCTAGATCTTGCACCCTTGATCTGACCGGCTACTCTGACTCTGACTATGTCGGATGCAAGCTAGATAGAAAAAGCACAAGTGGCAGTTGTCAATTTTTAGGGCACTGCCTAGTAAGTTGGTCAAGCAGAAAGCAACACTGTGTTGCCTTATCTACCACTGAAGCTGAATATATAGCACTAGGTGAATGCACATCTCAATTACTATGTGATCCTGTCCGAACCAGAAGTCAGCAGACGCTGGGCACGTGACGCTCCAAGGCTCGCTGATGTAGGTCTCCAACTAGTGTCGAGATGCTCCGGCTATCCTGCACAGAAGTCGAGCCGGGAAGGGGATTCCCAGCGACGACCCTCCGACGCTCAAGTCAGGTAAATCACGATGAACAAGGTGGCTCCAGAAGTCTCAGAGTACATACCATCCTCTCCTGTCGATGAAACCTGAGGTTCTTTATATAGAGCTGTGAAAGGTTCGGGCACGTGTACCAAGGTGCATAAGTGTCCCCTGTCCTATCCTAGGTATGCGGCTGTCAGAAAGCTTACCTGTCCTTTCCTAGGTACGCGGCTGTCAGAAAGTTTACCTGACCCATATCGCTACAGTCAAAGCATGCCCTCGATGGGACCCTGTCACAAGATTTGGAGCATGACACACACGTGAAACCTACAGGTTGTTGGAGAAAGAAATCCTCGGCCATTTCCTTTGCTCCAAACTTGTAGTCCGAGCGAAAGATACCTAAACATCCGACCGGACATCCAGGGGTTTACTTGTGCTTTGTGGAGACTAACAAACAGGGTGCTTTATGATCGATCGGTCAAAAGGTCACCGCCCATGACCTTTTAATCGAGTCGAACCCCGATTTCAGGTGCCTACCAACTATGAGTGCAAACCGCCGGACCTTCCGGTACTCGATTCCATCGGCCGGCAGTCAATCGACCGCCCTCTATGGTCCGTCCGGCCGACCACATTCTCCTCGGTGGGCTACTGTGACTTCCACTGCGCTGACTTTGCAAGAAAAAGGGGGGCCCGCTCTTACTACGGATCACTTGCCTTCCCTTCAAGTCTAGTCGAAGGAGGCGAATAGTCTGACTGACTGGACTGTGAGTCTAGCCGAACGGCTCATCCATGCTAATATTCTACGCCCGGTCAGCGGCGGAGATATCCTTGAATGAATCAATGATGGTTTTTGCCGGATCTCCTCGCGTTCTGCGTCAATCTTCGACATCAATGTCGATCATACCTTCAATAAATGCTACGAATGATTGACTGCCACGTGGAGCAATGCCATCAGAGGACGGATGCGGTTGCATGGCATTTTGATGTAACCGAAGCAATTCGAAATAAACGGCTAGATGTATGCATTGATTCCCGTGACCTGGATCCGACGGTGGGGGCCGACCGGCCCTCACACTATAAATTCCTCGTTTCCTTCTCATCTTCGCACGCCTCCGTTACCTCTACTGTTGCTCTCTGCGTTGCGGGGCTCCGGCGATCTTGTTGCTGCCTTCTGACGCTTTCCGGCGCCTTTCCTCGATTCATCTCCCCTCAGTAAGGTTTTAGATCTCTCATTTTTCCTTTCCGATATCTAATTCGCACTTCTGCTCTAGTTTTTGAAACTCCATTTCCCGTCTTTGAAACTTCCTTTTTGATTTCTTCTGTCTCGATCATTCTTCTCATCCCAAGAACAATCCTTAGCCCATGGTATACTACCATGCGATCTCGTTTAACAACGGATTTTGATATTTTGGTCGACAATTTCAAATCCCCGAGGATATCGAGTTCGCCTAGTGGTCCTCGGCCTCACCACCGCGGCTGTGTCTTCGCGACCATCACCGCCGGTTCCCGTCCATCCTTTTATAGCGACGCCGCAATTATTTTGGCGTGCGCCGGAAGTTTAGTACCAAACACCTTCCGTCTCCTCTGCGGGCGTTGTCGTTTTGTTCAAGATTCACAACATTCCTCTCACCGGAGGTCTTCTTTTATTTCTATTATCCTAAGCAAGCCGAGCGGGGCACCTTTATGTGCCAAGCTCGGCCCGGTTTGGGCTTCTGCGACCACCTACCCCCTTCCGATTAGCCTTGGCGGGACTCTTCTTGCTTCCTCCGCATGCCCAGTCAGCCAAACTTTCCGACCCAGTGGCAAGTCAGTCTACCTCCCTCCCGAACTGAAGAAATTCAAGACCCGACCGGAATATCTTCACGCCGCAAATGTACTAGCCGGTCTACGACTTGACATCAACAAGCTTCTTCACGAGGGAGTGATGTACATTTTTGGGCTGAGTCCTATACGGACCCCGCTTCCGACCGGCTTCGTAAGAACTTTGCTTTGGCACTTGCTTTAATTGCTAACCGATTTCTTCTAAAGAGAAAGGCAGCGGTGCTGGAGGCCGTGGCAGCCAAGGAAATGAAGGCGCTGGGTATTCAGCCGGTCGGTTCTCACGAAGGAGAAAGCGGCACCCAGGCTGAATCGGCTGCTCAGGCCTCTCAACAGCAGGTGGACAGCGGAGCTACCCCCTCCAGGGAACCAACGACCCCCGAGGAAGGGTCCGTTCGGGAGGAGGATCAGCCACTGCAAAAGAGACGCCGAGTGGAGACCCCGCTACGCCTACCTCCGCGGTCCAACCCTCCGACCGGGCCATCGCAAGGAAAGCGCCGGTGCTCGAGACCATTTCATCTGACCGGACGCCTTCTGATTGGGACGATCGCTCCGGTCGAGGCCACTCCGGTCGACACTCCCCCGCTCGCCGCTCAGCCCAACGCTCGACCATCCATTCGCGGTCTTCTGCGCCAGCTTCTGATCCCGACCGCACAATACGGGTTACTCTTCACCTTCCGATCAAGAGTTGCTGCCGGACGCGTCCGAGCACACCGTTACTTTGAAAGGGCCCTCGCCGAGATGTGGGCCGACGCCCGGGCGTACAACTTAGCCAATAGCCACATGCAAGCGGGGGTAAGTTCTTCGTTGTTTTTGTTTTACCTAAAATATTTCCGCCGGCTTCTAACAACTGCGACTTTTGTTTCAGAGGTGGGTGGAAGAGATACCGTCGCTATGACGAGGAGATAAGACAGGTGGTCCGAGCGGCTCCCAAGGACCTTCCTACTCCGAAGCCGCAAAGAGTCAAGAAAACTCAAACTCGCTAGCACGAGCGTAAGAAAACATGATCGTGCCCACGCCTAGCCGAGTCCGAGCGCAGGTCAAGTCGCTTGACACAAAGATAACTCGCCACCACCCGGAAGAACATGCTACCATCTGAGAAGAGAAAGAGGCCGGGGCCTGGAGTTGAAGATAAAGGAGCCGACGGTACCGATCGGAGAAGGCAGCCGCCTACCGATGCGAGAAGATTGACGTCGAATGAGGCCTCGACAAGCTCCCGTGCAACCTTCAAGGAATACCAGATGCCGAGCCGAGCCGAGTCGCCGCTCTCCGACAAAGTTACATCCGATCGCCCGAGTTCTCGGAGAAAATTTGCGAGCGGATGTACTCGGCTTTCGACCTGGCAATTACGGCCACTATGACCTATCTGAAGTCGAAGGGCCTTCTTCCGGAGTCCACCAATATTCCGGCCGGCGATCAAGTGGAGCTCCTGAGCAACATTCCGAGGGACCTCTACGACTACATCGAGTAATTTTTGTAATTTCGCAGCTCGGCTGAACATGAACCTTTTTGTACTTAGGCCACTCGACCTAAGGTTCTAATTTTAATGAAATGCTTTCCTTTCGTGTACTCTATCTTTTTGCACTGTTCCCTGGCTGACACTTGTACGGTCCGCTCGTCTTCTATCACATCATACCTTGGGCATTCGAGGTATTCGAGGTGCATTCTTCCAGAATAAGTGTTTTCCCCAGCTCTCCCGTCCGGCCGAATATCAATCTGGGCTGCTGGCCAGAATCGCTCGCTATAAGCCGATCCGAACCTTTTATACCTCGAGTCCGATCGGAAAATAGCTTCGGTCTGACAATCGGCGGGGAATACGAATGATCGCAGTGTCGACGATATTCCGTTCGGATTATTTATAGACGCCTGCCTCTTGATCTTTAACGACGGTGCTCGCCGATCTTCCGCCGGAGGGTTTATAGACGCCGGCTCGCCTCTTGATCTTTAACGACGGTGCTCCGATCTTCCGCCGGAGGGTTTATAGACGCGGCTCGCCTCTTGATCTTTAACGACGGTGCTCGCCGGTCTTCCGCTCGGGGGTTTATAGCCGGCTCGTCTCTTGATCTTTAACGACGGTACTCGTCGGTCTTCCGCCGGAGGGTTTATAGACGCCGCCTCGCCTCTTGATCTTTAACGACGGTGCTCGCCGATCTTCCGCCGGAGGGTTTATAGACGCCGGCTCGCCTCTTGATCTTTAACGACGGTGCTCGCCGGTCTTCCGCCGGAGGGTTTATAGACGCCGGCTCGCCTCTTGATCTTTAACGACGGTGCTCGCCGGTCTTCCGCC
This sequence comes from Zingiber officinale, assembly GCF_018446385.1. Lineage (NCBI taxonomy): Eukaryota > Viridiplantae > Streptophyta > Magnoliopsida > Zingiberales > Zingiberaceae > Zingiber > Zingiber officinale. The sequence goes on along the minus strand of NC_055996.1, from coordinate 133,450,720 downwards.
GGAGGGTTTATAGACGCCGCTCTCTTGATCTTTAACGACGGTGCTCGCCGGTCTTCCGCTCGGAAGGTTTATAGACGCCGGCTCGTCTCTTGATCTTTAACGACGGTGCTCGTCGGTCTTCCGCTCGGAGGGTTTATAGACGCCGGCTCGTCTCTTGATCTTTAACGACGGTGCTCGTCGGTCTTCCGCTCGGAGGGTTTATAGACGCCGGCTCGTCTCTTGATCTTTAACGTCTTTGCTGGTCGGTCTACCGCTCGGAGGGATTATAGACGCCGGCCTCTTGATCTTTAACGACGGTGCTCGCCGGTCTTCCGCCGGAGGGTTTATAGACGCCGGCTCGCCTCTTGATCTTTAACGACGGTGCTCGCCGATCTTCCGCTCGGATTATACGCCGGCTCGTCTCTTGATCTTTAACGACGGTGCTCGTCGGTCTTCCGCTCGGAGGGTTTATAGACGCCGGCTCGTCTCTTGATCTTTAACGACGGTGCTCGTCGATCTTCCGCTCGGAGTTGCTCTTCGCCTTTCCCCCAGCTTGGATAATGCCCTCCTGGCCGCACGGCTCAGGATCTACTTCATCGAGTATTTTGGCTCGGATAATATACCTCCGTCTGAAGGGCACGGGGCCTTCGATCTTCGAGCGTTTGGCTCGACCCATTTACTTCCGGCCGAACGGCACGGGTTATTTGCTTACAAATCTTAACCACATAAACCTCCCGACCGATCGACTCGGGGGCCTTCGCGCTACGATGATAATGCCTTATATTCGCTCCTTTGACTTTTCATCTCTGCATTTCAAGTATTTAGTCGGAAAATGAAATACACAGGGTGATTTATAGTGATACACCTTTCACCCCGCCCGGTAAGGCTGGAGGTGGTTCGCGCTCCACGGTCTATCTAGCTGCCGTCCGTCCTCATCCTCCAGATAATACGCGCCCGAGCGGAGCTTTTCGATGATTTTGAAAGGGCCTGCCCATGGCGCTTCAAGCTTGCCGACGTCGCCGACCGGCTTGATTTTCTTCCAGACGAGATCGCCGACTTGGAACGATCTGGGAATTACGCGCCGGTTGTAGTTTTGCTTCATCCGCTGACGGTACGCCATCAGCCGAACGGACGCCTTTGCCCTCTCCTCTTCTACCAAGTCCAGCTCCATGTTTCTTCGTTCGGTGTTGTCATCATCATAGTTCTGGATCCTGGCTGACTCAACGCCTACTTCGACCGGTATGACAGCCTCACCGCCATATACCAAATGGAACGGTGTGACTCCCGTCCCTTCTTTTGGCGTCGTTCGGATAGCCCACAAGACGCTCGGCACTTCATCCGGCCAACTCCCTCCCAAATGGTCGAGCCGAGCGCGCAGAATACGAAGAATTTCCCGGTTGGCGACTTCAGCTTGACCGTTGCTCTGAGGATAGGCCACGGACGTGAAATGTTGCTCAATGCCGTAGCTTTGGCACCAATCCTCCAACATCTTCCCTGTGAACTGCCGCCCGTTGTCGGACACCAATCGGCGAGGGATGCCGAACCGACAAATGATGTGCTGCCAGATAAATTTTTTAACCATTTGCTCAGTGATCTTTGCCAGCGGCTCGGCCTCCACCCACTTGGAGAAGTAATCTACCGCCACTAGTAAAAATTTCCTCTGCCCCATCGGAACTGGACCAACAATCTCCATTCCACACCGACCAAACGGACATGAGATGGTTGATGCCATCATCTCCTCTGCCGGTCGGTGGGAGAAGTTGTGATACTTCTCGCATGAAAGGCATGTAGATACTGTCCGAGCGGCATCTGCTTGTAAAGTTGGCCAAAAGTATCCAGCCAAGAAAATCTTCTTGGCTAACGGGCTTCAGCCCGGATGTCCTCCACAGGATCCTTGATGTACTTCCTGGATGATGTAAGATGAGTCCTCCGAGCTTACACATTTTACCAGAGAACGTGAGAAAGCTTTCTTGTAAAGTCGATCTCCGATGAGTAAACCGACCGGCCTTCTTCCGAGGAGCCGCCGATATTCATCGGATGGTGGTGCCCGAACGAGGAATTTATAATAGGTGTCCTCCACCACTTGGAAACGCGAGGCCTTGCACCGGTCGACATGCGCCACCATCGCTTTTTCAATTGGCTGAATGGCGATCGTATTGAGCTCATGAGTTTGGCCAACTCATCGTCACCGGTTCTCCGCTCGGGAATCTTCAATAAGCACCTCTCGGAAAGTAGCTTTGAGTTTCTCAAAGGCCTCAACAGAGAGTTTAAGCCGAACACGCTGATTTCAAAGGTGCCGAAAGTTGCCGAGCGCCAACCGTGAACTGAATGGAGAGTTACCCGACCGCCCCCACATGTCGCCTGTAATCCGCCATAAGGGCCTCATACCGCCTCATTGTTGGTGGCCTTGTAGTCCAATCGGACGGATAGGTGCATCTTTTCTTGCGGTGAGATAAGTAATATCCCAATCCCGCCTGAGCCGAGTGGAAGACCCATCCACATATATCTTCCACAGAGCTTCCGGCTCTGACTTTGGTCACAAAATCAGCCAAGGATTGGGCTTTAATCGCCGAGCGGGCTGGTATTGGATGTCAACTCCTAATTCTGTCGTCCACTTGATAAGCCGTCCGGACGCTCCTTGAACAGACTCTTCCGAGTGGACTGCTCGTCCGGACAATGATGGTGGGCCGAAGGCGTCGAGCGGCTAGAACCAATGCAAAGGCCAACTTCTCGAGCCCTGTGCGAGATTCAACATCTTTCAAAATATGGCTCAAAAAATACACCGCCCTCACAAGTGCTGAGCCTACAGCATGTTCAGTTGACGACAAATACATATACAGTGACTCACCTCCGATCGGCTTGGCCATACAGGCAGGGAATTCAAATATGTTTTCAACTCTTCAAATGCTCGGTCACACTCTTCGTTCCACTGGAACTTAGTAGCTCTGCGTAGGATCTTGAAGAAGGCTCCGGTCGGCAGTTTTGGAGATGAATCTGGACAAAGCGGTTATCCGACCGGTCAACCGTTGCACTTCCCTTGTGTTTCGGGAGGAAGCATGTCTTGCGAGCTTTCACCTTGTTGGGATTTGCTTGATCCCCGCTCGGTCACTATATACCCCAAGAAACGCCTCCTTTAGCTCCGAAGGCATTTCGGGATTTAGCTTGACTCCATATTTGCGCAGTGTTCGGAAGGTTTCTTCCATATCCTTGAAAAGATCGGACGGATTTGATAAGAATGTCGCCCACGTAAACTTCCTGTGTTCCGCCCGATCTGCTCCTTGAATACCTTGTTCATCAAGCTACCGATAGGTGGCCCCAAGATTTCAATCCGAACGGCATCACATTGTAGCAATATGTGCCGTTGGACGTTACGAAGCTCACCTTTTCTTGATCTTCGCGGGCGAGCGGTACCTGTGATAGCCCTGGTAGGCGTCAAGCCACAGCCGACCGTAGAGTCCACCACCTGATCTATCCGGCAGAGGATAAAGATCTTTGGGACATGCTTTGTTTAAGTCCCAAAGTCAATGCAACTCGCCACTTGCCGCCCGGCTTGAGACCAATACCACGTTAGCCACTGAACCGTCACAGATGTGGCCGGCCAAGTTTCTCTACTCCGGGATTATGGCATTCGCCGCGCTAAAATCTCTTTTTTCTCGCCATCGCCGAGCGTCAGTCGGACATGCAACTCATGTTGCGCTAGGCTAGGAAATTCCGGGCAACTCGTGTGTCGACCAAACAAAGACATCATGATTTTGCCGGAGGCATTGGATCGACTTCTTCTTCTGCTTTTCCTCTAGATCCGAGGCGATGAAAGTGGTGGCCTCCGATCGGGTCGGATGGATCTGAACTTCCTCCTTTTCATCATAAATTAAAGGGAGGTTTCTCGGTTATGGCGTGTACCTCGATTCGGGGACCTTCCGAGCGGAAGAAGCTTCTGCGGATCATCTCTATATAGCAACGCCGAGTGCTAGTTGATCTCCCCGCACTTCTCCAACTTTGTCCTCCACGGAAATTTTATCTGGTGGAAGGTTGAGACAACCGCCCGGAATTCGCCCCGGTCGTCCCAAAATGACGTTGTAGGATGAGGGAGAGTCAACCACCACGAAGTTTGTTGTCCTGGTCCTCCCGAGCTCTTCTCCCAATGAGGTGGCTAACCGGATTTGTCCGACCCAACTTCATTGCTCAGAAACCCGAGAGCGGGTCGTCATTGAAGTGGCTCGATCAATTTGCACTGATCGAACGCCTTCTTGAATAGTATGTTGACCGAGCTCCCTCTGTGTCAACAAATATGCGGTGAATGGTGTAATTTGCTATTACCGCTTTAATGAGCGTCGTCATGGGGTACTTCTACTCCTTCCAAGTCTCCGGCCCGAAGTGATTTCGGTCCACTTGCCCGCCTGGCTACAAAACCAGATGGATCTGCAACGCCGCCTTTCTTGCTGGTTGAGTCTCCTACCGGCCCACCAAGAATAACGCTGATTTCGCCCGGAAGTATTGCTCTGCTCTTCCTCCCGAGTGGATGGTCGGGACTGCCTCGGACGTCCCGCGACTCTCCTGCCTTGGGGATCTATGTCGGTCGGACGATGGTGATGTCGCCTCTATGCGGGTCCCGCCGGCTTCGGGTCCTTTGCCTCGTGTTGAGGGAGGAGACCGTCGCTCGCTTCCGGGACAGATGGACACAAAGGGAAGGCTTCGCAATCCCTCGTGTTGTGCGATCCGCTTGTGGAATTTGCGAACATTGGGGTCCACCTCTTCTTTGGCTTGGCCGAGCGGCAGCCACTTCTTGCACGTGCGATGTGGGAGATCGAATTGCTTCGACCCTTGGTCCTCTAGGTGGTTGCCGAGCGGAGTGTCGCCCGCCGCATGAACAAGTGCACGCCGTTGGAGCTTTTTCCGAAGCGGCTTGCGCTTCTTCCACGTTTATGTATTCGTTGGTCCGATGTAGCATGTGATCATAGTCTCGGGCGGCTTTCGAAGACCTGAAGAAGTCCCCATCAACAAGGCCTTGTGTGAAGGCGTTCATCATCGTCTCGTGGTCGTTGGGATGTCCATCGCCACTTGGTTGAATCGCTGGATGTGAAGCGATTCTTTTGGTTCTTGTTGATGGCGAACAAGCTAACGCTTGTTTTCTGATAACGCTGGCGAAGTGGTGGAGGAAGGCCGTTCGGAAGTCCTTGAAGCTTGTGATGGATCCGTCGGCAGCCTCCGGAACCACCGAGCCGATCCCGAGAGCGTGGTAAGGAAGACTCGGCACTTTACTCAGTGTATTGGTGGAGCGTGGCGGTATTATCAAACTTACCCAAATGATCATCCGGTCCGTTGTTCCATTATACTACGATCGTAGGGGCACGAGTGCTTGGGCAGGATCTCGAATGGCTTCCGAAAATTGACGGTTGGTCCGCCGAGATGAGTCCGTCCGGAGCTTTCCCTTCTTGTCATCCCGCCTTGGCATTTCATCCGAGGAAGATCCTATATCTCTTCGGGCTGGCGTGGCTCCAGGTGCGAAATAAGGCCCGGTGGAATGCGACGGTGGCTGGAGGTGCTTCCGCTCCGACGCGGACGTTGCTTGTTGCTCCGCCCGCTCGGCGGATGCTTTTTGCTTTTGCTCCACGAGTTTGGCGGCCCTTATCTCGACCAGAGCGTCGAGTTCCTCCCTTGAAAGCGTCACCGTGTGCTGTCGTCCAGCCTCGTCCATTGTCTCTGCTCGGATGCAGGAGCGTTCCCACAGACGGCGCCAATTTGATCCTGTCCGAACCAGAAGTCAGCAGACGCTGGGCACGTGACGCTCCAAGGCTCGCTGATGTAGGTCTCCAACTAGTGTCGAGATGCTCCGGCTATCCTGCACAGAAGTCGAGCCGGGAAGGGGATTCCCAGCGACGACCCTCCGACGCTCAAGTCAGGTAAATCACGATGAACAAGGTGGCTCCAGAAGTCTCAGAGTACATACCATCCTCTCCTGTCGATGAAACCTGAGGTTCTTTATATAGAGCTGTGAAAGGTTCGGGCACGTGTACCAAGGTGCATAAGTGTCCCCTGTCCTATCCTAGGTATGCGGCTGTCAGAAAGCTTACCTGTCCTTTCCTAGGTACGCGGCTGTCAGAAAGTTTACCTGACCCATATCGCTACAGTCAAAGCATGCCCTCGATGGGACAGCAGAATCCCCTGTCACAAGATTTGGAGCATGACACACACGTGAAACCTACAGGTTGTTGGAGAAAGAAATCCTCTGGCCATTTCCTTTGCTCCAAACTTGTAGTCCGAGCGGAAAGATACCTAAACATCCGACCGGACATCCGCAGTGGTTTACTTGTGCTTTGTGGAGACTAACAAACAGGGGTGCTTTATGACTGTGATCGGTCAAAAGGTCAGCTCGGCCCATGACCTTTTTAACTGAGCGTCGGAACCCCGATTTGACAGGGTGCCTACCAACTATGAGTGCAAACCGGCCGGACCTTTCCGGGTACTCGATTCCATCGGCCGGCCGGCAGTCCAATCGGACCGGCCCTCTATGGCCGTCCGTCCGGTCGGACCACATTCTCCTCTGGGTGGGCGGCTGTTCCGGTGACTTCCACTTGGCGTTGACTTTGCAAGAAAAAAGGGGGGGCCCGCTCTTACTACCGGATCACTATGGATGATGCATACCCTTAAAGACTATCAACTTGAATATCAAAAAACAAAAATCTCAATTGATAACATCAGTTCAATAAATCTAACAAAAAACCTGATTCATCACTCAAGGACTAAACATATAGAAGTGAAGCACCACTTTGTAAGGGATCATGTAGCTAAAGGTGATATTGTACTCAACTACGTTGAGTCCAAATCAAACCTAGTTGACATCTTTATAAAACCTTTACCTGAACTTGAGTTCAGTACACTCAGAAGACAAATAGGAATGTGTTGGGTAGAATAGGTATCTTCAAATCAGTCCTCTTAATGCTTTTTGGTTTAAATTACATTTCTAAATTTCTAGGCAAAATTTTGATTTTTCAAAATCCCTATTTTACTAGACTTTCTAAATTTGGACTTAGCCTAGGCTTTTTCCCTAGAAATCATGCTCCCCCAGGACTCAGCCAGAGCATCTCACAAACACCTAGGTTTACCTTAGGACTCTGATACCTTACTAAAACAAAATTTATAAACTATTAAGCACTAAGGTTAATGCTTCTCCTTTACCTTAAATTCCTCTTAAGCAGCTTTTCAAAAAGTTTTTCAAATTTAAGTCTCTTCTATTTAAAATTTTTTTTTAGAAACTTCACTAAATCAATGTTTTGTCTTGAAAAGTTAAGTTTTTTCAAAACTAGCTTATTTTTTATATATGGCAAAGGGGGAGAGTAGATAAATTCAAATTCAAAGAGAACAAAAATCCAAAGGGGAGGTCATATTAAGGGGGAGTTTGTAATGCACGAAAATTCAAAGGGGAGGTCATATTAAGGGGGAGTTTGTAATGCCCATTTTTTTGCCCCTTGTACTTATACCTTACTGCATATTATTACTTAACTTTGAATTTCGATTGCCATAATCAAAAAGGGGGAGATTGTTGGTGCGGGAAGCATCCGACGATCGAACCTGAGTTTTGATAATGGCAAAGGATTCAAAGTTAAGGTTTATGGTGATCTAACATGTTGAATAAGTGTTTCAGGAAAGTCCAAGCTGCGGTTAGGCAAAGGGAAAATCCTAAGGGGTGTTAACCTTAGGTCCTAAGGGGCGGCAACCTTAGGTCCTAGGGGGCGGTAACCCTAGGTGAGGGAAAACCCTAAGGGGCGGCAATCTTAGGTCCTAGGGGGTGGCAACCCTAGGTGGAGAAAAATCCTAGGGGGCGGTAACCCTAGGTCCTAGGGGGTGGTAACCCTAGGCGGAAAGTCCAGTCGGTCTGGAGGACTGGACTGGCATCAGGTAATCTCTCCTAAGGGGAGTAGGTGAGGACGCCTTCCCCGTAGAGGGAACAGTAGGCGTCGGGTCGACCTAGGGTTTCCGGTTGGAAATCCGAAGTCAGACTCGGACAGTCCGAAGACTGTCAGTTCTTCTTTACTATGATTTATCAGATTCTAACATTGTCTTGCAGGGTATTTGCTCGGACTAACCTTGTTTTGCAGGAGAGGTACCTGCTGGAAAAAGGTGATCCAGGCGCTTGGGATGGTCCGGGCGCCCGGAACAGGTCCGGGCGCCCGGGACCAAGTTTTATCCCTGCCGCGACTTCGCCACGTGGAGCATCCTAGTTGGTTGTCCACGTCACACTCCAGGCGCCCGGAAGGGATCCAGGCGCCCGGAATGTCATATAAAAAGAGGGTCGAGGGAGCAGCTAAGGATAACAACAGATTCTAAGCTTTCTTCTGTGAAGTGCTGCCAACGAGACGACCTTGACGTGCTACAACTCGATGTCGACGACCCGAAGCTCAGACTCTTCGATTTTGTGTTGTCGGTATTAGTTTACTTATTGCATTAATTGTAATTCAAATTGTAATCTTTCCGATATTATAGTTGTTGCCCACCGAAAGCGGTCAAGGACCGCGGGCCTTCGAGTAGGAGTCGCTATAGGCTCCGAACGAAGTAAAACATCTGCGTCTGTTGTGCTTGCTTTTACTTTCCGCTGCGTTTCTACTCTGTGTTTTAAAATCGTTAAAATAGCCACTAGCGCTATTCACCCCCCCTCTAGCGCTTTCGATCCATCACAAAGGAGTAACTTGATTACAACCGGGGAGGTTGTTAATCCAAGGAAGTTGAAAGCTCAATAAATATTCACCTTCAGGCAGAGAAGCCTCTTACAACATTGATGGCTCACAAACAAATAGTAGAACAAACTAAAAGCGTTTACAAGTGTTGTTATGAACCATTGGGACCAGGGCTATATTTATAACCCTGGTCGGGGCGCCTGGAAGGGTTTTAGGTGCTTGAAAGGGGATAATTTTTTATCCCCGCCATAACGGAACGTGCCACGTCACGTTCCGAATAATTTTCTGCTCCAGGCACCCCAAAGGGTTCCGGGCGCCCTGGACCAAAAAATAAGCTTTTTTTTTATTATTTTTCAGGCCCGGTCTTCTGCTCCGTTTACGTTCACCTTAGTCTGAGTCTTCTGGTTTGGCTCCTCTCATTTGGGTGATCTCGGCCATCCGAAATAGGGCTCACCCGAACCAACTTCCAGCATTCTCGAGCAATCTTCCGTTCTGGCTTCTCGTCCCTCGAAAATGTCGCGTGCCTTCTTCTCGTCCACCCGCATACTCTTCCGCAGCACTTCATCCAGATGCACCGAACTCGTCGGTTCTCTTCCGTGTCATGCTTCTCGCTAGCTATGTCTTGGTCTCGACTTCCTGTGCTCCTCAGTTCCTGTACACTTAAACACAGGGGTTAAATACTAGCAGAACCTAACATGACTTTGTTGATCACATCAAAATCACGTTGGGGCACTTACAATCTCCCCTTTTTTGATATGAGCAAATCCAAGTTAAGTTAGGGTAAACCATAAACAAATAACAGTTATAATTTTTGCAAGTAAAAAAAATTTGTAGGTAAAAAAAAATGTACTAACTACCCTCCCCCTAAACTTAATATTTACTACTTCCCCTTTTGTTCACATTAAAAATGGGGTACTTTTAAAATGACTTTGGAAAAACTAACTTTAAAGTCTAAGAGAAAAACAAAAAAAAAATATGAAAGGTTAAGTTTTAAAAACTTTGATTTAATAAAAAACTCCTTTAATTATGAATTTTAGGCAGAATAAAAAGTTTTCATTTTGATAATTAGTTCATAAAAATTTTCTAACGGAAAAAATTTTAACAGGTTGTTTAGATTAAAGTTAAAAAAATAACTTAAACAAATTTTAATGATCGGACCTAAATAACAAAAATTTTAAGCATTAGTTAAATGCTTCACAGTAAGTTAATTAAATATTTATTTCAATAATTGACTTCCAGGCTGTGACGAGGCACTAGGCCTTCTTGATTATTGGAACAACAACCACTTTTTAGACAAAGTCTTTTAAAAATTCAAATATTTAATTTTCTTTCTGAAAGTCCTAAGTCTAAAAAAATAGTTAACCTAAATATGATTTTGGAACCCAGTACAGATTCCTACCTACTATGTTTACTAAAAATTTTGGAGGTACATAACTTCTGGGGACTTTTCTAATTTGTCCCTAGTGCTTTCTAATGTACCAGTTTAGCCTACCATACTTTAGTTTTTGAAAGTTATTCAGTTTTAAACGTGCATGATTATTTTTTAAACTTTCGATTTGTATTTTCAATTTATCGTTTTCTAATTTTAAACTATCAAATAAATCTAAGGGGCATGCATTAGCTAATTGTCTTTTCAAGTTTATATTTTCTTTTTTCTAACTTTAGTAAATCCTTGGAAAGTATCTTAATAAATTGAAATGACTTTTTAGGAGATAAGACACGTACCTGACTTACCTCATATTCTTGTGCTCCCCCTTCATCGTAGCTTTCCTCTGATGATCCTCCCCCTTCATCGATGCTCATTTCTGAGATGCTTTCGTCTTCTTTTCGATGGTCTGCCATTAGGGCTAGTCCGACGTAGGCTTCGATTTCGAATTCGGATGACATGTCATCCCACGTCACCTTTAGATTATGCTTGTGCCGGGAGTTGTGGCAAAGACTGGGGTCTTTCTAGAAAGGGACTTTGTTTCTAGAAAGACTAGTGGGAGCGCGTTCGATCTTGAAGAAATTCAAGATGCGAATAATAGCATTGATGCCTCGATGGAAATTGAACTGGAACCACAAAGTGTTGTGGATGATGTTGTTCCACAAGGAGTTGAGGAACAACAACCAGTTCAAGTAGACATACCTCTTCGCAGGTCTGATAGGGTACGTCGTAAGCCTGAGAGATACTCATTTCTCTTGTCTGACCATGATGACATTGTGCTCATAGAGGATGAGCCTACCACCTATCAGGAAGCTGTGATGAGACCAGATTCCGAGAAATGGTTAGAGGCCATGAGATCCGAAATGAAATCCATGTACACCAACCAAGTATGGACTTTGGTTGATCCACCTGAAGGGATAAAATCCATAGGGTGTAAGTGAGTCTTTAAGAGAAAGACTGACATGGATGGACTTATATATAAAGGTCGCTTGGTAGCTAAAGGTTTCAAGCAGATTCATGGTATTAACTATGATGAAACCTTTTCTCCAGTAGCGATGTTTAAGTCCATTCGGATCATGCTTGCTATTGCAGCCTACCATGACTATGAGATATGGCAGATGGATGTCAAAACTGCGTTTCTGAATGGAAACCTACTCGAGGATGTGTACATGACACAACCTGAGGGTTTTGTAGATCTACAGCATACTAGCATAGTATGCAAGCTGCATAGGTCCATTTATGGACTAAAGCAAGCTTCTTGGAGCTGGAATCTTCGATTCGATGATGCAATCAAACAGTTTGGTTTCATCAAGAACGAAGATGAACCTTGTGTCTACAAGAAGGTTGTAGGGGACATAGTTGTCTTCCTCATATTGTATGTGGATGACATACTCGTACATCCCTATGCTTCAGTCTGTCAAGACATGGCTAGGGAGTTGCTTCTCAATGAAGGACTTAGGTGAGGCATCCCACATTCTAGGGATACAGATCTATAGAGATAGATCTAAGAGATTGCTTGGCCTATGTCAGAGTACATACATTAACAAGGTACTCCTACGGTTTGCCATGCAGAACTCCAAAAAGGGATTTCTGCTGATGTCACATGGCGTGAGTCTTTCGAAGACTCAAGGTCCCTCTTCTAGAGAGGAGAGAGACCGCATGGATCAGATCCCTTATGCCTCAGCCATAGGATCGATCATGTACGCCATGCTATGTACTCGACCTGATGTCTCGTATGCTTTGAGCATGACGAGCAGATTCCAGTCAGATCCAGGTGAAAGTCACTGGATAGCTGTAAAGCCCGAAAATTCTCAAAACTGTTTTAGAAATATAGTATGATTTTCTGGAATTTTTAGATATTTTTCCGGAATTTTCCGAGTAGCGGAAGTAGCAAAAATAATTAGAACCGTAAAATAACTTAGGCAGGAATCGAACCTGAGACCTATGGTTTACGGGTAAGTTTAGTAACCGGTGAACCCAGCAGGGCCGTGCTGAAAGAAAGAGGAATCAATTATATTTATATTAGAGTTGGGCCTAGTTACCCACTTAATATAAATAAGAACTTAAGTTGGGGTTTGGTTTATTTTCAAGTTGGTTCGGCAATTCCTCCTCACGAAAGCCTCACGCCACTTTCCCTCTCCAAACCCTCAACGCCGAACACCCCTTCTCCTCTTCCTCTCTCGGCGCCCAAGTCCCAAGGGCTCTCGGATCACTTTCCGGCGACGACTCCAACACGAAAGAGGTTCTTCTCCGCGAGAGGAACGCGAAGACGTGATCGGATCGTCGAGAGGATCATCTCCACCGGAACTCTAGCGAATAGAATCGTAAGAAATTACGATCAAGAGGTAAGAAACCCCTCACCTGCGGTATAATAGCTCCGTTTGGTTTCCTACGCATTAGTTTTAGCTATATGCAGGTTTTCCGGCACATAGGGTATGTTTAAACCCTCCTCGAGGATTTAGGGATCCAGTTGAACACCTCTAGACGGGCCGGACACGTTGTTCTCCTTTAGTTGGAGATTCTAGACGTTGTCGGGTGCCTAGAGGTGATCTCCCTATTAGAGGAGAGAGTTGGAGCACACCAAGTGTTCGGTAAAATGTTAGTGTAGCTAAATACCACCTCAGTTATGTTTAATAGCTCAGTTAAATGCATTAGAGGCATTTAAACCAGCACATTAGTTTAGTTCAGTTTTATGGGACTACGGTCCAATGGGTGGGCTCCCACAGTCGCCTCTAGGTTCAGATAACCTAGCTCTAGGTTCAGATAACCTAGAAACAGCATGTTATATCAGTTAGCTATAGATATCAGTATTTTATTTTCAGTGGCACTGTACTGGATTAGATATCCATTGGGTTGGACTCCCACAGTCGTCCCTAGGTTCAGATAGCCTAGACAACCCTGCTAAATTCGGGACTTGCAACCCCGGGTCTAGTAGAGATGCGCGCACAGCAAGTACAGTTGCCGGGCCCAACAGCATGTTTAGTATTTTCACCTATTATGTATTAGATTTCAAAACTCAAAATCAATTATGCTAGTTGAGTTTGTTCCCAGTTACAGATTTAGTTTCAGTTAGTTTAGCCTATATTCAGTTCAATGTTTATTTGGTTGCTTTGCCATGATTCAGTGCTTATGCCATGCTTATATGTTATGCCTTATGATTTCAGTATGCCATGTCTTAGCAAGTTCAGCGCATATTTTCAAATAGCATGATTTTAAAAGCATATTGCATCGAATGCATGATTTTGTGAGGTAGATGGTTTCTTACTAAGCTTTAAGCTTACAGATTCTACTTTTCCTTATACTGCAGATAAAGGTAAAGGAAAGATGGACTAGCAGTGGAGGCTGGAGGTCAATGCAGATGATGAAGTGTGTGTATGGAACTGGAATCAAAGATCCTTAGGGGATTGAGCAAATTTAAACGATTGGACTTTTAGTATTTCTGTGTTATGCACTTTCAGTTATTAAATGCTACAAATTAGTAGACCATGTTTATATTCAGTTTAGAATGCTAGCTTTATGTCATTAGAATATGTTCTATAGATTTTAGAAGTGTTGTGTGAGGTTTTGGCACGCCAAAGTGCTGAAATCCGAGTCCCCGGGTGAAATCAGACTCTGATCGGTCTCCCGACCGATCCGGTCCGTCGACCGATCCAGACAGATACAGTAGGCTACTGTATCCTCCTGGATCGGTCAGCCGACCGATCCAGCGCGATACAGTAGCGATCCCAGCGTCTCCAGGTGCCTGGATCGGTCTGCAGACCGATCCAGACCCACCTGGATCGGTCTTGCCGACCGATCCAGCCTCTGCTGGATCGGTCAGCCGACCGATCCAGTTGGGAGCAGAAGCTCCCCCAGCTTTGATCGATCCGTAGATCGATCAGCAGGCCGGCAGGTAGTCGGGAAGTTAGTTTCTAGCCCCTAGCTCAGTTGGGGCGTTCAGGTTCCCCTCCGTAGCATATGTACACCAGCAGAGAAGGTCTTTGGACCTTTCTTATCAGTTGTATCGGTCATTAGTAGAGTAAAATTTTAATTAGCCCAGCTTTCCGCACAGTATAGTTTAGCAATATTGTGACGATTCGCCTTACAGCCTAGTAGTAGAAGGCGGGTCGTTACAATAGCGGTCAAGAATATTCTTAAGTACTTAAGAAGGACTAAAGAATATTTCTTGATATATGGAGGCGATGATGAGCTAGCTGTAAAGGGTTATAGTGATGCTAGTTTCCAGACCGACCAGGATGACTATAGATCGCAGTCGGGGTTCGTATTTTGCATTAATGGTGGTGCTGTCAGCTGGAAGAGTTCGAAGCAGGATACAGTAGCTGATTCTACAACAGAAGCCGAGTACATTGCTGCATCAGAAGGGCGTGATTTGCATTCATGGTCGTACTTGAACTGGGTGGTTCCTAGCATTGGACCCAGTGAGCTTATTTTACGACAGATGGAGCTATATTGCTGCATCAGAGGCAGCAAATGACCAAACACATACTACGGCGCTTCCATCTCATTCGAGAGATCATCGAGAGAGGATATGTGAAGATTTGCAGAGTACCTACAGAGGCTAACATCGCAGATCCCTTAACCAAGGCTTTGGCACAGAGGAAGCATGATGGTCACACTAGGTCATTGGGGCTTAGAACCTACACTGATTGGCACTAGTGCTAGTGGGAGATTGTTAGCTAGAGCCCTAGAGCCCTAGAGCCAATCATTTGATGATTGTATTTTGGACTTGTTGTATCATATTCTATATAAATAAAGGCATTTGGTTTTTTGTTATTATACTTACTTGTATTGGTGCCAAATAAACTAAGTATAATAACGTCCTTGAGTAGACGGTTCTCACCTATATCAATCGGTTAGTTGAACCGATAGTGAGATGATATAGGGAACACTACTCTTAATCATTCCTAGTCGAGTATTAACATTCAGGGACAATTTTAATGCAATAAGACTAGCATGTAGGTCAACTCGATGACTTGATCTCACAAGTCATGGATATAGAGATATCAAGTTGACACATGGGTATGCATTGGAGAATGTATATTGAATGACCCGCCATGAGAAAGTATCATGGATCGTTATATGAGTGTCATATACTTTCTCATGTGGCTATTAGTATGACTACTAGTCCTTAGACCTGAAGTCACCATGGTTCCCTATATAAGGAGTTATGTACTTTGGTTTCGTGAAACGTCATCCATAACTGGGTGGACTATAAAGGCGATTACTGGGTATGTAACAAATTATGCGAAGGGATGTGAGTGATGTAGATGGGATCTATCCCTCCTATATGACGGGAGAAACATCGGTATTCTTGATAGAGTGAGACCACAAAGTGCATGGTCATGCCCAAATGAGTCAATATGAGATATTGAGCTCATTTGATTGAGTGAGTCTACTTGGTGTTCAAGATTTAGATTGATTAGAGGATGACACGGTCTATGCCTCACATTGATCAATCTAGATGTCTAGGATAGAAGGACACTTGTCATATATTGTGAGGAGTCACAATTAGTAGTCACAAGGTGATGTTGGATCTCAATATTCTTGTAACTTGGGTAGTAATGATGTATTGCTAGATACCGCTCATTGCTTATGCTTCTAAATGAGTTTAGGGGCATTGCCAACGTTACAAGAACCTATTGGGTCACACACAAAGAACAAGTGGATGGAGATTATGTTCATATGATGAACTAAGAGAATTAGATTCATTTGATGAATCAAATTGGATTAAGAGTAATCCTAATTGGGCTAATTGAGTTGGACTCAAGTTGATTCATGTGTTCAATGAGTTTAATTTAGATTATGACTCATTGAATCAATTTAATTAAATGAATTAGATTCATTATATTAAATTGGCTTGAATTAAATGGTTGGATTAGATCAACCATGAGAGAGATTAAGTCAAGTTTGACTTGACTTGAGAGGAAAATGAAGAGTCAAGTTTGACTTGACTTTATGCCACCTCATTGGTGAGTTGGCATTAAGTGGACCAATGATGATGCTCCACATCATCATGGTTACTTAAGTGAAGTGCCACCTCATGGGAGTTACCAAGAGTTGTGACTCTTGGTATCCCATGGAGGTTACAAACCACTTAATTAGATAAAAAGAGTTTCATTTTGCAAGTGTAACTCTCATTCAAGTGATCTTCCTCCTCCTAAGCTCTCTTCTTGCTCCTTCTCTTCTCTTGGTCGTGGGTTTCAAGCAAGGGAGAAGAAAGGAGAGTGAATCTAATCCAAGAAGAAAGGTTAGTGAAAGTCACATAGAGATTTTAGAGGAGTGTGTTCTCTTCTTTTCTTTTCTTCTTCTTCCAATCCTACCCGAGAGCCCTAGAGAGTTCTAGCACACTTGTGGTGCTCTCTTCTCCATCCTTGTGTGTTAGAGAACACATCTTGTTCGTGTGGATACTTCTAGAGAGTTGTCTACGTTGACAACTTCGAGATCCGGCATACCGTTGGACGAGTGGGATTTGCGAGGGAACGCTTTAAAGGTATAACTCTTATCTACTGTAGATATGGAGTGTGAAACTCGTATTCGTAGTTTTAGAAATTTTTCTTTGCACGGATCCGTTGGCTTTGGGGCTTTCGGGGTTTCCGCGACGCGAAAACGCGATTTTCGCGGCCCGAAAAATCCAACAGTCGTATCAGAGCCACGTGCGAAGCGAGTACGAGTTTAGATTCGTGTTTTTATGAAAAATATAGATCTGTAAACTTTCTGTAAATTCATGTTTTTATATTTTTAATGGGTATTTTTCTCGTTGAAGCGAAGCACAAGTGTTTAGACACTTGTAGGCTTCGACTACCGAGAAGAATTTTCCGAAACGGCAATGTTTCGCCCTAAAATTTTTTGGGACAGTGGGCTTAGGCGTTGTTAGATCGCAAAGGAACCCTCGCGATGGTTAGATCGTGGGTAGGGGCACTGCCCCTGGCCCCGCAAGGGGATTCGTTCCGCGATTGCGCCCGAAAATGCTAAACGGGACCGCCGGGAAAAATTTACTCATAAAATTGTAAAAATTGTGAAAATTACAGAAAATTGTGAAAAATATATAATTTAGAATTATATATTAATTTTGTGATAGTCATGGCCCAAAATACTCAATTAGATTGGAATAAATATGTTGTAATTCATAATACGGTCTGCGTGCCGTTATGTGATGTGCGTGCTGTATTTATTTTATTTTATTTTCACGACCTGCGTGTCATGCCTTTCTCTTATATTCTGGTTGTAAATTAGATTTAGACTCGAAAGTAACTCGAGTTTCAAAATTGTAATGTAAATTTTGAAGCGGTGGAAGGTCCACACGAGACGGAGTTACAAGAAGGGCGCGAGCAACACAAGGTGGTCAAACGAAGAAGCTTGAGAAGTTGTTGACCTTAGGTTGACCATCCGATCTTCTCATTGGCTTGAGAAGATCGTAGTAGTGCCATGACACAATGACAAAATAATTTAATTAATTGCTTATATGTATGTGATGCATGTTTAATTAAGTAGTTAATTAGTGCCTAGCGATTAGATTAGATCTAAGTCGTGCACATGATGCACCCTTCGATTAGATTAGATCTATCGAGTATATGATACGCATCATCATTTAGATTAGATCTAAATCACGTCAACTCATAATGCCTACCATGCCGTGATACCTACCACTACCTCGATCGCATGTTGTTGTTGAATCTGCCAAAGCAGAGCAACACATACTATCTTGGTAGGGTACGGAGGGATAATCTTGGTCCCGCCTATCAACGCATGGGTGAGTACAACTCAATTAGATTGAGTATTCCTAGTTAACTCGGTTGGATCGAGTATAACTATAGGCATTCTTCCAACGGTTGGAAAGATAGGTCAAAATCACATATATATTAACTCTCGGGCGTATTAGCCAAAGCTAACTCGAGTTTTAATATAAATGTGGATATTGAACCTATAAACAAGAGTTGCATAGAGATGTAATTGGTAATCGTTACCTACCGATCATACTAAGTCTTGGGCGTATTAGCCAAAGCTAACTCAAGGGTTAGTATGATGTGGATCTTGTCCCACATGAATTATAGAATTCAGTGGGAGCATCATTTAGTTAAAGGCCTAATTAAATGATTAAGAATATGATATTTATTTCTGCATTTATTTCTGTTGTAGATTACCATGACGTCGAATACGAACATCTTCTCTCTACGATCTGTCCTTAAGAAGGACAAGCTCAACAGAGCAAATTTCCTGGACTGGTACAAGAACCTGAGAATAGTTCTCACCCAAGAACGTAAACTGTACGTTCTGGAGCAGCCCATTCCGGAGGCTCCTCCTGCCACTGCCACGCGAGCAGACCGAGATGCTTACAAGAAGCATCAAGATAACGCATTAGATGTGTCCTGTCTTATGCTCGTGACCATGAACTCTGAGCTTCAGAAGCAACATGAGTTGATGGGCGCTTACGATATGGTTGAACATCTTTGTCACCTATATCAAGGACAAGCAAGGCACTGGAAGAGGAACTTCAAAGAATACCTGGAAGATCTTAAGAAGAAGAGAAATAAGATTTCTACTTCAGGTATACATGTTATAGAAGTCAACCTCTCTATTTCTTCATCGTGGATATTAGATACCGGATGTGCTTCGCACATTTGTACAAATGTACAAGCGCTGAGAAATAGCAGGGCATTGACGAAGGGTGAGATAGACCTACGAGTAGGCAATGGAGCACGGGTTGCTGCTATTGCTGTAGGAACTTACCATCTATCTCTGCCCTCTGGCCTTGTACTAGAATTAGATGATTGTTGTTATGTGCCTGTTTTAACAAAGAACATTATATCTGTTTCTTGTTTGGACAAGAAAGGTTTTTCGTTTATAATAAAGAACAAATGTTGTTCTGTTCATTTAAACGATATGTTCTATTGTAGTGCACCTCTGATAAACGGACTCTATATTCTAGACCTCGAGAGCCCTATCTATAACATAAATACTAAGAGGTTCAAGTCAAATGACATGAACCAAACCTACCTCTGGCATTGTCGCTTAGGTCATATAAATGACAAACGCTTATCCCAGCTCCATAAGGATGGTATGCTGGACTCATTTGATTTTGAATCATATGAGGTATGCGAGTCATGCCTACGAGGCAAGATAACCAAGACTCCCTTTAGTGGGCACAGTGAGAGAGCGACTGATTTGTTAGGACTCATACATAGTGATGTATGTGGCCCTTTCAATGTCACTGCTAGAGGTGGTAATAGGTACTTCATCACATTTACTGATGACTTCAGTAGATATGGTTATGTGTACTTGATGACACATAAGTCTGAATCCTTTGAAAAGTTCAAAGAATTCAAGAATGAAGTACAGAACCAGCTTGGCAAGAGTATTAAGATACTTCGATCCGATCGAGGTGGAGAATACCTTAGCCATGAGTTCCGTGACTATCTAGCTGAGTGTGGGATTCTATCCCAACTCACTCCTCCTGAACACCACAGTGGAATGGTGTATCCGAAAGGAGGAATCGTACCTTATTAGATATGGTATGATCTATGATGATTCACACAGATCTTCCGACATACCTTTGGGGCTATACTTTAGACACGGCAGCTTTTATACTCAATCGAGTTCCATCCAAGGACGTGATAAAGACACCATAAATGATATGGACTGGGAGAGATGCCCAGGTGTCTTTCATGAGGATTTGGGGTTGTGAGGCTTACGTTCGACGTCAAGTCTCAGACAAATTAGGACCCAAATCTGACAAGTGATTTTTCATTGGATATCCCAAGTAAACTAAGGGATGTTACTTCTACATTCCCAGTTAGCACAAGGTAGTTGTGGCAAAGACTGGGGTCTTTCTAGAAAGGGACTTTGTTTCTAGAAAGACTAGTGGGAGCGCGTTCGATCTTGAAGAAATTCAAGATGCGAACAATAGCATTGATGCCTCGATGGAAATTGAACTAGAACCACAAAGTGTTGTGGATGATGTTGTTCCACAAGGAGTTGAGGAACAACAACCAGTTCAAGTAGACATACCTCTTCGCAGGTCTGATAGGGTACGTCGTAAGCCTGAGAGATACTCATTTCTCTTGTCTGACCATGATGACATTATGCTCATAGAGGATGAGTCTACCACCTATCAGGAAGCTGTGATGAGACCAGATTCCGAGAAATGGTTAGAGGCCATGAGATCCGAAATGGAATCCATGTACACCAACCAAGTATGGACTATGGTTGATCCACCTGAAGGGATAAAATCCATAGGGTGTAAGTGAGTCTTTAAGAGAAAGACTGACATGGATGGACTTATATATAAAGGTCGCTTGGTAGCTAAAGGTTTCAAGCAGAGTCATGGTATTGACTATGATGAAACCTTTTCTCCAGTAGCGATGTTTAAGTCCATTCGGATCATGCTTGCTATTGCAGCCTACCATGACTATGAGATATGGCAGATGGATGTCAAAACCGCGTTTCTGAATGGAAACCTACTCGAGGATGTGTACATGACACAACCTGAGGGTTTTGTAGATCCACAGCATACTAGCATAGTATGCAAGCTGCATAGGTCTTATGGACTAAAGCAAGCTTCTTGGAGCTGGAATCTTCGATTCGATGATGCAATCAAACAGTTTGGTTTCATCAAGAACGAAGATGAACCTTGTGTCTACAAGAAGGTTGTAGGGGACATAGTTGTCTTCCTCATATTGTATGTGGATGACATACTGCTCATTGGGAAGGACATCCCTATGCTTCAGTCTGTCAAGACATGGCTAGGGAGTTGCTTCTCAATGAAGGACTTAGGTGAGGCATCCCACATTCTAGGGATACAGATCTATAGAGATAGATCTAAGAGATTGCTTAGCCTAAGTCAGAGTACATACATTGACAAGGTACTCCTACGGTTTGCCATGCAGAACTCCAAAAAGGGATTTCTGCTGATGTCACATGGCGTGAGTCTTTCGAAGACTCAAGGTCCCTCTTCTGGAGAGGAGAGAGACCGCATGGATCAGATCCCTTATGCCTCAGCCATAGGATCGATCATGTACGCCATGCTATGTACTCGACCTGATGTCTCGTATGCTTTGAGCATGACGAGCAGATTCCAGTCAGATCCAGGTGAAAGTCACTGGATAGCGGTCAAGAATATTATTAAGTACTTAAGAAGGACTAAAGAATATTTCTTGATATATGGAGGCGATGATGAGCTAGCTGTAAATGGTTATAGTGATGCTAGTTTCCAGACCGACCAGGATGACTATAGATCGCAGTCGGGGTTCGTATTTTGTATTAATGGTGGTGCTGTCAGCTGGAAGAGTTCGAAGCAGGATACAGTAGCTGATTCTACAATAGAAGCCGAGTACATTGCTGCATCAGAGGCAACAAAGGAGGCAGTTTGGATCCGCAAGTTCATCACTGAACTTGGGGTGGTTCCTAGCATTGCTGACCCCATTGAGCTCTATTGTGACAACAATGGAGCTATAGCACAGGCGAAGGAACCTCGCTCACACCAGCGGACCAAACACATACTACGGCGCTTCCATCTCATTCGAGAGATCATCGAGAGAGGATATGTGAAGATTTGAAGAGTACCTATAGAGGCTAACATCGTAGATCCCTTGACCAAGGCTTTGGCACAGAGGAAGCATGATGGTCACACTAGGTCATTGGGGCTTAGAACCTACACTGATTGGCACTAGTGCTAGTGGGAGATTGTTAGCTAGAGCCCTAGAGCCAATCATTTGATGATTGTATTTTGGACTTGTTGTATCATATTCTATATAAATAAAGGCATTTGGTTTTTTGTTATTATACTTACTTGTATTGGTGCCAAATAAACTAAGTATAATAACGTCCTTGAGTAGACGGTTCTCACCTATATCAATCGGTTAGTTGAACCGATAGTGAGATGATATAGGGAACACTACTCTTAATCATTCCTAGTCGAGTATTAACATTCAGGGACAATTTTAATGCAATAAGACTAGCATGTAGGTCAACTCGATGACTTGATCTCACAAGTCATGGATATAGAGATATCAAGTTGACACATGGGTATGCATTGGAGAATGTATATTGAATGACCCGCCATGAGAAAGTATCATGGATCGTTATATGAGTGTCATATACTTTCTCATGTGGCTATTAGTATGACTACTAGTCCTTAGACCTGAAGTCACCATGGTTCCCTATATAAGGAGTTATGTACTTTGGTTTCGTGAAACGTCATCCGTAACTGGGTGGACTATAAAGGCGATTACTGGGTATGTAACAAATTATGCGGAGGGATGTGAGTGATGTAGATGGGATCTATCCCTCCTATATGACGGGAGAGACATCGGTATTCTTGATAAAGTGAGACCACAAAGTGCATGGCCATGCCCAAATGAGTCAATATGAGATATTGAGCTCATTTGATTGAGTGAGTCTACTTGGAGTTCAAGATTTAGATTGATTAGAGGATGACACGGTCTATGCCTCACATTGATCAATCTAGATGTCTAGGATAGAAGGACACTTGTCATATATTGTGAGGAGTCACAATTAGTAGTCACAAGGTGATGTTGGATCTCAACATTCTTGTAACTTGGGTAGTAATGATGTATTGCTAGATACCGCTCATTACTTATGCTTCTAAATGAGTTTAGGGGCATTGCCAACGTTACAAGAACCTATTGGGTCACACACAAAGAACAAGTGGATGGAGATTAGGTTCATATGATGAACCAAGAGGATTAGATTCATTTGATGAATCAAATTGGATTAAGAGTAATCCTAATTGGGCTAATTGAGTTGGACTCAAGTTGATTCATGTGTTCAATGAGTCTAATTTAGATTATGACTCATTGAATCAATTTAATTAAATGAATTAGATTCATTATATTAAATTGGCTTGAATTAAATGGTTGGATTAGATCAACCATGAGAGAGATTAAGTCAAGTTTGACTTGACTTGAGAGGAAGATGAAGAGTCAAGTTTGACTTGACTTTATGCCACCTCATTGGTGAGTTGGCATTAAGTGGACCAATGATGATGCTCCACATCATCATGGTTACTTAAGTGAAGTGCCACCTCATGGGAGTTACCAAGAGTTGTGACTCTTGGTATCCCATGGAGGTTACAAACCACTTAATTAGATGAAAAGAGTTTCATTTTGCAAGTGTAGCTCTCATTCAAGTGATCTTCCTCCTCCTAAGCTCTCTTCTTGCTCCTTCTCTTCTCTTGGTCGTGGGTTTCAAGCAAGGGAGAAGAAAGGAGAGTGAATCTAATCCAAGAAGAAAGGTTAGTGAAAGTCACATAGAGATTTTAGAGGAGTGTGTTCTCTTCTTTTCTTTTCTTCTTCTTCCAATCCTACCCGAGAGCCCTATAGAGTGCTAGCACACTTGTGGTGCTCTCTTCTCCATCCTTGTGTGTTAGAGAACACATCTTGTTCGTGTGGATACTTCTAGAGAGTTGTCTACGTTGACAACTTCGAGATCCGGCGTACCGTTGGACGAGCGAGATTTGCGAGGGCACGCTTCAAAGGTATAACTCTTATCTACTGTAGATCTGGAGTGTGAAACTCGTATTCGTAGTTTTAGAAATTTTTCTTTGCACGGATCCGTTGGCTTTGGGGCTTTCGGGGTCTCCGCGACGCGAAAACGCGGTTTTCGCGGCCCGAAAAATCCAACATCTCCGCCTTCAGCAAAGGAGAGTTTCTTTTAGTGCGCTTCTATTGCCCTGGATTAACAACCTCCTTGGTTGTAACCAGGTTAATTCTTCTGTGTCTTTCTTTTACTATTTTATTATTTTGTTAACTATTGCACTAACTGAGTTGAAAGTACGAGGAGGGTATAGTTACTTTTTGTTTTCAGCAATTCACCCCCCTCTTGCCGGTCTCCGCTGCACCAACAAAAAGTTCTTATAAAGTGCTTACCTCTAAATCCTTAGAGATGAATACGCATCTACTAAGGTTGACCATTCCAAAGTTTTAGGAAATGTGTTAAGTGCATATCTTAGCGAATCTCAATTGGTTATCTTTTCTCTGAGATTCGTGAGTCCGATGATGAGTTCCTTGATTCTTGAGTGGAGGTGTGCAACGGTTTCACATTCTTCTAACCAGATGTTAATGATCCGGTTCCAGAGCAGGTCCCATCTCGCTAGTTTTGCCTCCGAGGTTCCTTCGTATAGTTCCAAGAATTTCTCCCAGAGCTCCTTGGCTGACTCGTAAACTCCGATACAGTTGACTTCTTGAGGTGGTAAAATACTAAGTAGATGAAACTCTGCTTTGCCATTTTCCACGAAGTCGGCTTACTCCTTCTTCGTCCACTGATATTCTTCTTTATATTTCGGGGCTGCAAAACTATATTTCATAATTATTAATAATTCAAAATCTATTTTGAAAAATACCTCCATCTTCTTCTTCCAACTCGGGAATTTTCCCTCAAATTTCGAAGGGTAGATGCTCGGTCCGGCCATCTCGTGTGCTTCATTCAGCAGTTAGTCCTCCTAAAGTGAACCGACTCTGATACCAATTATAGGACCCTTAGCGGCCGGCTAGAGGGGGTGAATAGTCTTGTACGAAATAAAACGAACCTTCTTCGAACTTTTGCAGCTTAATTAAACTAACACTTGCATAAACAAAATAAAAGAATGAAAAAGAAGTAAGCTAAGAGTAGAGGCACGAAGGGGTTGTTGGCATAGTGGGGTCGGTAAGAGGGTGCAACGTCTGTAAAGAAAACAAAAACCTTTCTTTTTTCCAACTAAGATTAGTAGCACTATCACAATAATTATAATTTCAAAAAAGAACAACTAATAAAAAGAAGAGACAAACATATTTGACTTAGTTACAACCTAGGCAGTTGTTAATCCAAGACGGATGCAAAGCTCTACTAGAAAAATCTCTTTCTCTGTAGGCAGAGAAGCCTCTTACACTCTTTGAAAATCTTAGAAAAGACTATGAAATGATTACAGTTGTTGTTGATTTCCTAGGTCCAGAGGTCTTTTTATAACCCCTGGGAAATCTCATCCGAAGCTTGAAGGCACCTCCAAAGGGCTTGGAAGACGCCTCCAGCGTGGTAAGTGGATAAAGCTTTATCCACTTGCAAACGGCTAGTTTGACTGGCCGAAGGTGCCTTCCATAGCCTTGGAAGGTGTCTTCGCACTGTTCATCGAAGGCACCTTCTACAGAAGGCGCGGAGGCGACCTTCAATAGCTTTTGAAGGCGCCTCCAACAGCATTTACAACTCCATTTCGCTCATTTGCTGTTGCGATTTCCTGGGTGATTTTGGCCACCAAAATAGGGCTCACCCGAACCCAATTTCCAGCCTTCTCCTTGAACAGGCTTCCGCTCTAGCTTCTCGTCCCTCAAACATCGCGTACGTTCTTCTCATCCACCGGTGTACTCTTTTATAGCCCTTTCATCCCTCGGATGCACTGAGCCTGTCGGCTCCCTTCCCGTGCTATCTTTCTCGCTAGCTGCGTCTTCCGCTCGACTTCCTATGCTCCTAAGATTCTACACACTTAGACACAGGGATTAAAACAAACCATGACCCAACCTAACTTCATTGATTACATCAAAATAACCACGGGGTCCAACAATCTCCCTCTTTTTGATGTGTATCAACCCAAGTTCAAGTTAGGGTAATAACAAACAGTAATAAAAGAATTTACAAATAAAATATTTTAAGTATAAAGTTTGCAATAAAGAAATTGCAACACTAAGTATGAATTAAACTGATTTATCAAAATTCAGACTTATAATAGAGTTAGCAAAAATTTAAAATTTCGAGAAAAAATTCTAACTCCCCCTAAACTTGTACCTACTCCTCCCCCTTTGATCACATCAAAAAATATGAAAATTTAAGTTTTAGGAAAAAAACTTGATTTAATAAAAATAAGTAAAAGAAATTTAAAATAATTTCTAATTTATGGAGTTTTCCAAAAATTGACAAACATTGAAAGTAATTATCTTAATTAATTTCACAAGCTTATTAGTTTGTCAATTAAATATTTAATTCAATAATCAACTTCTAGGCTGTGGCGAGGTACTAGGTTTTCTTGGTTATTAGATCATCAACCACTTCTAGACAAAGTCTTTTAAAGAATTTAAATATTTAATATTTTCTGAAAGCTTTAGAAAAAAAATGTTCAATCTAAATAAGACTTTGGAACCCAATATAGGTTCCTTTCTATTGGGTTAACTAAGAATTTCGGGGGTACATATTCTCTGAGAATTTTTCTAAGTTGACCTTGGTGATGTCTAATATACCAATTTAATCTACTATAAATTCTAAGTTTTTATTTTTGAAAGTTATTTGGTTTTAAGCATGCAAGGTCATTTTTTAATTTTTATTTTCAATTTTCAATTTTCTAATTTTAGATTATCATACAATTCTAGAGTATGTGCCTTTACTAAGTTCAATTTCAACTTAGCATTTTCCTTTTCTAATTTAACTAGATCTTTAGTAAGACTTTTAATAAAATTAAAGGACTGCTTGAAATTTGTCTTTTCTATTTCTTTAGGATTTGTAATTTGAGATTCATGAAGTTCAAAAATGGAAAACAAGTTCTCTAGCGTACTTACCTCAAGATCCTTAGAGATGTAGTATGCATCGACTAAGGACGGTCATTCTGAAGTTCTCAGAAAGGCATTGAGTGCATACCAGATTGAGTCTCAGTTTGTTATCGATCCTCCGAGATTGTTCAACTGAGTAATTAGTTCCTTGATTCATGTTTGAAGTTGTGCTACCTTTTCTCCATTATTCATCCTCAGGTTTGTTAGCTGGGTTCGGAGAATGTCTTGCCTTGCTAACTTCACTTCTGAGATGCCTTCGTGGAGTTCTAGAAACTTCTCCTAGAGATCTTTGGGGGAGTCGTAGCTGTCGATTCGATTGAGCTCCTAGGGCGGAAGGACATTGAACAGATGAAACTCTGCTTTAAAGTTCGTCACGAAGTTCGCATGCTCCTTCTTCGTCCATTGATATTCTTCTTTCTTAGCTCCGTACTGATCTGAAGGTGATACAAAATCGTATTTTATAATTAACAAAATTTCAAAATCTGTTTTAAAAAATACCTCCATCCGGCGTTTTCATTGTGCGAAGTCTCCCTTGAATTTTTTGTGTGTGAATGCTTGCACTGGCCATCGTCTTGACTTTGATGCTTCAATCGGCGGTTAGTCCTTCTGAGGCGGTTGGACTCTGATACCACTTATTAACACAGCGGAGCCGGTAAGAGGGTGCAGCGTTTGTAAAGAAAACAAAAATCTTTCTCTTTTTCCAACTAAGATTAGTAGCGCTATCACAATAATTATAATATCAAAAATGAACAACTAATAAAAAGAAGAGACAAACAGATTTGACTTGGTCACAACCTAGGTCTTTGTTAATTCAAGACTATTGCAAAGCTCTACTAGAAAAATGTCCTTCTCTGTAGGCGGAGAAGCCTCTTACACTCTTTGAAAAGATTAGAAAAGTTTAGGAAATGATTACAACAGTTGTTCTCAAGTTGTTGATTTCCTAGATCCAAGGATCTTTTTATAGCTCTTGGGAAATCTCATCCGAAGCTTGAAGACGCCTCCAGTGTGGCAAGTGGATAAAGCTTTATCCACTTGCAAATGGCTAGTTTAACTTGCCGAAGGCGCCTTCTATAGCCTTGGAAGGTGCCTTCACACTGTTCATCGAAGGCGCCTTCCAGCCATGGAAGGCACCTTCCACAAAAGGTGCGAGGCGCCTTCAACAGCCTTTGAAGGTGCCTCCAGCAGCACTTGCAGCTCCATTTCGCTCCTTTGCTGCTGCAATCTCCTGGGTGATTTTGGCCACCGGAATAGGGCTCACCCGAACCTAATTTCTGGCCCTTTCCTCGATCAGGCTTCCGCTCTGATTTCTCGTCCCTCAAACGTCGTGTGCGTTCTTCTCGTCCACCAATATACTCTTCCGCAGCTCTTTCATCCCTCGGATGCACCGTGCCCGTCGGGTCCCTTCCCGTGCCATCATTCTCGCTAGCTGCATCTTCCGCTCGACTTCCCGTGCTCCTAAGCTCCTGCACACTTAGACACAGGGATTAAAATAAAATATGACCCAATCTAATTTGGTTGATCACATCAAAACAACCACGAGGTCTAACAGGGATTACTTGGTTACAACCGGAGAGGTTGTTAATCCAAGAAAGTTGAAACCTTAGTAAGTAGTCTCCTTTGTTGGATCGAGACGCGCTAGAGGGGGGGTGAATAGCGCTCGCGGCTATTTCGTTCGATTACCGGAATCGTGAAACGTTCGTAGAGTAATTAAAGCAGCGGAAAATGTAAATAAACACAAACACAGAGACACGGTCGTTTTACTTCGTTCGGAGCCTAAGGCGACTCCTACTCGAAGGCCCGCGATCCTTGATCGCTTCCGGTGGGCAACAACTATAAGCTCGATAAACGATTACAAGTTGAAGTACAATAAACGACAGTAATTAATTATACCAACGACAAAGAAATGAAGATTCGGAGCTCCTGGTCGTCGGGCACAAGTAGCAGCACTTCGGAACGTCGTTTGGAGCAGCACGTAGCACTTGAGTCACTTGGAAGAAGATGTTTGAAGCTGCTGGTCGAGACCCCTTATAAAGGGGGTTCAAGGCGCCTTGAACGAGCCGAGTCACCCGCGTGGATCAGCACTGACCTGGTCGAACTCTATCTGGTTCAAGGCGCCTTCAGCCTATCCAAGGCGCCTCCAACCTCCGGTCCAAGGCGCCTTGAACTCCATTCAAGGCGCCTCCAGTCTGCTGCGCTGGCCTTTTCCTGGCTCGCACCCGAGGCGCCTCCAAGCTCCATGGAGGCGCCTCGGACACTGTTCATCCGAGTCCTTCTTTGTGTTTTTGGTACCTGCAAGTATGTTAATCCAAAGATACCTGCAACACAAAGTTAACACAAAATAATAGTATGAATATGAAATCATGACAGTCTCCGGACTATCCGGGTCTGACTTCGGTTTCCACCGGAAACCCTAGGTCGACCCCTCTACGGGAACGTGTCCTCACCTACTCCTCTCGGGAGATTTTATTGCCAACACGATCCTCCGGATCATTGGACTTTTGCTTAGCACTCGATGCTTCCGGACTTTCTACTGAACGCCAACTCCCCGACCAGTCCAATCTTCCACCTAGTTCGTGACACCAAGACTTTCCGCATAGGGTTACCACCCCCTATGACCTAGGGTTACCACCCCCTAGGGATTTACCTTGCCTAACCGCAGTTAGGACTTTCCTGAAACACTCAGCAAAAGCTGTCAGATAACAAAGCACCTTAATTTTGAATCCTTTGCGATTATCAAAACTTAGGTTCGATCGTCGGATGCTTCCCGCACCAACAATCTCCCCCTTTTTGATTATGGCAACACGTAATTCAAAGTTAAGAAAAACAACATATGTAATAACTGCATAAACTTCAAACGTAATAACAGTTAAGCTGGAAACTTTTAACTTTGTAATATAAGACTCCCCCTTAATAAAAGCCCTCCTTTTATTAATTACTTTGAGTTTTCTTTTAACTTTAATTTACCTACTCTCCCCCTTTGCCATATATCAAAAATAAACCAGTTTGAGAGTAGATTTGTATTTTCTGAAGGAAAATTTTCAAAAGAGAGAAAAAGAACAATTTTGCTTCAAAATGATTCGTATTGAGAAAATATTTTGCCAAATAGCTAAGTTTAGAGTACAATCTAACTAAGTCTAGTTCAAATAGTCTTAAAATTAATTAAGTTTGAAAATATGAGCATTTGAATTTTCAATAAAAGGATTTGTTTAGAAGTTATAGAATATGAGGTCAATTGAATGAAAATATGAGGTCACTTAAAAAAATAACTTTAACACTTTTCCCAATTGTCTAACCTTTAGCTACTTGCTAATTGCCTAGAGGGCAGTAGCTTTCACATGGTTAGTCAAATTAAGTCCATTTGGTCCAGTTAGAGTTGGCTAGAGCTGGAAGACTTGACTTGATTATTGTTTATGATGTGTTTAACGCCCAGACTCATATTGATGCACAAATATAAGCATTCCTGAGTCCAGGCTGTACCCTATGCATCTCACGCCTTTCTAAGTTTTTCAAACACAAGCAAGGTAGACCTAGGTGTTTGTGAGATGCTCTGGCTTTAACCTAGGGGAACATGATTTCTAGGGGAAATCTTAGGCTAGATCCAAATGTTGAAAATTCTAATAAATTGGAATTTTGAAATAAGTATTTTCCTAGAATTTTAAAAGTAAATGATAAGTAAGCTCAGATTTTTGTGAAACTGAATAAGCATGCAAATAAGTACATTCACAGAATAAGGAAGTCTAAACAAGTGAGACAACAATCCACAGAATAATGCATAACAGAGTCATATCAAATAGCAGGATCATCTGCTCGAGGAGAACTAGCTGGAGGATCATGGGGCTGCTCAGGTGCTGGCTGACCTAGCCGTCGTATCTCGTCACGAAGGGACGTAAATCCGGCAGCCATCTCGGATCGAATAGAGAGAACTATCCGTCGTGTCTGGATGGACTCAACCTCGAGTCGAGCTAGTCTGTCCTCGACGGAGAGTGAGGAAGAGGTCGAAGGTCCAGCCGAGGTGGATGGTCTGGCAGACGGGGAGGGATCCGCGAAAAGATCCTCAGCTAAGAAATCAGCCCAATCCTCTCCCTCGCTTGGTAAATCATCTGCTGGAGCGATAGGGGCATGCCTGCTGTGGTCGTCCTATCCACGCTAGAACTCCATCAGCCGTGATATCGGCACGGCTAGTCTACAACTACGGGATCCTAGCTCATCATATATAGTAAGAGGAATGACTGTTCCTCTGGTCACATCTATACCCTCTATCGTCGAAAAGAAACGTGTCAGAATATGACAATAGGGCATGTGGACTATCTTGGAGGTGACTGTCCCAGATGCACAGATAATGTTCTGGAACATATGCAGGGCAATATCGATGTCAAATCGATGACACAAGGCATACAAAAAGAATGAGTGTGAAGATCTCATCTTCGGGACATCCCGAGATGAGATCGGCAGAATACATGCTGTCAGGACCCTATACATCATGTAGTCCTGAATCCGAAGAGTAACTGACCTGAACTCAGTCAAGTCAGCAGGTCTCTCTCCCCCGAGGAAATACGTATAGATAGTATCTAACGTAATGTGGGAGTAAGGATCGCCAAATGGCAGATCCCTACTGGGATAGCATAGAAAGGTAGACTCAGAAGCCCTAAGACCTAGGGTGGTGCGTAGCAGAGTGGGAGTAAGCTCAATGTCCACGCCAGAAACTCTGGTGCTGTACCTATTATCATCAATCCTCTCAAGATTGTGATAAAACTGTGCACATAACTCCTGGTTTACTGTATCGGTGCAGTAAACCAATTGATCCAGTTGATAGTGCTCTATCATTTGAATAGTTGGTTGACAATACTGGGTATAAAAAGTCTTATTCACATATCTAGGCTTGATAGGTTCAAAGATGTAATTAGCAAAGGTATCCCTAAGATGTATAGTCGGGAATCTGATATCTGCTGATGGAATTCTAGCTGGATTAAGATCAACATGTCGGCGTTTCCTATTTTGAACGATTTTACCAAAAATTGACAGAAATAAGCAAAAGTTCTAAGTAAAATTTGATCGGAAGGGATTAGGATTATACCTAGGAGGCATTGTCACGTAGAGAGGGAAAAAAAACCGGTTGAGGGCGCCTTAGTTGGGAGGAAACCGCACGAGTAACGCGTGCTTGGCGTCGACAGAAAACGAACAGAAGGCTTCTGTTCGTTTTGATATAACGTGTTGAAGGCGCCTTAAACCAAGGTTTAAGGCGCCTTATATAAGTTGGAGGCGCCTCGGGTTGATCCGAGGCGCCTTAAGACGAAGCGGCGGGAATTTTCCCGCCGCTTGCTAAGGCGCCTCCTTTTGATGGGAGGCGCCTCTGATAAGCTCCACCCGATTTTTTTTTTTTTTTTTTTTTTTGAAGAGGTTTTGAAATAATTGAGTTTTTAAAGATAATTTTGAAATTGAGTTTTTAAAGCTAATTTTGAAATTGAGTTTTAAAATTGATTTTGAAAATTGAGTTTTAAAATTGATTTTGAAATTGAGTTTTAAAATTGATTTTGAAATTGAGTTTTAAGATTGATTTTGAAAATTGAGTTTTAAGATTGATTTTGAAAATTGAGTTTTAAAATTGAATTTGAAATTGAGTTTTAAAATTGATTTTGAAATTGAGTTTTAAAATTGATTTTGAAATTGAGTTTTAAAATTGATTTTGAAATTTGGGTTTTAAAATTGATTTTGAACTTGAGTTTTAAAATTGATTTTGAAAATGGTTTCCAAAATTTGATCAGATGGGTGAGAGGTACTGACCCTAGTTGGTCTTATAAGTGGGTCAGGGGCTGGTTCCTCTAGTTTATTAAGACTTGGTTGAATTTCATCATCTTCTATATTTCTTGGATCAATATCAACATCCTCATTTATATTTGGTAGATTATTTTCTTCATCAAATATTATATTAGTTGTTTCTTCAACCTTCAGGGTGTTTTGATTGTAGACTCTATAGGCTCGACTGTTTGAGGAGTATCCTAAAAATATTCCTTTGTTAGATTTGGGTGTGAATTTTCTTAAATAATCTTTAGTATTTAAAATGTGAACTTTACATCCAAATACTTTTAAATAATTTAAGTTAGGAATTTTATGATAATATAGTTCATAAGGGGTTTTCTTGTGAAATTTGTTGATCAAAATTCGGTTTTGAATATGATTTGCAGTATTTATTTTTTGCCCGAATTGGTGATTTACATTATATTCATTTAACATGGTTCTAGCGGCTTCTTGTAGAGTTCTATTTTTACGTTCACTAGACCATTTTGTTGGGGGTTCTAGGACATGAAAATTCATGTTGATATCCATTTATTTTACAAAATTGGGTAAATTTATGATTTTCAAATTCCCCTCCGTGATCACTTCTTATTCTTTTAATTTTAGTATCTTTTTCATTTTCTATTAATTTACAAAAGTTACTAAATATTTCATAGGTTTCATCTTTAGTTTTTAGGAATTTTACCCATGAAAATCTAGAGTAGTCATCAATTATTACTAAGCAATACGGGTTCTTGCTTAGTGACTTAGCTCCATGTGAATCAAATAAGTCAAGGTGAAGGAGCTCAAGTAAGGAGCTGGTTCTTTCAAGATTTGTTGATTTGTGTGTTGACTTCGTTTGTTTTCCTTGTTGACAAGCATTACAGATAGAATTTTCAATGAATTTTAGGTTTGGTAAACCTTTAACTAGACCATTATGACTCATTTTTGAAATGAGTCTAGTGTGAGTGTGACACAATCTTCTGTGCCACAAAGCAGTTTCCTCTTCTTGTGTTAGAAAACACTTTGTTGAGGATGTCGGTAGATTAATTGAATACATATTATTTATCCTAAGTCCCTTAAGTAAGATTTCAGGATTTTCAATGTTTTTAACTAAACACCTGGTTTTGTCAAAAGTTACTACGTATCCGCTATCACACAATTGACTTATACTTAGTAAATTAAACTTGAAATTTTCAACTAAAAGGACTTTTTGAATAATAAAATCGGAGTTGAGTTCGATATTACCTCTTCCGATTACCTTAAGTTGACCTTCGTTACCGAATGCAACTGATCCTAAGTTCTTGTATGTGAGTTTAGTAAACTTCAATTTATCTCCAGTCATGTGTCTGGAGCAGCCACTATCCAACATCCATTGATCCAATTCCTACATAGGAAGTGGTTGAATTGTTTTAATGGATTTCTTGAAGTAAACTTGTTAGAGATAAATTTTGAAGGAGTTTTGAAATTGAATTTTTAAAATAATTTTGAAATTTAAGTTTAAAAATAATTTTGAAATTTAAAATAATTTTGAAGTTGAGTTTTAAAATAATTTTGAAATTGAGTTTTGAAAGGATTTTTTGAAATTGAGTTTTAAAATTGATTTTGAAAATTGAGTTTTAAAGTTGATTTTGAAATTTGAGTTTTAAAATTGATTTTGAAATTGAGTTTTAAAATTGATTTTGAAATTAAGTTTTAAAATTGATTTTGAAATTTGAGTTTTAAAATTGATTTTGAAATTGAGTTTTAAAATTGATTTTGAAATTTTAAAATTGATTTTGAAATTGAGTTTTAAAATTGATTTTGAAATTGAGTTTTAAAATTGATTTTGAAATTGAG
This sequence comes from Zingiber officinale, assembly GCF_018446385.1. Taxonomy (NCBI): domain Eukaryota; kingdom Viridiplantae; phylum Streptophyta; class Magnoliopsida; order Zingiberales; family Zingiberaceae; genus Zingiber; species Zingiber officinale. The sequence goes on along the minus strand of NC_055996.1, from coordinate 133,416,509 downwards.
TTTTAAAATTGATTTTGAAATTGAGTTTTAAAGTTGATTTTGAAATTGAGTTTTAAAATTGATTTTGAAATTTGAGTTTTAAAATTGATTTTGAAATTGAGTTTTAAAATTGATTTTGAAATTGAGTTTTAAAATTGATTTTGAAATTGAGTTTTAAAATTGATTTTGAAATTGAGTTTTAAAATTGAAAAATTGATTTTGAAATTGAGTTTTAAAATTGATTTTGAAATTGAGTTTTAAAATTGATTTTGAAATTGATTTTTAAAATTGATTTTGAAATTGAGTTTTAAAATTGATTTTGAAATTGAGTTTTAAAATTGATTTTGAAATTGATTTTTAAAATTGATTTTGAAATTGAGTTTTAAAATTGATTTTGAAATTGAGTTTTAAAATTTATTTTGAAATTGAGTTTTAAAATTGATTTTGAAATTTGGGTTTTCGAATGAATGTTATTACTTAGTCATCTCACCCGATCTAAATTTTCAATCAGGGAAACCTATGATTGATGTGAGATGATTTATAATTCAATTTTAAGGTTTGGGTTAACTTTGTGTTAGATTCAGGTTTAGCTTTGGGTTCAACAAGTAAGCATTCTTTGGATAAACTTCTGGGCTATGGTGAGTCACAAGGAACTCATTAAAGTAACCATGCCTTCGAGGTTTTCCAAATAGTCCTACCCATTGAGCTTAGTACTAAACCTTGGTCTAACTAGTTAGGATCCATTTAAGGGTAGCTTCGGTCAGTTCCACTTGGCCAAATGCACCAGGTCGAAGCCATATCTTCCTAGACATGCGATGCCCAAGCTTCCCTAACGTACTATCATCCAAAAACTTCACCAGTACTGTGGTTCAAGTTAACCTTAGTCCGTTTTAATCTAACCTTAATTACCCTGCCGGGTAATCTACTCTTGTTTTACCCATTTCGGGTAGATTAGGTTCAGTTACCCTCCCGGGTAGTTTAGTTGGGGGTGCCAGCGAGTCTGGATCCCTTATCTTCATTTTGAGTTTTAATTTCTTAATTTGAATTTTGAATTTAATTTTTAATTTTGAATTTTGAATTTAATTTTTAATTTTAATTTTGAATTTAATTTTAATTTTGATTTCGAATTTAATTTTAATTTTGATTTCGAATTTTGAATTTAATTTTAATTTTGAATTTTGAATTTAATTTCTAATTTTGAATTTTGAATTTAATTTTTAATTTTAATTTTGAATTTAATTTTAATTTTGATTTCGAATTTTGAATTTAATTTTAATTTTGAATTCGAATTTTGAATTTAATTTTAATTTTGAATTTTAATTTTAAATTTTTAGGATTGTTTTTCTCTTTGCTCCCCCTGGATCATGGCCTCGATATGGTCTATCGAGGTAGTATATTTGATCCTTTGGAACCCAGTATTGGCCAAGTCCAACTTGATTAACCAAGTTAGACTTGGAGACCCATGCTTGGACTGTTTTAATACTTTGTTTGTTTATTAATGATAAATAGGATCTATATTTACTTTTGTAACCCAGCCCAGTTCTGTTGTAGATGGCTCTTTGTGTCCCAAGAATCAAGTCCAAATTCTTGGAGCCCAAAGTAAACCGTTCTAAGGTATTTTCTAAATCTTTAACCTTATTTGTTAAACTTGAATTTTCTTCCTCAAGTTTTTGAACTTGAGTTGGAAATTCAGTCTGACTCTGGTCAGGTAAGGGTTTGGTGTCAGCCACTTCTTTAAGGACACTTACTTCCTTTAGAAGTGACTTAACTTTTAGGTTTGACTTAGCTAATTTGCGCAATAAATAGCTAACTAAACTGTTCAACCGGGAGATACTTACAGCGGGGTCTGGTCCTTCGGAAACGGATACGGATCCGTGGCTTTGCTCGGACTCTGCCTCAGACTCGCTCTCGCATCCGGATTCGACGACTTGGTCCCGGGCCATTAATGCGAGTAGACTCGTTTGTTCGAGCTCGTCGTCTTCTGATGAAGATTCGTCCCATGTTGCCTTAAGGACCTTTTTCCTTCTTTGCTTTTTGATCTCCTTCAGGTTAGGGCAGTTGGTTTTGATGTGCCCTTTTTGGTTACACCCATAGCATGTAACTTCAAACTTCATCTTTGTATTTTGTGGGCCTTCCTTTGATTTCACTGCCTTCTTTAGATATCTTTTGTCGAATCCTTTCGTCTTGTAGAGCTTCTTCACGAGATTTACCAGCTCGGTTGTAATGTCACCTTCTTCATCATCAGAGTCTGGTTCAGCTTCCGATGCTGGTTCGTTTCTCCGTCGAGGTCTCGGTTCCCGGGTTCGGCTTGTACCTGCAACCAACGCAATACCTTTCTCAGTAGGCTGTGCATTAGTCTGCTCATGAAGTTCAAATTCACTAAAAAGTTCATCTAGTTTTAAAGAAGATAAATCCTTGGAAACTTTGTAGGCATCTACCATTGATGCCCACAATGTATTCCTTGGAAACGAGTTTAGGGCATACCTTATTACGTCCCGATTTTCTATCTTCTGGCCAATTCCGTGAAGAGAGTTAAGGATGTCTTGTATTCTCGCGTGAAGAGAACTCGCCGTTTCGCCTTCCTGCATTTTTAGATTATATAATTTATTAAGTAAAAGATCTCTTTTACTTACCTTGGTGTCGTCAGTGCCTTCGTGGAGTTCGATGAGCTTTTCCCAGAGTTCTTTTGCGGAGGAGAATGGACCGACTCTGTTGAGCTCTTCTTTGGTAAGACCACATTGGATGGTGCAGGTGGCTTTGCGTCGGCTTCCACCTTTTGATAAATGATGGCTCCCAATTTTCACAGGTGTAGGCTTCTGTCGGTACCGGTTAGCGATTCGATCTGTTTGATGATGATCCGGTATCGAATCGATCTTCAGATATATCTCCATTCGCCTCCAATCCCAAGTCTTCTCCGGAAAATAGTGGGGACGAGCGGTGCTATATCCTTCTTGTTGGGCCATTTAGATCTAAAAGAACAAAAACAACAAAATATATTCCAAGACCGAGTCTTGGATTAGTAGTCGAGAGTAAAGGATAATAAAAGCGAACTCGGTGGTGTTGCACCTACTTGAGCAAAAGTCGATTCGAGGAAACAAAATTAGAATATAGCTATAAGGCTAAATTCTAATTCGACTCAGAAAAAACTGCGAAAAAATTGTTTTGAAAGGTGGTTGCACCAATTCAAAGCGACCCGCTTCGATACCAATTGTTGGATCGAGACGCGCTAGAGGGTGAATAGCGCTCGCGGCTATTTCGTTCGATTAGGAATCGATCGTAAAAGTGATTAAAGCAGCGGAAAATGTAAATAAACACAAACACGAGACACGGTCGTTTTACTTCGTTCGGAGCCTAAGGCGACTCATACTCGAGGCCCGCGATCCTTGATCGCTTCCGGTGAGCAACAACTATAAGCTCGATAAACGATTACAAGTTGAAGTACAATAAACGACAGTAATTAATTATACCAACGACAAAGAAATGAAGATTCGGAGCTCCTGGTCGTCGGGCACAAGTAGCAGACTCGGAACGTCGTTTGGAGCAGCACGTAGCACTTGAGTCACTTGGAAGAAGATGATTGAAGCTGCTGGTCGAGACCCCTTATAAAGGGGTTCAAGGCGCCTTACATTCATCAGGCGCCTTGAGCAGCCAAGTCACCGCGTGGATCGGACCGACAGTCGAACTCTATCTGGTTGGCGCCTTGACCTATCCGGCGCCTCAACCTCGGTCAGCGCCTTGAACTCCATTCAAGGCGCCTCCGGTCCGGCTGCCTTTAGCCTTGCACCTGAGGCGCCTCCAAGCTCCATGGGGCGCCTCGGACTATTCATTCGAGTCCTTCTTTGTGTTTTGGTACCTGCAAGTATGTTAATCCAAAGATACCTGCAACACAAAGTTAACACAAAATAATAGTATGAATATGAAATCATGACAGTCTCCGGACTGTCCGGGTCTGACTTCGGATTTCCAGCCGGAAACCCTAGGTCGACCCGACGCCTACTGTTCCCTCTACGGGGAACGCGTCCTCACCTACTCCTCTCAGGAGATTTTACCTGTTGCCATTACGATCCTCCAGATCGACTGGACTTTTGCTCGGCACTCGATGCTCCCGGACTTTCTGCTGAACATCCGCTTCACCGGCCAGTTCAGACTTTCACCTGGTTCGCGACACCAGGACTTTCCACCTAGGGTTACCACCCCCTAGGACTTTTGCCTGAAGCCATCGATCTGCCAAGACTTTCCGCATAGGGTTACCACCCCCTATGACCTAGGGTTACCACCCCCTAGGGATTTACCTTGCCTAACCGCAGTTAGGACTTTCCTGAAACACTCAGCAAAAGCTGTCAGATAACAAAGCACCTTAACTTTGAATCCTTTGCCATTATCAAAACTTAGGTTCGATCGTCGGATGCTTCCCGCACCAACATCCTTTACACGGAGAAGCCTCTTACAGTGTTGATGGCTCACAAACAAGTTGTAGAATAAACTAAAAGAGTTTACAAGTATTGTTATGAACCATTGGGACCAGGGCTGTATTTATAGACCTGGTCGAGGCGCTTGGAAGGGATAAACTTTTATTTCCGACGCAACGGAACACGCCAAGTCCCATTCCGGATAATTTTCTGCTCCAGGAACCCCGAAGGGTTCCGGGCGCCCAGAGTCTGAGCGCCCCAGACAGGTCCAGGCGTCCCGAACCAGCTCGGGGCACCCCGAACCAAAAATTAGCTTTTGTTGATTTTTCAATCCCGGTCTTTCGTTCCATTTCCGCTCGCCTTGGTCCGGATCTTTTACTCTAGCTCTGTTCACTTGGGTGATCTCGGCCATCCGGAATAGGGCTCACCCGAACCCAACTTCTGGCCTTCTCGAGCAATCTTCCGCTCTGGCTTCTCGTCCTTCGAAAACGCCGCGTGCCTCATTCTCGTCTGCCTGTGTACTCTTCCGCAGCACCTCATCCCTTAGATGCACTAAGCCCGTCGGCTCTCTTCCGTGTCGTCCTTCTCGCTAGCTACGTCTTTCACTCAACTTCCTGTGCTCCTAAGTTCGTACACACTTAAACACAGGAGTTAAATACTAACAGGAGCTAGCCTGACTTGGTTGATCACATCAAAATTACCTTGAAGTACTTACATAAGGTTTCTCCATCTTTACCAAGACTTCCTGGAAAGGAAAAAAAAAAAGAATTACTTTATTTAAATTGTCTTGCGCGTCTAACTTATGCTACTTAACTGCTAAACCATTTTTGCATATTTGTATTGACTTGTCTTACTTGATCAAATTATTTCCATCATGCTACTCTATTTATTTGATTATCGATCAAGTTATTTAACTTCATAAAATTCGTAACGTATTTAACCCCCACCTTTTAGCGTCGTGTTTAATCTTACAAATTGATGTGGTGGGTATAGGAAACCATAGGTTGCGGGGTAAGGCAAAAGTCAGGTCAACTAGTCAAAAGTCAAATAGAGATGACAGTTAAAGTCGCTTATCAGACTCCTTCAACTTAGTTCACCAGACTTCTCCAACTCGATTCATTTGACTCTTCCGATTCAGTCCACCGGACTTTTCCAGCTTGGATAACTGATTCCTTCAACTTGATTCATCTGATTCCTCTAACTTAGTTCATAGGACTTTTCTAGCTCGATAACTAATCCCTTCAACTCAGTTCATCCGACTTGGTCCATCAAACTTTTCTAGCTTGGATAACTGATTCCTTTAGCTCAGTTGTCCGACTTCTCCGACTCGGTTCGCCGGACTTCTCTAGCTCAGATAACCGATCCCTTCAACCTAGTCATCCGGCCTCTTCGACTCAGTTCACTAGAGTCTTTTAGATCAACCACTCTAAGGGGAGATCTACATCCTACGTGGCTTATGCACTTTTTTCCAGAAGAACATGGGTACAATACCCTTTACTCCTATAAGATGTGGGTGACGTAGCCGTTACTCCTGTAAGATGTGAGCAACGTAGTCGTTTCTCTAGGAGACATGGGCAAACGCATGGGTAACGTAAGTGCACAACTGTTGTGGCAAAAGACGAATACGCTCGCCCCCAGTGTCCCCGTTAATCCGTCCCAGGGCCAACACAGAGGAGGAAGTGTACAACTGTAAACCTATATAAAATCGCTTGCTCCTATGGGTGCAGGTATGCACACACCGAACCATCTAAACTCTGATCATTCTATTTTTCTATTACTTTGGCACCCTTCTCTAATTCTAATGTTAACTTTAATGTCGGAGTGATAACGTTGAGTCTAACCTCAACCTCCATTTTAATCTTTTGTTAACTATTTATAGGAACTTCGTGAATCCCCTCACTATCATCCCCTCGCTATCATATCATCTGAGGTCTTGTTGTCATATGAGATCTTGGGGTCGAAATTCGGCGTGACCGAACATAATCTTCCCCATGTCTTGATCATTTGCACTAATGGCTAGTAGTCACCCGTGATTTACCTCCTCCGTGTTGGCCTAAGAACGGATTGACAGGGACGCTAGGGACAAACGAATCACCTTTTGCCATATCTGTATCCTACTATACTTTTTGTTGATTCATCATAACATGATCTCATGCAGAAATAATATTCATTCCAATTTGTCCTGGAATAGAAATCATTCTGAAATTAATTAAAAGAAGTCAGAAAAATAAATATATGAAAAAACAAAAATGAAATATGAGAATAATCATCTGGCATAAAACGGATGAGAAAGTAAAGCATCAAATGTGACTTAAGATTAAAACAAAAATGAAGAAGCTCCCACTGTGAGACCCTTCCTATAGCCTTCGTTAATTTTGAGGACGAAGACACTTCATTGTTTGTTTTTCTTAAATATTTTTTTATTTATGTTAAAAAAATAAAAATATTAAAATATTATAAAAAAAATTGGCAACGCTAATTTTTAGCAGTCGAACAACTAAAAACGATTAAATTTTAATCATTATTCAACAGTTAATTTTTATTTTTTTTAAAAAAAAATTATCTATAAATATATTTTAAATCTTTCATTCTTCTTTTCATTTTCTTAATTCTTTACTTCTTTCAACCACGAAAATATCTTAATTTATATCAAATGACTAAAAATTTAGATTGATCTATGCTTCATAAATTCTAGAGAAATAAATTGATGGAAGATACGGAAGATATAAATGAACAAATAATACTCAGACTATATGAGTAGCAGCAAACGATACGTCAAAGAGCTCAAAAATTTTCTAGTAGAGTACAGAAGAGAAGATATTTAAATCGGGATCATGAAGTTAGACATGCTCGTCTTTTCAATAATTACTTCTCTGATGAGCTAACATTCTAATGATATATTCCGACGTCGATGCCAAATGCAAGAAGGTTATTCTTTCTTATAGTCAATGTCTTAAAAAAATCATTTAAAATATTTCCAATGGAAGGTCGATGCGACAGGAAAAAAAAGTTTATTTCTATTTCAGAAATCATGACGACTATCTGTCAAATAGCGTATGAAATCCTTGCTGATCATTATGATGAGTATCTACGAATTATTGAAACAACTATCATACAATGATTATTCAGCTTTTGTCGATGCGTAATTGAAGTATTCGGGGCCTAATATTTGAGAAGACCTAATGCTAATGATATCCAACACTTGCTTGAAATGCATAAATAGAGACATGACTTCATTGGCATATTGGGTAGTTTTGTTTGTATGCATTGACAGTGGAAAGATTGCCCCGTCGCTTGGAAGAGCTAATTTACTCGGGGAGATCATGACATCTCGACAATTGTACTTGAAGCGGTCCCATCTGAGGACTTATGGATATGACACGACTTTTTTAGGATTGCAGGGTTGCGTAATGATATCAATGTGCTTAACAAATCACCTTTATTAAACGTCTTATAAGGAAATACACCTAAAGTTAATTTTATGGTTAACAATACACAATATACAAAGGAATACTATCTGATTGATAGAATATATCCAGTTGAGCTATTTTTATCAAGAGTTTTCTATGACCCCATGATCTTAAGAGAGAAATATTTAAGGAACGACAAGAGATTGTGAGAAAGGATGTTGAGTGGGTATTTGGAATGCTCCAATCTCGATAGGCAATGCTCAAAGGTCAAGGACGATTTTGGTATAAGAAAAATTTGAAGGATATCATGTATACATGTATTATTTTGGACAACATGATTAATGAGAATGAAGGAGATAAGTAGTCAATTGGTAGAGAGATCATCCATCATAAATATTTCAAAGCTCCATCTAAGAATTTCAAGAATATCTCTGAAAAAATTATGAACTATGTGATAATCAATTATATCATGAACTTCGAGCCGATTTGATTGAGCATATTTAGGTACGCTATAGTTGTGATCGATAAAAAATAATTTATTAACTACGATACTTATGTTGTAAAATTTATGTATTATTTTAATTATTAATATTAGTTTAGATTAAGGGTAATTTTACATGCAGTCCATATTCGCAAACAAATCTTTGCATGCAGTCCCCATCCATGAAAATATTTGTTTTCACTCCCCAGTCAAACATATTTACCTAATTCCCCATGATATTTTTAAGTACAAAAAGTCTAAAAATCAGTATAAATCCTCTTAAATTGAGTATATTAACTTAGAATCTAGTATATTTTCTATTAAATTGAGTACGATTCTTTTTTTACCTCAAAATATACTCGATTTTAGTTTAATGTGCTGAATTTAATAGGAGTTATACTCATTTTTAGACTATATGTACCGAAAAATATGAGGGTTAATTTCGATAGAAAATACTCGATCCTAGTATAGAGTGTTGAATTCTAGTGTAAAGTGCTGAATTTAAGAGGAATTATATTTGTTTTTAGACTTTTTATACCTAAAAAATAAGATGGACAATTTTGATAGAAAATATACTCGATTTTAATATAAAGTGCTAACTTTAAGAAGAATTATACTCGTTTTTGGACTTTTTGTATTCAATTTTAGATTTTTTATACCTAAAAAATCTAAGGGGTAATTTATGTAACAATATTTGCATGAGGGAGTTGAAACAAATATACTTTGCATGCAGGAAGGAGAAACAAATTTTTTTGGACATGGGGATTGTATGCAAAGTTAATATTATGATTGGAGATTTTTCTCTAATTTGCCGTTAGATTAACAATGGGTAAATTTAAATTTTATAAAAAAATAATTATATATAATATAAAATATGAAGGAGAGATAAAAAATATATATAAAATAAAAATATGATATTTATAAAGAAGTTATTTGGAGGTTTTTATAGTAGAGGGATACATAAAATTTTTTACTTCTAACACGGAAAAGTCAATGGAAGTTCATACAGAGGTTCTACGGATATGGATATCACCGTGCAAACCAAAACGCTTGACTTTTTTTTATTCTTTTTCTTACCACTTTAAAAATGGATATTTTATATAAAATTTAGTGGAGAATACTAAATGAATTATGCATATTTTTAGAAAAGATTAATTAAAAATTTTATTAAAATACTTTTAGATAAGAAGAGTAGCATTTGCTATCAAACTTCCTGGAACACTCTGCAAGAACATGGCTCAAGCCAGAGTGGCGATCCTTCCGATCCCCTCCGCCGGCCACATCAAGTCCACGCTCGAGATGGCCAAACTCCTCCACCGCTACCACTTCTCCGTCACCGTCCTCGTCGTCCCTGTCCCCAACTATCCCGTCGGCGGCTATATTGCCACCATCGCCGCCTCCGGCCTCGACATCGACTTCTGCCATATCCAGCCCGTCGATCCGCCCAAGGGTGCCAACGGACTAGAGGATTTCATCACCGCCTACATGGAGAAGCAAAACCACCATATCAAATCCGCCCTCCATGACCTCTTGCGCTCCGACGACGCCCCTTTAGCCGCTTTAATCGTTGACTTATTTGCCACCGGAGCGATCGACGTTGCCGCCGAGCTCGGTGTCCCTTGCTATGTCTACTTCGCCACCAACGCAGCCTTCCTCGCTCTTATGCTCTATCTCCCAACCCTCGAGGAGAAGTTCCCCGAGGAGTTCGAGGAGATGGAAGAAGAGGTGAGGGTACCGGGCGTGTGCCCCATCCCGCCGATCTCGATGCCGTCGCCCTTCATGAGGAAGAAGAGCGGGAGGTACACTTGCTTCGTCCACCATGGCCGGCGCTACTCCGAGCTTAAAGGCATCTTGGTCAACACATTCACGGATCTTGAGCCGGCGACGCTGCGGGCGCTGGAAGAGGGTCTCTGCGCGCCCGGCCGTCGGACCCCTCCGGTGTATCCAGTCGGCCCGCTGATAGCGCGCGAGGAGGGCGAGAAAAGTCGGCACCACGAGTGCGTCGCGTGGCTCGACGGGCAGCCGGCACGCTCGGTGGTGTTCCTCTGCTTCGGGAGCAGAGGCTGCTTCAGCGCTGCGCAGGTGGGGGAGATAGCGGCGGGGCTGGAGCGTAGCGGGTGCCGGTTCTTGTGGGCGCTGCGGGTGGCGTCGGAGGAGGCGGTGCTCGGGATGCGGAAGCCGGCGGATGCGAAGCTGGAGGAGGTGCTGCCGGAGGGATTTCTGGAGAGGACGAAGGCTAGGGGGATGGTATGGCCGTCGTGGGTGCCGCAAGCGGAGATACTAGCTCACCGGGCGGCGGGGGAATTCGTGACGCACTGCGGGTGGAACTCGTGCCTGGAGAGCCTGCAGTGCGGGGTCCCCCTGCTGGGGTGGCCGCTGTACGCGGAACAGCATTCGAACGCGGTGGTGATGGCGGAGGAGATGGGGGTGGCGCTGCAGCTGAAGGTGGAGAGGGCGAATGACAACTTTGTGAAGGCGGAGGAGTTGGAGAGGGGAGTGAGGGCGTTAATGGGGGAGAGCGAGGAAGGAAGGAGAGTGAGGGCCAAGGCCGAAGAGATGATGGCGGCGGCTAAGAAGGCATGGGAACAAGGTGGATCTTCCTCAGTAAACATGGAAGCCCTGGTGAAGGAGCTGCTCGCCAAATGACTGCATATGCATCGACAATGTATGTTTTTGATAAATTGCTATGCTCTATTACTGATTACTTCGGGTTTAGAATCTCAAAGTACAGACCACTTCGAAAAATGTTTCCAAATAAAAGAGTGATGCCCCATATCATTGAGGCAAATTAAACTAGAACAAATGTCACCATTGTTCCAGGGTTACATGTGATAGAGTTTCCAGCTTGAGTTCATCTCTATGGAACAGAAACTTTAGATTAATATCATAAATATATATTGATATGGTGCGTAAATGAGGGGCCTCATAAGATTAGAAAGTCAATAATCAAGAGAATGTGACAATCAATGATCAAGAGGACGTGACAGTCCATGGTTAAAAGGGCATGATAATCAATGGTTAAGAGGACGTGACAGTTAACAATCAAAGGAAGATGGGAGTTAGGTCTCCTCATGTCACCATTTGTATAATTCTCGGTCGGTTACAGGTAGGGTAGGTCCTCATGTCTAAGTCCTAGGACGAGGTTTGGACTAGTTCCTGGCCTACCCCCTACTGATCAGATCTCCCCAGCCCAAACTTTACATATGACCCTAGCACCTTTACCAGACAGCCCCCGACCAGCTCTTCAGCAATCAGGTTATGAAGGCTGGGTCTCTAGTCATAGTCTCAAATGAGTCCCGACCGGTTTGGCACAGTTCATTCTCTTCATCAAGACTTAGTTCTTATAGCATATTTGAGTAATCATCTCGAGCTGTTTGCAGTTGAACCCAGGCGGGACAGATAACACTAAGCGACAATAGTGTCAGAGAATCGTAACCTCCTGTCAGATAATAACTGTCGTAAGTCAGAGAATATTTCAATATTCTGCCAACACTGAGAGTGGAACCTTCCTCCTACCAATGATAGGTCGTCGAACATCCTTCCTCACTCAACACGCCATGACACCTGGCATTCTCTGGCAACATTCAGGCTCACAAGATAGGCAGAGTCGTATAAAAAAGGAGGTCCTCTTCATTGGTCAAGTACGTGCACATCCGCATGCATCTTGACTTCAACAATTCTTTTTTCCTTCCTTTGTATACTGCCTTGTCGGGGAAAAATGACTTAACTTGAGCGTTAAAAGGCCTGCGTCGGGGATCTTTTCCCTGGTTTCTGGTTTTTAACGTTCCGTGTGCTTGTCTAAGTGTGTGCAGGACCCAAGTACTATCGGTTACGTTACTACAGACCTTTTGTTCCACGTAGGGATTCAAGTTCCCAACGCACATATACAGGGTATGTTAAAGTTGTTTCTCTGTCAACACTGACGCCACCTTCATCGACCTTCGTTTGACTCAGATTTCGGACAGGATCAATTTGGCGCTATTTGTGGGAAACTTCTCCACCTATTCTGGAACGTGAAAATGGAGGACACCGCCAAAATCAATGTAACCATGACAGTAGGAGAGTACAAGTTGTTCAAGGAAACCAGGAGACGAGCGCCCTTCGAGAGGCATACTGCCGATTCACAGCCGCAGAAGATACTTGCGGCCTCGAAGGACCAGACCCGCGCTTCAGACAGGAGATCTAAGAGAAAACAGCCAGAGGACTTCCCTCGAGCTTTCTATCGTGACCCCGGCTGGGATTGCAACAATAAGAAGGAGCAGTACTAGGCCTCCACAGTCGAGAGATCCCCGTCGAGATATTCAAAAAACGGAAAGACCATAGTGATCCGGGAGGAGCCCAAGGAACTGCAAGTACCCTTCTCTCTAAGGGTGCTCGAGGAAAAACTACCGAAGGAATATAAGTCCCCAACTATTGGGGAATACAAAGGCAGTAAAGACCCGGAGGATCACCTCCGCAAGTTCCAGAATACTGCACTGTTGCATCAATATAGCGACGTCATTAAGTGTTGAATGTTCTTAAACACTCTATCAGGCTCGACACAAAGGTGGTTCAATAGACTGCCTACCATATCCATCACTTGCTTTCGGTATTTCAAGAATGTCTTTCTGCACCACTTCACTAGCAGTAGGAGGCATCAAAAGATGGACCACAACCTATTTGCTCTCAAACATGGGTCCACGAAGCCTCTAAGGGCCTACATAAAACGCTTCAACCAGGTAGCTTTAGACTGTTGAATCAATACGCATGTGAGAGGGGGGAGGAGTGAATCACGTGGTTTTCAAAAAACTCGTCTTTTCTTTTTAAAATCTAAAAACAAAGTATGCAGCGGAGAAAGAAATAAGAAAGCGAGAATAAAGAACACAAGAAAACACAGTCGATTTACTTGGTTCGGAGTCTTTGGCGACTCCTACTCCAAGACCCAGGCCACGCGGACTTATCGATAGGTAATCCACTAAAAATCCTCTTCCGGTACCTCCGGAAGAGGGAATCGAGTACAAGAAGATTAGAACAAGTGCAATACACTGCACTTGTACTTTTGCAGTAATTAAGTACACAAATATAACTTGTTACCAACACGTAAGGATCGAGTGTGAGTGTGTTTGTGTATCGGTGTCGGTCTACCGGCCGCGATCGGAAGTCCTCGGAACAGTTGTCGGGCGCAGTAGCTTCGTAGCAGAGTCATAGCAAGAGCCTAAAGCAGACAGAAGCTCAAACGAATGCGCAGTAGCTTGTATATGAGTGTTGTGTCAAAGCCTTCTTGAGACTGCCTTATATAAGGCATGGAAGGTGCCTTCCATAGCTATTGAAGGCACTTTCAATATGGAAAATTCGATCCCGACCAGCTCGACACTTATCCACGATGAAGTTAAAATTTCATCCTGCGGAAGGCGCCTTCCATAGCCATGGAAGGCACCTTCTATAAACAGTACGAAGGTGCGCGCCTTCGGGCGCTATTCATCTGAAGGTAAATTTACTCATTTTGTCCTGTAAAATAATGTTAGTCCAAATGACCTACAAAACAAGTATTAGAACAATAATAATAAGTAATAATTAGTTTCTGTCCTCCCAGGACCAGAAACTAGTCAAAGTCTCAGATTATGTATCCAAAATGAACCTAATCTGGACTAACGTCTACTGCGCCCTCAACCAGGACGTGTCCTCACAAGGTCACTCTCCTCCAGTGACTTACCTTAACTTACTATGTCAGTTGTCCGGTTCGCAGACCCAATTGGACTTCGTGTCAGATATCTTATCGGCTCGTTGACCTATTTGGACTCCCTCAGACCTGTCAACTCTTGCACACTAGGTTGTACAATAGATAAAATAGTAAAGTAAAACAGTGTCAACATATTTCAGGATTCGCTGGTCCGATCAGGATTCGCTGGTCTGATCGACCATGCGTGGTCGACCGGAAACTAGTCGACCACACATTACCTAGAGTTACCTCCCTAGGGTTACCTAGCTTCACTCACTAGGGCTTCCATTGCCTGGCTTCACTCACTAGGACTTCCATTGCCTAGCTTCACTCACCAGGACTTCCATTGCCTAGCTTCACTCACTAGGGTTCGGTTGCACTCACCAAGACTTCCACCACCTAGTTTCACTCACTAGGGTCTGACTTCACTCACTAGGACTTCCATTTGCCTAACCTCTAGTTAGGACTTCTCACTTGTCTATCTTTCGGTTAGGACCTACCCTTGCTAGTCATCTAGTCCTGACTAGACTACTTTCTTCCAAACATCAAGTCTTGTTTAGATTAACCTTTGGGGTCAGACTTAGGTGCATTGTCAAACATCGAAACCCTAGAGGTCAATTGTACCAACATATATGTCCCATTTCCTACCTCTGATATCCCGATGAGCGCCTTCTCCCAAGGTCTAGTGGAGGGGGATTCTTTCCGAGCCTTCATTCGAGAGCCCGTGAAAAATTTCGGTGAGATGCTTGGAAAGGCAGCAAACGACATTAATGTAGAAAAAGCCCAAGCAACTCGAAGGAAAGAAGCCAAAGCGTCTGCTCCTATCAACAAGGCGGAAAGAAGACCGCCTCAACCTCCCGCTCGACCCTTTGCCCACACTAAAGATGCCTGACCTGGTTTTTCGCCCGTCTAAGAATCCAGGGTGGCGCAGCGAATCGAGGCAGTCCAAGCTCCTAAACCCGGCCAGTGGGGGCCACGTTATTGCACTTACCATAGGTTCCACACTCACTATACAGGAGATTGCATCCAGTTTGTCCAAGATTCTCAACGAGCCATCGAACTCGGCCTGCCTCCATCCGAGATCATGCCCAAACTCCAAATACAGTTGGACAATCTACCCACTACTGCAGGACAATCAAGCAAACCCTTGCCCGAGAAGGGAAGGCAAGAAAGTTATCATGCAGGATGGGGCAGGGAGCCGATGGAGCCCCTGAGGAAGAGAATAGGGGCAATGTCGCTATTCGGGAGATCGACATGATCTCCGAAGGACCGACGGATGGTAATTCCACCAGAGCCAAGAAGTCTCATGTGCGTCGCTTAGAGGTACATGCAGTAGGTTGCAGCCAGGAGCAAGCTGCATGGTCCATGATTAGTTTCGGGACGCAAGACCTGGAGGGAGTGGAGTTCCCTGATGACGATGCACTCATCGTCAAAGTCATCATCGCCAACAGTCACGTAGCTCGGGTTTTCATTGACACTGGAAGCTTTGTCAACATGCTGTTCAAAAGTGCGTTTGATAGCATGTAGATTGACGCTAGTGAACTTCAACATATAGCCACCTCTTTGTATGGGTTCACAAGTAATAAAGTACGACCAATAGATCAAATTAAGCTAGTCATATCTTTGGGCAGCGAACCATTGGTGAGGATTCAGAGGAGCACCTTTATCGTGGTGGATTCTCCGTCCTCTTATAATATCATTTTGGGAAGACCCACCCTATATGAATTCCGAGTGGTAGTCTCCACTTTCCATCAGAAGATAAAATTTCAATGGAAGACCAGGTCAGGGAAGTTAGAGGTGAACAGTTGGTCTGACGCAGGTGTTATGTAGACATGGTCAAAATTGAGGCCCGCAAGGCTTAGAAAATCCAAGATGGGGGAGTCCACGCTATTCAAAAGGAGCCTTTACCTGTAGCGAAAGAACTCATTCCTTGGGAGGAGATTCAGCTTCATCCTGACCAGCCTAAAAGCCTCACTTGCATATCGAATGACCTGCCCCTGGAAATCAAGTCATATTTGGTTGAATGCCTGGTGCATAATAGAGGCATCTTCGCCTAGTCCCCCAAGGAGCTACCGAGAGTCAGGCCCGAGGTGGTCGAGTATAAGCTTCATCTCCTGCCAGATTCCTGGCCAATCGAGCAAAAGAAGAGAAATTTCTCGGTCAAGCAGAATAAAATCATTCGAGCTGAAGTTGACCAGCTCTTAAAAGCAAGGCACATCAGAGAGGTACAATTCTCGCTCTGGCTTTCTAACGTGGTCCAGTGTCCAAGCCTAATAACAAGTGGAGGGTCTACATCGACTTTCGGGGTCTCAACAAGGCCAGCCCCAAGGATTGTTACCCTCTACCAAGGATCAATCAGATGGTGGATTCAACCTCAGGCTGTGAATGGATTTGCATGCTCGATGCTTACCAAAGATATCACCATATCCCTCTCATTCGGGAAGACCAAGAAAAGGTTAGCTTCATCATGGTAGACGGTACTTTATGTTATACAGTTATATCGTTTGGCTTACGAAATGCAGGGGTCACTTACCAAAGGATGATGGACAAGATCTTCCGAGAACAAATAGGGCGGAATGTGGAGGTCTATGTGGATGACATCCTTATCAAGTCCACCTTGGTGGAAAACCTGATCTCTGATGTAAAGGAGACCTACAGCACGCTGTAGCAGTATAGGTTAAAGCTGAACCCACTGAAGTGTCTGTTTAGAGCTTGAGGAGGAAAGTTCCTGGGATATCTCGTCACCGAGCGAGGGATTGAAGTCAACCCAGAGAATGTCCAAGCACTCCGAGATATGCAGGCTCCCCGAAATCTAAGGGAGGCCTAGAAGCTGGTAGGTCGAATCACGGTACTTTCTCGATTTATATCCTGGTAGCAGATCGAGCTCAACCATTCTTTAAAGTACTTTGGAAAGTTTCAAAATTCCAGTGGGACGAAAAATGTAACAAAACTTTTGAGGAACTGAAGTAGCACATAGAGACTCTGCCCTCATTATTCAAGCCTATTGCGGGGGAGCCGCTCTGGGTGTATTTGTCAGCTACCCGTGAGACTATGGGAACAATTTTGGTGAAAGAGCAGGACAATGCACAAGAACAGCGTACTTCTTCAGTTATCTATTAAAAAGGGTCAAGTCCCGATACACGACCCTCGAGAAGTTGGTCTATGGGTTAGTCCTCATGGCTTGCCGCTTAAGGCCTTATTTTCTGGCACATCCAATTATCGTGTTGACCAATAGCACCATGGGGAGAGTCCTTACCAACATGAAAATAGCTGGTCATCTCATCAAATGGGTAACCGAGCTAGGAGAGTATGATATACGGTACCAACCCTGGGCAGCAATCAAAGCACAAGCCCTGACCGACTTTCTAACGAAAATCTATCAACATGATTTCGAGGAAACATGGAAGATATATATAGATGGGTCGTTCACTCAACAAGGGAGCGGAGTGGGGATACTCCTTATATCCTCTCAAGAAGATATCATGTAACTGGCCAGACTACAAGCAGCTTAGCACGTAGGGGCTACACAGGTAATCATTCACTCAGATTCTTAGTTAGTGGCTCAACAAGTGATTGCAACTTTGAGGTCAATAATGAGAAGCTACAACTTTATAAAGAAGTGTATGAGAAAATGAAGGAAGGTTTTGTAGGGGATCGGTAGCCGGCTAGAAGGGGGGTTGAATGGACGGCGCCCCCAAATCGATAGCTTCCTACACTAGTTAGTTTGCGCAGCAGAAATACAAAATATACAAATACAAATATGAAAGCTAAAGACAAGAAAGAGTAAGCAAACCGTTAACACATCAATGTAACGTGGTTCGAAGATAAAGCTCCTACTCCACGGCTGTCCGTAAGGTGGACGATCCCAATCCGTCGGTGGATGACTCCCTGGAAACTCTGGCTAGCTCAAACCTCCTTGTGGGTGGAGAAATCTCGCCACAAACTCACCAAGACCTCTTGGACACAAAGAAAACCTTACGCACTGGTAGACTACTAATTAGACTTTAACCAAGTCCAATTTCGTCAACTATAACCAAGATCCCAAGCCTTGGTTATATAGGTCACGGGTTGAAAAACCCCGTCTACCAGTCGACTGCCCTCTAAGGAGATTCGACCATTACATCCCAACGGCTCGATACCAGTCGGCTGATAAAAGTACCAGTCGACTGCTCCACACTGATCGAGCGAACAGAAGCATTCTGTTCGCTCCCAGTCGACTGCCAGTCGATTGATGAAAACACCAGTCGATTGTTACAGTAACTGCTACAGTAAAACCCTAAATCTAGGATTTTACCCTGAGTACAATCTCTCATGCACTCGTACCCTCACGACACTTGACCCTTCATTGCAGCCTTGACCTTTAGCCTTCAAGCCTACTTCCTTTGGCTCTCGTCCCTCAGATGCATCCAAGCTCGCGGCTCGCCCCCAATGTCATCCTTCACGTATGCCTCGAAGTCGCTTCCCTCAGCCTTGTCCTTGCTGCTTTGTCCACGGTCCCTTGGATGCTCCATCCTTCACTGGACCCGAAGCCATCAAGCTGAGTCATATGTGTATCCTGCAAACCTGCACACTCACATACACATATCAAATAACAAGGGTGAACCTAACTTAAACCCTTTGCCCAAACACCAAAACACATGGTCACACAGACCATTGG
This sequence comes from Zingiber officinale, assembly GCF_018446385.1. NCBI lineage: Eukaryota > Viridiplantae > Streptophyta > Magnoliopsida > Zingiberales > Zingiberaceae > Zingiber > Zingiber officinale. The sequence goes on along the minus strand of NC_055996.1, from coordinate 133,397,875 downwards.
GATTGCTCCAACATGTTTCAAGGAAGTCACAATAACTAAAATACCCTGGGCAAACAATCAAAGGGTAGATGAATTAGCCAAGATGGCTAGCTCTTTGACTACTTGGGTCCTGGATAAGTCGATAGTCCAAAGTTTCCTAATAGCTCAAATTGACTTGCAGAATAACTTAGAAGAGCCAATCGATTGGAGAGCCCCAATGATCCTGTATCTTCAGCGAGGTGTCTTACCAGCCGATGTTGAAGCACCGAGATTGACCAAGAAGAGAGTTTATGCCTATACACTATTCGGGGATCAGTTGTATAAGTGAGCATTCTCTTGTCCATTACTTAAGTGTCTAGGCCCGGACGAGGCGGAGTATACCCTACAAGAAATTCACCAAGGATGTTGTGGCAATCATGTGGGAGGAAGGACTCTAGCTCACAAAGTATTATTGGCCAAATATTTCTAGCCCACCTTGCAGAGAGATGCCCAGTAGTTGGTGGCCACTTGTCTCTCTTGCTAGAAGTATCAGAATTTGTCCTATCAGTCGATCGAGATTTTGAAGACTTCTGTAGTCTCTTGTCCCTTTAATCAATGGGATATGGATATCGTGGGGTCGTTCCTCGTGGCCCCAGCTCAAAAGTGATTCCTACTCATAGCGGTAGATTACTTTTCCAAGTAGGTGGAGGAAGAGGCCCTGTCCAGGATTACAGAGAGAGCTATTATCCAGTTCCTTTGGATAAATATCCTATTCAAATTTGGAATCCCACACAAACTGATCTTAGACAATGGGCGATAGTTTTAAGGGTGCAAGATTCAGGAATGGTGTCAAGGGTTTGGTATAACCCAAGCCTTCACTTCCGTAGCATATCCTCAAAGTAATGGATAGACCGAGGTCACTAATAGAGAGGTAGTCAGGGGGCTCAAGGTCAAGCTGGACCATGTGGGCAGCGATTAGGTAGAAGAGCTCCCTAGCATCCTTTGGACGTACTGAACGACTCCACGAGAAAGCACGGGGCTCACTCCGTTTCACCTCATCTATAGTAGCAAAGCAGTCAAACCGGTCGAGGCCAAAGTCGCATTCGTCCATCGATTACTATACAACCCTGATAATATTAAGCTATGACTTTTAGAGCTGGATCTTATCAGTGAGACCAGAGAAAGAACGTTCGCCTGGTTAACCACATATAGACAATGTATACGACAAAACTACGATAGGAAAGTGATCCCCCGCTTCTTCAGAGAAGGGGATTTGGTAGGGAAAAGGATAAAGCCAGTGGGAGAGGTAACTAAGCTAGCACCTCAGTGGAACGATCCATATAAGATCATTAAAAAGCTCACGTCAGGTGCCTATTACCTGCAGGATGCTCAAGGTAGAAAGTTGGACCGCCCATGGAGTACTAATTACCTTCAGCCTTACCGTACCTAAATGTGTCATTCTTTGTATTGACTTTTGTTTGAGAAAAAGATCCAAAGTTAGGGAGTAAGCACTACTGGCATACGCACAAGATGCTCGGTCGAGAGAATCCGACCAGGATTATGCTTGAGCCTTCCGGAGAGTCGCGAAACCGAGGCGCTCTTAAAGTCCTCAACTCACAGGACCTGGTTGGGTCCTAATACCCTTCTCTTTGTGCAAGCCACAAGTAGAGCTCCTCTAGACCTTGACTAACTGCCCAAGCTTAGTCAAGTAGGGATATAAAAATCTCATTCACAATTAGCCCGTGTGGCTCTTAGCATAACAAATTCCGCTCCACTCATGCTCACTCAATGATTGGAGCTAGAAAGCATTCTCATGACGGGATCTAGCCTATAGAAAAGTCATGGGGCATAAGCAAAGAGCAGGGATGTAGGAGTTAGAAACAAGCTTTTATAAACAGTAGATGTAAATAAACAATAGATCTACTGACAGAGAATTATTTGAACTCCAAAAATATCATCGGACATTTCTTTAATAATTCGATAGTGGTCTAGGAAGTCCTCCGGAGGGTCAGATGATAGGTGCCCCCCTCTCTAAGTTGTCAGACTGCTCCTACTACTCCATATGCGAGTGATCGTGCAAAGCGGTCTCCTACCTGGGAACCAAACTCTAAGGAGCGCAATTACTCTTCTCGATTGGTTTGAATGTGATCGCTCTCCCCAGCCTTATAGGCTTCTAGGGCGGCGGTTGAGTTGGACAAATTGGATCGGGTTTGAGCTAGCTCCGTCTGTAAGGAACCCAACTCAGTGGTCCAAGATTCCAAATCTTTTTGATAGTCCATAAGGAGTAAGTCTTTAGAATTGAGTATTTTTAGCCCAATAGCTCATCTCCTTCTTATGCAAAATCATGAAGTTGTCTAGGGTGGCGGTTTGTTAGGCTAGCTCCGAAAATGCCTTCTCCTTAAGGCCAAGCTCCTCCTGATATTTGGCATCGGCCGTTTGGTGGAGGATTTCAAGTTTCTTCTTGTCATCCTGTAAGAGATTGGTCGCCCGCAGAGCCTCACTAAGGGTTTGTTCTGGGTTGCATTCAGCTTTTTCAAAACTCCACCTCCGCCTGCAGTTAGCGCACTACTGGAATGGAGTTGGAGGGATGGGATTCCAAGTCAGCAACATGATCTTTTAAGATTTTGTTCTGTCGATACGTGTCCATGACCAGCTGGCTCAAACGCAATCTCGCAGTGAAGAACTAGCCAAAGAGAAGACCAATCAAGATCGGAAGAAAAAGGCAACAAAAGAAGTTGAAGGCTTACCACAGTAGCATCTTCAGAGAGTACATCTACATGGGCGGGAAACACACTGGCGTCTATCTTCTCCATAGACTCCAGCCAAGCATCTTCTAGCAACCCTCACAACACAACTGATCCAGCAAGGAGAGGGGGATCATGAAACAACCCCCGCTGGGAATGCACAGTGGTATGAAAGCGGAACAGTCGGGACTTGGAGGATCCAAGAGCAGTCCCGTTGGGAGCAGGTCGGGTGGAAGTAGAAGGTCAGGGGGAGGAAGGCCTGACCAGGGCAGCTTGCAGAGATCGCCTCTCCGAAGCGCTCTCTTCCCCCTCGAGCGGGGCTTTCCCTCTGTCAGACTCCATTCAAATCCCCGAGGGAATGGTAGAGCCGCCCGAGGGTACAGCTGCCCGAGGGTCCTGGCTCTGGAACGAAGGCCAAGGTCAGCCTGGGCACCTAGGTCGTAGAGGATGCCCCAGTAGGTCTGAACTCTTCCGATGCATAAGCGACTGCTCGTCTGAATCTTGTTGGAACCCCAGGTTATTTTGATGTGATCAAACAAGTTAAGTTAGGTACTGTGATGTTTTGACCCTGTGTCTAAGTGTGCAGGAACTTAGGAGTACAGGAAGTCAAGCGGAAGATGCAACTAGCGAGAAGGACAACACGGGAGAGAGAGCCGACGAGCTCGGTGCGTCTGAGGGACGAGGTGCTGCGAAAGAGTACACCGGCGGACGAGAATGGAGCATGCGGTGTTTCCAAGGGACGAGAAGCCAGAGTGGAAGATTGCTTGAGGAGCAAGAGACGCAGCCAGCGAGAAGGTCGGCACGGGAGAGAGCCGACAGGCTCGATGCATTCGAGGGACGAAGAGCTATGGATGAGTACGCTGGCGGACAAGAAGGAAGCCAGCGATGATACTGAGGGACAAGAAGCCGGAGCGGAAGCCTGCTCGAGAAGGCCGGAAATTGGGTTTGGGTGAGCCCTATTCTGAATGGCTGATATCACCCAAGCAAGCGGAGCCGGAGCGAAAGACCCGGACCGAGGCGAGCTGAACCGGAGCAAAGGGCCCGGATCAAAAAAGTCAACGAGGTTGACTTTAAGGGTCCGGGCGCCCGGAACCGAGTTTCTATCCACTTGACGTGAATGTTGACCGTTGCATCGGGAATAAGATTTTATCCCGCTCCAAGTGCCTATAACCCTTCCAAGTGCCCCGACTAAGGCTATAAATAAGCCTTGGTCCAGAAGCTAAAGAATAACAAGCATTTTGTAACACAACACTTGTGCGCTCTCCATTGTTAGTTTAGCTTCTCATTTTCTGTGTTGTCACTGCTGTAAGAGGCTTCTCCGCCTGAAGAAGATCGTTAGTGTTGGATCGTGGCGGTCGGCTAGAAGGGGGGTTGAATAGCTTGAAAAATAATAAAACGAAACCCTTCTCGACTTTTCTTAAACTAACACTTGCAAAATAGAAAAGCGATAAACTAAAACAGAAAGTAGAGGCACACAGGGATTTACTTGGTTACAACCACGGAGGTTGTTAATCCAATGAAGATGTCGCACTAGTATCTCCTTCAAGCGGAGAAGGGGCTTACAATGATGAAGCGCAAAAAGAAAGAAACTAACTAAACTAAAGCGTACAAGTGTTGGAAAATGAATTGCTTGGAATGAATGAAAGCTTTTGGACCAAGGCTGTATTTATAGCCTTGGTCGGGGAGCCCCGAAGGGTTCCAGGCGCCCTTAGGGGGATAAAATTTTATCCCCTACGTACAAATCATAGTTTGACCGCGATCTGGATAAAGTCCAACTCCGAGCGCCCAGAATGGTTCCGAGCGCCCGGACAATCCGAGTGCCCGGAATGGATCCGGGTGCCCGGACGACTAAGTCAACCAAGTTGACTTTCTGGTCCAGGCCCTCTGCTCTGGTGTTGCTTGCCTCGGTCCGGGTCTTCCGCTCCGGCTCCGCTTGCTTGGGTGATTTCAACCATCCGGAATAGGGCTCACCCGAACCCAACTTTTGATCTTCTTGAGTAAGCTTCCAATCTGGATTCTCGTCCCTCGGAATTGTCGTTTGCTTCCTTCTTGTCCGCCAGCGTACTCATTCGCAGTCTTCATCCCTTGGTCGCACCCCATGCTGACCTTCTCACTAGTTGCATCTCTTGCTCCCTGAGCAGTCTTCTGGTCCGGCTTCTCGTCCCTCGGAACCACTGCACGCTTCCTTCTTGTCCACCGATGTACTCTTCCGCAGCTCCTCGTTCCTCGGATGCATCGCGTGTCGTCCTTCTCGCTAGCTACGTCTTCCGCTCGACTACCTGTGCTCCTAAGCTCCTGTACACTTAGACACAAGGTTAAAAATACACAGGATCTAACTTAACTTGTTGATCACACCAAAACAACCTTGGGGTTCCAACAATTTTCCCCTTTTTGATGTGAGCAACCTAAGTTAAGTTAGGGTAAATAGACATAAAAGGTAAACTAACTAATTTTGCAAGTGCAAAAAAGATAGAAAATTTAAATTTGAGTCTACGCCCCCCTAAACTTATACTTTTCCTTCTCCCTCTTTGATCACAAAAAAATGGGATTCCGAAAAAAATCTAAGGGTTAAAACTTAGAGAATTTTTTGAAAATAATTTCAATGATTTTACTTAAACATTTGCAATAATTTTCAATTAAGTTTCTAAGTTTCTTAACAAAATTCTAAGTTAGAAAATTTACAAAGGAAATATTAAAAATTTCTAACTTAAATATTTGAATTTTCTAAGTAAAAACTTTAGGTAAAAAAAAACTTCGAGTAAAAAGAAATTTAAGCAATAATTTCTAATTTTCAGAATAAATTTTAATTTAGACAAAAATAATTTTTTGAGAATTTAAGTAAAAGTTTTACGCACGAAAATTTTTCTAAGTATAAAAATATTTTATAACGATTTCCAAAAAAATATTTTAAAAAAACTTTTTAAAGCATTATTAAATTTCAATCTTAATGCTTTATCAGAAGGTTAATTAAACATTTTATTTCAATATTTTGGCTTCCAGGTCATGGCGAGGCACTAGACATTCTTGGTTATTGGAGCAATAACCACTTCCTTAGACAAAACCTCATAAAGAAACTCACTGTTTAATTTTCTCACTGAAAGCGCTAAATCTAACTAATGGTTCAAGTTAAACAAGACTTTGGAACCCAATATAGGTTCCAGCCTACTGGATTGATTAAAAATTTATTAGGGACATATCTTTTTGAAATGTTCCTAATTTGTCCCTTATGATATCTAAAATACCAATTTAAATTGTTAAATTTTCTAACATTGGTATTAGATGAGTATGCATGGTTTTTCAAGTTATTTACTTGTACTTTTAAATTATCATTTTCTACTTTTAATTTTTTATTTTCTAATTTAATTCTGTCGAATTCTTCTATTGGGTATGATTTAGCTAATATTATTTTTAAATTCTTAATTTATTTTTATAATTTACAGCAATCCTTAGTTAATAATTTAATAAACTTAAATAGTTTATCGGGAGGAAGAGATCGTACCTGACTTACCTTGTCGATCTCGTTGTCCGTTTCTCCCCTTGAACTGTTGCTATCTTCCGACGTCGCTCCCCCTTCATCGATGCTCTCGATGCTCATTTCGGAAGAGCTTGACTCGCGGTCGTCGTCCTCATGACTTGCCATTAGTGCAAGTCCAGAGAAGGCTTCGACTTTTGATTCAGACGACGTGTCGTCCCATGTCGCTTTTAATGCCTTGCATTTTTGAACAGACTTCTTACCTTTATCCTTGTCCTTGTTCTTTAGCTTGGGGCAGTTGTCCTTGACGTGCCTTTCTTCATCGCAGTGGTAGCAGCGGATGGTCCTTCTCTTTCTACCTTGCGGATGGTTAGTTTTTCTAGACTTACAAAGATTCTTGAATCATCTTACCATCATTACCATTTCCTCGTCGTCGAGAGAAGACTCCGACTTAGGTTCATTTCTTAATGCTTTGAGGGAGACGTTGTTCTTGGGCTCCTTCGTACCTGCACATCTTGATTTGAGTACTTCAAATATTGAGAATAATTGTTCCAAAGTAATTTCTTCTAAATCCTTAGAAATATAAAAGACATCTACTAGTGATGCCCATTTCATATTTCTAGGAAAAGAGTTTAGTGCATACATGAGCGAATCTCGGTTATTTACCTTTTCTCCGAGATTCGAAAGTCCGGTGATGATTTCCTTAATTCTTGAGTGCAGATGCACAACTATTTCGTCTTCCCCAAGTCGCGGGCTGGTAAGCTGGTTGCGGAGTAAATCTCATTTTGCGAGCTTGACTTCGGACGTTCCTTCGTGCAACTCAAGGAACTTCTCCCAAAGTTTCTTCGCGGAGTCGTAGTTGCCGATCAGGTTGACTTCTTGTGGCGGAAGAACGGCTAGTAGATGGTACTCTGTTTTGCCGTTTGCCACGTAGTCGGCCTGCTCCTTTTTCGTCCAGTGGTATTTCTCTTTATCTTCCAGTGATGTAAAATCAAATTCCATAATTAATATTAAGTTAAAATCGGTTTTAAAAAATACTTGCATTTGCTTTTTTTCAGCTAGCGAATTCCCTTTCAAACTTAGGCGGGTAGATACTCGGTCTGACCATTATTTTATTGCTTCGTTCGGCGGTTAGTCCTCCTGAAACGTCTTGGCTCTGATATCACTTGTTGGATCGCGGCGGTCGGCTAGAAAGGGAGTTGAATAGCCTGAAAAATAATAAAATGAAAACCCTTCTCAACTTTTCTTAAACTAACACTTGCAAAATAGAAAAGCGATAAACTAAAACAGAAAGTAGAGGCACACAGGGATTTACTTGGTTACAACCGGGGAGGTTGTTAATCCAAAGAAGATGTCGCACTAGTATCTCCTTCAGGCAGAGAAGCCTCTTACAACGATAAAGCGTAAAAAGAAAGAAGCTAACTAAACTGAAGTGTATAAGTGTTGGAAAATGAATTGCTTGGAATGAATGAAAGCTTCTAGACCAAGGCTGTATTTATAGCCTTGGTCGGGGCGCCCCGAAGGTTCTAAGCGCCCTAGGAGGGATAAAATTTTATCCCCTATGCAAGGATCGCAGTTTGACCATGATCTGGATAAAGTCCAACTCCGGGCGCCCGGAATGGTTCCGAGCGCCTAGACGGTCCGAGCACCCGGACGGTCCGAGCACCCGGACGGTCCGAGCACCCGGACGGTCCGAGCACCCGGACGGTCGGAGCTCCCGGACGGTCCGAGTGCCCGGACGGTCCGAGCGCCCGGACGGTCCGAGCTCCCCGACGGTCCGAGCACCCGGAATGGATTCGGGCGCCTGGAATGGATCCGGGCTCCCGGACCACTAAGTCAACCAAGTTGACTTTCTGGTCCGGGCCCTTTGCTCTTGTGCTGCTTGCCTCGGTCCGGGTCTTCCGCTCCGGCTTCGCTTGCTTGGGTGATTTCAGCCCTCCGGAATAGGACTCACCCAAACCCAACTTTTGATCTTCTTGAGCAAGCTTCCAATCTGGCTTCTCGTCCCTCGGAATCGTCGTGTGCTTCCTTCTCGTCCGCTAGCGTACTCATCCGCAGTCTTTGTCCCTCGGTCGCACCCCGTGCTGACCTTCTTGTTGGTGCAACCTTAGGTCAAGGTTGACCTGGTTGACCTGACTCGAGTTGACCTGACTCGAGTTGTATTTTGATGTTTGACTTAGGAAGATTGTCGGTGCAACCTTAGGTCAAGGTTGACCTAGTTGAGTTGCATGTTGATGTTTGACACTCGTGGAAGAGTTGTATTCTTGATATGGGACAAGAATAGATGTTTGGGAGATTGTTGGTGCAACCGTAGGTCAAGGTTGACCTGGTTGACCTGATTCGGGAAAAAGTCCAAGTATGGAGACTTGGCAACGAAAAAGTCCAAGCAGGGAGCTTGGCACTAGAAAAGTCCAAGTATGGAGACTTGGCACTGGAAAAGTCCAAGCAGGGAGCTTGGCACGCGAAAAGTCCAAGTATGGAGACTTGGCACGGGAAAAGTCCAAGTATGGAGACTTGGCACTGGAAAAGTCCAAGTATGGAGACTTGGCACGGAAAAGTCCTAACTGGGATGTTAGGCAGTGTGGAAAGTCCTGGTGAGTGAAGCCAGGCAGTGGGAAAGTCCTAACTGGGATGTTAGGCAGTTGGAAAGTCCTGGTGAGTGAAGTCGAGGGAAAGTCCTAACTGGGATGTTAGGCAGTTGGGAAGTCCTGGTGAGTGAAGCCAGGCAGTGAGAAAGTCCTAACTGGGATGTTAGGCAGTGTGAAAACGCTAGTGAGTGAAGCTAGGTGAAAGTCCTGGTGAGTGAAGCCGGGCAAGGGAAAATCCAGATGGATCAAGGGTGATCGGACATCTGGTAATGGGAAGTCCAAGTAGGTCATAGGAGTGACCGGATACTTGGTACGGAGAGAAAAGTCTAAGTGGGTCAAAGGGATTGACCGGACACTTAGCGGGGAGTCCTAGCAGGTCAAGGGAGTGACCGGATGCTAGGCGCAATGTACCAACAGGTCAAGATTGACCGGATGTTGGTTTGGACTTGGTTTGGGCGAAAACCATGAGCTGGATCGATCTGGTGATCATCAGAAGCCGAACAGGAGCGAGGCGCAAGAGAGGCTGATCGGTCAGGGGACCGATCAGCACAAAGCCTGATCGGTCCCCAGACCGATCAGGAAGTTCCCTGATCGATCTGTGGACCGATCAGGAGGTTCCCTGATCGGTCCATGGACCGATCAGGGACGGAACAGAAGCAAAGGCTTCTTCCCTGATCGGTCCACAGACCGATCAGGGTTCTAGCCGTTGCGACGCAACGGCTAGTTTCTTCGCTGTTTCTTCTTCACAGGTATAAAGGATCGAGGGCTTCTTCTTCTTCTTCCTTCTTCCTATTCTTGGTGCTGCTAAGCTTCGACTGAGCTTTGTTGAGCTCACTTCCGAAGCCCCGCGTGAGCTTCTTTCGGCTGAGTTGCTTGTTGGCATTCGTCCGTGAAGTTGTTGCTTCCAGGACTTCAGTCGACGACAAGAAGGCAAGCTTGTATTGTTACATTCATTGTATTTACTTCTTGTATTCTGTTGTACTCTTAGCTTGCTGTTGCAAGTGATTGTGGCGAGGTTTCTCCACCCACAAGGAGTTGATATTAGCCGGTTCTCCGGGGACTCATCCACCGACGGATTGATAGGGCTCGTCCACCTTACGGACACGCCGAGGAGTAGGAGTATCATCTCCGAAGCTCGTTACATCCTTGCGTTGAGGTTTGATTTCTTCTCCTGTTTTCTTTCTGCATTTAGTTTCCGCTGCGCTAACCCTAGATTGTAGAAAGAAATGCGAGCAATTGGGGTCGGCTATTCACACCCCCCCTCTCTAGCCGTACGAAGAGATCCTAACACTTCTCGCTAGCTGCGTCTCTTGCTCCCCGAGCAGTCTTTTGCTCCGGCTTCTCGTTCCTCGGAACCATCGCACGCTTCCTTCTCATCCGTCGGTGTACTCTTCCACAGCTCCTCATCCCTCGGACGCACCGCGTGCTGTCCTTCTCGCTAACTGCGTCTTCCGCTCAACTATCTGTGCTCCTAAGCTCTTGCACACTTTGACACAAGGTTAAAAACACACATGACCTAACTTAACTTGTTGATCACACTAAAATAATCTTGGGATTCCAACAGTTAGTGCCAGCAAAGGGGGTGTGCGGCGTGGCGCCTCGGTACAAGTGCCAATCATGGGAACCATAGAAGGGATGGATGGCATCAGCAAGGGGCAAGGGGATTATGGTAACCATTGGATCGTCCTAAAATGTTGTACATAGGTTATCTTGTCTAGAAAATGTGGATCAAAGGGCCACGTGGTGGCAAGGGAATGGAAGCCTTTATGACATGGGGAACAGGAGATGCTACAACAACCCTCACCCGGACAAGTGGGGTGGCTCTGGAATCACTATAGCTCATGACCGAGTGAGCGGTTGACATTGACACAGGGGAACTTGCTCATAAAAATAGAGTAACCAATATTCATAATAAGTCACGTCCAGGGGGAACGATCCTCTCCTACAATGATACCTGTCTGGGTAGATAGATCGGCCAGGCATCCACCAATTGGTCAGGCACTTAGCCTATCACTTTGTTGTAAAAGAGGAAATGTCAAAAAGTCCTAGATAAGCCTAATGGATATCCAAGTTACACAGCTCACTGACAGCATATCCACTCACACAACATTCACAATAACCATAGTTCCAAAGTTCAAAAGAGGGTTTAAGACATTACGTCGTTGTTTAAACAAGAGGAGATAGTTACAAGATGCTCCAAGCTACTCAAAAACAGGAAAAGCTTCTTCGGGGAGCTCATTAAGCAGGCGGGTATGATCCAAAAAGTCTTTGGGAGGGATTGATCGTAGCAGGCCCTTTTCTTGTAGCTGTACCAGAGCCTCTTCACCGCCATAGCAGAGCATCTAGTTGATGAGATGACCTACCTTAACCCCAAAGTCCTTGGAAGCTAAGAAGGAAGTCTTGTGAGCTATAAGGCGAAAGTCTTCCCTCGCCAGATACTCCTTCAGCTCTTCCTGGACCTTGTACAGATCAGATCATGCCCCAGTTAGCTCCTGGCATGTGGTCGTTGCCTCAGTCTTTGCCGCTGAAAGCCCGCCCACAAAGACTTAATGGTGGCCTGAGCCACATCCATTTATTTCTGAAGGACAGCTTCCCGATTGACGTCGGCAGATAGTTCATTCATTTTAACAGCCAGGTCTACCCGTAGGGAGGCATGAGCCACTTGGAGGTACTATAGTTACGAGGAGAGGTTCACAGCCTATGTGCCCTTTGCCTCCAACTCGGCCAGGATTTTAACGCGCCTTAGGCCCTCAGACTTGAGTTTAGCCGTGTTTGTTTGTAAGGTGGCCTCCAGTGACTTCACCTTGTCAGACTTGACACGAGTCAGGTCTCGGGCGATTCGAGTTTGTTCTTCCGTCGTTTGCAGGTGAGACTGTAGTAAACTATCTGGGGTGGTTAGATAAAAAAAATTCGACCCGTAGTAGCAGGAGACGCCAATTCCTAAATATAAGCCCTCAGAGACTCATTTTCCTGGTGTAGACCGGCCACAAACTGGGAGATGCTCAGCTCCATGACACAGGTCTGCAGAAAAGGCATGATTATCAACGGTCCGAGGATATAAAGAGGGAACAGATAAGACTTACCGATACCATCTGTTGGACAAGTCCAACTGAGGGCATTCCAATATCTGGGTGGTCGTGTTCTTCCACAAGTCGGCCAGGGCACCATGCAGCTGTATCTAAACGCAGTTGGGGGAAGAACTGGAAGAAGGGGTCGGGCCCAACACTTGGAGGGGGAGTAGTAGAAAAGAAGTGAATGCATACCGCCCCTTGGAGCGATCAAGAGTGTGAAGAGGGAGCAGGAGACTCTGAAGGTGGCTGTGCAGAAGACATGGGAGGCAGAGATGGTGTAGAACTCGCGAGTTGATCCCTCGATCGAGAGGGTTTCTATTCCTTGGCCCGGAGGAGGGGAAGAGAGGAGGCCACAGCCTCTGAGGAAGCTGGAGTGCTCACCCGGGAAGGAGTCTTTGCCTGGGCAAGCACCCGCATCAAAGGTGGTCTCTTGGGGGAAGATTAGACAGAAGGAGTAACACGTCGCCTCTTGTGCTGAAGTTGCAATGGGCACTCAGAGGTTGGAGAAAAAGTCTTCTCACTAACAACAACAGCAGCGGGAGGTTCCACCATAGGGTGAGATTCATCTTTGAGGGTCTCAAGTTCTCCCGTCTGATGGGAGGAGGCTCTTGCCGAGGCGCTAGCTTGAGGAACCTCCTGGCCATACATAATCTCTTGCGCACGCTTCTGTAAAATGTCACTGGACATCGTGGAAGAGTCATAGACAAAAGCTCTAAACATGATGACTTCTACAAGTAAAAGAAGATACCTCAGTTAGTGAAGATATGAGAGAAGAGTTGTTTGATCTTACCAAAAGGTGCAGCCAGGGACATTCGGATAGGACTCAGCCCAAAGGTATATAGCACGCTCTCCCGTAGCAAGGAAGGAAGTTGGAGCTACAGTAAAGCAATCGGGGGCATGTTGATGGTCGCTTAACTCAGAGGAGGAGGGAAGACCTGAGCGCCACTCAATGGGCCAAGCTACAGACTTGGGTAGCTATACATAGAAAAAGCGGGACTTCCAGCATTTGTTAGAGTAGGGCATGCTCGTAAAGAATGTACGCCTGGGTCAAGACTGCACAATGAAAACACCGGACTCCTATCATTTGAGGGAGAAAAAGTGATGAAAAAGATGAGAGGTTAAAGGAATGTCATACAGGCGACATAGAACAACCATCCTGCACATAGCACAGAAGGTATTGGGAGCAAACTGAGACAAGAGGATATAAAAATATTGACTCAACTCGGAAAAGACAAGAGGGATGGGGAATCGCGGGCCACCAAAAAGTTGGTCTTTGAATAAAGTAACATGACAAGGATGGTTGGCAGGCCTAGGAATGTGAAGGCTGAGGCATCCGAGAGCTTCAAGCTAGATTGTACTAACTTAAGGTCATTCCTATTGAAATCAGAATAGAAAAAGGCATTTTAGGGGACTAGAGTTTCTTGGGCCATAATAGAAAAATGCAGGAGCAAGTGAAAAAGGAAAATGAACACTTACAAAGGAAGTGCACGAAGGTTAACACAAATAAGCAAAAAAAAATGGAGAAGGAAGTCTGGAGAAGGAGAAGCATCGATGAACAGCCGCTCAATGCCTTTAGGATTTTTAATCTAAAACCACCAAGTGACATAGGGAAGTGAGCCAGACAATCAAAATGTCACTGTGAAAGATAGTCGTCGGATCGAAAGAAAGGGAGCACTATCGAGTCTCATACAGAAAGCATGCGTCAGTCGTCGTATTAAAAGGAGTCAGTTAAACACGTGTCAACTTCCTATGAAATGACATTTATGATGGAAGAGACAATAAAATCATGAGATTGATACGTGATTATGGGCACCATACCTCGAGGACCGACAATTCCATGTGACTGCATTGGGAAAAGGAGTAGGTGTGGCATAAAAAGTTAGTCAGGATCTGGCGCCTCATCCAACATCGGAACAAGAGTGAGATTCAAATTTAGCCAAAAGCTCGTTAGGCGGTGGAAATCATGCTCATCTGATTCCCTAAGGGTCACGGAGGTCGGGTCTATGGGCATGTTTTCTTTTAGCAGAACAACCTCTCGGTCGAGCTCCAGACTCTCGCCCCAGTGCAAATTATAAGTGAGCACAGCTCTCATGACTAACGACCTTTCGGTCGGGCTCCAGACTCTCGCCCCAGTGCGAGTTATAAGCCAGCACGGCTCTTGCAACCAACGACCTCTTGGTTGGGCTCCAGACTCTCGCCCCATTGCGAGTTATAAGCGAGTATAGCTCTTGCGACCAACGACCTTTCTGTCGGGCTCCATACTCTCGCCCCAGCGCGTGTTATAACCGAGCACGGCTCTCGTAACTACTTGTTAATAAACTGAGTGCTTTCCCTGATGCGATACCCTCCTCAATCAACACCTCGCTCTACCCATACCTCACTCTTCAACATAGCTGGCGTTTGTTTTGCTCCCATATGCTCAAACATCGTCGGTGTCACATGGCTAATAACAGTACTGGAGCAGCGATACGAGGAGAGCTCAGCAAGCTATTTCTGTACTCAAGGAGGATTCAGCCTTTGCAAAGAGAGTCAGTCATACCCAAGTCCCTTGTATGCAAGCTGAGTCATAAGCGGCCCAAGGTCTAGTCAGTCGGACTTGAGCCTCCTTCGACTAGACTTGGAGGGAAGGTTTGTGATACCGTGCGTAAATGAGGGGCTCAATAAGGCTAGAAAGTCAATAGTTGAGAGCACGTGGTAGTCAATAGTTAAGAGAACATGGCAGTCAATGGTCAAGAGGACGTGACAGTTAACAGTCAAGGGAAAACGGGAGTTAGGCCTCCTCACGTCACCATCTGTATAATTCTCGATCGGTCACAGGCAGGGCGGGTCCTCGGGTATAAGCCCTAGGACGAGGTTTGGACTAGCTCCTGGCTTGCTCCTTACTGATCGGATCTCCCTAGCCTAGGCTTTACATATGGCCCTGGCACCTTTACCAGACAGCCCCCGACTGGCTCTTCAACAGTCAAGTCATGAAGGTTGGGTCCCTGGTCACAGTCTCAGATGAGCCTTGGCTGATTTGGCATAGTTTATCCTCTTCATTAAGGCTCAGTCCTTACAACACATCTGAGCAATCATCTCGAGCTATCTACAGTTGAGCCCGGGCAGGACGGATAACGCTAAGCGACAACAGTGTCAGAGAATCATAACCTCTTGTCAGAGAATAACTGTCATGTTCTGCCACACACTGAGAGTGGAACCTTCCTCCTACCAATGGGAGGCCGCCGGACATCCTCTCTCACCTGACACGCTTTGACACCCGACATTCTCTGGCAGCGTTCAGGCTCAAAAGGCAGGCAGAGTCGTATAGAAAGGGAGGTCCTCTTCATTGGTCAGGTATGCGCACATACACACGCATCTTCAACAGTTCTTTTTTTCTTCCTTTGTACACTGCTTTATCGGGGAAAAAGGACTTGACTTGAGCGTCGGAGGACCTGCGTCGGTGACATTTTCCTTGGTTTCTGGTCTCTAACGCTCCGTGTGCTTGTCTGAGTGTGTGTAGGATCCAAGTACCACCGATTCCGTTACTGCAGATCTTTGGTTCCATGTGGGGATTTAAGTTTTCGACGTACAAATATAGGGCCTGTCAAATTTACCTCTCCGTCAACATCGATGACACCTTCATTGATTTTCGTCTGATTCAGATTCCAGATAGGATCATATACACAATTTACTCTTATTATTTTTATCCTAATGAATGATGGCACTCTGTTCATCATCCTAATAACTAGAAAAGTGTAGGAATACAAACATAGAGAATCCAGTTCAACATAGAGATTCAAGATAACTACACAACTGTATGAATATAAACAAAAAGAACGCAAAAAAACGAAGAAAAACAGATGAAGTGGATTACAAATATAAGATATCGCAAATATATCTGTCTCAGATATTGTCGACGACAAGAACACGTACTTTTTTCAGTCCGTTAGATCAGCCTCTAGAACAAAAGTCAACTTGTCGATCCCTTCTCATGTAGGGAAGAAACTCCTTTATGAGGATCAACAAGATACGCTATACAATTTGGAATCATGATTCTCCAAATCTGACAAATGTCCTATTTTAACTAAACGCAACACTAAGCATCAATCAATATAATCTTAATATTCCATGAGTCACCTAAATCCCAATTTCTCCAAATCTGACTTATCTCTTTGCAAATTATTTCTGCTTGATATATTTACTTAACCTTGCATTCTTAATCTTGACTATATGCCTTGACTTAAGCTTTTATGTCGTCTTTACATATTAACCTATTTTGATGTATATAAAAGTGGGAGAGATAAAAATAAGGGTTAAAGTCAAGAAAATTTAAATTGAAAAATTTATCTTTAACTTCACAATTTAAACAAGTCCTATATGATTAGAGGGGAAAGTTATATGTCAAATTAATATATTCATGTAGGACCATTATATTTATTTTATACATTGAATATAAAATTCTGAACTTATCTTTTGATTATTATTTACTAATTTTAATTTAATTTTCATACTCTTAAGAAAAAGGAAAAATTGTTAGTACTAAAAGTATAACATTTAATCCAATGTTTTGAATTATAACTAAGGTTAAAGTTATGTTTGTTGTGATCAAACGAGTTATGTCAAGTGTGCAAGAGTAGCTTATTTGACAAATGGTAACATCCTAGTTAGAAACCAAACAACGATAAAGTCCTAGTGAAGCCAGGTAAGGTGAAATCTTAGTTGGGAACCAATCAGTGACTAAATCCTACTAGAACTAGGTAACGGCAGATTGATTGAGAAGCAAACATAAGCTAAGTCTTAGTTGAAACCAAGTAAGAAAATCCTAGCTAGGAATTAGATGAATCAAGTCCAAGTGGAGCCAGTTGGGAGCTGAAGGCTTGACAAATAAGTTCAACTGTAGTAAGTTGAGAGCTGAAGACTTGGTAGATAAGTCCAAGTGGAATCAATTAGGAGTTATAGCTTGACACCTTGACCAAAAGTAAGTGTGAGTAATTTTACATTTTCTATCATACTCATTACATATAACAATTGTAGAGAAGTAAATTTCGGCAGTTCAAGGTGGCCAGAGGGAGTCTAGGCGATTGACTAGTGATAGCTCTTGATGAGGGAAATCGAAGAGTTCAGGCAACCATTTTTGAGTCGAGGTGACTGGAGCATACGGGTGACCAGAGCAGCTTCTAAGCAACCAAGAAATAATATTATCTAGCGATTCAAGTGAGCTGGGTCAAGATCAGATTGACCCCTCTCTAGGCGACTAGAGGGCAATCGAGCCACCAGAGAATACGGTTAACATTATCTATCGGACATATGTTGCATCCATGTCAACATCATTCAGACGACCAGGGAGCTTCCAATTGACCGGAGGATATCATGTCAACAACAGACATAGACTATATAAAAGGCCTCAAGGCAGAGCTTGAAAATCATCAATTCACTCAATCTCTTATTCATTCTCATTCTTTAATGCTCTCTTGCTCTCCGTGTTACGATACGTTGCAACCTTGCACTTCAATTTTGATCGACAACACCTAACGCAACTTTTCATTATTTCTTATGTTGCTATATATCTGTTTTTATTTGAGCTTAATTTTTAGATTTTATTTCTATAAGGTTTCTTTATCTTTCTAAAGGCTTTTTGGAAAGGAAAAATTAAGAAATAAAAATCACTTTATTTTAATTATCTTGCATGTCTGATTTATACTAGTTAACTGCTAAACCATTCTTGTATATTTGTATTAACTTGTTTTACTTGATCAAATCTCTATTAGTTAAATTATTTCCATTGTGCAACTCTATTTATTTTATTATTGATCAATTTATTAAGTTTGTAAAATTTGTAATGCTTTTCACCCCTCTACCGTCGAGGCAGAAGTCAGGTCAACTAGTTAAAAGTCAAGCAGAGGTAGCAATCAAAGTTGTTCATCCGACTCCTTGGACTTGGTTCACAAGAATTCTTTGATTCGATTAATTCGACTCCTCCGATTCAATCCACCGGACTTCTCCAACTCGGCTAATCGATTCTTTCAACTCGGTTCATCTGATTCCTCCGACCCAACTCGATTCAAAGGATTTTTCTAACTCAGATAACTAATTCCTTCAACTCGGTTCATCCGACTCAATCCATCAGACTTCTCTAGCTCGGACAACTGATTCCTTCAGCTCTGTCATTCGACTTCTCCAACTCAATTCACCGAACTTCTCTAGCTCAGATAACTGATTCCTTTAGCTTGGTCATTCGACCTCTTTGACTCAGTTCACTAGAGTCTTTCAGATCAACCACCCTCAGGGGAAATCTATATCCTACATAGCTTACGCATAGTTTTCTAGAAGAACGTGGGTACCATACCCTTTTTTTTTATGAAAGGGAAATAGAATATCATAAAAAAAAACGCATATAGGCCAATGGTAAGATCGGTCTCAATCACGTCACGTCTAAACAACTTCAGATCGATGTGGGTACTCATCTTACCGTCTAGCGATTAGTGTCATACCCGAGGGCAGAGCACCGATCACATGGGTTGGTATATGCACAGATACACCAACCTACGTACTATTAGCACATCTCAAACCTAACATGAATACACACATCATCACAGTCACATATCTCTCACATCGATCTCACACATCCATGTGCTCTACCATCATACATGCAATCACAAAAGTAAGGGTGTTGACCTCACGGGTCATCCGAGATGGTAAATGGTGGATTGCTTGCCACTTGAGAATGTAGGGTTGAACCGTAGGGTTATCAGGGCGTAAATCTCCGGACTCTGTACACCTCACCCCACCACCACTTACCCTCTTGGCTATCGTGCTTTACCTCCCTCTTGATGGTCTGGGGTCGGGTGCGGCGGGGGCGCTGGGGGCAAGCGATTTGCCTTTTGCCACAGAAGTAAGGGCGTCTCATCATCATCGTGCCACCTCGTCCCAACAACCTCCCATATCTCCGGCCACCCTCAACCAATCCAACAGCGATCCTCAAGTGCCAAGCTCAAGATGGAGGTTCCAATTGTGCCCAACCTATCATCCACCACCTGTCCTTTCTGTTCAGCTAAATTCCGGCCAGTTGGCCGGAGCTCCGGCCACCCCCTGGATGGATCAGTCCTCCATCAGCAATGGCAGCAGCATTCTGTGGTTGGCTTCCCTCAAGTCGGCTGATTTTCTGCTTCCGGCAGAAGCTGCTCATGCCTCCTTCCTCCATATGTGCTCTGTGGCCAACAGAAGCTTCTTGCGTGAATGACTGAGCGAAGGGGGCTCCTTGACTTCCCAATTGCTGCGCCGGCCATGTGGAGGAAGCTACCTGCTGGAGTTCGCCGGAGTTGGATGCATGCCGCTGATTTGGAGCTTTACAAAGTGCACAGTAGCTTTGACGTGCAGGGACCGCCGAATCGATCAAGCACCCACGTCAATCGATTCCAATGTGATGAACAATAACTTTGACGCGCACAATGATCGCATGCTGCCCAATCGATTCGCATGTAACACTGATCGATTACTCTGTGGAATCGATTAAAGAATCGATCAACACCTGGATGAACAGTGGTTTTGATGAACGATCTCCTCTCTGCTTCAATCAACTCTGTCTCCTCCTCTGCTACAATCAATTCTGCCATCTCTTCCTTGCTATTTCAAATTTTGAATTTCAATTTGAAAGTCAAACTTCCATTTCAATCCAATCTGACGTATCTTCTTTGAAAATTCAAATTTGAATTTTGAATTTCGCATTGAGAGTCAAACTTCCAATGCAAATCCAATTTGCCGCTTCTTCCGTGCGTTTCAAATTTTGAAAGTTGGAAACTCCCTCCCAAGCGGTGTCACCCTTCTCCCAAGCGAGTCCAGATCCTCTGCGCCCGCCTCCCGTGCGCCCTCTGCGCCCGTCGCTACGCGACAAAAAACCCACGCGCTAAGCACGTGCGTTTCTCCGCTCCAGTAATAAAACCCAACTCCAACGCACACATATCGCTTCCTGCTGATCGGTCTGTTGACCGATCAGCAAGAATGCTGATCGGTCAGCAGACCGATCAGCAGGAATGTTGATCGGTCTTGTTGACCGATCAGCATTCCAGCAGGAAGATACTAATGTTTGCTTTATTAACTTTTTTTAATTTTTTTTTTTTAAAAAAAATAAAATAATAAATAAAAACGTTTCTAATACATATAATAATTATACAAGTCCAATATACTTCGATCCATATTAATCCTAATAAAAAATAGTAAATATTAATGTTATATTTTTGTAATATTAGGAATGTTATATTTTTGTAATATTAGGATAATTAGCAGGCATTAACGATCAGTCTGCTAATCGGTCTGTGGACCGATCAGCCTTCTGTGGATCGGTCCACAGACCGATCCCCCTATCCTTCCGTTGCCTCCGTTGCCTGCTGTGGATCGGTCCACAGACCGATCAGTAACTTCTCGGTGGTTACTGATCGGTTACTGATCGGTCTGTAGACCGATCAGTAATTCTCGATGGTTACTGATCGATCTGGTGACCGATCAGATAACCACCTGGCTTTGAGTTCACAATATGTTTCTGAACTAAACTTTCAATATGATGGGTGACGTGATGAGGAACTAAAGTGTGAGCATGTTGAACAGATGCCATAATGTTTTGTGGATAGTTTTAACAAAACATAATAGTTCAAGTTAACAGTTTACTTATGCTCAATATAAGATTCATGGGCATCATTCCACAAAATTTAGGAAACATGGGCTGTGGTAGAATTGATCGAAGATAGGGGTCAATTCGAATCACTGAAAGTGTTACACCATTTTCAAAATAAATCTTATGTCAAACACAGTAATATTTTTGCCATTAAAATCTTGGAAACTGAACAAAGCTGAAGGAGAAAAGCAAGAGCATAGCGTACAACAAATTATGCACCTTTAGTAAGTAGTTTACACAGCACATAATAGATGATACAAAGTCGCGAAGTTCCTCATAGCAAGCAACCACAGTTCAGCAACCACCACCTGTGACACCGGGGGTTGCCTCTTCAAAGGAATCAAGTTTCTTGGCCGTGCCCTTTTCCAGCAAGTAGTGTCTCTCAATTTCGGGCATTGCCAACATGATGGCACGCATCCGGATATTCATTTCATCAACCTTTTCAATCAAAGCATCGTTGGTGAACATGCCACTCAAGACACATGTAATTGTCCTCCAGCTTTCCAGTATTGGCAAGACTATGATTAAGGCGGAGGCAATAGAACCCCAGGCGACGACAATGATTGCCCAAAATGTGAAGTAACCCAAGCTGAACTTTCCTACACAAGATAGAAATAATATTGAACAGACAATATACTTACATCAAATAGATTTTTAACACGAATGACAAGTACTTTGTGTTCATTGTAAAGGATCGTCAATAATATTAATGAAACTCAAAACACAAAACTGTATGACTTGAATCAAGGAACTAGCGATTACTAAACATCACCAAAAGGAATTGTATAATAAGAACTAATATTTTCAACAAAAAAAATCCAATTGAATTGAGAAATTTGTTTATATATGGAAGGAAACAATCTGTGCAGTTTAGCATATACCTACATAATACATGTAGCATTTCTAACTAAGGCAGTTAATTTGAGGTGTACCAAATTCCTGCTACATAAGCAATCTTACACTGTAACAAAAGATCGAGAGGTACCTACAGAAGAAGAGGTACCATGTTTTTCCTATTTGTTCAAGAGGTACCATGTTTTTCCTTTCGATGCCCGTGTTGTCCGCCTGTATTCAGAATATGCCCACATGTAAACATCATGTCACCTATAAACTTGATATGTGAATATTGGTAATAAAAAATGAGACTCACCGTGGTGTGGAGCTGATGTACCAGGATACTCAAAGAGTGGATATCCAGAAGGTGGATAACCAACTGGGGGATATCCCGAAGGTTGATAACCAACTGGAGGATATCCGAAAGGTGGATATCCAGATGCGGGATATCTTGACGGTGGATATCCAGTAGGTGGATGTCCTGGAGGAAAAAATCTGGCAGGCGATATCCAACAGGTGGTATCCAGCGAGTGGTATCCAGTAGGTGGATATCTTCGCTGTAAAAGGGGAGGGGGGGAATATAACTATGTGAGAAGTAGAGAGTAGGCAAAGCAATAATAAGCAGATTAGGCAAGACAATAATACTCATGATGTATTGTAATAAACACATAATGTAAATGTCAAACTATCATAATAAAATATGATAGCAGGTGGTATTCATCTTACTTGTTCTTCGTTTAATCTGTTGTCCAAAGCTGAGATAGCAGTCTGAAATTTTGAAGTTGAGGAAGTCACCTGATAATAATCACTAACAAAGTTAGCCTGAGATAGTTGCCTAAATTTATTAATAAATATTTAATTTTGGAATGTTAAAAAATAAGTAAACCTGAGATAATTGTGTTGGCAAAAGTGGTGGAAATTGATCTTCTATATTGGGATCTTCTATACCCTATTAAAAAAATAAAATTATTTAATTCTATATGCTTTTTAAATGTAACATCAAACAAAAAAAATCTAATATTAGTAAGAATGAAACCTGAACAATTGTTGGAGTTTGGTTAGTTTTGCTTGCCCCTTTCTTTTTTCTAGAAATTTGTTCTATGCCTCTTTTCAACCTCTTGCCTGAAACTGTTTTCTTCTTAGGTTTAATTCCTTTGACTGTAAGATCGTTTCCTTTGCCAATTTGATACTCTGTTTCATTCAAATTTCTTGTTGTGTCATCTAGAGATTGAACCAACTGACTAGCTTCTTGGCTAAGATTTGATTGATGCACAATTGATTCATTAACTTGTAATTTTTCATCAACCATCTTACATAAGCTCAACATAGCATTTTTAACAACCATGTGGGTGTCATCCCTTTCTGCTGCTTTGGTAACCAATTGAACAGATAACCCACACAAATCTCTATATCGCATATTGTGAAGAATTTTTGGATCCAAACTATCTTTGTTCACAATTGTATCATTACCTTCAAAGTATCCACCTTTTGCATTTCTTGTCCATCTTTTCAAAATATACTCATTTGGGATCTTCATAATATTTTTCATAGAAAATATTCTCAAAATATGAGAACATAAAATCCCAGCAAATTCATATTTTCTACAACTACAACTGCACTGAATTTTTTCAGAAGATGAATAGAGTGTAACTATATGATGGTGCTTCTTTTTGTGCGAAGTAACTTTGTATGTTGCATGTGATCCAACAATCTCACAAATTTCTACAATAGAATCATGAGATTTATACCATTCTTTTTCAAAACACTTGAATGCCTCAGGAGTATAAGTATAACTAGCATGTTTTAATATTTCAACCGGATACAATAAACATGGAACACTTGAATTGGATCTAAAATCTGCTTTTAACTCTTCATATCGACGATCCTGAAGCAATCTTTCGAAGTGATTGAAAAACTCTAAAAACTTATGCTGATAAGTGACATACCTTTTCAAAATGCTATTCATGCTCTCACTTCTTTGGGTTGTAGTCATATCCGCACAAAATATTTGTCTTCCATATACTAACGCCCATTTTTCCTTTATGCTAAACAAACGTCTCAACGAATCATTATCTTCAAGTGCATACTTAGTCAACATCAAGTTCCAAGTAGAAAGAAAGTCTTCCTCTTCATCAAAATCATATATACAAGAGGCAAAATCTTTAGCAAACTCTTTGAATTGAGAAAAAACTCCACTCAAATATATTGCGGCATTTTGATAAATGTGCCAAATGCATAAACGATGATGTGTTTCAGGCCATCTGGAAGCTAAAGCCTTTGCCATTGCAGCATCTTGATCTGTAAGAATAGTTGTTGGTTTTTTCTCAGACATAGCTTTAGTGAAGGTATCAAACAACCATTCAAATGACAAAGTAGTTTCATCATATAATAAAGCTGCACCAAAAATTATGGATTGCTTATGATGATTAACACCCACGAACAATGCAATTGGACGACCTTCATTGTTCTTCCTATAGGTTGTGTCAAAACAAACAACATCTCCAAAATTGCCATAATCAGCTCTCATCTTAGCATCAGACCAAAAAATGTTTGTGATCAAATCATCTTCATCAACTTGAATAGCATTAAAAAAATTTGGATCATCACATTGCATTTTCTGCAAATATTCTAGAACACCTCCTGTATCCCCCACTCTCATATTTCTTGTTCTTTTAGATCGCAAGTAGTTCTTATAGTCTTCAGGAATAAACCCTAAATTCTCCCTCCCACCTGTTTGTCTCATCATAAGATCATGAGATGCTTTTGGGGGGATTCCCACCTCACTTGCCATCTCAATTTGTATCGCTGCAGAAGAAGATATGTTCCTATGACATCTGTAGAGATGTGTTTTGTTTGGGCTTGAAAGATAATGATTATGCTCTTTAATGAAGTTCACCACACAAAACTTGTCATTATTTCGACAACTAATCCTCAGTTTAGCATCACAACCAAATCTTGTCTCAGCACGACTTTGCTTCACATAAATATCTCGTTTGTCCTTTCCCCTTTTTCCTTGTGCACTACAACAAAACGTCCTGTCAATTAATCTGCCCGAATTATCATTATGGGTTCTTGTCCTTCGTATGCCAAATCCAACTTGTTTAGCATATTTCAAATAAAAGTCATACGCTTCCTCATCTGTTTGAAATTTCATACCAATTTTTGGCACCAATTCATCTGTGCTTAATGGGGGGAAAATCTCTGTATCATCTTCATTGCCTTTAAAATTAATCAATTAATGCAAACAAATTAATTAACAATGCACATAGATAATCAAATTATGTAAAAAACGAAGTATATAAAGTTTAATATAACGCACTATGAATCTTATTACCTTCATCAGCCCTTTCTTCTATATTAACTTCATAATCACCACAGTCTTGGTTTGCTTCAGAATACTCTTCAATTGACTCATCAAAATTCAACCTACGACAACTCGTAGATTCGCCCTCCATGACTTAACAAGAACACCTTTCAGAGGATACTTCTGATCTGTTCTACAATCAGTATTAAGTAATATCAGTTTTATTATTAACAAATAGCAATGAACAACTTTCTAGGAAACTTAACATGTGAAAAAATGTCACAGAAAAATCCTGAAAATGTGCAAGCACTTCAAGCTGATCCAGAACAATGGACCATATACTGTAAAGTGTTGTGCTTTCAGTAATCACAACAGGTTTCATTCACAGAGCGCGAGGCTGCGCCCAATTAGCAAAAAAATTCAAGATTTGAAGCAGTAATTTACCATTAGTTCAACTTAAAATTTTAGGTTCCAGTTTGCATGAGCAAGTAAGATAAACAGAGAAATAATGAGGTTTCCTACTCCAACATAAGGATCAAGCATGTCCTTAGATACAAAACCAATATCTAGGATTTTAGTAACATGGTTGAGCACAAGATTTTTCTGTGACATTTACAAAATTAGAAATGATAAGGAAGTTATTGAAACATCAATGTAGCCACCCAAATATCAAGGCCAACTAAAATTCATAATTCGTTATGATGCAATCTTTGTTACCTCCGGGCGAAGAGGGCACACGGGGCAGCGGGCGCAGAGGGCGTAGAGGGAATCGGCGGAGAGCTAGGGTTCGCGAGGTCCTGCGGTCGTAGGGAGCTCCGTCTTCGGCTGGAGAAGCGAAGAGAGCTCCGTCGTCGGCTGGAGAAGCGAAGAGAGCTCCGTCGTCGGCTGGAGAAGAAGCGGAGAGGAGAAGCGGGCTTTTTCGGCGAGCTTTTTCAGCAGACTGATCGTTAATGCCTACTAATTATCCTAATATTACAAAAATATAACATTAGTATTTACTATTTTTTATTAGGATTAATATGGATCGAAGTATATTGGACTTGTATAATTATTATATGTATTAGAAACGTTTTTATTTATTATTTTATTTTTAAAAAGAAAAAAAATTAAAAAAAGTTAATAAAGCAAACATTAGTATCTTCCTGCTGGAATGCTGATCGGTCAACAGACCGATCAGCAGGAAGCGATATGTGTGCGTTGGAGCTGGGTTTTATTACTGGAGCGGAGAAACGCACGTGCTTAGCGCGTGGGTTTTTTGTCGCGTAGCGACGGGCGCAGAGGGCGCACGGGAGGCGGGCGCAGAGGATCTGGACTCCTCCCAAGTGCCCCCAAAGAAAAACTCACCTTTGACTCCAGCTGGCGCCGTCCTCAGCCCTCCGACCACAGGAAAATCCTGCTTCCGGCCAAACTTCCATAATCTGCCAGAAGAGTGGGCCAACCGCTTGGGCAACGTAAGTGCACAACTGTAAATATATATAAAGTCAACCGCTCCTGTGGGCACAAGTATGTGCACACTGAACCATCTAAACTCCGATCATTCTACGTGTCCATTGCTTTGGCATCCTTCTCCAGTTCCAATGTTAACTTGAGCGTCAGAGTGGCAATGTCGAGTCCAACCCTCAACATCCATTTTAACCTTTTGTTGAGTATTTGGAGGAACTTCATGAATCCCTTTGTCATCTGCATCCTTCTCTGTGATAATTACTCTTTATTGATTCATCATATTGCAATTTCAGACTGAAACAATATTCATTCCACTTTGTCATGGAATAGGAATCATCGTGAAATTAATTAAAAGAAATCAGAAAAAATATATGAAAAAATGAAATATGAGAATAATCATCTGGCATAAAACAGCTGAGAAAGTAAAGCATCAAATGAGACTTAGAGTAAAATAAATAAAAAGGAAGGAACTCCCACTTTAACGTGGATGCAACGAAAGAGCTCCCTCCTAGCCTCCATTAATTTTAAGGAAACTGCTCCGTGTTCATGGAGTCGCTTATTCATTCTTTTTTTATTAAATGTTTTTTATTTTTTGTTTAAAAAATATAAAAATATTTTAAAAAGTTAGGGAATGATTAATTTTTAGTCGTTGAACAATGACTAATTTTTAGTCATTGTTCAACAGTTAATTTTTATTTTTTTATTTAAAAAATTATTTACAAATATATATTCTCAATCTTTCATTCTCCCTATCATTTTCTTAATTCTCTACTTTTTTTCAATCATGAAAATATCTTGATTTATTTCAAATGACTGAAAATTCAGATTGATCTATGATCCACAAATTCTAGAAAAATGAATTGATGAAAGATGTGAAAGATATAGATGAACAAAGAATGTTCCGACTATATAAACAGCAAGAAACCGTGTGTCAAAGAGCTTAAAGTTGTTCTAGTAGAACATAGAGGAAAAGATATTTGAATCAGGATCATGAAGTCAGACATACTCATCTTTTCAATGATTATTTTTTAATGAGCCAATATATTCTGATGATATATTCTAACGTCGATTCTGAATGCAAAGAAGATTATTCCTTCCTATAGTTGGTGCCTTAAAAAATCATTTAGAATATTTTCAATAGAAAATCAATGCGATGGGAAAAAAAGGGTTATCACCATTTCAGAAATACACGACGGCTATCCGTTAATTGTCGTATGGAGTATTTGCTAATCATTATGATGAGTACCTATGACTTGCTGGAACAATTGTCATCCAATGTTTATTCAACTTCCGTCGATATGTTATTAAAGTGTTTAGGGTCTAATATTTGAAAAAACCTAATGTTGCTGATATTCAACACTTGCCTGAAATACATGAGCAAAGACATAACTTCCCTGGCATGTTGGGTAGTATTGTTTGTATGCAATAGTAATGGAAAAATTGTTCCGTCGCTTGAAAAAGGCAGTTTACATGGGGAGATCATAATGTCCTAACAATTGTGCTTGAAGCAATCGCATCTGCGGATTTATGGATATGACACGTCCTCTTTGGGGTTGCAGGATCACGTAATGATATCAACGTGCTTAACGAATCATCTATATTCAACAACGTCTTACAAGGAAATGCGCCTGAGGTTAATTTTACAATTAACAATGCACAATATACAAAAGAATACTATTTGACTGATGAGATATATCCAGATGGGCTACTTTCATCAAGAGCTTTCCATACCCCAAGATCCCAAGAGAAAAAATATTTAAGGAATGACAAGAGACGGAGAGAAAGGATGTCAAGCAAGCATTTAGGGTGTTCTAATTTTGATAAGTAATGATCAAAGGTCCAGGATAATTTTGGTAGAAGGATAATTTGAAGGATATTATATATACATGCATTATTTTACACAACATGAATATTAAGAATAAGAGAGATATAGTAGTCAATTGATCAGATAATGAAGGAGATCCTATCACAAATATTTTAAGGCTCCACCAAAGAATTTTAAAAATACCTATGGAGAAATTGAGAGCTACATGATAATCAACTACATTATCAATTTTGAGCCGACTTGGTTAAATATATCTAGACACGTTATGGTTGTGATCAATGAAAAAATTTAACTAACAATCGTGCACACACGCATTGTATGAGCTAGACCTCTTATACCAGATGGGTCAATGCAGCGAGAGATCTAAAGGAAGAATAATTGATCTATAGAAAATAATTTAAATTTTTTATTATTACCCCTACTTTTATTTTTTCGTAGGCTAAAACTAATATTTTTATAATTTTATACACCTCTAGGGTACTTATAAAAAATTGAGGTTGGGGTACTTATAAAAATTGAGGTGGGATAACTGCCCGACAAAAGCTTTATGGTTATACTTAATCGTCTATAAATTGGATAAGGGTATGCTAGACACATACAATAGTGCAATGCTAGGATGACACTCGAAAATCCCAACAGTAAACAATTATAATGGACTCCCTGTTATAAAAAATTAATTTAATATTATACTTGATCTTAGCAAAAAAATCAAGAAAAATATGTTTTTTAATATCGTCGACCTAAGTATTTATAGAAACTTCTCTGCTCATAGTGTTGCCTATTTTAAGATATGGGACTAAAAAAAACTCTAGATTTTTATTTGATTAATGAAAAAAAATTTTAATAATAAATAACAGCTTAATAAGAAAAAATCTAAATAATACGCTACCCCTGTGAAAATTATTAATAAATTTTTAAATTATTTTTAATATGAAAAAAGCGATAGTAATTTTATTTTATGTGCCATTGAAATTAATAAGTAAAGGATGTAAATTTTTAATAAAATAGTCAGATTACGATAGTACAAATATTTATATATTTTTAATAATTAATATAATTTATATTAATAATATATGAATTTAAATTTTATAAAAAATAATTATATATAATATAAAATTAAAAGAAGATATAAAAAATATTATATAAATAATTAATATAATTTTATATTAATAATATATGAATTTAAATTTTATAAAAAATAATTATATATAATATAAAATAAAAAGAAGATATAAAAAATATTATATAAATAATTAATATAATTTTGTATTAATAATATATGAATTTAAATTTTATAAAAAATAATTATATATAATATAAAATAAAAAGAAGATATAAAAAATATATATATCATAAAAAGTGTGCTACTTTTGACTTCGGTTAATTTTCTTGAGGACAGAGGATCACAATTTATGGATTAAAAGATAGATCATTACATCTATTGATTAACATGAATAGATCTATTAAATAAGTGAGATCTATTTTTATCTATCAATCTGTATCGTCCATCTCTAGATCATAAATTATGGTCCAGAAAATCCCGACTGTATTTTCTAAAAATATTTGTTAATTGCAAGTATTTTGAAAATACTTTTAGATAAGAAGAGTAGCATTTGCTATCAAACTTCCTGGAACACTCTGCAAGAACATGGCTCAAGCCAGAGTGGCGATCCTTCCGATCCCCTCCGCCGGCCACATCAAGTCCACGCTCGAGATGGCCAAACTCCTCCACCGCTACCACTTCTCCGTCACAGTCCTCGTCGTCCCTCTCCCCAACTATCCCGTCGGCGACTATATTGCCACCATCGCCGCCACCGGCCTCGACATCAACTTCTGGCATATCCAGCCCGTCGATCCGCCCAAGGGCGCCGACGGACCAGAGGATTTCATCACCGCCTACATGGAGAAGCAAAACCACCATATCAAATCCGCCCTCCATGACCTCTTGCGCTCCGACGACGCCCCTTTAGCCGCTTTAATCGTCGACTTATTTGCCACCGGAGCGATCGACGTCGCCGCCGAGCTCGGTGTCCCTTGCTATGTCCACTTCGCCTCCAACGCAGCCTTCCTCGCTCTTATGCTCTATCTCCCAACCCTCGAGGAGAAGTTCCCCGAGGAGTTCGAGGAGATGGAAGAAGAGGTGAGGGTACCGGGCGTGTGCCCCATCCCGCCGATCTCGATGCCGTCGCCCTTCATGAGGAAGAAGAGCGGGAGGTACACTTGCTTCGTCCACCATGGCCGGCGCTACTCCGAGCTTAAAGGCATCGTGGTCAACACATTCACGGATCTTGAGCCGGCGACGCTGCGGGCGCTGGAAGAGGGTCTCTGCGCGCCCGGCCGTCGGACACCGCCGGTGTACCCCGTCGGTCCGCTGATCGCGCGTGAGGACAGCGAGAAAAATCGGCAGCACGAGTGCGTCGTGTGGCTCGACGGGCAGCCGGCACGCTCGGTGGCGTTCCTCTGCTTCGGGAGCGGAGGCTGCTTCAACGCGGCGCAGGTGGGGGAGATAGCGGCGGGGCTGGAGCGTAGCGGGTGCCGGTTCTTGTGGGCGCTCCGGGTGGCGTCGGAGGAGGAGGTGTACGGTAGACGGAAGCCGGCGGATGCGAAGCTGGAGGAGGTGCTGCCGGAGGGATTTCTGGAGAGGACGAAGGCGAGGGGGATGGTATGGCCGTCGTGGGCGCCGCAAGTGGAGATACTAGCTCACCGGTCGGTGGGGGGATTCGTGACGCACTGCGGGTGGAACTCGTGCCTGGAGAGCCTGCAGTGCGGGGTCCCTCTCCTTGGCTGGCCGCTGTATGCGGAGCAGCATTCGAACGCCGTGGTGATGGAGGAGGAGATGGGGGTGGCGCTGCAGCTGAAGGTGGAGAGGGCGAATGGCAACTTTGTGAAAGCGGAGGAGTTGGAGAGGGGAGTGAGGGCGTTAATGGGGGAGAGCGAGGAAGGAAGGAGAGTGAGGGCGAAGGCCGAGGAGATGATGGCGGCGGCTAAGAAGGCATGGGAAGATGGTGGATCTTCCTTTGTAAACATGGAAGCCCTGGTGCACGCGCTGCTCGCCAAATGAAATGAGATGAGATTGAAGCTGCAAGAAGGGTTGTTGTTCCCTTAGACTCTAAGACCCAATAACCGCATATATGCATTGATAATGTATGTTTTCGAAATGTCCTCAAATAAAAAAGTGATGATCCATATCATTGAAGCAAATTAAACTAGAACAAATGTCGCCATTGTTACAGGGTTACATGTGACCGAGTTTCCAACTTGAGTTCATCTTTATGGAACAGAAACTTACACCAATATCAGAAATATATACACAATATGCTCTTATTATTTTCATCCTAATGAATGATGGCAGTCTGTTCGTCTTCCTTCGATCTCAGTAGCCACCG
This sequence comes from Zingiber officinale, assembly GCF_018446385.1. Lineage (NCBI taxonomy): Eukaryota > Viridiplantae > Streptophyta > Magnoliopsida > Zingiberales > Zingiberaceae > Zingiber > Zingiber officinale. The sequence continues at coordinate 133,366,603 of NC_055996.1, read as the reverse complement.
AATGTGTTCTCGCCACTGTACGTCATGTAAAGAAAACCATCCTCATCTTTGTGTTCCTCGTAGATGGCTGACATCATTGCAGCTGCAATGGAAGATTTATCCAATGAGCATAATGGAAAGTAGTAAACCTATAAGTTGAAGAAGGAATAGATTGTTTGACCTGTGGGAGGTAGTGTGTTCTTCACAAAAATGAAGATGGCCTTTTCTGGACTGAGCTTGATCCTCTTCCGAACGACATAAACGAATTGCCCAGCAGTCAAGTCCGCAGGAACCAGGTACCTACATTGTCATGACAATAATCAAACACCCTTGCGAATGGAACTTCAATATCATCTATGCACAGAGAAGTGAAATGAGCTGAAAGGAGAAGAAAAGGAACTATAATGAACTAGAAGGAGAAAAAAAGGAACTACATCGCCTAATCATCACAAATTTCAAATAGATGTAACACTTTTTTCTAAGGTTGAAGCTTTGAATAATGAAAGAACAATCACAGGTCTCGAAGTGAAATGAAAATTACTTCTTCTTATCAATGTCTGGTATATCAGTCCTTTCGGCCTTCTCGACAATTACCTACATGAGATAACAACGCCTTTGAGAGAGGTAGTACATATAGACTATATGATTCCAAATCTATAAAAAAAGTAAAGTTTTTTTACAGGAATTCTGTCAGGGTATTTCTCTCTGATGCGAGAAGCTTCAGCCTGCCTCCTTTCTGAAATTTGCATGAAGAATCCAGTTCAACATAGAGATTCAAGATAACTAGACAGCACTAGGAATGCCAACAAATAGAACACAAAAAAAGAAGAAGAAAAAATTGAAGTGCTAAATTGAAGTGGATTACAGATATAAGATATCGCAAATATATCAGTCTCAGATATTGTCGACAACGAGAACACATACTTTTTCAGTCCGTTAGTTAGAACAGCGTCTAGCACAAAAGTCAACTTGTCGATCCCTTCTCATATATGGAAGAAACTCCTTTATAAGAATCAACAAGATACGCTATACAATTTCGAATCATGATTTATCCAAATCTGACAAATGTCCTATTTTAACTAAACGCAACACTAAGTATCAATCAATATAATCTTAAAATTCCATGAGTCATCAAATATCCCAATTCTCCAGCAAACGAAACCCCTAGAAATCATGATCTACAACAAACCCCCAAATATTTCTCTCCTTTTTTTTTAATTTCAAAAAAGAAAAGAACAAATTTCCAAATCGATATACACAAGAAACCCTAGAATCTTAATCTTCAGGCCAAAAATCGCCAAACAAGTAAAAAAAAAAAAAAATCTTTCCCTTGCATGTACTAAAAAAGGGGAACGGAAAAGCACAAACCGAGGGGGTGCTCGAGCTTGAAGGAACTCTTCGCCATTGGGATTCCTCCTGCAATTGAGGAGGACAATCCAGATCACAACAATCAAAAAGGGCAGGTGAGAAAGCAAACGGAAGGAAGGAAGTAAACGGTACTAGATACCGATCGATCGAAGACGGAAGACGCGATTGGGACGCCGGGAGCCTTCAGGAACTGGATCAAGAGAAATTAAATAAAAACTGACGTAAGGATTTGGAAGGATATAAATAAAGGAATCAAATTGGATAGGATAACGATGGGCTTGGGGAACAAGCAATCAGATACCTCACGGCTCACGCCTTGAAGCCAAGCCTTCCAATTAAATAAGCGCATATTTTTGGGTAATACTAAATGGTCATAATCTGTCCAACTAGAATCAATACATATAAATATATATATGGGTATTTTAGTAATATCATATGTGTACATTAATTACATGCATATACATGCATACATTTTAATTAGAGGATAAAAAATTCTAGCTGACCAGATTTTGGCCAACAAAAATTACCGTTTTTTTATTATTCAAATTTTCTTAAAAATTATTATTATTATTTCTAAAATTTTAAAGATAAGACACGACATTTGCCATACCGCTTGTTTTTCTGTATTTTAAAATTTTAAAAATAAATATTAGTATTATTTAAAATATTTAAATTGATCGGCCCGGCCCGGCCTGGTCCGATTTATATCTAATCGTATTTGAGAGTGAGGCGACTAACCAAATTCGGCGAACCAAACCGATTCTTGGGCGAGTTTGACCGGTCCAATAAGACCGCCGTCGCCTCGCAGCTGCCGAGACGAAGCAGCTCTCGCGAATGGAGGCGGCGATCGGCGTCGAGACGCTTAATGCGTTTCTTGTCATCGCATTCCTTGCTGTTTTATTCATGTTTTCGTCCTCGATCCGCCGCCATCGGCGACGGAAGATGGCCGACGGCTGCAACTGCTACCCCGATCTCGAGGACAAACCGCAGAACCGATTTAAGCGCGTTCTTGCTGACAACTCTTACTCCCCCTTCAGGCATTTTAAGCGGGAGGGCAAAGAGAAAGGTCGTTGCTTTTCGGAACAGTGCTACTCTCACCTCTGTAGGGTATTTTTGTAGTATCTTGGGTTCTTTAGGATCGTCTCATTATTCTTTTATAATTTATAAATATGCTATAGCAAGTTGTGGATTTTATAGAACCTCGAAGGTTACGGTAAAAATCCTGCTCCCCTCCTCCTCCCTTTCTGTTTATATGTGAACATTGGCCACTGGCTGAACTCCAAAGGAAATTGATAGAAATACAGATGCAGGTCACCATCTTTCTTCAAAAGATAAAAAATTTTATGCTCATTTTTGCTAAATTTAGTTATGATTACAGCCTCTAAATCCAACTCTAGTATAAAGATTAAAGAAGGATAATATCATCTGTTGACTTTCAAATTACCAACAAGACTAAGAAAACACTTTCCAGCTCAGGAAATAACTCAGTTGCTGGTTAACTTGTTACATTATCTGAGCTGTGAATTAAGCATCTGGGCGTATATACAACAGACAATTACTGTCCTAGCTTTCTGACATCTTAATTCCCATGCAGAAATTTCTTTAAGGATTCACCCCTTTGCAAGAGAAATTGATTACTTGTTGAAGCATCCACCTGATCTTAAAACATTCATCACAAGTCACAGAAATCCAAACTCGAGTTGTCATTTTGTTTGGATAGATACTGAAGATCAGTTAGAGGCACTTGCAAACATATTAAACGAAGAGGAAATCTTTGCTGTTGATACTGAACAACATAGTATTCGGTCATTCCTTGGTTTTACTTCCCTTATACAGGTAATGTTAATCATTCTATAATGCAGTTATTGTCGTGGTTGCCATATGAATAATCTATACACCTGAGATATTGGCAGATTTCTACTTGGAAGGAAGATTACTTAATAGATACAATTGCTCTGCATGATATGATGGCCACTCTACGACCTGTTTTTGCTAATCCTGCAATTATCAAGGTATAGTTGTACGACTATTATTTTTTAAGGTCTTTATTTTTGTTTTTATGTCCTGGATAATGATAAGCCCCAAGGTTAACTATTTAATGCATTTTTATTGAACTCTGCTGATCACTGTTTGAAGCATCAGCTTTGTGGCAAAGCTGCATCTAATAATTGTCTAATCCTGCTTCTATGTCTAATTTGATTTGTGATATGATCCTAATTATTGGAATGTAATGGTTCTTTGCTAGGATTTTGAAATGTTGAGATACCTATATGCAAGGATCTACTGGAGTACATTTTCTTCAATGATAGCTAATATTAGCAGCCTTATTTTGCACATAATATTTAATCCTTCTTTGTTCTTCTTGGTTTAACTATTTTTGTCTTCTTATAAGACTATGAATTTGAAGCATAGGGAATACCCAAGTCACAATATTTGTAGGTTCATTGCAACATGATAGAAACCTTGCCCTCCGGTCTCCAAACATTTTATTCTTGTTGGTTTCTCAAATGCACTAAAGTCATTGTAAATATGGATTATTTTATTTGGTTATGAAGAGGCAAAACTTGGGAGAATCATAAGTCTGATTAAAATATTAAATTAATTTATTATTTTCTTTAATTTGAAAACTTTGTTTGTATTAGGGGATGAATGATTATGTATATTATTTGCTAGTTGATCTAACAGTGAAATTGCAATATTTAGCTTTATACAGTCAGATTTATTGTTCACATTAACTGATTAATTAATGTGTAAAATACTTTTTGGTATGTGGCTAATAGGACTTGTGCTAGAATTTGATAAAAAGGTGACATGGACCATTCCAATTCACCAAGATTGGTTTGGAACTATTATTACTCAATCTTTTTGTTGAGTAATTTTGCCACTATTTTGGTTGTTACTTTAAATATTTCAGTATGTGTGCATGTACAATTAGATAGCCATTATTTTTTTTTTTCCACATCAAAGACGCAAGAAATCAATGAGACTTATGGTTTCTATGTTTTTGGTTGATGCGAATATGACTGGGCACCAGAGTTCTCTTCTACTTCACAGCCCTTGTCACAACAATGTGTCTTCCCTAAAAATGAAGCACTATGAATCTCCTTAGAAATAGTGTAATAGAGCAAACACTAACAAATTTGTCCAATAGAGAACTTGAGCACCTTACTATTTACAATAGCAATAACAGGTCCCTAAAACCCTAGGAACCTACCATACTTCAATTAATCACCAAAAGCAATCCAAATTGGGCACTAGAATGTAATTGAGTATTTATGTAGGTTATGGTTAGTCAAATGTTTGATTTTCTTTATCTAGATGCCCAATTTAGATTTCCCTATACCAATTAAGTGAGATGATATGGCAGGTGAACCAAGCACATAGATAATGTAGTTATTACACTAATGTAAGCATAGACATGCTTTTCAATTTTCTAGTGTTTGGACTCTATTGTATACCTGCTATATACCCGGTTAAGTTTGATTGATTTTTACATATTTGAGAATCTTTAAGCTACTAGTAGCTTTTATTACTTTGTCATATGAACATCTTTCTTGGAGTTCTACCCTTGCCTTTTGATGTCAAAGTTGACTTCTTTGATCTTAGGTTCAATTATATTTAAGTAGATAAAAATTTTCAAGGTTAATGGATTGATGACTCATTCCTAATGAAACGCCATGAGTCAGTATTTCTCAATCCTTTTTTCCAAGAGAAAAATGGACATAAGCATCATTATGGAATACTGTATCTCTTTGTTTTGTTCCACTGCTTCTTTGTAGTTCTTAAGGCATTTAAAATATATGAATATATGCTAAAATGCCTTAAATAAATTATCACATTAATGGCACTGGTCTTTCAAGGAGCTGACAAGATTTCTTTGTTTAATTACACTTCTGTTTAGGGGGTTACAAAAGATAAATCCGTTGTCAGTGTAATATGCCTTCAAGATATTGTTATGTTAATCTTGCAGGTTTTTCATGGAGCTGATAATGATGTTCTTTGGCTTCAACGAGACTTCCATATATATGTTGTGAACATGTTTGATACTGCAAAGGTGCTATTACTGCACTATATTGTTCATGCACATTTAATTCTTCCATGATTCAGCTCTTTGATGGAGCAGATAATGATGCATTTGCCTTTAATTGGTAGCAGAGAACACTTCATGATTCAAAACAAAAAGAAAGATTATGCTTCATGATTTTTTAAATACTATTAAAAATTTCTAACTTGTTGAGCTGGTGCTGTTACTGCACTATATCCTTCATGCACATTTTGTTATTCCTTCCATGATTGAGCTCTTTCATGGAGCAGATAATGATGCCTTTATTCTCCTTCATGCACATTTTTCTTATTCCTCAATAGATTCCTGAACACTCACATAAACATGTTGCATGAACAAATGTACCGCACTTGAACAATATTATCATTACATGATTGGGCTATGCACATTAATTTTAAGATGCCAACTATGCATGTAACCAACAAACCAAATGGAGTATCAACCAAAGTGTTTAGGTGTGGAAACAAGCTTGATAAGAAAATTTTAAAATCTAGGTTTGTTTGCCTGCTTGGAAACTCAAAGCTGACTTGCAATTTGCTATTATACATGACTCAACAAATCAATAGATTCATGAATACTGACATAAACATGTTACATGAACAAATATACGACAGTCGAGGAATCAATCAGATAAGTGTACTGTACCATAAACCAACTGTAATCCAGACTTATATTGCATCTCTTCTTATCCAAAGATTCATATCATAGTGAAACATAAAAGCTGGAAATGTTATGCTATACAATTGTTGTCCCACTTGAATGTAATTTTACTAATTTGGAAATTCTCTTCAGAATGTCTTATGCTCTGTGGTGATATTATTTTTATACTAATATAAAGTGACTAGGTCAGTAGCACCTATAGTTTTTTTACACATTGATATCTCAAGTGCTGCTAAAGGTCTTATTATGCTCTTTTTGGTTTCTGTGTTACAGGCATGTGAAATTTTGTCAAAGCCACAAAAATCATTAGCATATCTTCTGGAGACTTATTGTGGAGTATATACTGACAAAACTTTACAGGTTTAAATATGCTTTTTTCATGGAATTATGATATTGTATTAATCAATCAAGTCTTCTAGACTTGTGCCTATGTCTTTTCTTTATGCCCTTGACCTGCTTCGCTTGCATAACACATTCATAAGTTTGTGGAAACCACAAACCCATATTGAAGTAATGATGAGTTTGCTTAAAGTTTAATTTAAAAATGTGCCCACTCTCCATTATGATTCTTCAGATTTTGCTCCTGTTGTCATTTAGTTAGTTTCTTTAATTCTTTGGTTCTCAGCTGACTATCAGTATACAGTATACTGCAACTATACAGTTCTTTTAAAAACATCTAATATTGCTACTAGTGTGAAGGGAGCTTTGGCGCAACGTTTAAGTTGTTTCCCTATGACCTTGAGGTCACGGTTCGAGTCACAGAAATAGTCTATTGCAAAATGCAAGGTGAGCCTGCGTACAATAGATTCAATGTAGTCCAATCCTTCATCGGGACCCGCATTGGCAGGAGCTTCGTGCATCAAGCTATCCTTTTTTATTACTATCGGTGACATAATAGTTTCTAAAAGACAACAACACTGAAACAGAACTTCCTCTTGCATCTAAAGCACTAGTATCAATTATATAGAAATTTGAGAAGGAATTAAACAATATAATTATTACTTTAGATTATTGGTGTAGATAGGAGTTGTTCCTTTAAATCTTGTTTGGTTACATCATTGATCTTCAAGTTATAAATATATATTGTTGAATCATTTCTGCCCCTACTGTTTTAGCTGGATGGTTTTACTTGATGTTTTATTTGTGTTGTAATTCAGCGTGAAGATTGGAGATTACGACCTCTTTCAGATGAAATGACTGAATATGCTCGTAATGATGCGCACTATTTGTTGTACATTGCTGGATGTTTGGCTTCAGAGTTGGAAAGTAAAACCTCTGGTATGAATTCAAACTTTTCATTCTGGATTTATGTTTAAATGACTTTTTCTTCACCAATTTTGTGTTTCGAACAATGGCTTTTATTGATTAGTGAACTTGGAGCAAATAGTAAGCAGCCTTGATAGGCTACTAAATTAGTGTGATCATTCGGTACTTTGTTACCCTAATATTGTTGAATTTTCTGAGCATTATAGCAAATTCAAGTGCCTCTTTAAGCTTTAATGGCATGCAATGATGCAAATGCTATGGTCTATGCATATTTTGTTACTACTTTTTTATCCTAGATCCTTACAGTTGTAAGATTCTATATTCTACATATAATTTTGATTGAGAAATATGTTTATTATGTTTTTTTTACAAACTATAATGAGGGAAAAGTTGTTGCTATGTGATCAAAAGGTCACGGGTTCGAATCCTGGAAACAGCCTCTTGCAAAAAGCAGGGTGAGATTGCATACAATGGATCCTTCCCCGGAACTTCACATAACGGGAGCTTCGTGCACCAAGCTCCCCTTTGTAATGAGGGAAAAGGCCATTGATGCTTAGTGCAGTTTTCATGCAAATGAAGAACATACCATTTTGTGCATTGTGGAGGGGATTTCTACTAGATTGATACTCAAATTTTCTTTTTGCTAAAATCTCGATGTCATACCAACATCTCTTCTCATATATTGCTTATTTCATTTTTGTGGGTCATGATTATGCTACAGCCCGTCATAATTTCATTTCCATGATTGAAGTTTTTTCGTGTGAAAATGATGAAAGAAACCCAAGACCTAAATATAGGGGATTGTGCAAATTCTACCTGTGTTCACAAGGTATCTGTGAGTGAAAGCAGGTTACAGTTTCCTTTATAGCAGGAAAAAAGATAGTCAAAAATCAACCTACCATATTGTGAGCTATGAAGTCTGGGGTGTTTGGTCCAACTATATGATCCTACAAACTTAAGTACTGTGAGTGTCTTCCTCATGAGCTATTATTAGTTGCTCTGACCGTTACAAGTTGAGAATATCTAGAAAAATTTTTATCAACAATTATAATTTAAGTAGATATTTCAGCCTCTCCCAGCGACGAGTTGAATTTTTTCTTGGAGACCAGTCGTCGGTCAAACACAGTCTGTTTGCAGCTTTATGTGAAAGAAGTTGAATCTACTCCTGGAGCTTCAGCTGCATCATCTATATTATCACGGAATATGAACATTGTAGGACTCACATCATCAAAGAATTTGGAAACAAAGGTATTCCTCCGTTCACCAAAATTCATGATGGGCATATTTATTAATAAACTTTTATTTGCTTTTCTAGATGTTCTTACTCCTTTCTCTAATTTCAGGATCTTATCTGGATTTTATGTGCATGGAGAGATCTGATTGTAAGTAAAGAAATCTAATCGTACACAATTTTATGATTTTAGCTTTATGAACTTGAATTCCATTCAAGTAAAATATTTGTAAACGTTAAATAAGTAATTCATATGCCAAATATGGCTGAAGTATAGTTTGTCAATATTGACAAATATAAAAATAGTATATGACAGCTATGTACATGATGGCATAGCGCTCCTTGTGGTGTGGGCACCAAAGCAAGAGAAAACAAAATGTTTCCTAACATGTGATGTTGATCAGGTGCCAACAGCACGAGTGTCGTTCATGGTAAAAAATTTCCTCACATGTGGTGGTGGTCACATCCCAATAGTACTAGTATCGCACACCATATCATGTGTGTTACTCAAACGTTATTTTCTCCTTTATAATGCTAATAATTAGGGATGTGTGCATCATTTGTGATGACTTGGCAAATATTAGACCATAGACTCCATGAAATAGATCAGTGATTGATATGTTTATTCTATAACATGTTCTAGATAACTCATCCGATGATGAAAGGCAAACTTTATACATTTATTACATTTTGAGTATTTATTCAACAGCAATCCTTCTCAATTTATTGTTGCCAATCCTTCAATTAGTGACACATCTATTCATGTATGAAGTCTATAACATTATACTAACTTGATCATCAAGCAAGAAGATCTGCAGAATTCTTTTACATGTATTGATTGCTTTCCTTGTAGATTTCTCATGGTTGTTCATCTGATCGGATCAGTTTTCACTTTTCTGGAATCGCATTATGGAATGCAATTGTCAATAAAACACGCACTGGTGTTTTTGCCATTTAACATTTTTATAATATTTTCCTTGCATTGGTTCATATTTTCTTTTGTTTCTTTTTATCATGTTCTGAAGTATTTTTGTGATGAAGCTTATTGTTCATATTCTTTGACTGCTATCCACAGGCTCGAATTCATGATGAGAGCTTGCGATATGTTCTGTCAGATCAAGCTATTGCAGCTCTTGCTGTAATAGCTCCCAAAAATCCATCAGAAATATATAATGTTATATTGCAAGCTGACACGAGTAATGTTTCTTCAAATGCTTATCCCACCCTTCCATCACCATCACCTATTATTAAGAATCATATGGATGACCTTTGCTTTCTTCTACTAGAAGTTGATGCTAATGTGGATGATGTCATTCAAACATATTGGCAGAAGCACCTAAATGGTGCTCAGTGTTGTCCACTGTCACCTTACAATTATGCTCTTTTGTCTCAATTCAATCTGAAACATTCTGGTATGTCATTTTCGAAGTCAAGTGTCGAAAAGTTTAATTCAACAGTAAGCAAAAAAGCCTCCCGTGAACTCTTTATTCAGAAATTTTCATGCAAGTCACCAGTGTATCATAATTGTAGAATTTATGCAACTCATGGAAGAATGCTCTGTTATTGTGATCGCAAGAAACTCGAATGGTTAGTGGACATCAAACTTCTTGCACCTTTTGCATTCATTTTGTGCTTTCTTTTGATGAGCCTTCCGTCTTTGCACTATAGGTATCTGCGGAGAGGTTTGGCAAAAATGGTAGATGAGGATCCTCCAGCAATTATGCTTCTTTTTGAAACAAAAGGTCGTCCAGAAGATGAAGGTAATGAGTTCTATATTCAAAGCAAGAAAAACATGTGTGTTGGATGTGGGGAGAAGAGTCACTATATACGCTATAGAATAATACCATCTTGCTACAGAATGCACTTTCCTGAGCATTTGAAGAGTCATCGTTCTCATGACATTGTTTTGCTATGTGTGGACTGCCATGAAATAGCTCATTCTGCTGCTGAGAAGTATAAGAAGCAAGTGGCACAAGAATTTGGAATACCTCTTTTTGTGCAAAAAATTGTTAATTCTGGTGAAAGTACAGCTGCAACTGTGGCTTCAACATCAATGAGTGCAGATGAGGAGACTGGTGTCTCTCCTTTGCAGTTACGAACTGCTGCTATGGCTCTTCTACGTCATGGATCCAACATGCCATCAGGAAGGCTGGAGGAACTGATGCAGGTAAAAAATATTTCTAACATGATAAAATTGAAAAATCAAGTGCTGTAACATCTAGAGTGGATAATATTAAGAATCTTACGGACCAAATTGAATAGGAATTGGTTATATATAATACCTTTACTGTAATATCTACTCATCCATATTTCTCCTCTAAAAAATTCCTGTAGTGACTAGTTTAGTTACTATATCCATCCCGTGTCCTGTGTTAGAAACTAGGGTTTTCAATAGCGCGCTATTGCACGCTATGATCAGCGAACGCTGCAGAGCGTTCGCTAATTAGCGATTGTCCCGAATAGCCCACGCTATTCAGGACAAAAGCGCCGATAGCGCACATGGAGTGCATAATCGTGACCTAGTGGCCCATAGCGGGCGCTATAATTGCTTACAAAATAGCTAGGGGAAAGGCGAGGAGGCAAAGGTGAGTGGAATCGTGACCGTCGAGAAGGTAGGGCAGAGGCGACAGGCGACTAGCGACGGGCGATCGACGACTAGTGAGCGGCGAGCGGTAACCTGTGAGCGGCGGCGAGGGACAATAATTGGAGGTCAGCTTTCTCCTTCCTTTCGTTTTCTTCGTTTAATTTTTCCTTTTCGTTTTTTGTTTCTCGAAGGAGCAAAAGCAATTTCGTGATTTCTAGAAGTCGGGCACCTGGATCGATCGAGTGATCGATTGAGATCCTTTCTGTTCGAACAGAAATGATCTAGATCGATCACTCGATTGATCCAGGACATCTAGATCGATCCAGATCCTTTCTGTTTGAACAAAAACGATCTGGATCTGGATCAATCTAGATGCCTTGGATTGATTATCATTTTTTTTTGCTGATTTGTTTCTAATTAATTAATTATTTGTTCTTATTTTTTTTTGTTTTGTTTTTCTAGGATTTTGATTCTCTAGTTAGAATTTGCAATGTCTACACATGTGTCAAAAAAAGATAAAAAAGATATTGGTTGGAAGTGTTGGGATCTTAGATGGCTAGAGGGGGGGTGAATAGCCTCTTAAAAACTTAAACACAAATTTCTACAAAAAAAACTTGTTAGCACAGCGGAATTAGAAAACTAAAACAAGAAGGAAACAATCACACTAACACACTGATTTACGAGGTTCGGGGATAACTTGCCCCTACTCCTCGGCGTGTCCGTAAGGTGGACGAGCCTTTGATCTTCAGTAGATCACACCCCGGATGACTCCGGCTAATGAAGCTCTCCTTTTCGGTGGAGTAACCTCTCCACAAAGTCTTAAGAAATATATATGTTAAAGCACAAGACTTACAGAGCTCGGTGGCAAAGAAGAATGAACTAAAGCTTACAACCACGCGAGGATCAGTGGAAAACAGAGAATTTCAGCAGACAGCAGTTTCTCACCCGAGAGCTCAAGAACTTAGCACACCACAACGATCAACAGAACGTTTTTCACTTTCTTGCTTTCTTGTTCTTTTCTCTCGCTTTTTACTGCTTCTTAAGCCCCTGTCTTCGCTGTCACGAATCGTGGTCAAGCTGCACAGAATCATCGCTGCAGTCAATCCCTCTTCCTCCTTACCTGGTTCTCTGAACTCACACCAATGAAATCACAGTCTTCACTGGTGTCTTCTGAGCTCGAACCAATCACCAGGAGTCAAGCGGATCGCAGCCAGATCACACCAGTAGCCGTTGTTGCTTCAAATACACCATGCGTCGCGAATCACAGCAGAAAGGTCATTTGTCGTATTCCTCTTATGGACTTAATTTGAAATTAAGCTCGAAATGATGCGATCCTGCAAACTCAAAAGCTAACAGACGAGGGTTATATCACATATATCGTAAATCAAATGCGGTGGAGGAATCGCGAAGCAATAACAAGTCTGATTGTGTGTGGATCGATCTCGACCTCTCTGACAGAGAGGTGGCTGCGTCATCCGATCGGTCGTGGAGATCGATCGGGCTGGTGGATCGGTCTCCACGGCCGATCCATGCCTTCTTCTCTTGAATACCATCTCCCGATCGGTCCGCAGATCGATTACACTCGATGCTCGAGTGTTTCTGATCGGTCCGGACCGATCAGATTACTCGATGTGCATCGAGTGTTTCGATCGGTCACCGCCGATCCACGGAAACTTCGATTTTCCGGATCGGTCCGACCGATCCAGCTGCTTACTTATCGGTCGGTGCGCCGACCGATCCGATGTATCATGGAATGTCCACTTAGGTCCCTCTCGACCTAGTCCGGAGAACGAGCTCCGAGCCTCTCTGACCTGTCCAGAGAACGAGCCGCCGAGCCCTCTCCGACTTTGCGGTCCAGAACGAGCTACCGAGCCCTCTCGGGCCTGGTCCGGAGAACGAGCGAGCCCTCTCGACCTAGTCCGAGAACGAGCTACCGAGCCCTCTCCGACTTCGTCCGGAGAACGAGCTACAGAGTTCTCTCGACCTAGTCAGGAGAACGAGCTACGAGCCCTCTCCGACTTCGTCCGGAGAACGAGCTACCGAGCCTCTCGACCTAGTCCGGAGAACCGAGCCCTCTCCGACTTGGCGTGCCAAGGTTCCAACTTGGACTTTTCCTTCCACTGATCAACCTTGATCATAAATCAAACCGAGTTTAATTAACATCTGATCTGAACTTAAATCCGTGTCAACATCAAAACAATAGTCAGGAACAATCTCCCCCTTTTGTTGTTTGACAACACGATTTAAGTTTAGATCGAAATGTTCTTATTTTCATAATTTTAGGGAATCAAGATCCTCCCCTAAGATGGATACACCACTAAGTCAATAACGGGAATCAAGATCCGCTATCTTCCCCCTAAAATCAAGTCTTCATACATCTCTAAACTTAGGTATCCTCTCCCCCTTTGTCAAACACCGAAAAGGTGCAAATGAGGTTACAAAACTCAAAAGGCTCCCCCTTAACCCGCACTGTCTTGCACCTAGAGTTCCCTCTAAGTGTATAATATGACAGTAAGAAAGAGATAAGATACAATCAAGTCATGGCATAGGAACAGCATATTAATAGCCAATAGGAAATGACACATAAAGAAAAACAGGAAAATGAGCAGCATAAATAGATGAAATAAGTAAATATCTAGGTCATACAAAAGTATCCAACAGAATAGCATCCAAAATACAGACAGTCAAACAGAATGTATTAATCAATTTCCTCAACACGAGAAACATCATCATCATCTGCGGGAGGCACGTAATCCTGAGGCGGCATGCTGGAGCTCGAAGGTGGATGGCCCGAGAAACGCTGCTGACTGCGCAAGTCATCGTAGCGCTGGTCGATCCGAACACGCAGTCCATGGAGCTCAGCAGCCAGTAGCTCATCGTGTCGATCAAAGCGACTCTCCAGCTCGGCGATCTGCCAGCGCAGATCAGGATCGGCCTCTCCATCGTCAGCAGCAGGAGGAGCAGCAACATGAGCAACCTGTCGTGGAGGTCCCCGTGGTAACTCACCTAGTGCTCTCCCATCCTTCCACCGAACATCCCCATTTTGTCCTATGATTCCAGACTTGGAAAATGCTCGCTTCCCAAGTCTGCAATCCTGTCTGACCATCTTGACTATTATACCCTTAGAGACATCAATCTGAAGGGTCTCGAGCCAATCTGTAATTATATGCCCATAAGGCATATAAACAGTGGAGCTGCTAGGCTGAGAATATGAGATGATCGAAGAATAGATGCTCGACATGATATCAAAATCGAGACGCCGACGTAAACCATAAAGCATAAGACAATGATATGATCGGATCTCAGATAATGGTTTAGATGTGATAGGTAGAAGGCAGTTCATGACAATCTTAAAAAGAATGTAGTCTTGAGGAGATAATCTCAAGGCTGCAAAAGTAGGGAAGTCAACATCTAGCTCATCTAGTCCATCAGGTCTAGGGTGTCCTAAGAAATACTCATAGATAGTGTCAGGTGATACATCAAGTGGAGGAGGCAGTGACTCTGGTAAATCAGGATAAATGGGAAAAGGATCTCCTGAACACATACGGCAACCTAGATACCCAAAGAATTCTCTGATGGAGAAATCGATAGTTCTTTTAGCGACTCGGGTTTTATAAACACCATCACTGTTCTGATGAAGATTGTTATAGAACTCAGAAACTAGGTCAAGGTTGATGTCCCTTTCTAAGTAGACTACCGAGTCAAGTTTATAATAGGCTAGGGTTTCGGATACAGAGGGACAAAATTCATCCATGTACTTTCGATCCACAGATCGACATAGAAGCAGCTTGAATGTCCTCTGTTGAAATGCTTGCTCAAACTGGCGGTTCGGGAATCTTGAAGAAGAGGAAGGTTGAGGTCGGGAGGGTGCCTGGGACTTGGATTTCTCAGGTGACTTAGATTTAGAGGTCCCTTCACCCACTACTTTCTTTCTAAGGGTTATCAAAGTGGTAAAATGGGGCAATGAGTGAGCACCGGAGCCACCAGCACCAAAAAAAAATATACATGGTGAGAAATGAAACCGAACTGCCAAAGTTCTAGAGAGGTAGAGAGTTACCTTGGTGCCATTGAACTTTTGGCTAGAGTTTCGGAGGGCTAGAGCTTCAGCTAGGGTTCGGCTAGAGGTCCGTGTGCAACGAGAAGAGGAGCGAGGTGAGGGAAAGAGTCGGCTAGGGTTCCGCGTGAAAGAGGAAAAGAAGAGATCGGGAAGTTTTAATGATTTACTGATGGGTATACAGTTGATGAAATGATCGGACGGCTGTCCGATCAGGAGAAATCCTGACCGATCAGGGAACGTCCTGATCGGTCAGGGAGAGTCCTGATCGGTCGTGGAGACCGATCAGGGAGCTTCCTGATCGGTCCCTGGACCGATCAGGGGTGGATGTGTGCCAGAGCCTCTGATCGGTCGTGGAGACCGATCAGGGAACCTCCTGATCGGTCCCCGGACCGATCAGTGGTGGATGCGTGCCAGAACCCTGATAGAACTCACCTGATCGGTCGTAGAGACCGATCAGATATCATCCTGATCGGTCCCTGGACCGATCAGTGTCTGATAATCAGTGATTTCAACTTCTGAAATTCATATCGAAAGCTCTGAAACGTGGTTCAACAACTTCCAAGTTCAAAACCTAGGATCTGAAAAGCCCACAGATTATATTCAGTGATACCAATGAATATTTCCTAATGATGAGCTCCAATGATTTGGAATTATTTAGGGTTTGAAAGTTTCAGACACTTCAAAACAAATGTGTTGAATCTCAAAGTTTCAAAACCAGAGAAGTTTGTTTTGTTTGTTTGCTGAAACTATGATCTATAGTGAACCAAGGTAATAAATCTGACTCAGGCTATCGGTTCAAAATATATCCTTGCTATGAGTAGTTACAAGTTTGTCAAAATATGTCAAAATTTCTTCACCAACTTGTCCTATTTTCAATCAAAATTAGGAAGGTATCAATCAAGGGTATCAATCAACACATCAACAAGGTTAGATGATTTCTAGACACAGGTCCAACCAAGATTCCTTGGTCGGAATATATGAGTAAGATCTAGGAGCCAAATACACATGAATTATGTAATGGCCTTCCCCATACTCAATTTATGTCTCCTCAACCTAATTATTCAAGGGATGCATGATACATTTTGAATAATTTGGTTGATCCTAGCATCTCACCCCATTTCTAGCAAACAAAAATATTTTGTTAAACCTTATAGTTTGTGTGAGATGTTCCCAAGTTGCCCAAATTAATTTCCCAATTTTCTTGTCATTTTAATGGTCCTTATTGATCATGATGTGGTCAAAATGACTTATTGAGCCAAACACATTCCCAATTCCCTCCTTAAATGACTAAATTCATTTTCCGGAAGGGGTTTGGTAAAATATCGGCTAGGTTTGACTTTGACTCAACATATGTGAGTGCAATGTCTCCCCTAGCTACGTGATCTCTAATGAAGTGATGACGCACTTCAATGTGTTTGGTCCTTGAATGATGGACTGGATTTTTCGTTAGGTTTATTGTGCTAATGTTGTCACACAACACTTGCACTCCCTTATATGAAAGTCCATAATCTTCTAGAGTGTGAATCATCCACAACAATTGTGATACACTCTCTCCCATGGCAATGTATTCAGCCTCGGTCGTGGAGAGAGCAACACAATGTTGCTTCCGACTTGACCAACTAACCAATGATGATCCTAAAAATTGGCAACCCCCACTAGTGCTTTTCCGATCCAATTTGCATCCAGCATAATCGGAATCGGTATAGCCTATCAAATCAAAAGACTCCGTACGAGGGTACCACAGTCCTACTCTAATTGTGCCTTTAAGGTATCTCAGAATTCTCTTAACTGCAATTAAATGAGATTCCTTGGCACAGACTTGATATCTAGCGCACATGCCCACAGCAAAGAGTATGTCCGGTCGACTAGCTGTGAGATATAGAAGACTACCGATCATGCTTCTATATTGCATTAGATCAACTGATTTTTCACTCTCATCATTGTCCAGACGAGTGTTTGTTGCCATTGGTGTGGACACTTCCTTAGAGTCACTCATGTTGAATTTCTTGAGCATCTCTTGAGTGTATTTCGTCTGATGGACATAAATTCCATCTCGAGTTTGTTTGATTTCAAGTCCAAGGAAGAATGTCAATTCTCCTACTAGACTCATCTCAAACTCACTTTCCCTGTGGGTGATAAATTCATTCAAATAGTCCTTGTTATTTGAGCCACAAATTATGTCATCGACATACACTTGGGCTACAAAAATATTTTCACCATCTCTACGCAGAAATAGTGTTGGATCTATTTGGCCTCTCACAAAACCCTTTTCTAGTAGGTAAGTTGACAACCTTTCGTACCAAGCTCGTGGTGCTTGTTTAAGCCCATAGAGAGCTTTCTTGAGCTTGTACACGTGGTTTGGAGCTTCGGTATTCACAAACCCCGGTGGTTGTTCAACATAGACTTCTTCTTTAATAAAGTCATTTAAGAAGGCAGATTTAACGTCCATTTGATAGAGCTTGAAACCTCTATGTGCAGCAAAAGCTAGCATTAAACGAATGGACTCTAATCGTGCCACGGGAGCATAAGTCTTATCATAATCGAGACCTTCGACTTGACTATAGCCCTTGGCTACAAGTCTTGCCTTGTTTCTTACAACTTCTCCCTTTTGATTTAACTTATTTTTGAAGACCCATTTAGTTCCAATAATGGTGGTCTTCTTAGGTCTAGGAACTAAGTCCCACACTTGGCTTCTTTCAAATTGACTTAACTCATCTTGCATAGCTATGATCCAATCAGGATCGCGCAATGCCTCATCAACTAATTTTGGTTCAGTCTCTGAAATCAATGCGACTTCATTAGACTCATTTCTAAAGAATGACCTAGTCCTAACTCCTTGTTGGATGTCTCCCACAATTTGGTCTTGGGGATGACTAGTGGCTACCCTAGATTGTCTTGGTGTTGATGGTGCCTCATGAATGGTCTCACTAGGCACAGGCAAGGACTCAATATCGGTGAAGGATCAGATTGAGTTCTTTGTTGCCTTTGCTCGTCGTCAGTCAACCTCGACTCTTTCTTCATTTTGATCATTCAAACTTAGATTTCTAAGTTCGAGTTAATTTCTCCCACATCCCTTGATTGATCGTTTAAGTTAGGGATTTCTTAAAGCTACATCGAGGACTCTTGATCAATTTAGTCCTATTGTTGTAGACTCGATAAGCTTTTTTGGTGAGCGAATACCCGTATCCCTTCATCAGCCTTGGCGAAAAAATTTTTCAAGATGGTCCTTGGTGTTCAAAATAAACACCTTACAACCAAACACCCTAAGATGTTTAATTGTAGGGGTTTCCCAAACCAAAGTTCATGAGGAGTTTTCCTAAAACCCATGTATCGGACTCGGTTTTGCATGTATTTACACTTGACCCATAAGTAACTTCGGTAGTGAGTACTCATTGAGCATACTTCTGCAACCTCTTGTAGGACTCGGTTCTTTCTCTCCACAACCTCATTTTGCTGTGGGGTCCTTGGAGTAGAGAACTCATGCCTATATCCCTTTTCTTGACAGAATTCTAAAAACCTATGATTTTGAAATTTCCCACCATGATCACTTCTAATGGTCTTAATTGTTGTTGATTTTTCATTTTCAGTTCTTCTACAAAAGGAAATAAAAATATCTATGGTTTGATCCTTAGTTTTAAAAAAGAAGGTCCATGTATACCTAGTAAAGTCATCAATAATCACTAAATAGTATCTACTTCCATTTAATGAAATAACACTACTACAATCAAACAAATCCATATGTAATAAGTCTAAGGCAGTAGTTGTACTTACAGCGCGTTTACCTTTATGAGGCGCTTTAGTTTGCTTACCCTTCTGACATGCATCACACAATTTGGTCTTTTGGTACTTGATGCTTGGTAAGCCTCGCACTAACCCTTTGTTGACCAGCTTCCGGATATTCTTCATGTTCACATGAGCCAACCTCCTATGCCAAAGCCACGATTCTTCTTCTTTTGACATGAAACACTTAGCAAGAGCATTAGTAGCACTTTTAAAAGAAACTTGATAAATGTTATCTACCCTTGTGCCTACTAGTACCGTGTCAAGTGTGTCAATGTTTTTGACTAGACATTGACTCGAATGAAATTCAATTCGTATCACACAATTGACTGACACTTAGGAGATTAAAAGTCATCCCCTTGACTAGAAGGACATTCTTGATTTGGAGGCATTCGGATATATGAATGTTTCCAACTCCTATAACTTTAAGACTACCATTGTTACTAAATGACACATTACCTCTATTTTTGTTTTGAATGGTAGAAAATAGTGACTTGTCCCCGGTCATGTGCGTGGAGCATCCACTATCAACAAACCAAGTTGATAGACGCTCCCCCTTTACCAATGCCTACAAGACACGAAAGATAAATGTTTTAGGTACCCAAATTTTGGGACCTAATGCATCTACAATGAAAGACTTAGGCACCCATGCCTTTGTTACCTTCTTCCTAGTCTCATGAACCCTAGAAACATGCGATCTATGAAATTGGGTTCTTGACACTAAAGAAATAAAGCTAGACTCCTTAGGTTGGTATCCTAATCCAGCCTTGTTGTAGACCGCCCTTTGGGCATTTAGAATCATGTCTAGGGTCTTAGAGCTAGTTGAGAATTTCTCAAGCATTTTCTTGAGTTTCTCAACCTCACCCTTCAAGGCCTTGTTCTCATCCTCAAGGAGCTCTAGATGTAGGTCATCAACCTCATCTTCCCTAAGAGCTCTCAAGTTTTCTACTTCTTCTTTTAATGATTTATTTTCTGTTTTTGATTTTTTAAGCAAGGTAGACAAATGTGTAATAGTCTTATAGCATTTTTCTAAGTGAGAAGAGGTTACCTCTTCATCATCCGAAGATGATGAAGCCGCGGCTGAAGTGCTTGAGTCATTACTCTCGGACTCGGACTCCTCCCTTGCCATGAGTGTCAATTGCCGAGTACTCTTCTCCTTCTTCTCTTCCTCCTCCGATGAGCTTGAGGAAGATTCATTCCATGTGGCTTTGAGGGCTTTCTTTTTCTTGGCTCTTTCCTCCTTCTTCTTGGCCCGTTCCTCCTTCTTGAGTTTTAGACACTCACTCCGGTAGTGGCCTTTCTTGCTACACTCATAGCAAGTAATGTTAGACTTATCAATATTTTGATCTACAGTTTTACCTTTGTATCTCCTGCTTCTTCTCATGATCCTCCTCACAAAATTTGCCATCTCGCTTGATGATGATCCACCTTCATCATCGGACTCGGAGGAGGATGAAGATGAAGGAATCTCTTTCTCCTTCTTCTTTTCTTTCTTTCTTCTCCCATCCTTGCTCTTTTCTCCTGCAACCAAAGCTATACCTCTCTCATTTTGACCTTTGTTAGCAAGTTCATGAAGTTCCATTTCACAAAAAAATTCATCTAACTTTACAATTGAAAGATCCTTAGAGACCTTGTAGGCATCTACCATAGATGACCACAAGGCACTCCTCGGAAAGGCTTTTAGAGCGTACCTTACAAGATCGCGATTCTCCACGCGTTCATCCACGGAATGGAGACCATTGATGATCTCTTTGAATCTTCCATGTAGCTCACTTACTGTCTCATTTTCCCTCATGGTGAGGTTTTGGAGTTGATTCAAGAATAGGTCTCTTTTGGCTATCCGAGAATCTCGAGTTCCTTCTTGGAGCTCGATAAGCTTGTTCCATAAATCTTTTGCACTCGAGAATGGACCTACCTTGACGAGTTGGTCCTTGGCAATCCCACATTGTAAGGTGACTACCGCCTTGGCATCGGCTTGTCCTTTACGAGTTTGTTCAGTAGACCACCTTGATGAATCGAGTTCCTTACCTTCTTCGTCCTTCGGTGGTGTGAATCCTTCCTTGACCGAGAACCACATGGAGATATCAGTCTTGAGGTAATACTCCATGCGGCTCTTCCAATACTGGAAATCTGCTCCATCGAAGAAGGGTGGTCTGTTGGTGCTGAATCCTTCCTTCATAGCCATCTTGTTGCTCCTTGGAATGTTAGTCCAGATGAAGAGCACCAGGCTCTAATACCACTTGTTGGGATCTTAGATGGCTAGAGGGGGGGTGAATAGCCTATTAAAAACTTAAACACAAATTTCTACAAAAAAAATTTGTTAGCACAGCGGAATTAGAAAACTAAAACAAGAAGGAAACAATCACACTAACACACTGATTTACGAGGTTCGGGGATAACTTGCCCCTACTCCTCGGCGTGTCCGTAAGGTGGACGAGCCCTTGATCTTCGGTAGATCACACCCCGGATGACTCCGGCTAATGAAGCTCTCCTTCTCGGTGGAGTAACCTCTCCACAAAGTCTCAAGAAATATATATGTTAAAGTACAAGACTTACAGAGCTCGGTGGCAAAGAAGAATGAACTAAAGCTTACAACCACGCGAGGATCGGTAGCAGAAAACAGAGATCGCAGTTTCTCCCGAGAGCTCAAGAACTTAGCACACCACAACGATCAGCAACGGTTTTCACTTTCTTGCTTTCTTGTTCTTTCTCTCGCTTTTCACTTCTCTGCTGTCACGAATCGTGGTCAAGCTGCACGGAATCATCGCTGCAGCCAATCCTCTTCCTCCTTACGGTTCTCTGAACTCACACCAATGAAATCACAGTCTTACTGGTGTCTTCTGAGCTCGAACCAATCACCGAGTCAAGCGGATCGCAGCCGGATCACACCGATGGCCGTTGTTGCTTCAAATACACCATGCGTCGCGAATCACAGCAGAAAGGTCATTTGTCGTATTCCTCTTATGGACTTAATTTGAAATTAAGCTCGAATGATACCTGTGATCCTGCAAACTCAAAGCTAACAGACAGAGGGTTATATCACATATATCGTAAATCAAATGCAGTGGAGGAATCGCAGAAAAAGCGAACAAATGTGTGTGGATCGGTCTCGATCGATCCATGGACCGATCGTGACATATCCTGATCGGTCCGCAGCTTGGTGGAGACCGATCAGACTGCAGTGGATCGGTCTCCACGACCGATCCATGCCTTCTTCTCTTGAATACCATCTCCGATCATCCGCACCGATCAAATTACACTCGATGTCATCGAGTGTTTCGATCGGTCACCGCCGATCCATGGAAACTTCACCTGGATCGGTCGCCGACCGATCCACATCTTATGTATCCTTTGGATCGGTGCCGACCGATCCAATGTATCATGGAATGTCCACTTGGGTCCCTCTCGACTAATTCGGTCCGAGCGAGCTACCGAGGCCCTCTCGACCTGGTCAGGAGAACGAGCTCGAGCCCTCTCCGACGTCAGTCCGAGAACGAGCACGAGCCCTCTCGGACCTAGTCCAGGAGGCCAGCTACCGAGCCCTCTCCGACTTCGTCCGGTCCGAGAACGAGCTACGAGCCCTCTCGACCTGGTCGGAGGCACGAGCTCGAGCCCTCTCCGACGGTCAGAACGAGCCACCGAGCCCTCTATACCCAGTCCGGAGCCCTCTCCGACTTCGTCCGGTCCAGAGAACGAGCTACCGAGCCCTCTCTAACCTAGTCCGGAGAACGAGCTACCGAGCTCTCTCCGACTTCGTCCGGTCCAGAGAACGAGCTACCGAGCCCTCTCTGACCTAGTCCGGAGAACGAGCTACCAAGCCCTCTCCGACTTCGCGTGCCAAGTTTCCAACTTGGACTTTTCCCTTCCACTTGATCAACCTTGATCATAAATCAAACCGAGTTTAATTAACATCTGATACAAACTTAAATCCGTGTCAACATCAAAACAACAGCCAGGTCAGACTGTATCAACAGGAAGTATTGCTATCAAAGTGAGGGGGAAAAATATGTTTGGTGCAAATTTTATCATCATATATCTAATGGAGGGATTACTCGCTTGAAGGAACATTTAGCTCAAACTCATAAAGGGGTTGCACCTTATGTTAGTGTTCCAGATGATATTAAGAAAGAAATTAGATAATCATTTGATAAAATTAGAGCATCTAAAAGCAAACAAGCTGAATTGTTATGAGAGATTGGTGAGGTCCCCAGAGTATGAGTACACAATCATCAAAAGTTGGAAGTGTATGGGGAAATTCAATTGGATGTTCTGGTAGTGGTGAATTAAAAGGTAAAGGTACTCTTCATGGGTTTGTTAGTTCCGAACCTAGACAAACTACCCTAAATTCGACATACAAAAAAGATTTGCTGGTTGATGTGAAGCGTAGAGTTGGTCGATTTATTTACTCTGCCGCACTTCCGTTTAATGTTGTGAATGATTCTTATTGATTGCGTATGGTTGAGGGTATTGCGGAATATGGAAGCGGGTTCAAGCCTCCTTCAATGCATGAGTTAAGAACTTGGATACTTAAAGTTGAGGTTGATGACATCAACCTAATATATGAGGAGCATAAAAAGATATGGAAAAAATATGGATGCACTATTATGCCCGATGATTGGACAGATGGAAAATAGAAGTTTGATCAATTTTTTGGTAAATAGTCCCGTCGACATTTTCTTTTTGAAATCTATTGATGCATCATCTTCTATTAAAAATGGGGAATTGATCTTTAAATATCCTGATGATGTTGATGAGGTGGGAGAGGAAAATGTGATTCAAATTGTCACAGATAATGCTTCAAATTACATTAAGATGGGGAAAAAAATTATGGAGACTAGTCACAGAATTTTGTGGACACCTTGTGCGGCACATTGCATTGATCTAATGTTGGAGGATATTGCAAAGTTGAAGATTTATTCTGATACAATTGAACATGCTAAGATGGTTGTGAAGTTCCTTTATGGTCATGGGACTATACTTTCTTTGATGAGAAAGTATACAAGCAGTAAAGAAATTCTTTGTCTCGTTGTTACTCACTTTGCTACTTCATTTCTCACTCTTCAAAGTATGTATAAGGTTAAAAGGTCACTCGAACAAATGTTTACTTTCGAAGATTGGGTTAGTTCACCACTATCTCAAACAAGTCGGGGAAGGTCGTGAAGATAATTGTTGTTAATGATCCCAACTTTTGGCCACATGTTGCATTTTGTATTAAGAGTGTTGTTCTTCTTGTAAGTGTGTTAAGGGAAGTTGATTCGAATGAGAGATCGGCCATGGGATATATTTATGAACTTATGGATAAGGCAAAAGAGACAATAAAATTTAATTGTGGGAAGTTACAGAAAATATAAGCCCATTCGGAAAAAAATTGATTCACAATGGACTCTATAGCTTCATCATCCTCTACACGCGGCCGGGTACTATTTGAATATGCAAATGCGTTATGAAGAAAGATTTTCTAATTGTGATGAAGTTAGAGATGGATTGTATACTTGCATGGATAGGATGTTGTCTTTTGATGATCGTCTTAAAGCGGACATCCAATTGGACTTGTATAACAAAGCTAAAGGAGAATTTGGAACTCCAATAGCAAAACGAACAAGAATGTTGCGAACTCTGAGTAAAATTTTCTTCTTGTAATCGTTCTTGTAAAATTATACTAGCATTCGTATTTTAAAATTATATACATTCTTGTAATTTTTTTTATGTTATTACTTATTAGTCTCGTGGTGGGAACATTTTGGAAGTAAGACACCCGAACTTACTACATTTATAATTCGAGTGCTTGGTCGCACTCGTAGTGCTTCAGGATGTGAAAGAAATTGGAGCACTTTTGAATTGGTGAGTATTCTAAGTTTCTAAGTCTACTTGAATTTTAATTGTTTTATAATTTTCATATCATTGTTTAATTTTTTTATATATGTTTTCTTCTTTATAATATTAGATTCATACAAAAAAGAGAAATAGGCTTAAACATGCAAAGTTGAATGCATTGGTGTTTGTGAAATATAACTTCAAGCTTAGGGAGAGAAGCATTAGGAGAAGAGACAAGATTGATCTCATTGTAGTTGATGAAATTAATTCGGATGATGAATGGATAACTGAGAAAGAAGGTCCAGTCCTCCCTGTAACTACTAAATGGCTAAATGGCTTGAAGATGATGAATTATTTGAAAGTGATCCTATTGTGAGTGTGCCGTCGGTTACCTTTGAAAGTCTTTTTGACTCAGATAAGCGAGTCAAAGGTGTTGAGGATATAGTTGAAGTTCCTCCTACGAATTCAAAAAAAAAAGAGTTGTTGAAAATTCAAGTAAGCACTAAGTATATGCAAATTATTTACTTATATCTACTTCACCTATAATTGATTCTTAAATGTCATATCTCTTATATAATAGGTGGAAGCAAAGACAAACAAACAAGGTTGAGTCTTGTTGATGTGGAAGATAATCATCTTGATACTGAAAATTATGGTGGAGTAATTCTAACAACTTTTGATAGTGGAAATTTTCCAACCATAGACACTATTGATGATGATAGTGATTTAGAGTTGAATGATACCGATTATTTTTAGGTTATATTGTTTTAATTATAAGATTTTTTAAATTGTTGTTATGAGATATTTTGACATGTAATGAATTATTATGATTAATTTTAGGTTATGTTATTTTTATTTTACTTATATAAGTATATTTTGTTTTTTTAAATTTAAATATTGACGTGCACGAAAAGTTTGCGCTTCGTTATTTACGTTATGCGATGATAAGACAAAAATGCTATGAACCAACGCTACGCGATTTAAAATACTGTTAGAAACTTGGGAAAACTAGCATTTAGTTTGTTGTTTCTGAGTGATTATGAGTTTTCCTTTTAATTATTAAGATATTTATTGTCCCAATTATTTGTGATAAACAATGATGGTTTTATAACCGGAGATGTTGGTACTTGGGACGAACTTGAGAGCATTTTTGAGGTTGCCCTACTGGGTTTGTATGTTAATCATGCCTAGTGCATAGCATTTAATTTTCTGTGCTTCTATCTAATTAGTCATGCAAGATAAATTACCATAATGTGCGAGTATATTGTCTTGTTTTCCATGCAGATTGTGAGGACATACTTTGGTAGACAGGAGGTTTCTGTGGAAGATCTGGAAGCTGCATTACTTGTTGGTATGAGTCCACATGAGAGAAGACGGTTCGAGAAGAAAAGAGGTTTATCATTTAGACATACTGAGCAGAATGTTGTATATAAAAATCATATATCTAGTTCTTCACAGATCAATAATCATAACAAAGAGAAGGATAAGGAAAGTATAAATGATCAGAGAATCCATTCAAATTTGTCTCCTGTTGATACGAATGGGAATTTGTTACTCGAGACTTTTGGTTCTAGTAGCATCCAGATTTTGAACAGGGAAGTAGAAATTGAACAAGGAAACGCTTCCTATCTGAAAATGGATATTGAAAATGAGGATCAATTAGATGATTCTAGTGTGAATTTACTACTCATGCCTGATGAGATCACCTCCTCAGAAACTGCAAAAAAGATGTCACTGTTAGGACATGGACCACATGGGAAACAAGTGGTGGAGCATTTATTAAGAAGGTACAGAGAGGAAGGAGTCCGCCAATTTTGTCAAAGGTGGAGAAAAGTGTTTGTTGATGCCATTCATCCTCGTTTCTTGCCATTGGGTTGGGATATAATGCACAGGTAATTCAGCTACTGTTTATGAAATGTCAGAAAAGATGTTATTTTATGTTCTTTTGTCTTTGTTCTCATATCCAAGAGATTCTACTAGTGTATCTGTTTACCCACATCATCATGGTTTGTTTTCTTAGAGGTATCATGGATATCTGCCAAATTAAGCTTTTGGCATCAATTGCATCTATTGTAGCCCACTCCAGACCCAACTAGAAATCCGAATCCCTCCTAAATCATCACGAATCACTTTGGTTCGGTCTGGATTCTCACTATCAGGTGTTGACAAGCACATCAATAACTAGACGAGCTCAATGCTTCAAGTGAATTAGATGCCTGAGCATATGTTTGTTGATACTTTTTTATTTTTTCTTGCAGCGGACGCAGGGATTTCGGTGACTATAGTGTTTATAATCCCGCCAAGAAGGCTCTCCCAGAAACCAACATGGTAGACTAGAAGTCTACGCATAGCATCGGTAACATTCCTTGGCTTTGAATTTCCTAAAACCAGTAGAGAGCTGCATTTGTTAGTTCGTTCTTGATTCAGAGAGAGAAAAAATGACCTCTTTGTTGTTGTAATCGAAATCTAAACTGATTGATTATGTGTAATCTTGTTGTTTCTTTGGGTAAACGATAAAGTAATGGTATGCATTTGTTCCAACCTAAGAATTCATCCCTATCGAGTTTTCCAAGTCTTGTCACACTTATCACCACCGTGGTGGTCAATTGTTGGATTTATCTTGTGTTGGTGGAATTACTTCGATGATTGGCGAAATTTTTTTTGATCACCTCCTAAATTCATTGATTAGTTAACGTCTAGATTAAAAAATAAAAAAAATCAAGAGATAAGATCAGTGTGGTAAAGGTCGACGTCACTTTCTGCAAAAAGGCGTAGGGACGACCTGTGTCTCTTATTTCCCCATCAATTTACGACCCAAATCCCCATCAGAAATGGGGTCCTCTTCTCTGGTCCAACCAACCTCAATTATTGCACCACCCCCCGACTTTATTCCCCCACACTCACAGGCACTAGTACTGGTAGAGGTAGTGTGCCACTTTGCCTACCCTTTTTGTGATTTCTTTAATGTTGCAATTTGTTGTCTACTAATTCTTCAATTTTTCTAATGACCATTTTGTTGAAAAGACTCTTCTACAGCATTCGATTGAGCTCATTGGCAAGCACACGGCGAATCGGCGATCAAACCAAATCACAGCTATTACACAGACACAAAGCGCATCCGACAAGTGAGCCTCTCCGGTTCGATTCGGTTCAACCGAAGAAGCCGGTCTGGCTCCAGACCGCGTCGCGAACCCGGCTCATGTCGCGACCTTTGAGCGTCCGCCCGGCGCCTTCCAAGACCGAGGACGTCGCGGCGCTCCGCCCGTGCTCCCGCGCCAGGTACTCGTGCGGGGGGAGCCACTCCGTCTCCGATGAGTCCTCCTCCACCTCCGGATCCGGAGGCGGACCGCCTGATCCGGCCCGGAGATGTCGCGGCCAGGCAGGAACGTCGACCGGCGCAGATGCCGCCGCCGGGATCCGCTTCTCCCGCCGCGGCGGGGCGGCCGTCCCGCGGTAGGCTTCCTCGAAGGCGAGGGAAAGCCCGCCGACGTGCCGATCGGCCCACCGACCATCGCCGCCGCGGTCCGTCCGCGGCCAGCGATGGTAGTCGTCGTCGATTTCCGCCGATGAGTGATCGTCGGAGAAGGCGGGCCAGACGTCGTCCTCGGAGAGGTCTGGAAGATCGGCGCCGCCGCCGCCGTCGCCGAATTCCGCCGGCGACGCAAGGAGCCGCTCCGCACTGTAGCATCGCCTCTTGTCCATGGCCGCCGAGCCTCCGGAGCGCAAGCACGGAGCGTTATGGATCGTCGGACGGCGGAGGGCGGCGAAAGCACAAGGTCGCGGGAGGCGGTGCCGCTGAATTTATACCGCCGAGACCTTCTGCTTCATTTGGATCTCGTTTCGTTTCATTTCATCTCCCTAAGTATCGCGACGCTGACGCCGGGCCCCATCCCATGGTATCCGCCCAAAGTGGAGGGGTCCACTCCCACGTGGGTGCGGATTGGGTAGAACTTGCTATTGGTCCGCGCGTGCATCGTCCCCATTTCAGGTAACCGATTCTCATACCCATGTTTCTTTCTACCAAAATTAACCTCCTACTTTTCTGTTCCAAAAATCATTAAATACAAAAACACTACCAAATCTCTGAAATTTATTTTAGATTTGCTTTAGATTTACCTACTTTAAACAGTTCCAATTGTGTCCGAATTCGACCCGTTATTTCAGAAAAGCTTAAACTCTGCATGCATTTAATTTTAAATTTATTTGAATTCCATCACACAATTAATTACTTACTACTTGTATCAAAAAATTATTTATCTAATTTTAAGTTTAAGTAGAAGTAGACAAAAATGAATCATTAACAAAGATGAAAATATATTTGTCAACTCTACTAGGGGTGGCAATTCGGTTTGGGTTCGGGTTGATGAGTTTAGGTTGGTAGGTTGGCGGGTTGGCAAATGACAACCTGAACCCGACCTGATTACTAATTCGGGTCAAAATATTCAACATGAACCTGATCTGTTTATTTGCACTTGACCCGAACCCGACCCGTTTGACCCGTTTAACCCGTTTGACCCGCTTGACCCGTTTAACCTGTTTGACCCGTTTGACCCGAATATGACCTGAATTCATTAAATAAATTTTGTATATTAAATTAAAAAATTAAAAATAACATTTATCTACACAAATTGAAAATTCATATCATAAATGATAAGTCATAGCAACATTGCAATTAATAGCATAGCATATCTCTATGTTTAGGGTTTTTAACTTTTTTAAATTTGTAATTTTAGTTTAAATTTGTAATTTTAGTTTAAATTTATAATTATTTATAAACGGGTTCGCGGGTTGTAATTGGGTCATTTCAGGTTGACCCGAACCCGACCTGTTTATTAATTGGGTCAAATGGGTCGACCCGATTTCGACCCGAACCCGAAACTACCCAACCCTAACCTGATTTTTTCGTGTTCGGTTTGGATCATGTTTTCGTGTCGGGTCAAAAATTGCCACCCCTAAACTCTACAGGGCCTAGCCACAATTTATCAGTTAAATCATACAACATGGGTCCTACAATAATTGGCTGCCTCTAAATTGTGAATTTAATAATCGAATTCCATTTTTTTTTCAAAAAACGAATAAATATGAAAAATACGCAATTGGGTTAATTATCCCTTCCTGCATAGCGACATGGCAAGCTTGTGACCAATGGCGACAAGAATCTACATGACCCAGTGCTTTGTGGTGGGGCAATGGAGTCATGTCTCTCATTTGTCAATTGAGATCAAGAACATGACAGCGTTCAACTTGTTCATTGTGAAGTATTTAAGAGGTTCATTTTTGGGACCATGATGGGCTTGTGATGTGGTCTCTTAAAGGTTTGGCTTGAGGAATGAAAATGAGTTGTATTTCAATTCGATGAATTAAATGAAATTTATATTTACTGATAAAAAAAATTACTCAACCAGCCCCTTTTACTAATTCACTTCAGTTGAATTGCACTACTTCAACTCCTTTTAATAGTTCAATTTAATTTAATGTAATTCTCCAACTTTTTCAAGCAAACTTCGAGCACTTTAGGCAAATCATACTTATCGATCCAATTCACTCAGCTAAATCCCTTTGAAGTACTAGAGTGAAAAAAAAAATTATCTTTTTCACATTGATTTTTTTTTTTTTTTTTTGGTAAAATAACCAAGTCGAGATGCTGGTTACTTGTGACCAACAATGATGTGTTGTCTCATTATACAAGACAATTCCTAATGTACAATTCTCACCATATATAAGTGAGAATAGAGGACATAAGTTTGGCACATACATATGTTTGTCTCTAACAAGTAGAACAGTCCCTTTTTAGTGAGTGCGACTTCTCATATATTTCTTGTATTCTTGCATGGACCATGCATAACCCTAATGGTTTAATTAAATCATAATTACATGTAATGATCATGAAATAGAACAACATTCAAGTATTCAACAGCCTAGACAGATTCATGTGGACCCTAATAACTGTCTTTTTTTATCTTTATTATTTTACTCTTCTTTGGTGTCCTTAGTTCCATTGGTTAAACTGATATTATTAACTTTTGGAGAATGAAATAAAAAAGGCATTAATAATTTGTTTTATATTGTTGCTGGTAGACCCGACCCCGGGCCGGGTCTGGCCCGGACCCGGCCCGGGCCCGTAACCGGGTCAACGGGCCGGTTGCCCGTTGACCCGGTTCGCAGGGCCGAAACCGGCGGGTTGAACCGGCGGTTCAGCCGCAAACATAATTTTTTTTTTTTTTAAGCGGCTTGAACCGCGGTTAACCGTGTTCATAGTTGGAACCGATTAACCCGGTTCAGATGGGAGGGTTTTTAGGTATTTTTTCAACGGTTAGGATCATTTGGCCGTTTTTGATCAATGGCTATGATTTAGTGTCGTTACTATCAAAACTCTATAAATAGAGAGCTTATTTCATCATTTTCACACATCTTCTCTACTCTTAATCTCATTTCGTATTCTCTAATCTCTACACGCTTTCTTTTCAATTACAATGGAAGGAGGCCGCGGAGGTGCATCATCTCGAGCTCTAAGGAAAGCAAATAATGAATCCACGGGAGGAGGACCCCAACATTCAATCCACAGATGATGAGATCGAGCATCTTCCAATCCGACACCCGACACACAAGGAAGTACCGATGCAATTACTTCTAAGGTTCGGAACTTCCTCCTCTAAAATCTTCTATTTTTACTAAACATTTTGAGAAGGTCACTCTTACGTGGAGAAATGCGTGCAAAATGTAAGCAATGCTATGTTTCAATCCGGCAGCGGCTATGGGTCGTTGAAACGACATGTAGAAAGCAAGCACCCGACGGAATATGGACTCGTTCTCAAACACAATTATCAAGATTTTCTTCAACTAGCGGTAGTACCGATTCCGGTTTATTTTATATTCGGATAATAAATTAAGAGAATCATTAGCTAAATTTGTTTCGTAGAACATCTTTCTTTTAGTTTTGGATCTAAATGCACATTTGAAGATTTTGTAAAGAATCTCTTAATCCATGTGCTAAACGTGTTCCTAGGACTACACTTACTCGTACAATTTAAAAATTAGTAAAACAAGGAAAAAGAATTTAATTGATGAATTTAGTAAATTAGATAATAAAGTTTCTTTATGTTCCGATATTTGGAGTGATCATTGGCAAACACATTCGTATATGGGTGTGACTTGCCATTGGATCGATAACTCTTGGAATCTCCAAAAAAGATTATTAGCTTATAGAGTTTTGATGAATCACATAATGCTCATAATATCGCACAATTATTATGTTTAATTTTAGAAGAATATGGTTTAACTCATAAAATATTTTCAATATCATTAGATAATGCTAGTTCTAATACCGCTTGTATAGATGATCTAAAATTTGTTTGTCAACCTATTATTGGAGGTTTATTTTTTCATATTCGTTGTGTATGTCATGTTTTAAATTTATGTGTTCAAGATGGTTTAAAAATTTTAGAAAGTTATATTAAACCAATTAGAATTGCAATTTCTTATTTATGGTCTCATCCATCTATAATGAAACAATGGGGTAGGTTTTGTAAAATTAATGGAATGAGACCTAAAAAATTTCCACGTGATGTACCAACACGTTGGAATTCAACATACTAATTATTACAAGATTCATTTCAATATAAAGAATTATTATGTTCATTTTTGCACAAAACACTAATGCTAATATATATTTATTTTCACAACAATGGAATATTTGTAGTAGTATTTGTGAAATTTTAAAAGTATTTAATGATGCAACCGAACAACTTTCCTGTGTATTATCCCATTGCTCAATTAGTTTTAGAAAATTTTTCTAATATAGTATTAGTTTTAAATGAACATATTAATAATGAATCTTTATCTCCTTGCATCTTAGCTATGAAAACTAAATGGGAAAAATATTTTTATTTAATTCCTGAAATTTATTTAATTGCATTTGCTTTAGATCCTAGATTTAAATTAGAAGTTTTACAAGAAATGTTAACTTTATATTATGATGCTTTAATTCCAATTAAAGATTCTTCTTCCCCGATCCAATTAATATTATATATAATGTTAGAATTTATTTATATGATATTTATAATCAATATTATGCAAAATATGGAACACAAATTAATATTTCTGAAATTCAACAAACTACTAGTAGTAATTTAAAACTTACAAAAGTACAACTCTTATTAAAAGAACGGACAAAACGTCCACGGGGATCCACAGGAACTTGAGAATTATTTTACGACTTCTTTTGATTTTAATGAAGCAGATAGCGAAAACTTCGATATCTTAAAGTGGTGGTCACAGAAGGCTCAAAGCTTTCCCGTTCTCTCCGTGATCGCAAAAGAAATTTTAGCTTGTCCAGTGTCAACTGTTGCTGTGGTCGACAATGACATATTAGATGAACGACGATCAACTTTGTCTCGACTCATTGGAAGCCCAAGCATTACTGGACGATTGGACCGGGCGGAGAAAAGAATCCAAGGAATGCAACTTTCGGATAACGAAGTTGAAGATTTTGATACTGAAGGAACAAATACGACAGGAACAGGAAATGGAAGTGAATGAAAATGTAAAAGGATAAAAATGTAAAAGAACTACGTGGGCTTTGATTCCCCTAAAGGGATACGTAGGCAACTTAAATAAGTGCAAGCCCTTTTTTTAATAAATTTTAATTTCTAATTTTTAATGTTTAATGTTTAATTTTTAATTTTTAATTTTTATTAACATATTAATCTTGAACCGTGACGAACCGTGACGAACCGTGAACCGTAACCGTCTTGGGCGGTTAAGGTTAAGGGTCGACCTGCCTGGAACCGTCGAACCGGCGGTTCCGAACCGTCGAACCGTCGGTTCCGAACCGTGGTCAGGTCTAGTTGCTGGTCAGCATCTATATAATTGAGCAATATTATTGGTTTGGTTGAAGTATTTTAAAAATAAATGTAATTATTTTCCTGTCACGCTCATAAAAGGTATAGAATTATATAAATGCAATTATAATAAGATAAACTGATTATATGCCGAATCTCATGTCACTTTCCTGTTCCTTTATCTTTACTAATTTTAAAAAAGTATTTTGAAGAACTATTCATGTGATAATTGAGTTGAATTTATTTTTACATTATTTGCTAATACAATTGATTGAGCTTACTCTTCCAATTATCATGACTCAGTGACATTATTTTCACTAATTATCTCTAATTCAAAATGAAAATTTATCAAATCACACAACTAAAATTTCCAAATATCCATCATAGACCCTATATTTTAGTTAGTAAATCAAGTACTAATTTTCTAAAATATTCCTCTACTCCTTTACATTACATAACCAAACTGACCGACCGATGATCGATCAACTAGTCGATAGGCTACTTGACGGACAAGCTAATCATGAAATCGCAACCAGGCGCTCACTCGATTAGGTGACCGACTGTTAGACTAGGCGATTGTGATTTTGCCGCCACCTGATCAAGTGGTCATTTGGCGGTCGAGCTGGCCATGACATCAAGACATCATGACCAAGCAACCATGAATTGTAACAGCCTAGTCGAGTAGGCGCCAGTTGATTTGGTTCAAGTAAGGCAACATGAAAGACATAAGGGTATTTTGAAAAATAAATGTGCTACCACAAATGGCAGCAGTGATTGAGAATGTTTAGCCCTACAACACACGTGTGTAGGAAAAGGCATGAGAGACCACTGTGCAGGTTAAAGATCCAAGTCATTGAGTTGGGATCCATCAACTTCGAAAGGCACATTTACAATTAGCCATTCTTGAAGTGGTCCTCATGGCTCCAACCTAATGTACTTATGGCACAGCATGTGGAGGAAAGCTGATGGGTCATCTATTCCCTAATTAACATGAGATTAACTATTGTGTTTAGGGATCCTAATGTCATCAGCAGCACATATATATGTTTAGTTATTAAGTACAGTGATGAACAGTGGGGACAGGGAAGACATGCAATGTAATTGCAGTTCTCGACAGCACTCAACTGATGCAATAATTGCAACCATGCAAACCAAAATTGTTTTACCTTGTTTTGCAGGAAGGAGACCAATCATGAAATTTTTTTGTTGGTTAGTAATAATCTTGGACATTCATGAAGCATTCCAGTGCTTCAGTTTTGATGTACCTAGCTGCAAACCAGGAAACTTTATATGCACAGTTTGTCCTTGTCATGGATTACGGCCTAAAGATCAATAGTCTAAAATGAAAGATGCAACAGTTTATCACAGAAAGAACTATTTGCCACTGACCTCTGTGATGGGCTCCGAGCTACTAACCCAAAA
Source organism: Zingiber officinale (assembly GCF_018446385.1). Taxonomy (NCBI): domain Eukaryota; kingdom Viridiplantae; phylum Streptophyta; class Magnoliopsida; order Zingiberales; family Zingiberaceae; genus Zingiber; species Zingiber officinale. The sequence continues at coordinate 133,331,539 of NC_055996.1, read as the reverse complement.
AGGCTCAAGTAGATCCATGAACCAGAGATACCGAAGGGTCGTCTCCCTCTTACCTTCAAGTAGGAAAAAAAAATTTAAATGGAAAAGCAATGGGTATAATCCTTTTAACTTTCAGAAATAAATTGGATGAGAATCAAGATGACCTGCTATTTTTCTGAGGACAACACAGTAGTCCCTTCTTTATAAAGCTGTACAGAGAAAAAAAAGTTCTGACAAATTCTACATGTTGCCAAGTCAAAAGCTGAAACATGTACTCCAGACTATAAATTCCAAGAAAACATTACATACAAATGCACAAAGAGTTCTTCGCTCTATGCTTTGGATTCTTACTAATGCCTGAAGGAGGAATCAAGATATATATTTTTCAGTACCATCAGCGTAAGCATTAAACCATCTGTGTTCCAACAACAGTGTTTGGACAACGATGCAGAAAATGAACCAACTCAACAATAGTTCCCTCAAACCATCAGCAAGCCAGCTGACATCTGCCTGGTGTGCCAGTAGTCATACAATTACTATACACACGATCATGGTTGGAACTGGTCAACACTGCTACCTTTAAGCCAAAAATCAGCTAGCTTTCGTTCTATAGCATACTAATTGGGTAAAGAAATATCAAGTATTCGTACTACTAAGATTTGTTTTTACTAGCATGGCACAGCTGCTGAGCCATCTGGTTCTCCATTCTCGCCTCCAGAAGCTTAGTCTTCAAATTGTTTGCCTTTGTACCCCTCCGCCATTCAACACATCCTTTTATTCCTCTGCTGACATGAGGATTTATAACAACAGACGCCCCTAAATTAAGTGTGGTTGAACCCACTTCGTCTGAATTCACTCCTGGAGATACAGTGACATTGACATTCCTACCATTAACCTTACCATTTGGCAATTCTACCAAAACGTTCTTCTTATTGCGAGAGGACCTCCAAAACTTGCCTATATAAGGTGCTTTTTTCTTAGATTGTCTAGGTGCGATTGAACATATTTCACAAGTTTCGCTATCTACATTACAATTTTGTCTCTGCACATGCCAATCAGTTATGCTGACCGATGGATGGTTTTTTTCATCGAAGCTGTTGACAGATGGATCATTTCCTTCCAGATAGTTGCATGAACCACAGCCCTCTATGTGGCTCATGTTCACCACACCATTGTCATATTGTATATCCTCATATTTGTCAACTAACCCATTTGCATATGCATTGATGGGATTTTCCAGAAAGATATCAGTCTCAGGGCCCACTGCCTGGATATTTGAGGGATGACTTTCACAGGCATATTCATGGTATTGATCAATCTCCTTTTGATTAGCTTCTTCTCTTGGTTGGAGTTCATTGAAGATGGAGAAAATGTCCCCTGAAGCAGGAGGCTGGTAATAAAACTGAATGCCCTCAAGTTTCACAGAATTGACAGATTCTCTAAGCATAACAGCTTCTTTCAGTACTGAGACTCTCATATTAGTTGTGGAATGTGTTATAATAAAAACATCTAAATCTTCTTGAAGCCTCATCAAGTCTGCATATTTCTCCTTAAGCATCAAGTTTGCATCCATCAGCTTCATCTGAACTCTTTCTTCACGCCAAAGCTCTGCAAGATGTAACATTTTTCTGTCAGCATCTAATTCCTCTTGGACCTTCACTGATTTTCTTTTCAAAGTTAGTACTTCAGCTTTGTCGTCTCCAATTTCCTTTGCAAACTCATTGCATGCATGCTCAACAAACTCACGTGCCTTCCTCTCCTTCTCATAGTCTTGCATATACTGCTTTGCTGATAGTTTGACCTGAGCAAACTCATTTACCAGCTTGGAATGCACCGCCTCAGCCCTCTTTCGGCTTTTCCTCTCTCTGTTTAGATCATCCTTCATGGTGTTCAAAATATTTTGAACTTTCTCATGCTCTCCTCTCTGCCATAAAGCTTTTTCCTCCAAAAGCTTTCTAAGGAAATGAATGAGCTTCTTGTTCGCAAGCTCTCTCCCATTTCTAAGTTCATTAATGAGAGAATGAGCTTGCACTAACTTTGCCTGGAGAACAGGAATAACAGAAGCATTGTAAAGCTGATATTTGTGAAGCTTGGTGTGATTAATAGGATAACACATCTCATCCAAAGACTTTAAGGACCGAGACTCCCATTTTGTTGCCTGTGTCATCACAAAGAAGGGATTCACAGCAGAAGCTTTAAGCTTCTTACAGATAAAATCAAACAAAAGATGCCATATGAAACCGAACTGCATTGGCTTATATCAACTAGCCTATTGACCACAAACGTAGGATTACCTTTTGTGTACTAGTATTCAAGCTGCAAGGGGAAATAAGACTACCAAGTTCATTACCCTTGCTATTGTGGAGGATTCTTCCATCATGATCGCAAACATTTGGACATTGGAGGTGCGTTGCGTTTGGCTGCAAATTTGAAAAATTACTTATATAATCTAATTTAGGATAATTTTTAATGTTATAACTTGAAATTAGAATTTCTAATTAAATTCAAATCTTGGAGCATAAATGCCTAAAAATATTACTATTTTTAGTTAATTTTGAAATTTATATCAATTATAGAATATAGATTTAATACAATTTAATCCTTACCTAATGGAAAACCTAACATTTCTACTTAAAACATTATTGTAAATAAGACTCATTCTTTTCCCTCTCCTAAAACCCATGTTCATCTTTGTGGGTTGAGGAAGAGTAGTGAATTTCAAACTTGAGGTAGACTCTTCCTCATCGTCCCTAACACAGCGCATATTTTTTTTGGAACTCTATATTTTGACCGTGCAAACCTTTTCTGATACTTGATAGTATAATTTTAGATTTGAAGTTTATGTTGGAATTAGTAGATAGTATACTAGATCCAACAATTTGTTGATTTATTATACTTGTTTGTGCAGCGTATTAATTCAAGAAATTGGATTAACAACTTTAATGGATTTATTGTTGTTGCTCAAATAATAAAGATATGCTTATGTTGATTCATTATTATTGCACTTTCTCCTATTTGATGATTTCTAAGTTAAATTTGTATCTATATGTGCACTGCCATATTATTGAGACAGCCTATTTTTCTCATGCATTGTTTTTCTATATTTTATGATTCTATCTCATAATTTTTATATCTTATGCTTGACCTTACCTTATTCTGGGGGAAGGCCTACTTAACAATTTTGCAATGAGGGATTGAGTTGAGTGAGATTTCTATAGCGATAGATGATTGTGGCCAGCAGTTCATTTGATGCAAAAGAAAAATGTATGTACTTTTAACGATTACAGTAAAACTACAAGCAAGAAGTATGAAGGCAGCATAAATGCAAACATGGTTTCCAGCCTGACAACATGCAACAGCCAAGGAACAATTGATTCACTAATTATGCGTAAGTAAAATTTCCATCTAGGACCACAAAAAAGGACCACAACAAACCACCTGATCTGAAATAATACTGATGTGAAATGCTACTCATAAGATTACATGGATATAGCATTTTGAAAATAACGCATTAATGCTTTTCTATCACGGTCTTGATTAATTCTCTGAACAACTGTGAGTGGTTTATTCCAATTCTTTTAGAGATCAAACTTAATTCTTTTTCTTCCTGAAAGTGCACATCTGTACGCTTCCAAATTTCTCAACATAGAAGAGGGGAAAGAGGATTTTTTTAGAGTAAAAATGCAATCCATGCGCAAAGGGTCAAGAAGAAGATCAGATCCTCACTTAAAAATAAATTTAATTCCATAACTTTGAGGTGTTATTCTTCGCAAATCAGTGTCTGGGCAAAGGGAGTTGCATAAGCTTCACGAGTATAGGGACAAATTTTAGGTTGTCAAAGAAAGCACACAACAATATCTTACCTCCAACCCTAGCCGAGCGACTCTACCTTGTCTCTCGCTCCCTATAAATCCCACCGCCGGTAAATGCCACACCGCCGTCGCCAGTTTCCTCGCCGAGAAGGCCGCCAGAGGATCTCCGGAAGAAGGCCACCCCACTCCTCGCGTCGACGTCTTCTCCTTCCGGACGGCTCCATGGAGCTTCCGCGTCACAAGGGCAGTGACGGGGCCACTCTGTCTACTGCCCGAAAAAGACTGGTTCCTGATAGGACGGCGTAGGCGGCAACCCCGTTTTAGATGCCAATTGGAGGCGGGAGGGAGGCGGGAGTTCCGGTGGCAGCCGATCGCCGGATTTGCCTTTTCCGGTAATTCCTCCCGCTCAGCGGATCGGGCCATTGAGCTTACTCATAACTTCTAAAAACAGACACATAAGTTTTGTACACGGAGATTTTTTTTTCATTTACCTCGAAATTTTCAAAATGTCCCTACAATTTTAAAGTTAACAAATTACACCTTGAAATTGTCAAACATTTCCATTTCACTTCCTAATAAATATTTTTCTGTTATTTTATATAATGAAAAGTACAAACACCCACCAAACCCATCCTGTCATTTTTTATTAAATAATTTAACAATATAATGATTAAAAGTAAAACAAGGAGTGTTAAAAAAAATTACAATGGTGCTTTTAAAAAAAAAAAAAAAAGTGATTTCGCTGGTCTTAAGTGTTCCTCGTCATGATGAAATGATGAAAGAAGATAAATTAGGATATCAAATGACCTCCGGAATGGGAGGAATTTTATTGTATGTTTTTAATATCATCACTTGGACTATAGTACTTGTTCCGGTAAAATAATGACATTTTACTTAATCCCGTTAGGAAATTTTAGTATTACCCATGGTACGTACTTAATTTACATAATTCTAAAATTAGATATCATATTTTTATTTTTTTTCATTTTCAAATTTGTATTCTTCCCATTTAAAAATTCACTATTTTTTATTTACGAGAACATAGATATATTAAGCAAACTTGTAAGACTACAGTAGGTTTTGGTTTAAAATAATTTAAAATTTTTTAAATTCACCAGTTAAGTTCAAATTTTAAAAGTCTCTTTAATATATTTGTGCCCTCTATCTTAATTTGATAATGTAAATTGAAAATAGTAAAATTTTAAACTTGTAAAAACTTTATAAAATTTGTCATAAACTTATTATAAAGTCTAAAACAATGATGCTCATTACTTAACATCACCGATAAGTTCCTATTTAGAAAATATCACACTTTTAAATTTTCACATCAACCAACTTCATCTGGGAAATCAAATTCGTGTCACATTTTATATCCTTTATTTAATAGATCAAATATTTTCATTCTAATAATTTTTTTTCCATCCAATTATCATCGTTCAAAAAAAATATATTAGAATTAACATTGTGTATATACATAATTAAAAAATAAATTAAATATCTATATAATATACTCCTAACATCAAGAATTATATATATATATATATATATATATATATATATATATATATATATATATATATATATATATATAATTTAATCATATATTCAAATATTATTATATTATTGATAGTATTTCCATACTTTCCTCCATTTAGATCAGATTTTCATCATAGTCAAAAGAAATTATCATCTCTGAATTTAAACCTAAAATTTTTTAAATCAAAATTAATATAGTCATGCAAACTTTAATGTAGGCATGTTCTCCTATCTAAATTCAATAGTGTATACAGAGAATAGTGGATTTTTTAACATGTTAAGAAAATTTTAAAAATGAAAAGAAAAACAAGAGGTATAACGGGAATGTAACATGTATTTTTTGAAATTATAAAAATTGAACACGTGAAACGGATAACATTCCTAACCGATTTAGTAAAATAAACAAAACACAAAGAATGTCTTGGCACAATATAATATACGGCAATTTACTAAAGGGCACATCAGAAATTTAAATTTATGAAAAAACATACACTACTTTAATATTTATCAAAGAACGTATTATTTTAAATATATTTACTATTTTACCTTTATGACAATTTGACTTTTTTTATCATTTTCTTTTTTTCACTATATTTCTCCCTCTATTTTTTTTTTTATAGGCACAACATATGAATAACATTAGTTAATTTTTTAATAACATTTTAATACATTTGAAGAACCAAAAATAAACAATGAATAGTATATTTAAACTCCTTGCAATTTCAGAAATCCACTGAAACTAAAATGAGTATAATCAAAACTCTCTAGGTCATATTAGGCCAAACGTGGGTCTGATATCATCCCATATCAGACCCAACGTGGGCCTAATATCATCACATATCAGGCCCAATCTATGAAAAGCCGAAATAAATAATGAACATCATATTTGAACTCCTTACAACATCAGAAATCTATAGGAACTGAAATGAGTTCAATCGGAACTCTCTAGGTCCATTAGTGGATTTTGACCGAAATCCACTGATTGACCTAAAGAACTCCGATTACACTCATTTTAGTTCCAGTAGATTTCTAAAATTACAAGGAATTCAAATATACTATTCATTATTTATTTTTGGTTCTTCAAATATATTAAAATATTATTAAAAAATTGACTAATGTTATTCATATATTCTGCCCATAAAAAAAAAAAAAAGAGAGAGAAGAGAGAGAAATACAGTGAAGAAAAGAAAACGATAGAAAAAGTCAAATTGTTAGGAGGATAAAATAGAAAATATATTTTAAAAAATATATTCTTTGATAAATACCAAAATAACATACGCCTTTTGATAAATTTAAATTTCTACCTGCACCGTTATAAATTGTCGTATAATATATGAGAGCTTAGCATGTATTCAAGTGTGCATGTGACTTTTACTTGCATCTTTCTCAACAACAATTATATATATACATTTCTATACAATTAAAATTCATATTCAAGAATGAAAGTCAATACTTGCATATGTAATATATATATACACATGATTGTATGCATTCATGGGAATGGTGATAGACTTTGACCATGCACAGGGCAGTTGGCATGAGATCGATGTAATGGAGTTGGAAAAGTTTTACATGCGGTCAACGATGATTGGCATGTGACTTCGTAGGAACTTTGGATCTCAGAGTTTGTTTATACATTGCTGCAGCTTGAGGAAAGGGAAGGGAAGGTGTTGACTTTGAGGCAGCAAGGAGATGGGTGTTGGAGGGTTGAAAGACTGAATTCATAAGAGATAAGCTGTTGACTTTTGCCTTTGCACAGTTGAGAAGCTAACTGGAATTTTTCATACAGACGATGTGGGCTTTAGAATATCAGGATCTATTCATGCTTAACCTGAGATTTTAACTGAAACTAGTGATGGATCTGAACAGAAAGATAATCGATACGCCAATTGGGGAATTTGAAAGGGAGGGGCCAATAATTCAGAGTTTCTGGTGCATATAAACTTCGACCCATAAGCTAAGTTAAAACATTTCACATGATAAACTTGCTCAGTAATCAACAAAAATACAAGCTCAGTATTTGACAAAACAAGTTTGATAGAATTGAAAAGAAAGTTTAAATTCCATTTCAACAATAAAACTAAAACTCTCAACAAATCTAGGATTTTCTCATCAAGTCGATAACAATTGAGGCAGCCAACATCCTGCAGAACACAAGATGTAAAGTTTCAAAGAAATGGCACTTAGGAAAAATAAATAGTTAATAAATATTCAAGCTGAGACATTTAACGGTTCCAGAATTTTGTAAACAGCTGAGAGATTGGTGTGAAATAAGCCAAATGACTCGTTTGCAATTCATATATTTGCTCATTTCAATATGTATTTGCTTCAAAAGTAAGGTATTTGTTTGTTGGTAGAACAGAATGAGAATATAACAACAATAATAAATCATACCAATGTCAACTATAGGAATATTGACTGCTCATGTTCTCTGAAATGAAAGGTTTCCAGTTTAATTAATATCAACTTTCTAAGATTATTTTTATCAAATCATCTTTGATTTCGCTTCATTGAACATATTCATGTCTACAACTATGTTTACCATCTACCATACACGAAGACTATATCAAAATATAGAAACACAATGGGCATAAACAAAACGAACAGAAGAACATGTAAATAGGAAAATATTTACAGTAACACAGAACCTGAAAGAAGAATCATCATGAATCGGCTAAATCAATAATGATTTGCACAATCTTGCTTGATGTGCACAATTTAGGTTGAATTCGATATACAACATTTCCATTTCCTTTAACATAAACCTTCATTTCTTTTATAGTGTTTTTATATCTCATAACAATTGAGTGCAGCATGTTTTTATCTCTGTTATCCATTCATATTGCCTATCTAGATCTTTTTTGTTCTCTCAAGGAATAAAAGACTGCCATCTGGTTTCATTCTCAATGTGATTCATTCAATCCTATTTTTCTATTGGATAGCATGTTCCTTAAACGTTGTTATTTGTTCCTAGAGCAGAGAAAACAATAACCTAAACTACATTTATTCCTCGAAAAAAAAATCCACCGACAATGTCAATCTATACAAGTATGTTCACTTAGTTGATCCAGATAACAGTGAACTCTTGTTACCAAATCAGTGTCTACCAAAGCCACACACATGGGAAAAGATGATATAATATGTTCTCATGATAACCTATTGCATCCAGATGAAAATTTAGAAAATAGTCAAGCTGACAATATGAATCTTGGCACTGAAGTCTCGAATGTGATTGTTTTAATTTAGAGCAACATTAAATTGTATAAGCTACCAGTACGTTTTGCCAAAAAGGAAAATATTATTACCTATTAAAAGAGTAGTACTTTACCAAGATAATAGTTATATAACCATGATTCCACATTTACCAATTTGGCATAATTTCTTACTATTTCATCTCTGAATAGGTATATCATAGTAAAAAATATTACAGCCAAGAAAAATGAATATCAGAAAGGACAATTGATGTAATAAGCAATTTCTTGCCAGGAAGTTGCATCTATAAATCAATCTCTTCCATTTTACAATTGTCAAATTTTATTACTTTAGTAACTTATTTTCACATAGAACATAAATCAACAGGAATTAAGGCTTCTATGAGAATTCAATCAGATTCGATGTCCCTTATCTTCTTTCATGTTGCATTGTAGCCATTCTTTAAACCAAAGCTTGCAGACAAGAAAACATTTTGACTTATGATTTGAACATCTAAAGCTCAAAAGCTTAAATCTAATCCAGAAACACAAATAGCGCCACATTGTTTTACAAAACACATTGGCTACATATGTAGGTAAGTTCATTAATATCCAAATTTATTAGTTTACACCATTTATATGAATGATTGGTCTCATGTGGGGAGAAAGATACAGTAAACAACACAAAATAATCGGATGATCTGGTTCTACATACACCATACTTCGTTGCCTTGCATATTCATATGGTTCATGTAGTCAAATTCTATGTGATATATAATATATGCATTTCCTTGTGATCTCACCAAAATTTGTTCAAATATTCAGTTAGCAATCTATATCATATAGGTTTACTAGATTCAATCAATCATACTCTGTTAAGCAATAAATTACAGTAAAGTTAATTAGTTAACCACTTATCATGTTAGGAAAGAGTTTAATTTATAATTATATTTATATAATGGACCACTGCACTTGTCCATTTGGGAGGAACAAACACTGACCCTTCTAAGTTCAACACGCCTCCTCACAGTCATAATGTATGTACAATGTTTTTTAAAAAAGGATTTAATCCAGACCTAAATAGCAAAGTTGATTGTTAACCACATTGCTCAAAAGCTCAAATTTTTAATTTATATTTATATAATGGATCACCGTGCTAGTCTAGCCTCAACAGATTGCACTTGAACCAAATTCACTATTTGGAATCTCTTAGCTTCAACAGATTTGCAAACGAACTAAATTCACCATCTAGTTTAAATTGAATTCTATCCGGTATAAAGCATCAAAGTGATCAAGAATGAGATTGCTTATCTTAAAAAATGCTAACAATGTAATGAAATGGTTAATGATGGCTCCAAACAACAAGAAGATGTTGGAGCATGTGGGGATTGGGATGCTTTGTGAAATTCAATGGTAGTTGCTATAGTGATGGCATTATATTAATTTTCTTTCTTATACTTATCTAATAACCTTAAATGTCATTCATTGAAGTTTTTTACGCCTCTCATGTTTTATCAATTGATAAATTTTTTATACATTGATAAACACTAATCTCCAATGAATAAATATGCTTCTGCAAATAACAATGTTTCCAAGTCATTAGGCCAACTTGGTGCGGGACGATGGTCAATTCGCTATGTGTACTCAACTAGTTACATGTACAACACAAAATTACATGACATAGAATACATGGAAGTTGCATAAATTTAACACTTGAGATCATCTATAGCAGTAATAATTTAAAGAAAATTGAACCACATAATCAAAGTTTCTAATATTATAGAGTTCACCAAAAAATATAGCGCAAAACTCAAAAGTGCACCCCTAATTAAGAGAAATATTAGATGAGCACCCCTTTTTCCAAAAAAAAAAATCAAATAGGCGCCCCTCCCATGATTTTATCCTGGAATTACCCTTTGACCCAACGTTGTTGTAGAAGCTACCGGGTAGCTGCTACAACGTGTAGAAGCTACCCGGTAGCTACTACAACGTGTAGAAGCTACCCGGTAGCTACTACAACGTGTAGAAGCTACCCGGTAGCTGCTACAACGTGTTTAGGGTGAGTTTAGGATTTAGGATTTATACTGTGTAGAAACTACTCGATAGTTGCTACAACGTATTTAATGTGAGTTTAGGATTTACAATTTAGGATTTAGGATATTTGAACACTATTATATCAAAATACTATTTACCAATTTGTCAAAATTATTTAAACCATCAAACTAACTTTCAAACAGTTGAAAAAGCTATTTTTAAATAATAGTTTTCAAATATCCTAACCCTAAATCTTAAATTCTAAACTCACTAAACACACGTTGTAGTAGCTTTTACATGTTATAGCAGTTGCTAGATAGCTTCTACACGGTATAAATTCTAAATTCTAAACTCATCCTAAATATGTTGTAACAACTACTCGTAGCTTCTACACGTTGTAGCAGCTATTGAGTAGCTTCTACACGGTATAAATCATAAATCCTAAACTCACCCTAGATACGTTGTAATATCTTCTACACATTGTAGAAGCTACCCGGTAGCTTCTATATCAACGATGGGTCAAGGGGTCATGTCGGGATAAAATTATGGGAGGGGCGCCTATTTATTTTTTTTAAAAAAAAAGGGACAACCTTTTGATGATTTGTAAAATATGGGGCGCCCTTTTGATTTTTGCCTAAAATAATATCATAACTCAGTAGTATTAATTTCACCACAACTAATTATCCAATAAAGTAACTTAAAACAATCTAAAGGCTGCAATCATCATCTTGGCCAACCAAAAGATTAGTCTCATAAGGTCCAGATTTCAATTATCTCTTCTCTCTTACAGTGAAACAGTGAATCACAGAGGAAACCTAAAGGTATACATGATTGTCAAAAACATGTATATAGAAGATCAAACTGACAGATATAGGAAAACAACACTTAGAGAGTGAAGCTCTGCGCCTGGGAAGTCCATTTGTATTCGTAGCATATAAGTGATCTTATTGATGACTTATATAGGCTTTTCAAAAGCCTGTTTAATTGCTTAGTCATGCTACCATCATAAGAGTACTCTCATCCCAAAAGTGGCTATATAAAAAGTAAAATTTGATTATTAATCAATTCTCCTCACCAAATAACACTTGTGTCAAATATAAGAACACAAAAACAAAAGATTATGATTTTATTACATATCCTGTGCTCATCTTCCTGTCCTTATCAAAAAGTAAATAGGCTATGAACCCCTTTAGGAGGCAATTTTAATCTACTTTATGGTATCACATTATCACTTCAGTTCTCAGAAACCAGAGCAACAAGGTCTCTCTTAAATTTCCTTGTGGTGTTCCCATTTACTCTACTTACATGAGACTAGGCCAGCAGGTTTCTATGTTTCTCAAATAGTTACCCAGAAATGCCAGCGCAAACCTCTCTTACACTGATGTGTGATTATTTTTATTTAATTTAATCGTAGCTAACTCAAACTGCACCCTATGTTTCTTACATAGCAATCCTAAGAGGAATTTCTCTACATGGAGGAAGCACATAATCTGAGATGTGCCAAGATAATGTTAAGAAACTGAAGAGCAGATTAGAAAGAATAAATTATCATGCCTGTAAGAGTCACCAAGATGATATATTTTCTTTTCCTGCACAAGAGCAAAAAAAGAACAAAAAAAATTGATACCCATGTATAGGAAATAAAAATCGCTAAAAGAAAATCACTGACCTAATCCCTCATCCCCTCCAACTCTTCGGCCAGAAAGCATGGATGCTATACCCAGTCTTCCAATTATCTAAATATATCACCTTGCTCACAGCCCAGTAAGCCAGCAGCATCCCGACCAGCATGAATCCCCTCTGAACGGAGATGTTCCGAAATCTGACCAGCAAATGAGTTACGAAGGCCAGAACAAGACCAACGACCATGTATAGGGATCCAATGGCGAAGCCTTCCGCCCCCAGCTGCATCCCAGATCCCTGGTAGAAGAAGATGAGGCGATCGGGGTTGCTGCGGTCGGGTAGCACCATGGGCATGTTACGGATGATATTGTGCATCGTGCCCGAGACTCCAAAGAAGTAAACGAAAAGAGCGAGGGACATCCAGACCCGTCGGTCGTGAAAGAAGGTGTCGCCCTCAAGTATGCGGCGTATTAGGAATGGGGCGGAGATGAGGACGGCAGCAAGAAGAAAGAGGACCTGGCGGAGGGAGATAAGGGGTGGGCGTAGGATGGGACCACCGAGGGAGATTTTGGTCTTGGCCTCAACGAAGTCGGCCATGGAGTCGGCACCCCGGGAGATGTCGGACTGGTCCATGGAGACGGAGTCTCGGAGGGAACGAGTTGATGGAGTTACGAGGCGGGCATGGGGAAGGCTGGAGACGCCAAAGAGGCCAAAGGACTGTTGGGACTCCCCAAACTCGATGTCGCAGAAGAAAAGGCGAGAAGACGAGACGTCGTCTTCTTTGTGGTGGGCAGCGAAGGAGGCGGAGAGGAGGGAGAACTCAGAATGGAGGTGGGGGAGATGAAGCTCGGCCTTGGAGCGGAGTTGGTTGGCATCGAAGAAGATGAGGAAGGAATAGGGACGAGGCGTGTCGACGGAGCTAAGGAAGCGGGAGACGAGGCGGTCGTTGAGGCGGATCACACCGGAGGGTGACTGATCTCGGAGAGTCTGAAGCTCCGCTACCAGATCATCCCCCGAAGGAACGGCGGCGGAGGTGGCGGCGGCGAGGAGGATGAGGGTAGCGATCGGGATTAGGGAAGCCATCTCTTCACCCTGCACTCCTGCAGGTCTGCGCTCCCGATTACCAAGGAAATTTCAGTTTAACCCTAAATATCAATTAATAGTTTCACTTTAGATCTACAACATATTTAAAATTTAAGCAAAACCCCTATAGAGCGTCCTGAAAGTTGAAAGTTTTCCGATTAACGCCCCCGACTTTAGATTTTTCCGCACTTCCTCTCATTTTTCTTTAAATACTTCGGCAATTTACCAAATATGGTACGCTAAATTCTAAATATCAAAAAGAGCACTATAAGTTTTATATTTACCAAAGGACGCAATCAAATATGATATTCTTATTCTACCCCTCTCACCAACCTTCTCTTTCCCTATCCCATTTTTCAAGGCATTTGAACCATATTTTTATTTGAAAATGATTTGAAAATATTATTGAGGTTCGGAATTTTCTCCCTCTCTCTCAATATGTGCAGGCCTAATATATTTTCTTAACTCTCCGATTTCAAAAATATGACGCTATGTTTTAGTGGCGAGATTGTCCCCCCACCGAAAGCCTACGCAACTATCTTCGTGTGTTTCTCAAACGACGTCAAGTGTTTCCGACGAAATCTACAGTGATCGTCTCTCTATAGTGAAGGGTTTAGGGTTTCTATCAAAACTCTCCTTTTAGAATAGTGCAAGGAAGTTTGACGGGTGTTTTAGGCTTTGTTGTTCAATTATCCGTAAGGGTATCTATCCTGGACATGCTCACCTTAAAAACTCATAGGACCTGACTTGGTCAAACGATACTGTTGCTGGATATATTCAAAAATAATGTGCATCTTGATTTGGAAAAGCTCAACCAATTCGGGTTTGGTTGTTAATAATTTTAATTTTTAAAATTTGTAGGCTGGAGTTGATGTTGGGCACAAACTACACTGGAACAGTGTGTTATGTCACTTTAACAGTTTTTTTCGAGCATCCACAATGAAAGGAGGGCATCATGAATATGTTATTTTACATGATCAACACATAGCGATGATCAAACAGTCCCCTCTTTAGTATTTTCTTAAACATACAAGATATACAGTATATCCGTGGTATATTAGTCAATGAAAAATGATATGCTCAAGAAAAAAAACTCAAGGAAAAGCTCAATGATAGACACATAAAGTGATGAGGCCCACAAAAAGTGAAATGGTGGGTCATGACTTTATGTGTTTATCCTTGAGCTTTTCCTTGAGCATATCATTGCTCTTAGTCAATATATTTCAAAATTGGGATTGTACTACTCAAATCTTTAGATTCTCGGGTACAACTTATAATTGTGAATTTTAAGCACAAAGTAGTAAGTAGTAAGTAGTATAGTAAAATAAAATAGTTTGGAAAACTTAATTTTTTTTTATTTTGGTTAGCAAATTACCCTAGTATTGGGATATTATACTCAATGTAGGTCTGATATGATCTTATATCAAGTCCAATGTGGACCTGATATGATTTTATATCATGCTCATCATGTCTTAGAAGATAACTAATCATTTAAATTTTTTAGGTGTACCGGTTGCCTTCACTAGAAAAAAATATTTCTTTGTTGCTTGGTATTGCAGACTAAGATACTATCAGGCCCATCGTGTCTTAGAAGATAACTAATCATTTAAGTTTTTCAGGTGTACCAGTTGACTTCACTAGAAAAAATTATTTCTTTGTTGCTTGGTATTGTAGACCGAGGTGCTTTGGTTTCTATCAATTCAACTAAAGCTTCGGGTGTCCTTCTTCTTGCTTGCTTCTCAAATAAAAAAGAAGCTATCATATCAAGAATTGAGAAGTTGCTTAAATTTTATGCCAATAGAGTTGAAGTAGATGATGACGTTTTATTATTTTACAAATTATACATTTTGTATATATTTATTTGTATTTTATTTTATTTCTAGTACATATAAGATCTCTTTAGGTCTTATAGATATAGTAGATGATTTTAACAATTTTGTTAGATTCAATTGGTTGAAGCAATCCATAAATTTATGATTCCACAATTACCTAAAACTGAAGACATATTTTTATCGACTCAGACATATCACTCCAACACCAACCTCCCTTATCTAAAGGAATTTGTTGGCCTTTTGACTGTGAATTTATTTTTGATGTTAAATTTGATAATATTTTATGGATATTTATGAATATGTAACACTTGTTATAATGAATTAGGCATGATTTTTGAAGCATGTTCTAATCCAAAAATCATATAATATTTAAGGAGCACGAATAAACAAGTAGAGGAATATTCCTTCACATATTAGTAAAGTGAGGATCATGTTCAACCGAGTCTCACCTAAAGAGATAAATATTGAAAATTGTCACCTAACTTAGGTTATTATGTAGTTTTTAACATTTATTTTTATACTTTGATAGGTGATCCGGCGGTAAGAATGGGGGACCCACTTCCTGAAGGGTCCCAGCTTGAGGACAGATGGAGGGCTGACTAAGCGGTTAATGGTCGCGCCTAGCAGTTGAGTAGGTCCGAGCGGAGCCAAAGATAACCCAGCCATGGGCTTGGGTTTCCGACGCCAAGGCAGGAAGACTGAATGGCCGAGCGGGTGTCCGCCCGGCTGGGACCGAAGGGCCGAGCGGGTGGTCCGTTCGGCCAGGATAAGGGCGAGGATACAAAGATTAGCCGAGCGGTCTATTCGTTCGGCTCAGGATATGGGATGTCAGCAAAGGCATGTCTGATGATTACGCCGTATACAAGAGTGCACGATGGAGGATCTCGCCGTCACATCATGGAGAGGTTGATACAGTAGCGGTATGGCCTTATGGATGCCCTTCTGACAAACCCATACCTGAGCATGGTCGAAAGCAGGTGATTGCTTTGATTGGCGCGCCCAGGCTCCTTCGAGAGGTCTATATAAGGCCTTCATTTCTTCATCGGAGGTACGCGGGTCTTAATCTCTGAAGCCACCTCTTTGTTATTCCTCGCCTGACTTGAGCGTCGGAGGGCCGTCGCCGGGACACCCCTCCCCGCTCGGTTTGTTGCAGGTTCGCCAGAGCACTCGAGGGTCCAGCAGGGAGCGCCACGTCCCCAGCGTCCGTTGACTTCTGATTCGGACAGGATCAATAGGTTATGATTGAACTAATCCCTACCCAATATAAAAAATATTGATTGAATATGAAAAAATAATGGTTGAGAACCTTGATTTCGTTGATGACATTCCATGTCCAATGGAGAGATCACAATTGGATGACACAGAAGTAGGAAGCCAAGGCAATAAGGAATATTGTAACTATATTATTCAAGCAAACCGAATAAAGGAGCTAACATTGGAGAACATGTATCTGAATGAAAGAGTGAAATAATTACTTGAAATAATAAAAAATAAAGGCATGCAGGCTCAATCAAGTGATTTTACAGTCGATCCTCATTCTGAACTAGTAGCGTTTGGAACCAAGAGTAGGAGAGGACATGACTAAAATTGCTATGATTACAAGGATACTCTAATTGATAGTCTATTGTGGTTGTAACTTTTACCTAAGAGGAAGTGGAGCAAGATACAAATATGAAAACTTGTAGAGAACATTTTACTAGAAGTAGAGGGTCAAAATTTTATAAAAGAACATGATGTTGTGGAAAGGGGAAAGGAAAATTTGATGGAGATGATATAAAAAAAGAAAGAGACAACATCACAATTATTGAAGACAATTCCAAAGAAGGTGCAGAGAAGGAAATAGCTAGTATTGCCCAACTTAATAAAATGAGGAAACAAACTATTGCGGTAAGTATGTATTTGCATATAAAATAGTTTTTGTTGTTTGATGTAATTCATTAATTAAATATGTTTTACTTTTATAGTCGTAGTTTGTGAAAAAATGATTTAAGACTTTGAAGAAGAAAAAACAAGATGAATATGTGACCCACTGGCCACTCGTTAAAACAATTGGAGAACTTGAAGTATAGTAGTATATATAGTTTATTTAATTAAGTGATAATTTGAGATAATTATCTAGTTATTTAATTTACTTTCCTGATTTATAGTGAATTTTACAGGTTTACAATTGAATTAATTTGGGAGTGTTGAAACCCCAAGGTTGTTTTGATATGATCAACCAAGTTAGGTTAGGTCTTGTGATGTTTTAACCTTGTGTCTAAGTGTGCAGGAGATTAGGAGCACATGAAGTCGAGCAAAAGACACATCTAGTGAGAAGGACGGCACATGAGAGAGCCAACGGGCTCGGTGCGTCCGAGGGGCGAGGTGCTGCAGAAAAGTACGCGGGCGGACGAGAAGGAAGCGTGTGGCGTTTCCAAGGGACGAGAAGCCAGAGCGGAAGGTTGCTCGAGAAGGTCGAAATTGGATTCAAGTGAGTCTTATTTCGGTTGGCCGAAATCATCCAAGCGAACGGAGCCGGAGCGGAAAACCCGGACCGAGGTGAGCTGAACCGGAGAAGAGGGCCTGGACCCAGTCTAGGCGCCCGAACCTGGATTTTATCCAGAACACGGTCAAACGCGTTCTATGCGTAAGCGATAAAGTTTATCCCTTTCTAGGTGCCTGGAACGCTTCCAGACGCCCCGACCAAGGTTATAAATACAGCCTTGGTTCAGAAACTTTTTAATCAGCAAGCAATTAGCATTACAACACTTGTGCGTTCTTCTTTTAGTTTAAGCTTCTCATTTATGTACTTTCACAATTGTAAGAGGCTTCTCCGCCTGAAGGAGATACTTAATGCAATCCATTCCTTGGATTAACAACCTCCCCGGTTGTAACCAAGTCAAAATCGTGAACCTCATCTTTTTAAGTCGCTTCCTTTAATTAATTTAGGCAAGTGTTTTTTTAAAGTCCGAGAAGGGGTTTGTTTTTATATTGTGCAGGGTTATTCAACCCCCCTTCTAGTCGGCCACTAACGGTCCCCAACAAGTGATATCAGTGTCCGGATGCTTCAGGAGGACTAACCGCCGATCGGAGCAAAGATAATGGTCGGACCAAGCATATACCCGCCAAAGTTCGAGGGGGAGTTTGCTAGCTGGAAAAAGTGAATGCAGGTATTTTTTTTAAAACTGATTTCGATTTACTTCTAATAATGGAATTCAGTTTTATAGCACCAAAAGTTAAAGAAAAATACTAGTGGATGAAAAAGGAGCACGCCGACTACGTGGCAAACGACAAAGAAGAGGCAACTACGACTCAGCAAAGGAGCTTTGGGAGAAGTTCTTTGAGCTACACGAAGGGACGTCCGAAGCCAAGCTCGCAAGACAGGACTTACTTTGCAATCAGCTGACCAACCTACGGCTTGAAGAAGATGAAACAATTATGCATCTTCACTCGAGAATTAAGGAGCTCATCACCGGACTATCGAATCTTGGAGAAAATGTAAGTAACCGAGATTCGCTAAGGTACGCGTTAAATCCATTCCCTAGGAATATGAAATGGGCTTCACTAGTATATGCTTTTTATATCTCTAAGGACTTAGAAACTATTACTTTAGAAGAATTATTTTCTACGTTTGAAGTGCATGAATCGAGATGTGCAGGTACGAAGGAGTCGAATCACAACATCGCCCTCAAGGCAACGAGAGATGAACATGAGTCAGAATCTTCTCTCGACGACGAGGAAATGATAATGATGGTAAAGCGCTTTAAAAAGTTATTTAAATCAAGTAAAACTAACCCTTTGCAGGGTAGAAAGAAAATGACGATCAGGTGCTACCATTGCAATGAAGAAGGGCATGTCAAAGACAACTACCCCAAGCTAAGGAACAAGAACAAGGGCAAAGGAAAGAAGTTAATCCAACCAAAAAAGTTCAAGACACTAAAAGCGACATGGGACGATATGTCGTCAGAATCGGAAGTCGAGGCCTTCTCCAGACTTGCATTAATATCAAGTCATCAAGACAAAGGCTACGATTCAAGCTCGTCCGAAATGAGCATCGAGAGCATCGATGAAGGGGAAGCTACGTTGAAAGAAAGCAGCAGTTCAGGGGGAGCCATAGATAACGAGATCGACAAGATCAGTCAGGTACGATCTCTTCCTCTTGATAAATTATTTAAGTTTGTTAAAGTATTAACTAAAGATTGCTGCAAATTAGAAAAAAGAGGTTAAAAGTTTAAAATTAATTCTAGCTAAATCTTACCCGTTAGAAGAGTTTGACAAAGTAAAATTAAAAAATGATAATTTGTAAAAAGAAATAAATAACTTAAAAAATCTTGTATGCTCATCTAATACAAGCTTTAGAAAATTTAATAATCTAAATTGGTATTTTAGATATCATAAGGGAAAATTAAAAATATTTCAAAGAAATATATCCCTAAGGAATACCTAATTAATCTAGTTGGCTGAAACCTATATTGGGTTCTGAAGTCATGTTTAACTTGAACCTTAATTTAAATTTAGCGTTTTCAGCAAGAAAATTAAACGTTTAATTTTTGTATGAGGCTTTGTCTAGAAGTGGTTGATGATCTAATAACTAAGAAGGTTTAGTGCCTCGCCACAGCCTAGAAGCCAAAATATTGAAATAAAATTTTTAATTGACTAACTGTCATGCCCCGAGGGTAAGGGTGTCCAATCGAAAATCAGACAGCACCTCCCCTGTAATAGTGACAATTGGAACCAATATACATTCACACTCAACATTTAAATATATTCAACAGCCCACACGGCTGGATATAAGCACAACCATGCAGTTTATAAGCAGTCCACACGGCTGAAAGTAACACAACCACGCAGTTTATAAGCAACCCACACGGCTGAAAGTAAATACAGCGGAAATCATAAAAATATTCGAATGTAAAACCAACAAAGCAATTATCCCAAAATACCTACAATCACCATACTAAACTCCAAGACCCACATCAACTTATTAGAAAGCAAATACGCAAAATCAATATACCACCCAAACAGTAACAAGATCGAAAGGAAAACAATCCTCGAATGTGTAGTGGGACTGGTAGCCAAGACTCTCCAAGCATCCTTGATTCATCTACCTGCTACCTGGAGAAAGAAAAACTAGTTTGTGGGGGTGGTGAGTACTGGGACTCAGCGGGTAAGGGAAAGATAGTGCATGAACATAATATACAAATAGAGAGTGAGTCAACAGTATACAGTCTCATAAGAGAAATAGAAGATACTAAAATAAAACCGTAATATATGCTCATACCTGAAACCATATCCTAGGATAGGTAATAGAAGATTAGGAGTAATACCGATCGACTACTGAACTATTCATCACTATGAAGGTATCATATGAGGTAAAGGCATTCTATCAATAAGTAAACCGGAGTCGAACAACATGCGATCAATACATATATAGCTCAACAAGTATAAATGTATCACATGGCAAACGAACAACTGTAAACATAAGAAAGCAACAACAAAGAAACAATAGCATAGGTAGGTTCGGAGCCTATGTCGACTTCTACTCCAAGGCCCGCGATCCTTAACTACGTTGTTGGGCAATCCACTAAAACTCTTCTTTCCAAAACCTCCAGAAAGAAGCAATTCATACAATGAAATGAGTAAAATGGTAACTGTTGGAACCCCAAGGTGTTTTGATGTAATCAAACAAGTTAAGTTAGATCATGTTTTGTCTAACCCTTGTGTCTAAGTGTGTAGGAGCTTAGTAACACAGGAAGTCGCGACTAGCGAGAAGGATGGCACGGGGAGAGAGTTGACGAGCTCGGTGCGTCTGAGGGACTAGGTGACCGCAGAAGAGTACATCGGTGAACGAGAAGAACATACGCAACGTTCGAGGGACGATAAACCGGGAAGGAAGGCTGCTCGAGGAGAAGGCTGGAACTTGAGTTCGGGTGAGCCTATTTCGGATGGATGAGATCACCTAAGCTAGCAGAGCCGGAGTTTAAGAGCCGGACCGAGACGAGTTGAACCGAAACAGAGCTGCCGGACGAAAAAAGTCAACCAGAGTTGACTTTTGGGATCCGGGGCACCCGGAGCTGACCGGGGCGCCCGGAACGTACTGGGGCGCCCGAACCGAAGATTTTGACCAGATCGAGTTTTGACTCAATCTGAACGTTGGGGGATAAAATTTTATCGCCCCCAGGGCACCCGGATCCTTTAGGGCGACCCGAACAGTGCTATAAATATAGCACTGATCTGCACAGTCTTTTCAACGAACTTGTAATCCATTTTCTCTGTGCTCTTCTATTCTTTTGTGATGTCAACGCTGTAAAGAGGCTACTACGCCCAGAGGAGATCGTAAGATATTGAGCTATACTTTCCTTGGATTAGCAATCCCCTGATTGCAAACCAAGTAAACCCTCTACGTCTGTTTTAGATTCTGTTTAGTTAGTCTCTTCTATTTTAATTACAAGTTTTATTATCTAGTTAAAAATCCAAGAAAGGGTGTTTTATTTTTCAGGGCAATTCACCTCTCCCCTCTTGCCGACCTCCAAAGGGACCAACAAGTGGTATCAGAGCCAAGGACGCTTCAGGAAGACTAACCGCCGATCGAAGCAACGAGATGGTCGGACCAAGCATTGCTCCACCAAAATTCGAGGGGGACATCACACACTGGAAGTGTCGTAGGAGGTATTCCTAAAAACTGATTTCAAAATTTGGTTAATTATAAAATATGAGTTTGTAGCTCCGACGGATCAGAATGGATAAGAAAAAGAAGAGACCCAGTGGACAAAGAAGGAGCAGAATGATTCCGTAGCGAACAACCGTGTGGAATATCACCTGCTGATCAGCGTGTTGCCGCCTCAAGAAGTCAACCGCATCGGAAGCTACTCGTCGACCAAAGAACTCTATGAGAAGTTCCTAGAGCTCCACGAAGGAACATCCGAAGCCAAGCTAGCAAGAAGAGACATCCTTCGGAATAGACTGACGAACATCCGTTTGGAAAAAGGTGAGAAGGTAGTTGATCTACACGCAAAGGTAAAGGAATTGATTACTGGTCTCGAGAACCTCGGTGAAACGGTAACAAATCATGACACCATACGCTAAGCACTCAATGTGTTTCCTAGAACTCCAGAATGGACATCAATCGTCGACTCCTAGCTACTATATTTCAAAAGATCTGAAGGTGTGCAGGGACAACAATGGAATCAAGCTAGATGATCGCACTAAACGCTACCAAGAAGGATGAACCCGAGTCAGATTCAGAAAAGGATCAGGAAGCATATATTATAAGAAACTTTAAAAAAAAAATAGATCTAATAAATTTAAAGAAATGCAGAATAAAAAGAATCCAAGAAATAGAAGAAGGATGCGTTGCTACCAGTGTCAAAAAGAAGGACACTTAAAAGAAAACTGCCCAGAACTAAAGAAGGACAAAGTCAAGATACCCAAGAATCTAAAAGCAACTTGGGACGATATTTCATCATATGAGTCCAAGATTCAAGAATATGTCGGGATAGTACTGATGGCAAGCTATGAAGGGCAAAGTACATCAGAACTCAGCATCGATGAAGGGGGAGGGCAAAGTACACTTTTACCAACGGTTTGAAAATCACTCCTCTTGTCGCCGTCCCTATATCTTATCGAAGCGGTTTTCGTGACCGTTGGTAAAAATTAAAAAACCGCTCATATTATACTTTATAGGTATGGTTTGAAACCGATCTTACACGTTATACATATAACAACGATTTCAAACTATTTCTATAGCTATATATTCAGGAGCGGTTCAAACCGCTCTAAAACTCTTTAAGTGTTAGAATGATTTTAAACCGCTCTTACATACCATGGATATAGGAGCGATTTCAAAATGCCTAAATGTCATAATTATAGGAGCACTAATCCTACAGGTAGACTCGCCGACCTCGGGCTCTTAACCGGGTCAATGGGTCAAGTGCCCGTTGACCTTATTTTTATTTTCTTTTAAAGTTGGAAAAGAAATTAGTTATTATTGGGATTTGAACCTAGGTTTCCTAAATTATAACATAATATCCTAACCAACTAGACTACCGCTATTAATATTTTTATGTGTTAGTTAATTATTTAATAACTAGTCAATAGTTTATTTTGTTATATTGTTATTCTTAGTAATTAGGAGAAGATTAAAAGACATATTTATTCATTTATTTATTAATTTATAATCGTTTACTGATAGATAATTTTATACGCTAGTTAATTATTAAATAATTAATTAATAATTTTTCTTTTACTATATATTTATTCTTAATAAATCCAACAATGTCAAGTTTAGTAAACGATTTTGATTACCTATGGGTATGAGACTAAGATGATCTATGGAAAGGACTTTGGTTCTAGTTGATGCTGAAAAGGAAAAAATTTAGGTTAGCTTTACTTGCTATTAGAGACTAATAAAAGAAAAAATTTAAGAGAAAAAAATAATAAGGTTAATATGTTTTAAAAATAATGGTTCTATATAAATAATAATAATATTTAATAATATTCTGATCATAAATAATCTAATATTATTTTTAAATTTTAAAATAAATAATTTTTAATAAATGTCATTATAAAATATTTATAAAAAAATATCAAAGTTATATTCTAGTAGTACGAATTGGAGGATGGATAAAATCAAATAAAGAAAGAGAAAGGTTTTTCAGAGTGAGATTTAGGATTTTGGAGTTGAATAGAGGAAGAAGAAAAGTTTCTTGGCGTGAGATCTAGGTTCGGAGTTGAATAGAAAAAGAGGAAAGATTTTTGACATGAGATTTAGAATTTCAGAGATAGATAGAGGAAGATGAAGGTGTGAAGGTTGCGTACGATGCCGGGAATGAAAGTTATGTGTTTAGGAAAAAAATATTAAGGAAAAAAATTTAAGGAAAATACATATAAGAAAGGAAAGAAAATTGGTATATGTAAAATTAAGAATTTTCTTTTAACAAAAATAAAAATAAGAAAAGAATGAAAACCGATATAAAATAAAATTAAGATTTTATAAGTTATTTAAAGAATAATTTGTTTGACTAATAAATATTTATATTAAATAAATAAATTTAAATTTGAGATGTACAAAATAAAATTACATTAAGTAAATTGTACACTTTAATTATTATTATTTTTTAAAAATATTGATCAATTTTAACTTCGATAAGAGTGGTTTATAGAATGACTACTAAAAGTGTACTGTTTGATAACTGTTATTAGAAATTAGAGCAATAGAAACAGTTAGTAACAACGTTTAACATACAACCGCTGCTAAATGTACCAAATATAAGTAGTTTCAAGATTGCTTTTAATAGTTGAATCATTAAGAGTGGTTTCAGCAGTGGTTTATTCAAATCGGTGTTAGAACTATTCAACAAGAGCGGTTGCAAAATCGTTCTAAAAAGGTAAGGCATTAAAAATGATTTAGTTCAAACTGTTTCTATTGTTTAATTTTCAAGAGCGGTGTTAAAATCGCTCCTAATAAACCGCTCCTATACGGGTATTTTTTTTGTAGTGTGCTGCAATTGTCCTCCGCTTGTCCCTTTGACATCTGGGCATTGACCACCTTGACTTTGATCTCCACCTTGCCAGTTGACCTTATGCCAAGTGGGCCTCCATTTATCGCCGCATCAGCTCAGATTAACTTGCAGAACAACTTGGAAGAGCCAATCGATTGGAAAACTCCAATGATCCTGTATCTTTAGCAGGGTGTCCTACCAGCCGATGCCGAAACAACGAGATTAACCAAGAAGAGAGCTAATGCCTATACACTAATCAGGGACTAGTTGTATAAGCGGGCATTCTCTCATCCACTACTCAAGTGCCTAGGACCGGATGAGGCGGATTATACTCTATGAGAAATTCAACAAGGATGTTATGGTGATCATATGGGAGGAATGATGCTAGCTCACAAAGTATTGTTGGTCCGATATTTCTGCCCCACCCTGTAGAAGGATGCCCAGCAGTTGGTGACCACTTGATTCTCTTGCCAGAAGCATTAGAACGTATCTCATCGACCTCCCAGTCAGGTTCGAGACTCTCGCCCAGTGCGAGTTATAAGCGAGCAAGGCTCTCACAACTAACGACCTCTCAGTCAGGTTCTAGACTCTCACCCCAGAGTGAGTTATAAGCGAGCAAAGTTCTCGAGACCAATAACCTCTCATTTACGTTCCATACTCTCGCCCCAGTGAAAGTTATAAGCAAGCAGGTCTCTCGTGACCAACGACCTCTCAGTCGGGTTCCAAGCTCACGCCCCAGTGTGAGTTGTAAGCGAGCATGACTCTCGCGACCAACTACCTCTCGGTCAATATGCTAGACTCTCTCCACAGCATGAGTAATAAGTGATCATGACTCACGACTACTTATTAACAAGCTGGATGTTTTCTCTGATATGATACCCTCCTCAATCATCGCCTTGCCCTACACATGCCTCATTCTTCAGCACATTAGGCGTTTGGTTCGAGAGGAGAAGTAGATAACACTAGAGCTTGAGTACAGTCGGTCGACTACACCTCCTTCGACTACACTTGGAGGGAAGCTTATGATACGGTGCGTAAATGGAGGGCCCGATAATGCCAGAAAGTCAACGGTTAAGAGGAGACGACAGTCAACAGTCAAGGGGAGGTGGCGGTTCAGCTTCCCCACTTCACCCTCCATATAATTCCTGGTAGACAGGTCAGGTCCTCAGGGCTGAGCCCCGAGCTGGGGTTTTAACTAGTTCTCGGCAGGATACCTACTGCTCAGGTTATCCAAGCTCAATCTCTACATATGACCCTGGCACATATGCCAGACAATCCTCTACCGGCTCTGCCCTGGTCGGGTCATGCAGGCTTAGTCCTTCGTCATAGTCTCAGATGATTCCTGGCCAGTTCCGCACAACTCATTCTCTTCATCTCGATCAGACATAGTCCCTTGATACCCCTTGACCGACTGCATACGGGTCAGGACATCAAGGCTTAGTCCTTGTACCACATTTGGGTAATCATCTAAAGCTGTCTACGGATGAACCTAGGCAGGATGGATAACACTAAGCGACAATAGTGTCAAAGAATCGTAACCTCCTGTCAGCGAATAACTGTCGTAAGTCAGAGAATATTATAGTGTTCTGCCATATACTAAGAGTGGAACCTTCCTCCTACCAATAGGAGGTTGCCAGACATCCTCACTCACCCGACATGCCCTGACACTCGACATTCTCTAGCAACGTGCATGCTCAAAAGGCAAGCAGAATCATATAAAAAGAGAGGTCATCTTCATTGGCCAGGTACGCGCACATCCGCACATATCTTAAGCAGTTCCTTTTTCTTCCTTCCTTTGTATACTGCTTCACCAGAAAAAAAACTTGACTTGAGCGCCGGAGGGTCGGTGCCAGGGACCCCTTCCCTGGTTTTTAGTCTCTAACGCTCTATGTGCTTGTCTGGGTATGTGCAGGACCCAAGTGCCACCGGTTCCGTTATCACAAGCCTCTGGTTTCACGTGAGGGTCCAAGTTTCCAACGCACACATATAGGGTATGTCAAAGTCGCCACTCCGTCAATATAGACGTTATTTTTATTGGCCTTCATCTGACTCAACTTTCGGATATAATCATTTATAAATAAAATATAAATAAAAATTATGAATTATTTACAAATAATATCTATAAATAAATTAAATTCATAAGGATAACTCTTATCAAATTTGTCATAAAATAAATAAATTTGTAATATAAAATTAAAAATATAAAATTTTTAAACAATTAAATATTACGATGATGGCGTAGTGTTAACGCGGCGGTCTTTCTTGTCAACCAAGAACCAACAAATAATAAAACACTTTAAAAACAAAAAGTATAATTTAATTTAATTTAATTTAATTACTGTTCCTCTTCTTCTATAAGTACTGAAGTTGGACGGGAAGAGAAACCACAAATCAAATCTACTTCTCGCCTTGCTTGGGATCGCCGCTAGGGTTGTTGTCTACTGCTCCGCAGCAGGTAAGGAAAATCCGATCTTTCCTTTGTTTCTTTCTCTTCTTGCATTCACTAAAAAAGTCAGTTCTTGGTTCTCGAAGTGCATCGTCTAGGTATGAGTTTTTGTTTGGAATCTTCTGGTGGATATGTATTTCGTGTGTTTCATTTCCTATTTGGTATCATCAATTTGGTCCTTGTCTGTCTTATGATATTCTATATGGTACCGTGGTGCATATCAGAATTAGGGTTTTAGATTGGTCTAAAAAAATCGCGTATTTGTTTGTGGATTTGCATGTTTAATTGTAGGAAAGTGGATTAGCTTGGGAAATCTTTCAGCGGTGTGCGTTTAAGCGTTTTTATCGGGCGGAGCTACAATCTGTAGAGGGTTTTAGGGCGAATGAACTAGTTGGAGTATCTGAAGCTTGGTCCGAAAGCAAAGAGAGTTCTTTTCTGCCCTCGTCTATTTCGTAACAAGAAATGAGAAAGGGGAAACCGTGTGCTTTTGTTTCTGTGTCGTGTTAGATCTGATGTAGCTGTCAGGTTTAGTTATACCTCTTTCCCCTATGACTTTCTGTCTTGTTTCATGTTCTTGTACTAGTGAATAGAACTTTTGAGCTTAGTCCTTTCTATAAGAATTAACCTATTGCAGTAAAATAGGGCATCATGTGCTTATCGCCTTATCCTGATCGACTGTATACTTCTAACCTTATTATGACGCTATGTGACGTCCTCCCTTTCTCATTGGTACTCCTTTCTATCAGTATTACATATACTGTTTCAGTTTGCCTTTCTTTTTTGTTTCCCTTTTTGTATGACTCTGCTACCAATTGGGAGAAGTTTAGAGAGGGGTTTTGGAGAAGAAATAAGAAATCACTAAACCTAGAGAAGCGGTCTCTAGGTTAAACCAAAATAAATTGATTCAAAACAAAAGATAATGCCTAAAATCTACCCAAACAATTGTTTAAATAGATCTAAAATTCTAAGATGCAAAAAACTAAAATAACCCTAACAGAAAAAACAAAATTATTCGAAGCCTCCTATATCAGCCGTCTTGGGAGTAACATCAAGAGGTAGCCTAAGCAGTGTTGTAAATAGTGATAGGCCGTGGTGGGGCAATCAATGACCGTCTATCGCCTTGGCATGTGGGTTTTTTTAGGGTTCCTAGAATACAATAAGCATCCTATGTGGCCATTTTTTTATGATGTTTATGCATAAATAAGCTTCCTACAAAATAATACAATTTAGATAAGATTTTATACAATATATATAAACTAAAAATAAAAAAATTAATCTATATATATATATATATATATATATATAGGATAAAATCTAATAAAATTATCTCAATCATAACTAGAAATTGATTAAAATTATTAATATAAATTATTCGATTAAACCTAAGTTAAAAAAAATGAAAAAACCTAATTTTTGGCGTTTCGACATTTGGCTTTAGAGTTGTCGTGCAAGGGACGCCTCGCTAGAGCGATGGATGCTTTGTCGAGCCCGGGAGAAACGTTCGGACGCGTCGCTAGGTCTAGGCGATGAGCCCGGATGTGTTGTGGTGCGTCGATGCCTTGCGTATGCCATTGGTTCGGGCGAAAGTAGCGAAATATATAAAAGGCAGTGGTAGCGGGCGACAATGGAGGAGGCGGAAGGGGAAGGAGGTGAGTTTTTTTTTTTAACCTATGTTGTTTGATCGACTTAAGCAGCCGCCTTCGACAAAAGCAGGCGGGTGAGGTCGTCCTCCCGCCTAGGTGGCTACCTCAAGCGCCATTTAGAACAACCTAGGACAAAGATCCTCTAGTATCAACTTGACAAAATCTCCTAGCAATTGCTGCACTTTTACTAGTCCTTCTTTAACAACTCCATAAAAAGCCATCACGTTTGGATGATGGAGCTGTTGGGGAGCCCGATGCGATGCATGCTTAAGATGTTTCACAAAACGTATACAGTGAAAGACAATAATTCTAAACTATTACATACACACATCACATGCATCTAGGACACATGCATGTGCCAGGTATAACGATATAATAAAAATTTACAACAACTAATTATACTTGCGAGTTCATGATCGAACCTTGTAGATAGCGTTTGTTAGCCTTGCAAGATTCGCCTCTTTCAGAATCAATGAGCAAGTTAAACGAAGCTGGCCTCTAATCGTATCCACGTCGAGCTTTCGTCAAGACGATTTCCAATGCCCAAGTCGAGTCTCCGCTTTGGTATTAGACAAAGTGGGGAGATGGAACGATTCGAGAGAGGGATAATGGTTTGATTTGTACCCAACGACAATTGTAACCATACGACACAAATCAACTAGCGGCAATTGCAACCAGGCAACACAAATCAACCGGCGGCAACAACCGTTGTTGCCACTGTCTTGAGCCTCAAACCTCGCTGCCAACAAGGGGTAGCGAGTCCAATTGCGGCTGAGTTATGACAGTTGCTTGCCAGAATAGTGATTTGACTGACGGAAAAGATGACCGAAACAACCCTTGGGCGGCGGCGATAGCAGGAAGATCAGGCGGCGCAAGGAGGACACTTCTCTTTAGTCCTTGCTATTCGGTGGTTGTGGCCGGAGATCTGGCGTTGACAGGCAACGTAAAAGAGGGGCGGTGGCGCAAGAGAGGGGTTGTGACCTTGATTAGTCGAGTCTTCACTCCGCATGAAATCGTTGAGCTCAATAAATTCTTGTTTGTGGCTACATAATCCCCATTATCTGGCAACAAAACGACATTGTTTGCCTCCTCTATCCAAAATAAATCATTTCGGGTAATCAACTAGTGAAATTCCTTTGTATAGTCATCAATCGATCTTGCACCCTATCTCAACGCCTGACGTCGTTGAAACAAAGTCTAAGTGTAGCCAAACAAGAAGAAGAAAGTGGCTCTTCATCTTCTCTTAATCAGTGTCGCAACTGCTCCTACCATGTTGATGCTCGGCCTTTAAGTTTGATGGTAATCAGTTTAACTTTCACACGATCAGGTACTTCCTTATAATAAAAAATTCTCTCAAATTTGTTAATCCAATCAATAAGTTCTCAGCTTGTAACGTACTAGAAAACTCAAGAAGGTCAACTAAAAACTTGGTATCTCCGTACCGTTCCCCTCGACCATGACTTTTGCGATTGTGGAAGGGGTTTTCAAAAATGGAATCAGAATTAAGATAAAGGAACTTACGACCTTTAAGATCTCGTGTGGCCAATTCTGAGTTAATTTTGTGACTTGTTTCTATAGATCTTCAAACCTCTCATCCTAGAGCTATAATCACAGTGGTGGGCTTCCTCAATCAGAACCTGTTTATTGCAACCATGATCACGACCACGATGAATATTCATCGGATTTGATGTGCTCTGATCCAATTGACGCCAGGTAGAATATTGATTATTCTAGAGGCTTGTTTTTACAGATGGATTTCGGAGAAGAAATAAGAAATCGCCAAACATAGAGAAGCCATCTCTAGGTTTACCTGAAAGAAATTGATTCAAAACAAAAGATAATGTCTAAAATCAATCCAAGCAAGTGTTTAAATATATCCAAAATCTTAAGATGCAAACGATGAAAATAACCCTAACAAAAAAAAAAGGGGTAGAGTCATGCGGGGTCCCGGGGAAGGATTCATTGAGGTTTCTAGGATTCAAACCCGTAACCTTTTGGTCACAAAGTAACAACTTTACCGTTGCACCAAGGCTCCAAATAACCCTAACAGAAAAGACAAAATTATTTGGAGCCTCCTTATGCTTGAGTAACTTGGTGGTTTGGATGTGATGTAATCAGCAGATGGTTTTGTTTATTGCTGTTGATATCTTGCTGTTGGTATTTCATATAGGGTTAAGTAAATATGCGAGCTTAATAATTTGAGTAATACTAGTCCATTTTGTGGTCAGCATGACTACTATTTTCCCTTGAAGTGTTATTATTGCGGGTCTGGGTCATAGTGGTATATTCGTATGTAAAATCTTTTGTTGCCAGTGCATTTCAGTGATTCGTTTGTGCTATTGCTAGACATTTTCATGCTCGCGGTTAGATTTATTGGAAGTTTTTTTTTGCATTAAATTGTTTGCTGTCTCGGTTTGTATTCTTTTGCATTTTGAAGTTCACACAATCTGGCAACTTAAGTGGGCATTTGAAACTGTTAATTCTATTAGGGGGATATTTGTGCCACAGCTGTTATTTTAAAACGAATATCACTGGTATTTTATGGCTTGGTTGAACTCATTTTTTTTCTGTCTCATGATGAATGATTAAAATAGTAAGAATTCAATTGCAAATATTTGATATTTTTTTTTTAAATAACAATTAAATGCATATCCTTTCTTCAAGTCTCTAATTGCACATTGATGTGCTGGTTTCAGAGCTTGTTAAAACCCCAGTTCCACATGTCATTAGCTTCCTTAGTCATCCTTAATTAAAGCAAATGCTATTGAATCCTTCAGGTCCTTACATTGTCTTGTATTTTAAGCTTCAATTTATTTTAAACAAGCTTTTGTATATAAATTCTAAAGCTGAGAGATAAATTTTAAACAAATGATGTATGAGCTTGTTTGGTCAATGGTTCCTGAATGATAACAATGGTTACACTTTTTGTGCTTTTCAGATTTTATTTTAGCTCTCCAAGTCCCATAGTTCCCTCATTTTCTCCAATAGCCCCAGTGTTCATGTCTGATCTTGAAGTTCAGACCCCAACAGCTTTTGGTATGCTCATGAACCTCAGTGTCATGATTTGTGAAGTGCTGTTTTCTGTGTTATGCAGCTAAATGCAGCTTTTATATTTGCAGATGCTTTTGCCGATGCAAATGCTGAGGACTCCGGTGCTAAGGAGTATGTGCATATCCGCATACAGCAACGGAACGGCCGGAAGAGTCTGACCACAGTGCAGGGATTAAAAAAAGAGTTTAGCTATAACAAGATATTGAAGGATCTGAAGAAAGAATTCTGCTGTAATGGTACTGTGGTTCAGGACCCAGAGCTGGGACAGGTATTGTTTCACACCGTCGTTAAGTATTCTTAGAAACATAAACATCTGTTCATGATTGTAATGGTTTCTTTTGTAGGTCATTCAACTTCAAGGTGATCAACGAAAGAACGTTTCCAGCTTTTTAGTTCAGGTACTCTCCTCTCTCTTCATTAGAACTCAGTCATCGAATTCTTGCTACAAAAGTAATGTTTTGCTATTCTCTTACGGTGTAGGCTGGAATTGTGAAGAAGGAGCATATTAAAATTCATGGTTTCTGAGTAATTGCGAACACATCTCTACTATCCTACCCAATAAGGTCATCCAGTGTGCTGCTTCCTGTTGCATGTTTCTATACTCTGCTTTACCTTTAGGAGAGGCCATTCCTGGATGGCTTCTCTCTCTGAACTCACATATCTTAAAAACATATGCTGTTTGGAATCCTATGCCGTAGACTTGAATCTCATGTTAGTATTTTGGTGCTTGAGTAATCTTTGTTTATGCTCGAAGTGCTTAATCAGTATTACTAAACGGTTGCTTGACATATGCATGTAATGGCTATGTGGATGTTTAACTATCTATTGGTAAGCATAAGATGCAATTATATGGTAATGCCTGTTTGACAGAATGCTCCTTTGATTCTCACTTGTACTATACAACCCATCCGAATTGGATCTTGCTATTAGTCGAACATGAGTCGGCAAGCAAATTATTGAAGTGTTCTCATACGCTTTGTTCTCTGTTTTAAACTATCCATTGTGTTTTGCAATTCACTTTGAGTTTCATGATTATTACCAGTGTAATTAATCGGAAGAAAACAAAGTG
Source organism: Zingiber officinale (assembly GCF_018446385.1). Taxonomy (NCBI): domain Eukaryota; kingdom Viridiplantae; phylum Streptophyta; class Magnoliopsida; order Zingiberales; family Zingiberaceae; genus Zingiber; species Zingiber officinale. The sequence continues at coordinate 133,298,761 of NC_055996.1, read as the reverse complement.
ATCTGTAGGACATTTTATACATGACCGTAAGCTATCAGTGAGCTGTCTCTACTGTGTTGACGAAACTGTTGAACGCCACAAGACTGTGTGTGTGAGAGAGTTGGACCGCTAGGAACGCCCACGAAGCTTGAGAGAGACAGAGAGTTAGAATAGAGATTAGGGATACCTCAACTCATCTACTCTGACGTATAAGTCAAGTCTTCGGAAGGGGTGGTGAAGAAGAACCGTAAATGAGAAGAAGTGGTGATTTGTTGGAGTGTGCATGGGTATCCTGTCTTTTTATATATATGATGTAGAAAAGATGCATGGTATAAGAAAATGTCACATCATCATATCAAAAGGTCATATAGAAGATTGTGTGGATTGTGTGGGGTCACGTCATGTTGACTATACTATATGTATTTTGACAATACACGTGTTGTTACACGTGCTTCTCTTTGGTTATTAATTGATGAGATGTTTCATTTTGATAAGAAAATGTCACATCATCATATCAAAAGGTCATATAGAAGATCGTGTGGGGTTACGTTATGTCGACTATACTATATGTGTTCTGACAATACACGTGCCACCACACGTGCTGTGTTAGCCACATAATATTGAGATAGTTGGATTGAAGATCGTGACCTGTTAAGTGGAGGAGCGTCGAATCAACAGGCCATAGTGGGAATGAGCATGAGTGTCCAGCTGGCGGGGTCGAGCGGGAATGAGCAGAGTGTCCAGCTGGCGGGGGCGAGCGAGAATGAGCAGGAGTGTTTAGTTGATGGACCTGATTGTCTCAGGTAGGTTGAATCGAAAATGTCGCTTCTCCTCTCAGATTAATCTAGTCAAAAGGCGGATTCTCACGTTTCGAGTTAATCAAGCCAAATGGTGGATCCTCTCGTTTTCAGTTAACCGAGACACGTGGGGTGATCTTGTTGATCAATCTTGACCTTGATCTCTATTTTAGCATGACTATTGGCTTTTTTTTTTTTTTGACACGCAAGGCTGTTTGGCGCAGCGGGGCTGGCAAGAGAGGGTTGAATCACCTGAAATAGAAAAATAACCCTTCCTCGATCTTCAACTCAGATTAGTAGCACACATATATAAATGACGTTAAACAACTAATAAATAAAGAAAGACACAAAGGAATTACTTGGTTACAACCTAGGTGGTTGTTAATGCAAGGCAAAGGAAAGCGCTAAAAGATCTCCATCGTGTAGGCAGAGAAGCCTATTACACTTTTCAAAAGCTCAAGAATGTGCTAGGAAATGAGAACTAGCGTTGATACATATTTCCTAAGTCCAGGAGTATTTTTATAGCTCTTGAAAAATTTTATCCGTAACTTGAGGGCACCAAGCGAGGTGCAGTTGATTAAGCTTTATCCACTACGAATAACTACTTTGATTGGCCGAAGGCGCCTTCTATACTCATGGAGGGCGCCCTCCAAACGGGCGCAGCTCGAAGGCGCCTTCAACCCTTGTTGAGGGCGCCTCTGTAATCTTTATTCGCATCTTTTACTCTTCCGCTGCTTCGATCGCCTGGGTGATTGCGGCCAATCAAAATAGGGCTCACCCGAACCTAATTTCCGGCTTTCTCCTCGAGCAGGCTTCCGCTTTCAGCTTCTTGTCCCTCGAACGTCGCGTACATTCTTCTCATCCACCGGTATACTCTTCCGCAATACTTCGTCCCTCGGATGCACTGAGCCCGTTGGCTCTCTTCTCGTGTCATCCTTCTCGCTAGCTATGTCTTCCGCTCGATTTCCTATGCTTCTAAGCTTTTGCACACGTAGACACAGAGATCAAAATAAAACAAGATTTAATTTTAATTTGGTTCACTACACCAAAACAACTATGAGGACCAACAAAGGCTTTAATACTTCTCGTATCAATAGCCATTACCTAGTTATGAAACTAACATATAAGTATATGATCAATCTTTCATAAGTAATCAAAAACTAAATTGAACATAAATAATCAGACCTAATAAATTAACCAAGTCAAAGTTGCATAGATTGATCAGGTTGGGCGTTGTTCGTTCCAAACCAGCATAACTGTGTTGATCACCATTTTTCTCCTTTTTATTTTGTTTCATCTTGTTTTCTAAACATAAAAATATCACAGCTTGATGGTTTAAGAATATTTATCCCCTCGGGTGTGGTACAAGAGAATCGAGTTTGAATTTTTGTAGAGGTCGGTTTTTAAATGTTTATAAATTGTGTTCTGAAATTATTGGATAGGCAAATCAGAGAAGAAGACCGTCTATCTCATCTTCGGATTAGTGGACACCGAAAAAAGTTCAATGTCTTCCAGCCATGCTTACTCTAAAAGGTTGAGTTCATACCATTGCTAAAGAGCCACATTCTTCTGATTGACCAAATAAGCCTTCGGACGCGCTCATCACCCTTTTCAAAACAATGAACACCTATCAAACAATTCCATTCACCATGCATCTCGATTAAGATCATGCAAAAACAGGAAAATGCTGTTTTATTATCAATTTAGACTTTCTTCCTCCGCGTCTCCTTTTCCCATCCGAGGCTATTGAACGGAAATCCACATGATGCTCAGACTCTATATATAACAAGAGCATCACATTACAGAGTAAAGAAAACGAGCAGGAAGAAGGAGATCGATGGCTTCCAAAGCTCTGGTGTTTTTGTTGCTCCTCCTCCCTCTGGCTCTGTTTTCTGTCTTCTCAGGCAGTGCAGAAGCACAAGGCTTGACCGTTGGGTTCTACAACACCACCTGCCCCGACGCTGAAACGATTGTGTACAATGAGATGAGCGAAATCATCAAGAATGCACCGAGTCTGGCTGCGGCTCTGCTCAGGATGCACTTCCATGATTGCTTCGTCAGGGTAAGATTTGTTTAACCTTTTGCCATTTCTGCCAACCAATCATCAAGTGACCTGAAACTCAACATTCAGGGTTGCGATGCTTCGATTTTACTGAATGGAAGTGAAACCGAGAAGGCTGCATTTCCAAATCTCTCCGTCAGAGGATTCGGCGTCATTGACAGGGTCAAAGCTAAGCTCGAGCAAGCTTGTCCGGCGACTGTTTCCTGTGCAGATATCCTGGCACTGGCGGCGAGAGATGCCGTCACCTTGGTAAGCAAATTTCGACAAGAAAGACATGATCCTGTAATGCTTGGATAACATTCCTCTCTCACTCTCACTCTCACTCTCACTCTCAATGTAGACGAATGGCCCTTCTTGGGCAGTACCGACAGGGAGAAGAGATGGCAGAGTGTCAATTGGCGATGATACCAACCAATTGCCACCGCCCAATGTGCCGAGCATTTCGGACCTTACACATACCTTTGCATGCAAGGGACTCAGCGCGAAGGACCTTGTAGTTTTATCAGGCAACTGCAATAAACTCTCGCTTCCATTTTTTCTAACTCCTCCTTCCCTTTCCTCAATCTTCATTGATGAACATTAGGTGCTCACACGCTCGGAATCTCGCATTGCTCGTCGTTTTCGAATCGACTCCAGTCTGATGACACTCTAGACCCTGCATATGCTGCCAAGTTGAGAGCGAAGTGCAAGAGTGATACGACCTTGGTGGAGATGGATCCTGGAAGCCGCTCCACCTTCGACACGAGTTACTTCGAGCTGGTGTCCAAGAGAAGAGGACTGTTCGCTTCGGATGCTGTGCTGCTGCAGGATCCGCAGACAAGAGCCTACGTCCGAGGTTATGCGAGTGGATGCTCTTCAGAGTTCTTCAAGGATTTCGGCGAATCGATGGTGAAGATGAGTAGCATTGGGGTGCTCACCGGCACGGAGGGAGAGATTAGGAAGCTCTGCTCTGCTAGGAACTGATCGAGCGGGATCTCCGACCCTTTCGCCATTAGCGTTCTTAGTTTTCTGCTTGCTTGCTCTTATCGGTTTTTTAGTATGGTTATTGTAAAAACTTAAAGGGGGTTTTTAAATAAATTGCATTCTCGCCTTTCGCTAAACTTACCAACCGGGACGAGTCCAGATCGTAACGGTCCACTGTGTTGACATCTGACGGTCGTGCGTTCCGATCCGTGTGCTTCCTCGTCATTGGTTGCTCCCGCGTGTTTGCCGGGCTATTTAAACGCTCTCCTTCCTCCGCCCCCGTGTTGCAAAAAAAAAAGGCGGGTCCCGCCGCCCAGCGGCCCCCTCACCCCTGCCCCACGAGTATGAGAGGGAGTAAATCACGGTGAATACGGGCCCGGTGATGACATGGCGGTCGAAGGTGTTTAGCACGGACAGATATTGATGTTATCGCAATTGCTGCCGCAGACCTTCGACCTCCCGACCCATGTTGCAAGAATACCATGTCATAACCGGTTGATCCCGCCCGTGGGGGCCTCCTTCCTCCGCCCCCGGTATCTTTTAGCGTGGGTTTTGCTTCCTCGGAGAGCAATGGCGGGGAGAGGGAAGACTTTGGCATCTGGTTCTGCCAAGAAGGGGTCGTCGAGGAGTAGCAAGGCCGGTCTCCAGTTCCCGGTCGGAAGGATCGCACGGTTCCTGAAGGCCGGGAAGTATGCCGAGCGAGTCGGCGCCGGCGCTCCGGTCTACCTCGCAGCTGTACTCGAGTACCTTGCAGCCGAGGTTCGTGGTTCTTACGTAGTTCTTCTCGCCTGCTCATGTCTTCGCCTTGGTCAATCGTAAAGGCTTTGATTTAGGGTTTCGAAGGGCAAAATTTTATGGACCGTTCCCCCAGATTTATTCCTATTTTCATCGATTTCAGGAAAAAGATGATTTTGTGAAGAAGAATTCGTCACTTTTTATTTTTTGGTATTCCTCACGTATATTTGATCGGCAATCTCCCTAATTCCGTGATCGTTCATCTGGAAAAGTTTGTCTTTTTCAAGCTAGACTAAGCAGTCGACTGTGCAGGTGTTGGAGTTAGCAGGCAATGCGGCTCGTGACAACAAGAAGACTCGAATCATGCCACGGCATATCCAACTGGCCGTGAGGAACGACGACGAGCTGACGAAGTTGCTTGGTTCCGTCACCATCGCTAGCGGCGGTGTGATGCCCAACATCCATAATCTTCTCCAGCCCAAGAAGTCTTCCAAGCCCTCTGCCGCCGGGGACGACGAGAGCTGAGACTCCTCAGGCCATGTCATATCGCAATGTGATCTTGGATCTAATTTGAAATGTGTGTATTAGGAATTGGTGTGCAAACGTATTCGATGAACTAATTCATGACTCGGCTGCTCTGTTGCCCTGTTCGATTTACGAAGTTCTCTTGTACATTCCGCAACGATGTCGCGGTTGAGAAAAAATCGTTCCTTTATAAGGAAGAATCGAGTAGAGGACACTGAAGTCTATAGTCGGATACTCATCCTGCTAAGACTCTAATATCATTGTGGAACAATTTTAAATTGTGGAACACTTTTAATCAAAGTTATTATACAAATTTATATTAATCTAATATCATAAACAAACATTCTTTTATTTTCTTCTAACCTTACGAACTTGTATAATATTTTTCTTTTTAATTTAGTGAATATAATGGTGCTATCTTGGGGTAGTTTTGATATGATTAATTAAGTTATTTTAGATTTTGTTAGTGTTTAATTTTTATGTCTAAGTGTATAGAAATTTAGGAATATAAGAAGTCGAGTGGAAAACATAATTAGTGAGAAGGATAGTACGAAAAGAGAGTTGACAGGTTTGATGTATTCAAAGGAAGAAATATTATGGAAGAGTATATTGGTGGACGAGAAGGATGTGTGCGATATTTCGAAGGATGAGAAGTTGAAGTAGAAGTTTATTCGAGAAAAAGATCAGGAAATGATTTTGGGTGAGTTCTATTTCAGATGGGTATGATCATCCAGGTGATCGGAGCAAAAAGAAGATTGAAAATATTGTTGGAGGTGCTTTCAAAGGGAGTTGAAGGCGCCTCCGCATGTCTCCACACCTTCACTGTGGAAGGCGTCTTTCATGATTGGAAGGTACTTTCGATGAATAGTACGAAGACGTTTTCTAATCTTATGGAAGGTGCCTTCGATTAGACTGAGTTTAGCCGTTGTTAAAAAATAAAACTTTATCCTTTGGCATTTTATTAGAGATGTTTTTCAGTCACGGATAACTTTTTCTAGAGGTTATAAAAAGACTCCTGGACTTAGGAAATAAAACAATAATTTTTATATTTATTTCCTATCTAGTTTTTGAGTTTTCAACGAGTGTAAGAGGTTTTTTTCACCTTTAAAAGAGATTTTTAGTACGTTTATTTGTTTTGAATTAATAACTTCTTCGATTATAATTAAATAATTTTTTTGACCTTATTTTTTTTTATTATATATTTATTTTATTTTTTTACTACTAATTTGAGTTAAAAGTGAGATAGATTTTTTTAATAGTTAATTTACCTTTCCTCTTTTCGATCTATCTGAATCAATATATAATAATTTTGACTAAAATTATTATCTGAATCAATATATAATAATTTTGACTAAAATTATTATATAAATTTTATGTTGATACTTAACAAATATTTTTTTTTTAAAAAAATTTTAATTGTATTTTCTGAATCTACATGTGCAATTAACTTAAAAGAACATCCACGTGAAAAAAAAAGTCACTCTATCATTTGGTAGTTCTAGGATAAGTACAAGATAATTCCTTCTAAAACTCAATATATTGGACATTTTTGAAAAATGAAACACTTGGTTTTGTAATCACAACTATTAAATATATTTTTTTGATAAGACCTTGAGATTTTTTTGGAATATCCAACATGCTGGAAATATAGTTTTATCAATCAATCTAATGCGACTTTAATTAGGTGTAATAGTGATAATAAAAAATTTAAATTGGAAGAGAAATTTTTTCTATTGTACTTTCCTTCGACCATAAGAGAGTTTTGGTGTTACCTTAGGAATTGTTGGTTGATTATGAAGAATTTGAAATAATTTAGTATCACAAAATAAAGACATATTTTTAAATAAAACTTGAACTTACAAACAAAAATGATACATATGTCTAAATAAATAAAAATATTATACAAATTCATAATCATGGATCAAAATTTCCAAGAAAAGATAAATAAGAAAAAAGAGAAATGGGGGAATGTATTAATAAGAATTATTATTGTAGTTAAAAATTTTATTAAAATAATTGACATTTTGTGGTACAAATGAGAATATTTATTAAGATAATAATAATTTTTTTAAAACTTTAATTAAAATGATTACAAAATTTGATCTTGTAATAAAAAAAATATCTTAAACCTATTCAAAATAGTGAAATTTATAACCATCATAATATAACAAATGAGTTAATAAATATATTATGATTAGAAATAAAAATATTATAATTTATAAAACTAAGTAAAATAATTTGGAGTTATATTTATTGTAATCCGAATATAAGTCATTAAAAATAAATATCTCTAGAAATTTCAAATCGTCTAATAAAAAAATAGAAGAATATTTTATATATTTTTTTAAAAGTGGATGATAGATAAAGAAAATGTCTCTTGATGTACATGTTTACTAATATAATAAAAAATATTAAACTTAATATAAATAACATTGGAGAATTAGAATATGATATTGTTCGAAAGTGGAACACATAGTTGACTAAAAATATAGTTATGATGTTGATTATATGGAGAGTCTTTATTATCCTACGTGTTACAAAGAGTATTATGAACTAGGCTAGGAAAGAGATCCTAGGCATAAGTCCTCCAACGCTTAAGTCAGTGATCAATTTAAGGAAATAAATAATGGAAACTAAAAAAATTAAGAAAAAGAAAAAACTAGTCATATTATTGAATCTAAAAATGATAAATAAAAATACAGAGTATAAGGTCTTATATGTTGGTGCAACCTTAGGTCAAGGTTAACCTGGTTGACCAGACTCGAGTTGACTTGACTCGAGTTGTGTTTTGATGTTTGACGAGTTATGTTTGACAATGTTTGACGTGAACAGAAAAGTTGTATCTTGATGTTTTACAAGGATACAAGCTTGGGAGATTGTGGATGCAACCCGTGGTCAAGGTTGACCTGGTTGACCCGATGTGAGTTGACCTGACTCAGAAAAGTCCAAGCAGGGAGCTTGGCACGGGAAAAGTCCAAGCAGGGAGCTTGGCATGGGAAAAGTCCAAGCAGGGAGTTTGGCATGGTGAAAAGTCAAAGCAGGGAGTTTGGCACGGTGAAAAGTCCAAGCAGGGAGCTTGGCACGGGAAAAGTTCAAGTATGGAGACTTGGCACGGAGAAGTCCAAGTATGGAAGCTTGGCACATGGGAAGTCAGAGAGGGCTCGGTAGCTCGTTCTCCGGACTGTGGTCAGAGAGGGCTCGGGAGCTCGTTCTCTGGACCGGATGGAAGTCGGAGAGGGCTCGGTAGCTCGTTCCCCGAACTGTGGTCAGAGAGGGCTCGGTAGCTCGTTCTCTGGACCGGATGTGGAAAGTCCTGGTGAGTGAAGCCAGGCAGTGGGAAAGTCCTGGTGAGTGAAGCCAGACAGTTGTGAAAACCCTAGTGAGTGAAGCTAGGTGAAAGTCCTAGTGAGTGAAGCCAGGCAGTGGGAAAGTCCTGGTGAGTGAAGCCAGGCAGTGGGAAAGTCCTGGTGAGTGAAGCCGGGCAGATTGGAAATCCTGGTAAGTGAAGCCAGGTGAAAATCCTAGTGAGTGAAGCTAGGTGAAAATCCTAGTGAGTGAAGCCGGGCAAGGGAAAATCCAGATGGATCAAGGGTGATCGGACATCTGGTGTTGAGAATGTCAAGTAGGTCAAGGGAGTGACCGGATACTTGACACGAAGAGAAAAGTCCAAGTGAGTCAAAGGGATTGACCGGACACTTGGTGGGGAGTCTTAGCAGGTCAAGGGAGTAACCGGATGCTAAGCATGATGTAGCAAGAGGTCAAGGTTGACCGGATATTGGTTTGGACTTGGTTTGGGCAAAAACCAAGACCTGGATTTGTCTGGTGACCGATCCACTGATACTGTGGTTTCCTGATCGGTCTGGAGACCGATCAGAAAGCGATCAGTGTGCCTCTGTGAGCTTACTGATCGGTCTGGGGACCGATCAGCAGGAAGCCTGATCGGTCTCCGGGACCGATCAGGGTACGCACAGAGAGTTGGGCAACTCTCTGTGAAAGCATTATGATCGGTCTGGGGACCGATCAGCATAGAGCCTGATCGATCTCCATGACCGATCAGAAGAACCCTGGACCGATCAGGGTGGAGCCTGATCGGTCCAGGACTAGCCGTTGTGACTCAACGGCTAGGTTATTTCGGGCTTCTGTGTTCTGACCTTTTTGCTTGTAGGTTCGCAGGTTGCTCAGGATATCAGAGGTTATAAAAGGAGATCGAGGGCTGCTACAGTCATCTTCTTCTTCTCCGAAGCTTCTGCTTCTTCTTGATCTTCTTCTTGCTTCTGCAAGTTATTGCTTCTGCTGTTCTAGAGCTTTGTTAAGCTCGCTTCCGAAGCTTCGCGTGAGCTTCCTCGACTGGATTCTGTGAAGTTGGTGCTTCATCTACAGATTTCAGTCGACGACGAGAAGGCAAGCAAGAGTTGTTACATTCATCTTTATATTTGTATCTTGCTGTGCTTCTTGTACTTGTACTCTGATCTTGCTGTTGCAAGAGTTTGTGGTGAGGTTTCTCCACCCAGAAGGAGTTCTTATTAGCCGGTTTTCCGGGGACTCATCCACCGACGGATTGATAGGCTTCGTCCACCTTACGGACACGCCGAGGAGTAGGAGTTTCATCTCCGAACCTCGTTACATCGTCGAGTTCGAGTTTGAGGTTTGATCTTTCCTTTTTGCGTTTCTATTTAGTTATTTCCACTGCGCTAACCCTAATCGTAGGAAGAAACGAGCAATTTGGGGTCGGCTATTCACACCCCCCCTCTCTAGCCGAGTACGACGATCCTAACAAGTGGTATCAGAGCCAGGTCGCTCTTCGCTGGATTAACACCCGAGGGAGCACAAGCTAGAGATGGATCAACTCGGAGAAGACATCACCATTCCACCTTTCTATGACCGCGACGACTTCGCGTATTGGAAGGTAAGAATGAGGTATTTTCTTATGACTAACCTTGAAAATTGGAGTTGTGTTCAATTAGGTTTCAAGCCTCCAATGGATAAGGAAGGAAAACCACTCGAGAAGAAGAAGTGGACAAGGGAACAAATCCACCATTCCACAATCATCGATGAGGTAATGAAAGTATTTGAATTCTCATTACCTAATGACATTCTATGTAAGATAGGTGGATACAACAATGCCAAGGAGTTGTGGAACAACTTGGCTAAGTTCCATGAGGGGAACTCCACTTCAAGCCTTGAAGAGGAGTCAAGTGAGCCAAGGAGTTCACATCATGGAGGGATGGATTTAGAAGTTGAGGGCTACTCAACATCTAAAGAAGAAGAGGAGGAGAGTTCCTCTTCAAGTTCGGAGCAAGGAGAAGAAGCTTCTACCTCCGGAAGGGATGAAAGAGAGAGCTTACATCCCACCTCAACCCTAGGTAACTCAAGCAATTTAAGTTCTAGTAAATTGCATATATTATGCTTTGAGTGTAGGGAACTTGGACATTACAAGAGTAAATGTCCAAAGAGGGTTAGGAAGACTCCACCGGCGCCAAAGATCAAGGAAGCCGGAGTCCCGATACGCAAGAGCTGTTGGAGTGTATACTGAAAGCCTAAGCTTTGTAAACATTCATTATGAATAAAGAATCACATTTGGTCAAATTGTCTACATTTGTTTGTAGTTGTTCATTTAATTTATATTGTAGATAACATAGTATGTGGTGTCACATACAGAAGATGATGTTATCAGTACCTTATAAATTATAAACAGTAGCTCACGACTAAAATGGAAAGGAACAAACCATTAGAAGGTCGTAGTGTAATTAGGTATTAGTTTATCTTGACTATATAATTACACTAGTACACTCAGAGTGTATTGAGTAGGACCATTAGAGGTCGTTTCTTTTATACTGACTTTATAAAGGAACAAAGACCTCAGTTATTATGGAAGTGTGTGCTCTTAATCCTAATATAATAACAAGCACATATGTTTGATATTTATTTCTTTAATTTATCAATGGGTGAGATTTAGTTCGATGAATCAATAAACTCGATAAGTTGGGAAATGATATCACTTATAGTGTGTGTTGTTGATTATAGAAGGAAACTGTGTCCTAGAGATACTAGGTTGATAATGTCCTCAAGAGGAGCTCATAAAGATTGTCATGTTAAACCCTGCAGGTGGACTTAGTCCGACATGATAATAAGGTTGAGTGGTACTACTCTTGGACTTAGATATTAATTAAATGAGTTGTCAGTAACTCACTTAATTAGTGGACATTCGATATCTTAAACACAGGGAGACTAACACACTCATAATAAGAAGGAGCCCAAAAATGTAATTTGGGATTGGTGTGGTAGTTCAATGATAGTTCTCTAGTGGAATGAATTATCATTGATAAAATTAAGTTGTGTGTTCGGGGTGAACACGGGATGCTTAATTTTATCGGGAGACCAAAACCAATTCCTCCTCTCGGTCCCTATCGTAGCCTCTTATTTATAGAGTTCTATATCCACCTATACCCACCTTCTATATCCACCCAATAGGGGCCGGCCAAGCTAGCTTGGGAACAAGCTAGGGCCGGCCTAGGTATAAAATTGGGTGGCCGGCCCTAGCTTGAACCCAAGCTAGTAGGGCCGGCCAAATTAAATTAAAAAGAAATTTAATTTTAATTTTTATTATTATGTGGAAGATATAATTTAAAGAGAATTAAAAATAAAATATCTCTCTTGTAAAAGATCTACAAAAGATTAAAGAAAGAGATTAGATCTCTTTCCTTATTTGTAGATTGGAGAGATGTTTTATTTTCTCTTTAAAAATTATTCACATGTTGATAAAATTAAAATTATAGAAATTTCCTTTTATCAACCATGAAGAGATTTTAAAGAGAAATTTTATTTTTTAAAAATTTCCGGAAACAAATTAGGAAGTTTTAATTGTTGATTAAAACTTGTCCAATTTGTTCTCCAATGATGTGGCCGGCCATGTGATTGTAATTAGGGAAATTTTATTTTATTTTTCTCAATTAAATCATGTCAAGGAAATTGAGGAAATTTTATTGTAATTAAATTTCCTAATTTGCCTAGGCCAAGGAATATAAAAGAAGGGGTGAGGGTGCCTTCATGAGACAACCCTTATTATTTCTCTTCCTCTCTTATTCTTTGGTGTGGCCGGCCAACACCCTTTCCCTCTCTTCTTCTTGTGGTGGCTGAACATCTCTATTCCCTTGGAGCTCTTGTGGTGGCCGGATACTACTAGGAGAAGAAGAAGAAGAAGGAGAGGAAGCTAGCATCTCTTGGAGCTTGGTTAGTATTTTGGTTTTCCTCCTTGGTGAAGTTTTTCCTTTGTGGCCGAACCTTGCTTGGAGGATAAGAAGGTGGTTGGTGGTTTCTCATCTTGGTAGATCGTTGCCCACACAATGTCCGAGGTTAGAAGAGGAATACGGTAGAAGATCAAGAGGTCTTTCTAGAAGGTATAACTAGTAGTTTTTCCTTTTCCGCATCATGCTAGTTATTTATGGAAATAATACCAAATACAAGAGGCTTACGTTCTAGAATTTCGAATATGTTTTTCGATGTTGTGTTCTTTTATTTTTCTTTTCCTTGTGATTTGATTGTTCTCTTTGGTTAACCTAAAGTTATTTTAGGAAATTAAATATTAACTTTCTATAAAAGGTTTTGTCTAGTCGGTGGTGGTTGCTCCCATATCCAAGAAGGCCATGTGCCTCGCCACGTCAGTACTGGGAACCAATTATGGAAATTAATATTTAATGAAATTAATAACTTAGGTGATTTGGATCGAACGTGTTAAGTTCCACAAGAGATCCAAGTCTAAACCTAAAAGAACAAATAGATTAATCTTTGGATCAAACGTGTTAAGTTCCGCATGCGATCCAAAATTTAATTTAAAAGAACACATGGTAGCTATGAAAAAGTTCAGACCTTTGTACAAAATTTTTGTACAGTGGAACCTATAGGTTTTCCGAGTAGCAACCAACAATTGGTATCAGAGCTAGGGTTTTGCCTCTGTGTATTTGGTATTTAGTTTAATTATGCACATGTCATACATAATTTAGGTAGGTTAATAGTAGGATGTGCTAACTTTGTGGATGCAGGATCCAACTATTATGGCTTTTAGTTATTATGTGTGTGATTGAACCCTTGGACATGTCAAGGGCATTTATATGTGTGTGCATGATTGTATTAAAAAACAGCAGGAGCTGTATTTAGTTTTATTAGGATTTTATTTTTGATCTAGATACATGTACATTCCTTTTATGGAATATAGGATCAAAAATGTAAAATTCTATTTATGTCGCGGATCGAATCTTGCAAAGCGTGGAACCTTCTAAGGACCAGAGGCGCAGCGGAACTAGGAGCAAGATGGATGCGACAGCTAGACCCGGTGGCGGTGGCCAAATATGGCAGCAGCTTGGGATGACAACACACGGAGGACAACTAGAGATAAAAGCCATAATAGTTGAAATTAGATTTTCTATTTATTGCTTTTATATTGTGCTGTGTGTGCATGTTAGTTTACAAGTAAAGTAGGCTAGCATAGTTAAAATTCCTCATTTATAAATAACTAAGTGGGAGAGGGATTTTTAAATAAATCCCATGGTCTCCATTCTTGGTTTGTAAGTGATGCAAACAAGCTTGGCTTGGCTCGAGTGCCTTCCTCCATAATGGATGAGCTTGTTTGCGGATCACTAGAGCAGACTTTCATCTTTGGATGACTATAGGAAGTTAGTTAAGGCGTGTGATCTTCCCCAACGGAAGGGGCATAATCTTATTAATGGACTTAGTGTCAAGTAATGGTGTACACTTAGACACATCTAATAGTATCCTCCCCAACGGAGTCACTGCTATTATTTGTGTAACCAAATAATACCAACTATTAATTTTATTTGTCAAAAGTTAGGTTGACAAGATAATAAAATTAATGGGTTAAAACCCTCCTTTTACAAATGTTGAATTTGTATACGTCCACACTAACGTGGCATACAAAATTCACGGTGTTATGAGGTGTTGGTTAATTTAAAATAGTACTGTTTGAGGAATCAATATTATTCTAAATGTAGAGTTCTGACCAAAAGTTATTTGTGATTCTTAGGATGACTTTCAACCCACTGTCCATCATACTTCAACAAAATAGACTTACTGGACCTAATTACATAGATTGGAAAAGAAACACTGGACATTGTTACTTCTGAAAGCTATAAATTTGTCTTGACCTTGTCCTGATGCACTCATTGGTGAATCTACCCAAGAGGAGATTGAATATCATAAAAGATGGGTAAAGCGGATGAGATGGCGTGGTGTTACATTTGGCTTCAATGTCAAATGTATTGCAACATCGACATCAAGATTTACCAACGACTTATGATATTATGAACAATCTCAAGGAGCTCTTTGGTCATCGGGATAGGGCTTCTAGACAAGAAGCTATGAGAAAGATAATGGCAGCCACCATGCAAGAGGGTACTCCTGTGAGGATCATATCCTAAAGATGATGGCTTATCTGAACGAGATACGGATCCTTGGAGGAGAAATTGATGGGAAACCCGGATCGATATGATCCTCCAAGCGCTACCTAGAAGTTTTGAGCGGTTCCGCTTGAACTATAATATGAATAAAAGGATTTATTCATTAGGGGAACTACTGCGGAACTTCAAGCGGAGAAGGATTATTTCGTCACAATTCTCAAATTCACTTTCTTTGAAAATGGTTCTACTTCTAAACCGAAAGGAAAGAAGAAGAAGAAACAAGTGGCTCAAAGAAAGTGAATAAATCTCGAGTACAGGATTTAAAGCTGGAGTGAAGAAGCCGAAGGGCAAGTGCTTCATCTGCAAGCAAGCAGGACATTGGAAGGCGGACTGTCCTCGTAGGAACCAAAACAAAGGTATATCTCATGCTCTAGTTGTTGAAACATGTTTAGCGGTGTTATCTACCAGCACCTGGTGTGTAGATACGGGAGCCACTGATCATGTCTGCAATTCTTTGCAGGGGTTCCAGGAAACCCGACGACTATCTGAAGGGGAGATTACTGTCTACATGGGCAATGCTACTAAGGTGGCAGTTGTTGCAGTGGGAGACGTCTACTTATCTTTTAGTAGAAATAAAAATTTGGTTTTAAGAAATTATCTTTATGTACCCAGTTTTAGAAAGAATTTAATTTCAGTTTCTAAACTGTTTTTAGATGGATATTCAGTTTCTTTCAGTAACGATGTAGTTATTAAAAGAAATAAAGTGATTATCTGTTCTGGTGCATTAGTTGGCAATTTGTATACTTTAAATCCAATTTCTTCCACAAAGCAAAACATGGAAATTTATAACTCATCTTCTAATTCTAATAAGAGAAAAGAACCTTCGGAAATGAACCAAGCATATCTTTGGCATCTAAGGCTTGGTCATATTAACTTAAGTAGGATTCAGAGGCTTATAGCCGATGGACTTTTGAGTTCATTAGAGTTGGAAAATTTTCCAACTTGTGAATCCTGCTTAGAAGGAAAAATGACCAAGAGGTCGTTCAAGGCCAAGGGGTATAGAGCCAAAGAAGTGTTAGAATTGGTTCACTCTGATTTGTGTGGTCCTATGTCTGTCCAAGCAAGAGGAGGTTTTGAATATTTTGTCTCTTTCATAGACGATTATTCAAGATATGGATACATTTACCTAATGCGCCGCAAGTCCGAGTGTTTTGATAAGTTCAAAGAATACAAGGCTGATGTGGAGAAACGACTAGGTAAAAGTATCAAGACACTACGATCTGATCGTGGTGGCGAATACCTCTTAGGAGAGTTTAGGAATTACTTATCAGAGGCCGGGATTCAATCCCAATTGTCTGCACCTGGAACACCCCAACAGAATGGTGTAGTAGAACGAAGGAATAGGACTCTTATGGAGATGGTTAGATCAATGATGAGTTATTCAGAATTACCAAATTCGTTTTGGGGATATGCTCTGGAAACAGCAGTATACGTTCTGAACTTAGTACCTTCTAAATCAGTTTCTTCTACTCCCATAGAATTGTGGAATGGGCGAAAACCCAGTCTAAGACATATTCGGATTTGGGGTAGTCCAGCACATGTGCTGAAACCAGATGCTGATAAGTTAGAATCCCGTACAGAAGTTCGCGTGTTTGTAGGATATCCCAAAGGAACGAAAGGTGGTTTATTTTATAGTCCTAAAGACCAGAAGGTCATTGTTAGCACCAATGCCCAGTTTTTAGAAGAAGACTATATAATGGATCACAAGCCCAGTAGTAAAGTTGTTTTAGAAGAACTTAGAGAGGACACGTCTACTTCAGTACCAACAGTACAAGATGAAGTACCACAAGAGACTGCAACACGTGTCACACATGATACACAACCACAGACAGTGCCTCGTCGTAGTGGGAGGGTTGTAAGGCAGCCTGAAAGATTCATGTTTTTGGGAGAATCTTCGGACTTGATCCCGGGTAAACATGAACCTGATCCACGAACATATGACGAAGCACTCCAAGATATAGATGCAGCATCTTGGCAAAAGGCAATGAATTCTGAAATAGAGTCTATGTACTCTAATAAGGTCTGGGAGCTTGTAGAACCACCTGATGGTATAAAAGCCGTTGGATGCAAGTGGATCTACAAAAGGAAAAGAGGGACAGACGGGAAGGTAGAAACCTTCAAAGCTAGGCTTGTTGCGAAAGGGTACACTCAGAAAGAGGGAATCGATTATGAGGAAACCTTTTCACCGGTAGCCATGCTTAAGTCTATCCGGATACTCTTATCCATTGCTGCTCATATGGATTATGAGATTTGGCAAATGGATGTCAAGATAGCTTTCCTTAATGGAAGTCTTGAAGAGAACATCCATATGAAGCAACCAGAAGGGTTCATTGAAAAAGGCAAAGAGCATCTAGTGTGCAAGCTCAATCGGTCCATTTATGGACTAAAGCAAGCTTCAAGATCTTAGAACATCCGGTTTAATGAAGTAATCCAGTCATATGGATTTATTCAAAGTCCGGATGAGTCTTGTGTATATAAGAAGTGTAACGGAAACGTGATGATATTTCTTGTACTATACGTAGATGATATTTTGCTAATTGGCAATAATGTCAAGGTATTATCAGACGTAAGGGTATGGTTGTCCACACCATCTGATATGCAGGACTTAAGAGCTTGTGCACACATTCTTGGGATCAAAGTTATAAGGGATCGTAAGAAAAGAATGTTGTCTGTCCCAAGCTTCATATATAGATACAATCCTTGCTCGTTTTAGCATGCAGGATTCCAAGAAAGGTTTCTTACCTTTTAGACATGGAGTAGCTCTATCTAAAGAGATGTCTCCAAAGACATCGAAAGAGATAGATGACATGGCAGTTCCTTATGCTTTGGTTGTAGGAAGCCTAATGTATGCTATATACGAGACACGATATCTGTTTTGCCGTGGGCATGGTCGGCATATCAGAGTAACCTGGACAAGGACATTGGACTACGGTAAAGCATATATTAAAGTACAAGAGCGACTAGAGATTATATGCTAGTTTACCAAGCGGACGATCTACACTCACTTACATAGCATATTTCAATCGAGGAGGGATACGATGAAGTCTACATCGGGCTATGTGTTTACTTTGGGAGGTGGAGCCATTTCATGGAGGAGTGTTAGCAGTTTCGGACTCAACCATGGAAGGTGAGTATATAGCAGCCTCAAAGCAGTATGGCTCGGAACTTTCTAATGGACTTAGATGTGATTCTGGTTTGCCCAAAATCATCACAATTTATTGTGATAATAGCGATGATTGCAAACTCGAAGGAACCACGAGCTCATAAGGCAAGTAAACATATAGGCTAAGTTACCCGATACGAGATATCGTGAGCGAGGAGAAGTTGTCATCGCCAAGATTGCATCGGGATAACCTGGCGGATCCTTTCACTAAGGCCCTTCGTGAAAGCTTTCGATCGACATGTGGAGGAATGAGAATCGGATGTATGGTAGAAGATATGGCGACTTAGTCATTAGTATAAGTGGGAGATTGTTGGAGTGTATACTGAAAGCCTAAGCTTTGTAAACATTCATTATGAATAAAGAATCACATTTGGTCAAATTGTCTACATTTGTTTGTAGTTGTTCATTTAATTTATATTGTAGATAACATAGTATGTGGTGTCACATACAGAAGATGATGTTATCTTATAAATTATAAACAGTAGCTCACGACTAAAATGGAAAGGAACAAACCATTAGAAGGTCGTAGTGTAATTAGGTATTAGTTTATCTTGACTATATAATTACACTAGTACACTCAGAGTGTATTGAGTAGGACCATTTGAGGTCATTTCTTTTATACTGACTTTATAAAGGAACAAAGACCTCGGTTATTATGGAAGTGTGTGCTCTTAATCCTAATATAATAACAAGCACATATATTTGATATTTATTTCTTTAATTTATCAATGGGTGAGATTTAGTTCGATGAATCAATAAACTCGATAAGTTGGGAAATGATATCACTTATAGTGTGTGTTGTTGATTATAGAAGGAAACTGTGTCCTAGAGATACTAGGCTGATAATGTCCCCAAGAGGAGCTCATAAGGATTGTCATGTTAAACCCTGCAGGTGGACTTAGTCCGACATGATAATAAGGTTGAGTGGTACTATTCTTGGACTTAGATATTAATTAAATGAGTTGTCAGTAACTCACTTAATTAGTGGACATTCGATATCTTAAACACAGGGAGACTAACACACTCATAATAAGAAGGAGCCCAAAAATGTAATTTGGGATTGGTGCGGTAGTTCAATGATAGTTCTCTAGTGGAATGAATTATCATTGATAAAATTAAGTTGTGTGTTCGGGGCGAACATGGGATGCTTAATTTTATCGGGAGACCAAAACCAATTCCTCCTCTCGGTCCCTATCGTAGCCTCTTATTTATAGAGTACTATACCCACCTATACCCACCTTCTATACTCACCAATAGGGGGCCGGCCAAGTTAGCTTGAGAACCAAGCTAGGGCCGGCCTAGGTATAAATTGGGGTGGCCGGCCCTAGCTTGATCCCAAGCTAAATTAAAAAAGAAATTTAATTTTAATTTTATTATTATGTGGAAGATATAATTTAAAGAGAATTAAAATAAAATATCTCTCTTGTAAAGATCTACAAAGATTAAAGAAAGAGATTAGATCTCTTTCCTTATTTGTAGATTGGAGAGATGTTTTATTTTCTCTTTAAAAATTATTCACATGTTGATAAAATTAAAATTATAGAAATTTCCTTTTATCAACCATGAAGAGATTTTAAAGAGAAATTTTATTTTTTAAAAATTTCCGGAAACAAATTAGGAAGTTTTAATTGTTAATTAAAACTTGTCCAATTTGTTCTCCAATGATGTGGCCGGCCATGTGATTGTAATTGGGGAAATTTTATTTTATTTTTCTCAATTAAATCATGTCAAGGAAATTGAGGAAATTTTATTGTAATTAAATTTCCTAATTTGCCTAGGCCAAGGAATATAAAAGAAGGGGTGAGGGTGCCTTCATGAGACAATCCTTATTATTTCTCTTCCTCTCTTATTCTTTGGTGTGGCCGGCCAACACCCTTTCCCTCTCTTCTTCTTGTGGTGGCCGAACATCTCTATTCCCTTGGAGCTCTTGTGGTGGCCGGATACTACTAGGAGAAGAAGAAGAAGAAGGAGAGGAAGCTAGCATCTCTTGGAGCTTGGTTAGTATTTTGGTTTTCCTCCTTGGTGAAGTTTTTCCTTTGTGGCCGAACCTTGCTTGGAGGAGAAGAAGGTGGTTGGTGGTTTCTCACTTGGTAGATCGTTACCCACACAACGTCCGAGGTTAGAAGAGGAATACGGTAGAAGATCAAGAGGTCTTTCTAGAAGGTATAACTAGTAGTTTTTCCTTTTCCGCATCATGCTAGTTATTTATGGAAATAATACCAAATACAAGAGGCTTACGTTCTAGAATTTCGAATATGTTTTTCGATGTTGTGTTCTTTTGTTTTTTCTTTTCCTTGTGATTTGATTGTTCTCTTTGGTTAACCTAAAGTTATTTTAGGAAATTAAATATTAACTTTCTATAAAAGGTTTTGTCTAGTCGGTGGTGGTTGCTCCCATATCCAAGAAGGCCATGTGCCTCGCCACGTCAGTTCTGGGAACCAATTATGGAAATTAATATTTAATGGAATAAATAATTTAAGGAGACTTGGGTCGAACGTGTTAAGTTTCGCAGGAGATCCAAGTCAAAACCTAAAAGAACAAATAGATTAAGTTTTGGATCAAACGTGTTAAGTTCCGCAGGCGATCCAAAATTTTATTTAAAAGAACACATGGTAGCTAGGAAAAGGTTCAGACCTTTGTACAAAATTTTTGTACAGTGGAACCTATAGGTTTTCCGAGTAGCAACCAACAAGAGCAAGGAGCACGTGGTGTGCTTCCAATGCAAGCGAAGGGGACATTATCGGAGCCAATGTCCGAGGGGGAGGCAACCTCACAAGGACAAGAAGACGAGCACATCGATAGGGGGAGCTAAGGCAAACCCTAAGGTAATCTCTAAGGCACATTATTGCAATAATAATAAGACACATGCTAGTAGCCTTATTGCTATTGTTAATAATGGTAAGCATGATAACATTAGAAATCGATACACATGCTTAGGTGCCAAACATGTGAGCCTAGATAAGGATAACACTAGGAAAGCCAACCCTAGAATTAACCCATCTAAGGCTAAGGAAAACCTAGGTAGGAATCCCAAATCAACTAGACACATGCCTAGGAATGCCTCAAAGAAAAATGACAAATCAAGTCTTGAGGTATTAAAGAAGGAAAATCAAGTCTTGAGGTCAAGACTTGACATGTTAGAAAAGACCCTTAAAAATTTGGAAAAGTCAAATATAGGGTCTAAGGGGAAAAAACCAAAGCCCAAGGACATGAAAGGTTTGGGTCACAAACCTAAGTCCCAAGTGGTCAAGCCCACTTATCACAATGTTCCATTAGATTATGGAACAAAATCTAGGGCAAGGAAGACCATCACCAAGGTCACAAGGGGAGTCACCCCTAGAGTTGATCTTGATGAGTCCCAAATGACCAAGGCTTCAAAGCCTAGGAGGGTCATTAGAAGGGTTGCTAGGGAAGTCATCCCTAGTGAATACTTAGTGAACCCAATGAGCTCCAATAGGTATTGGGTTCCTAGGAGCGTGATTTCATCACGCTAGATGAGTTAGGGTGTGCCAACCTTACTTGAATAGGTAGTTAACCTAATCATGGCAAAAGGTGGCACTTTAGGAATTTTCAAGGTGCAATCAAGCCTTGAAAATGAAATTGAAAATTATTCCTAAGGTGATTAGGATGTGTCAATCACATTTGAGGAGTTCTCTTAGGTCAATTTAATTGGCACATAGTGATCTAAACATCCTTGGTATGTGATTTTAGGTCTATTACACTTAGGAATATAGAATTTATGGCAAAATGATCAAAATTATCAAAAATGGCAACTAAGGCTAGAATTAGGTATTTTCTATACCTTTATATATTATTTGCCATGTATTGTTTGCCATATGCCATGTCATGACATCATATTTATTTTATGATCATTTAAAATGTCATGATAATGCTTAGGTTAGTTAAATGTCATGCTTTATTTAAGTTTCATGCTTTATGCCATGACATCATGACATTGGCACATGTTTCCATTTATGATACAATTATATGCCATGTCATCATCTTGTGCATTAATGATCAATTAACTTGATTTAATGATAAGAAACACAATTTGATATGGAGATCAAATTGTTGTTTAGAAAAATGCATGAGAACTTAGAATAAGCTAACCTAAATCCATATCTCACATCAAAATTGACTTGGATGTGTTTTTGATACACCTTAGATGTGTGTGAGATATTAGGATGATGAGTTAGGATCAAGGTGCATAGTTCTTGTACCTAGATGAGCCTAATTCGAAATTGAGGATCATAGGGAAAGCTTGTGTACAAGTCATGTACATTTAACCCTAAGATTGTGGTCCTAAATTGATTTGGTTTAAAATCATTTCAAAATTGATTTGAAAAACCTTGATGAAGCTTTTCTAGTGATAGCTCTCATCATTGAGCAAAGTGATACAAAGATGAGTTAACTTTGAGCTATTTCAAAGACTTTTGAACTTTGTATCAAGATTGAAAAATGGAAGTTATTTTCTTAGAAAACTATTTTTCCTTGATAGTATATGTTATGAGGAATGTATCCTCAAAGTTTTATAATTTCTGGAATTTTCTGAAATTTTGTAGGGGTTTCTGAATTTCGGAAGGAAATTCAGAAACTGATATCAGAGGTTGTGGACCGATCAGAAGGGAGTCTGATCGGTCCAGGCAGTTGTGGATCGGTCACTGTGACCGATCCAGGGAAGACCTGATCGGTCTGGTGACCGATCAGGGCGTGCTTCGATTCGATGTGTTGTCTGAAATTTCAGCAATGGAAGTTGGTGTTTTGGATTTCTAAAGGGTTGAAACTCTCCAAGACATTGTTGGTGCAATGGTCAAGGGGAGTTGACCTTTAGGGAGTTTACCTATTAGTCAAGGGGAGTTGACTTTTAGGGAGTTTTACTCCTAAAGACTTAAGTGATATGGGATTATCACTAAGTTAATTGTTGACTCTAGTGTCAAGGGAAATTAAGGGTTTCAATGAAAGGTATGGGACTTTCATCAGGAAGAAACTCTTGACCTTGATTCACTCTTTTTGATGTGTGTCAAAAAGGGGGAGAATGTCTCATTGGAGTTTGAGGAGAATGGAGAATGTCTAGAGAATGTTCAGGGAAGAACATTGGAAAACCTAAGTTAGGTTATCGGGTTAACCTAACTTGATTATGGGTTTGATCATGGGTTGTTGGTGCAACCTTAGGTCAAGGTTGACCTGGTTGACCAGACTCGAGTTGACTTGACTCGAGTTATGTTTTGATGTTTGACGAGTTATGTTTGACGTGAACAGAAAAGTTATATCTTGATGTTTTACAAGGATACAAGCTTGGGAGATTGTGGGTGCAACCCGTGGTCAAGGTTGACCTGGTTGACCCGAGGTGAGTTGACCTGACTCGGAAAAGTCCAAGCAGGGAGCTTGGCACGGGAAAAGTCCAAGCAGGGAGCTTGGCATGGGAAAAGTCCAAGCAGGGAGTTTGGCATGGTGAAAAGTCCAAGTAGGTGTTAGAGTGTATACTAAAAACCTAGCTTTTGGTATGAACATTTATCTAGAAATAAGAATCACATTGGTCAAATGTCTACATTTATGATAAATGTAGTTGCTCAATTAATTTATATTGTAGATAACATGGTGTGTGGTGTCACACATAGAAGATCATGTTATCGGTTCCTTATAAATTATAAACAGTGGCTCACGACCATGATGGAAAGGAACAAACCATTGGAAGGTCGTAGTGTAATTAGGTGTTAGTTTATCTTAACTATATAATTACACTAGTACACTTAGAGTGTATTGAGTAGGACCATTTGAGGTCGTTTCTTTTATACTGACTTTATAAAGAAACAAAGACCTCGGTTATTATGGAAGTGTGTGCTCTTAATCCTAATATAATAACAAGCACATATATTTGATATTTATTTCTTTAATTTATCAATGGGTGAGATTTAGTTCGATGAATCAATAAGCCCGATAAGTTGGGAAATGATATCACTTATAGTGTGTGTTGTTGATTATAGAAGGAAGCTGTCCTAGTAATCTAGGTTGAGAATGTTCCCAAGAGGAGCTCATAAGGACTGTCATGTTAATCCCTGCAGGTGGGCTTGGTCCTGCATGAGGATGACGTGGAGTCGTAATACTCTTGGAGCTAGATATTAATTAAGTGAGTTGTCAGTAACTTACTTAATTAGTGGACATTTGTTATCTTAAACACAGGGAGACTAACACACTCATAATAAGAAGGAGCCCAAAATGTAATTTGGGATTGGTGCGGTAGTTCAATAATAGTTCTCTAGTGGAATGAATTATTATTGATAAAATTAAGTTGTGTGTTCGAGGCGAGCACAGGATGCTTAATTTTATCGGGAGACCAAAACCAATTCCTCCTCTAGGTCCCTATCGTAGCCTCTTAATTATAAGTACTATACCCACCTATACCCACCTTCTTACCCATCCTATAGGGGCGGCCAAGCTAGCTTGGAGACCAAGCTAGGCCGGCCATGGGTATGTTCATGGGTGAATTCAGTGGTCGTCCTATTAAAATAAAAGGAATTTTAATTTTAAAATTTTCTTATGTGGATAATATAATTTAAAAGAAAGTTTAAAAATTTAAATCCTTCCTTTTATAAGATTCTACAAAGATTAAGAGAAGAGTTAAAATCTCTTTCCTTATTTGTAGATTAAAGGTTGATTTTAATTTTGGTAAAACTTTCCTTTTAATTATATTCATGATTTAAAAGAAAGTTTAAAATTAAAAATTCTCTTTTATTAGTTTCTAAAAGATTAAGAAAAGATTTAATATCTTTCCTTATTTGTAGATTGAAAGGAGATTTTAATTTTTAGAGATAACTTTCCTTTTGGAAATTATCCACATGTTTAAAGAAAGATTTTAATTTATAAAATTTCTTTTTATTAACCAATCATGAAGGATTAAAATTATTTGAGAAATTTTTATAAATTTCTAGAAACAAATTAGGAAGTTTTAATTTTGTTTTAATTAAAACTCTCCTTGTTTTAAGGAGAAGAGTGGCGGCCATTATAATTTGAAAAGAAAATTTTTTAATTAAATAAATTTTCCTTTTCAATGGCAAAAGAATTAAGGAAGTTTTATTAAATTTTCCTTATTTGCCAAGACCAAGGATTATAAAGAGGGGTAGAGGAGGCTTCAGGTGAACAACTCTATTCTATTTTTCCTCTCTTTTCTCTTTGGGTGTGGCGGCCTTTCTTTCCTCTCCTCTCCTTTGTGTGGTGAAACCTTCTCATGGTGGAGATAGCTTTGGTGGCGGATCTAAGAAGGAGAAAAGCCTCTTTTCTAGCATCCCTTGGAGCATGGTGGTGGTGGCCGAACCTCTTCATCCTAGGAGAAGTTTTGATGGCCGAAACTTGTAAGGAATAAGAAGGTGCTTGGTGGTTCTCATCTCGGAAGATCGTTGCCCACACAACGTCCGAGGTTAGAAGAAGAATACGGTAGAAGATCAAGAGGTCTTTCTAAAAGGTATAACTAGTAATTTTTGTTTCCGCATCATACTAGTTATTTTTGGAAATAATACTAAATACAAGAGGCATACGATTCTAGAGTTTCGAATTTGTTTTCAATATAGTGTTCTTTTGTTTTTATTTCCCTTGTGATTTGATTGTTCTTTTCGGTTAACCTAGAATTATTTTAGGAAATTAAATATTAGTTTTCCATAAAAGGTTTTGTCTAGTCGGTGGTGGTTGCTCCCATATCCAAGAAGGTCATGTGCCTCGCCACGTCAGTACTGGGAACCAATTATGGAAATTAATATTTAATGGAATTAATAACTTAAGGTGATTTGGGTCGAACGTGTTAAGTTCCGCAGGAGACCCAAGTCAAAACCTAAAAGAACGAATAGATTAAGTTTTGGATCAAACGTGTTAAGTTCCGCAAGCGATCCAAAATTTAATTTAAAAGAACACATGGTAGCTAGGAAAGGTTCAAACCTTTGTACGAAATTTTTGTACAGTGGAACCTCTAGGTTTTCCAGTAGCAACCAACAATTGGTATCAGAGCTAGGGTTTTGCCTCTGTGTATTTGGTATTAGTTTAATTATGCATATATACATAATTTAGGCGGGTTAATAGTAGGATGTGCTAACTTTGTGGATGCAGGATCCAACTATTATGGCTTATAGTTATTATGTGTGTGATTGGACCCTTGGACATGTCAAGGGCATTTTATTGTGTGTGCATGATTGTATTATAAAATACATCAGGAGCTGTATTTAGTTTTATTAGGATTTTATTTTTGATCTAGTTATATGTACATTCCTTTTATAGAATATAGGATCGATGGATGTAAATTTTATTTTATGTTCGATCTAGTTTACATGTACAATCCTTCGAGGAATATAGGATCAAAATGTAAAATTCTATTTATGTCGTGGATCGAATCTTGCAAAGCGTGGAACTTTCTAAGGACTAGAGGCGCAGCGGAACTAGGAGCAAGATGGATGCGACAGCTAGACCCGGTGGCAGTGGCCAAATATGGCAGCAGCTTGGGATGACAACACACGGAGGACAACAAGAGATAAAAGCCATAATAGTTGAAAATTAGATTTTCTATTTATTGCTTTTATATTGTGCTGTATGTGCATGTTAGTTTACATATTTAGTAGGCTAGCATAGTTAAAATTCCTCATTTATAAATAACTAAGTGGGAGAGGAATTTTTAAGTAAATCTCATGGTCTCCATTACTGGTTTGTAAGTGATGCAAACAAGCTTGCGCGTTGGTTCTGAGTGCCTTCCTCCATAACGGATGAGCTTGTTTGTGGATCACTAGAACAGACTTCCATTTTTGGATGACTATAGGAAGTTAATTAAGAGCGTGTGATCTTCCCCAACGGAAGGGGCATAATCTTATTAATGGACTTAGTGTCAAGTAATGGTATACACTTAGACACATCTAATAGTATCCTCCCCATCGGAGTCACTGCTATTGTTTGTGTGACCAAATGATACCAACTATTAATTTTATTTGTCAAAAAGTTAGGTTGACAAGATAATAAAATTAATGGGTTAAAACCCTCCTTTTACAAATGTTGAATTTGTATACGTCCACACTAACGTGGCATGCAAAATTCACGGTGTTTGAGGTGTTGGTGAATTTAAATAATATTGTTTGAGGAATCAATATTTTTTTAAATTCAAAAAGTTTTGACCAAATATTTGATCAAAGACAGATCAACTATTAATTTTATTTGTCATAAAGTAAAGTTGACGAGATAATAAAATTAATGAATAAAATCTCCTCTTCGATTTTGTATACGTCCACACTATCGTGGCATACAAAATTCATGGGGATTTTTAAGGAGTTGATCTTGACCAAGTATTTTTGTGATTCTTAGGATTTAAAATGTTTGTCAATCCCCTAGTAGTCATACTATAAGAAAGACTTAGTAATCCCAATTGTAATGATTGGAAATAGGACTTGGACATTAAGGTAGACTGTCTTCTTAGAACTAAGAACAATATAGGTGTATTTAATTCATTAGTTGAAACATGTTTAGTGGTGTTATCTACCAGAACCTGGAGTGTAGATACAGATGCCATTAATCATTGCAGGGTTCCAGGAAACCCGGCAACTAAATGAAAATTAAAACACCGTCCACATGGGCACTATTGTAAAAATGGTAGCTGTTGCAGTGGGAGATGTTTATCTTTTGATAAGAACAAAACATGGATTTTTGAGTAATTATCTTTACGCACCAAGTTTAGAAAGAACTAGTTTTCAGTTTCTAAACTATTCAAAGAACTTGATATTCTGCCTCTTTTAATAACAAAGTTGTTATTAAGAAAAAGAGGGAAGTTATCTGTTTTGGTACGTTGGTTGGCGATTTATAAATCCAATAACTCTCACTATGCAACAAATGGAAATTAGTAACACATCTTCTAAACTTTAAGAGAAAGTAACCTTCGAAAATGAACTAATTATATCTTTAGCTTCTAAGGCTAGGTTATATTAACTTGAGTAGGATTCATTGGTAGCTGATGAACTTTTGGGTTCATTAGTAGTGGAAATCTTTCCAACCTACGAGTCTTACTTGGAAGGAAAAATAACCAAGAAGCTTTTAAGTCTAAGGGGTATGGAGTCAAAGATATATTGGAATTAGTTCATTCTGATTTGTGTGATCCTATGAGCATCCAGGCAAAGGGTTGTTTCAAATATTTCATCTATTTTATAGATAACTATTTGATATATGGATCTAAGTGCTTTGATTAGTTCAAAGAGTAACAGGTGATGTGGAGAAACGAAAGTAAAAGTCAAGTCACTATGGTAACATATGGCAAGTACCTCTTGGGAGAATTTAGGAGTCACTTATCGAAGTAGGATTCAATCCCAACTAATCGCACTGTACACCCCAACAGAATGGTGAAGAAAAAGGAAGGTATGGGACTCTTATGGAAATAAGTAGATTGATGAGTTATTTAGAATATTACCAAAATCATTTTAGGATATACTCTGGAAACGGAGTGAATATAGTACCTTCAGTCGAACTCTCTACTCATATAAATTCTTTGAATGGCGTAAGCTATTTGAAACATATTCGGATTTGGGTAATCCACACATATAGAGAGACAATGATAAGTTGGACGAAATTCACTTGTTTGTAGGTTATCCTAGTGAAATGAAAGTAAGTTTATAGTCTTAAAATCGGAAGGTCATTATTAGCATCAATGACCGATTTTTAGAAAAGGACTATGTAATAAACCATGTGCTCATAAGAAAATTTGTTCTTAAGGAAATATTAAAGGCATGTCTAATCTAGTACCAAGCTGTACAAGATGAGATATCACAAGAAATCTGCAACATGTATCACAAATGATACACAATTACGAGAAGTGCCTTGTAGTAGTGGGAGGGTTGTTAAGCAACCTAAAGATTCATGTTTTGGGAGAGTTTTTGGACTCGATCCACGGAGGACATGAACCTGATCTCGGACATATGATGAAACACTCCAAGATAAAGATGCAATATCTTGGCAAAGAGTAATGAATAAATTAGAATATATGTATTCTAATAAAATCTGGAAGCTTGTAGAACCACCAAATGGTGTAAAAGCCTTTGGGTATAAAAGGTCTATAATAGGAAAAAGGGATGAGGCAGGAAGGTAGAAACTTTCAAAGCAAGGCTAGATGAAAAGGAAATTTTTTCAACAGTAGTCATGCTTAAAGTCTCCAGATTCTTTTATCTAATTGGTAAGTGGATGTCAAGTGCATTCCTTAATGGAAGTCTTGAAGAAAGCATCCATATAAAGCAACGAAGGGTTCATTGCAAAGGGCTAAGAGCATCTTGTGTGCAAGCTCAATCGATCTATGGACTGATACAAAGCTTCAAGGTCTTGGAACATCCAGTTTATCAAAGTAATCCAGACCTTTGGATTCATTTAGTAACCGGATAAGTCTTATGTATACAAAGGTGTGATGGAGCGTGGTGGTATTTCTTGTACTATACGTAGATAACATTTTTGGTAGTTGAAACAATATCAAAATGTTGTCAAGTAAGGGTATGGTTGTCCAAACAATTGATATAAAGGACTTGAAGAATGTATATATTCTTGAGATCAAAGTAATAAGGGATCGCAAGAAAGAATATTTTACTTATTCCATATACATCGGAAAAATCCTTGCTCGTTTTAAGCATGCAAAACTCCAAGAAAGGTTTCTTACTTTTAGGATGGAGTAACTTTATCTAAAGATATGTCTCTGTAGACATCAAAGGAGATAAAGGAAATAAAGGTAGTTCTTTATGCTTACCATCAAGCCTAATGTATGCTATGCACGAGATCAAATCTGTTTACCAAGGCATAGTTAGCGGATATCAAAATAACCCTAGACAAGGACATTGGACTGATAAAGCATATATTAAAGTACCTTAGAGGCGCTAGAGATTACATGCTAGCTTACAAGGCTTAATTTGGTCCTGTGGGTTATAGATTTTAACTTCCAATCGGATAGGGACAATAATAAGTCGACCTCGGGGTTTTGTGTTTACTTTAGGAGGAAAGTCATAACTATGGAAGAGTGATAAGCATAGGTGTTTTCTCCACCATGAAGCTGAGTATATGGCAACCTCTGAGGTAGCCATAAAAGCTGAATGACTTAATTACCTCAAGATAGACTTAGATATGATTTCTAGTTTGTCCAAAGATTATTACAATTTATTGTAATAATAATAGTGCAGTAACAAACTCGAAGAAACCATGAGTCTATAAGGCAAGAAAACACAATAGAGCGCAAGTACTACCCAATACAAGAAATTGTATAACGAGGAGAAGTTGTTGCCTAGATTGCATCGGATGATAACCTAAGGTCCTTAAGGCAAGAGCTTTTGAAGGCTTGGAATCGGATGTATGGCGTAGATATAATGACAGTCTTTTAGTATAAGTGGGAGATTGTTAGCGTGTATACTAAAAACCTAGCTTGGTATGAACATTTATCTAGAAATAAGAATCACATTGGTCAAATGTCTACATTTATGATAAATGTAGTTGCTCAATTAATTTATATGTAGATAACATGGTGTGGTGTCACACATAGAAGATCATATTATCGGTTCCTTATAAATTATAAGTGGCTCACGACCATGATGGAAAGGACAAACCATTGGAAGGTCGTAGTGTAATTGGGTGTTAGTTTATCTTAACTATATAATTACACTAGTACACTTAGAGTGTATTAGTATGACCATTTGAGTTAGTTTCTTTTATACTGACTTTATAAAGAAACAAAGACCTAAGTTATTATGGAAGTGTGCTCTTAATCCTAATATAATAACAAACACGTATATTTGATATTTATTTCTTTAATTTATCAATGGGTGAGATTTAGTTCGATGAATCAATAAGCTCGATAAGTTGGGAAATGATATCACTTATATAGTGTTGTTGATTATTGAAGGAAGCTGTGTCCTAGTAATCTAGGTTGAGAATGTCCCAAGAGGAGCTCATAAGGTATGTTAAACCCCGCGGGTGGACTTAGTCCGACATGGCGATGAAGTTGAGTGGTACTACTCTTGGAGCTAGATATTAATTAAGTGAGTTGTATCTTAAACACATATCTTAAATACAGGAGATTAACACACTCATAATAAGGAGCCCAAAATGTAATTTGGGATTGATGCGATAGTTCAATAATAGTTCTCTAGTGGTAATTATTATTGATAAAATTAAGTTATTGTGTTGGAGCGAACACGGGATGCTTAATTTTATCAGAGACCAAACCAATTCCTCGGTCCCTATCGTAGCCTCTTAATTATAGTACTATACCTACCCACCTTCTTACCCATCCTATAGGGGCCGGCCAAGCTAGCTTGGAGACCAAGCTAAGGCCGCCAATGTTCATGGGTGAATTCATGTGGGCGTCCTATTAAAATAAAAAGGAATTTTAATTTTCAAATTTTTCTTATGTGGATAATATAATTTAAAGAAAGTTTAAAAATTTAAATCCTTCCTTTTATAAGATTCTACAAAGATTAAGAGAAGAGTTAAATCTCTTTCCTTATTTGTAGATTAAAAGGTTGATTTTAATTTTGGTAAAACTTTCCTTTAATTATATTCATGATTTAAAGAAAGTTTAAAATTAAAATTCTCTTTATTAGTTTCTACAAAAGATTTAATATCTTTCCTTATTTGTAGATTGAAATGAGATTTTAATTTTTAGAGATAACTTTCCTTTTGGAAATTATCCATGTTTAAAAGAAAGATTTTAATTTATAAAATTTCTTTATTAACCAATCATGAAGAGATAAAATTATTGAGAAATTTTATAAATTTCTAGAAACAAATTAGGAAGTTTTGTTTGGTTAAAACTCTCCTTGTTTAAGGAGAAGAGTGGGCGGCCATTATAATTTGAAAAGAAAATTATTTTAATTAAATAAATTTTCCTTTTCAATGGCAAAATTAAGGAAGTTTTTATTAAATTTTCCTTATTTGCTAAGACCAAGGATTATAAAGAGGGGTAGAGGAGGCTTGGAGAACAACTCTCTATTTTTCCTCTTTTCTCTTTGGTGCGGCCTTTCTTCTCCTCTCCTTTAAAATGGCGAAACCTTCTCATGGTGGAGATAGCTTTGGTGGCGGA